>NW_024881280.1:31194482-31830315 GCF_018691265.1 Tyto alba | reverse complement strand
ATTCAATCAAAATCTTTAAGAATTTCAAAATATCCACCCAGCTTTTAAAAGGGGATGAAAAGCACTAAGTATTAACATTTCATATTTTATTTAAGACCCAGTATCACAGGAGTGCCCTTCCAAAGTGAAACACTACTTCAATGTTGTTGGGGGAAGAGTTCACACTGGATGAATATTGTCATCATCTCTGGGTTCTTTGAATCAGTTCAAACTTAGGAACTTTCGCAGTTTAATGGCACTTTGCTTTAACCTCCCAAGTCCTCCGTGCCAAAGGTCAGCATAGCTTTGCTCCCTTGTGCACAATGTACTGAGAAAAATGAAGGGGAGGAGTTTCAGCACATCAATAACATAGGCCCTTCCCTGCTCTACTTACCACAAGCCTGATTTCTTCTTTTGGAGCAAGCTGTTCCAGCAGCTCAAAACCAAGCTGGTAACACAGAATGCTGGACTGACACAGACCACATTCGACTGCTTTTTCATCTTTCTGACAGGTGTGAGAACCCCCCCAGGGGGCCTGGAACACATTGTTTATGATGGATATTATATCTTTTGAAATGCTGTTCTCTAAGCCCAAAGTGACACCATCATCCTGGAGTTCCATCTGAAAGAGAGTAAAAAGAGTAAGGATTTATTATTTATTTAAAAGCCCAAACTCAAACAGCTAGAGTAAACAGACCATTTCAAGCACCGGATCCATGAATTTTACCTGGAGACGGTTATCACAAAACACCTGGCGTTGGATTCACAATGTACAAATTTAGCTATCCAAAAAAAAAAAAATGCATCTAAGCCTATCAACAAGCCTCTGCTTCTAGTCTGTAGAAATAAACCTACCTCCAAGGAGAAGCTGCTTTCGCTCGTATGAGCTAACTAACATGAATGTGGAGGTACCTAACTTCTCTTCATTGAACACGAATCTGTAACTCCTATATGGGTAAAGGCAGCTGTAGAGGGATTTAAATGTCAGCCCCTTAGTAGAAAGGGGCTCGATACAAGATTCAAGGAGAACCAGAAGTGACTACAGAACTTCAGTGTCCCCTAAATGTGGGTGATTTTCTTCTGCAAGTACCTGCTTCAAGATGAGATCAAACATCAGAATGAAGCAATTAAGATTCATTTCATCATCTTCACAGTCAAAATCAATTGTCTTTCCACTGGGGTGTCCAAAGTTCTTGAAAGGGCTGTGAAAAGGACTGCGTACTGGACTCCGAAATGGGCTCTGGAACGGGCTTGGGAAAGGACTCAGCATGTTGTGCTGAACTCTGCGCCCAGGGTCAGAAGCGACACTTACCTGAAGACATAAAGAACCAACATGTTCAAATGACTGTTATGCATTTAAGCAATCTCATTCTACACGAAACCGCAGAAAACGGCAAGAACTTTGACAGCCTTACTATTCCCTTCTGTACTTTGTTGCAAAAGGTGTGCGTGTCCCTTAACACCATTAAATGATAAAACATGATAGAAGTACGGGAATCGTATTCTGCTCAGACATATACGTTCTCTTAAGCTAAGTGGCTGACATCCATTACCTTATTCCTACTAAGGAGGAGTTTTAACACCATAAACCAAACAGAAAATTGTTGCAGGCAGTAAAGCAGCCATCAGGTTACAACGATCTGCTCCATGACCCAGCGACACGAACTTCGATAGTAGGAGGCTACCTCAAGAGAACGGTGTAAGGAAGTCTAGAGCAAGGATACAGGTAGATGGAAGTGAACTAGACACAACTGTAACAAGATGGGCATGTCTACAATGCTTTATGTCCACACCACAGCAGACAACCTAGAACACTCTGAGAACCTCTAAGTGTTGCAGGGAGATACACAGTCAGATGACACGAGGTCTGTTTTTTGGCCAGCTATGGTCTGGAACACCAGACAGTAAGCTTGACCGTTTTTTTTGCTGCTTAGTTTAGACATGGTCATCTGCTAGGTGTGGGAGTGCTCTCTGCCAAGCTACAGCAGACAACAGGCAGACCACTTGTAAGGAATCATCAACTGCCTAGATGCTGTAGTTCCTTAAATCTAAAGATATGACCTTTCAAGCACTCTTGTTCCTACTGTACTTGAAGCACTTCATCCGAGACCACAGGGAAGCGAGTCACATCAGTCCAAGTATGTGTAGTGCCTACAGATTTGTACATGTTTTCTTCCAGATCATAAGCCTCCTGACAGGAAACTTTAGGTCAATTTTTGCATCTCTCGGATGGGGGGAAAAAAAATGCAGGGAAACAGAAATAAATTCTGCTCTGTCACCCTTCCAAAACATACCTAGGCCTACCAAATTTGTACTAGAATACAAAACCTCACTCTGGGTGACCAGCTGTCCATAACAACTTGTTGTTGATGGTTATTAATAGAAAGTACAGAAAATTTAAATGGTTGGGAAAGATACAAGAACACTCCAAATATATCCCAAACAAATCAGTTCACTAAGGAAAAACTGCACAGTTTTTCTGTAGTTCCTATCTGCATTATCTTTACACTGACCACGTGATAAGTGATATTAATTGAAAAAGTCATGCCGATTTTCTTTCGTTTTCAAAATTTATAGTGTTTTCAATCAAATGCTGTCATATTGAAAGCTGACTTTTTAAAGTCTTCGCATGAATTCTATTAGGAAAACTGTTCTAAGCAAGAAAATAAGCAGGAGAAATAAGTTACCCTCCGAGCTGCAAGATTTCCCGCCAGTTCACTGACTCTTGATTTTTTTTGATTTGCTAACTCTTTTACAGAATTAACTCCGTCAGAAAACATGCTGATTAGTAACTGAAGAGGAACAACAATGTCTAGTTCAGATAGCACCTGAGGAAAGACAACAAATAAAAAAAGCATGAGTTTCAAGTTTGATCAAAAATGCCAGCTACTTTAAAAGCATCTTTATCATATGATCCTCAGTTCAGCAAGTTCCACACCTTTCATTCTGGTATTCAATGAGGTGAGCTGCAAGCTAAGATTTCTGTTAGAATCAGGGCAAATGAGAACTGGCAAAAAAAGGGTATTTTCAAAATATTTGTTGGCATCTGCTTGGTGCGCCTCGAGATCAGTTTTATGCACAAACACACAGGGATGTGGTGTTGTTCCACAAAAGTATTTATGTAAACCAAAAGTATTACCAATACTTGGATGAATAACTGTTTACTGTACTGATTATTACTTAAAACTGAAATCCTGTATTTACTGTAAGAATCCAATCAGAATGGTAGCCTACAGGCGTCAACATAGTAACAGGATGGTTATCTGCAAATCACTGAGGGAATATTCATCATCTGTTTTGTCACTAACACTCAGACAAATACGACGTCATTGGTACTTGTCATTAACTATTATTAGATGAAGAAAAATTGAAAAAAAAAATCATACTTTACTTGAAAATGCTGTATACCTGAAAATTGCTACAGTCATCAGGTAAACCGGTGTTTGCAGACGCTTAATCAAAATAACCCTCAGCAGAAAAGAAGTGATAATGAAGAATACAAGCATTATTCTGAGGTGCTGTGGAAAATTTTAAACCCTTCTGAATTCACTGCCCCCCAGCTGACATGATTGTCCCTGTAGCTTTTGAATATGAACACTGGGTGAATGCCAGCCTTGTGGGCAAATATAGCACAAAAGGACCAGAGCAGCAGAAAGCCTGGTGGGTACAGCCCTAGTCCAATTCAATTCTTCGTATGTGGGAACAACTACAGCTGCTTCTGGAGCCTGGAATTAATTTGGGAATCTACAAACCAAATTCTGTGGAGGCTAAAAACTACTGCTGGCAAAACGTCAGACAGCTGAATGGCCCTAAAGACACAACTGACATTCAAAGGTAAAAGGAATTTCCAGGCTCCCATTATATTGCCCATGATGGGCTAGTAATATAAAGTTTCCCAGGATCTGTCTACCAACCATCCTTACACTGGGGCTAAGCAAAGCGCAGAAAGGTTCCATGATCCTTGGAAAAGTGGCTTCTTTCCCCACCTCCCCTCTTTTTTTTCCAAAATCATAAGCTGTTTCAGCATGACTCATCAAGAGAGGACACTTACATGCAGCCAAAGCAATGCTTGCTCTTGCACAGAGGATGGATACCCTGTGAATCGACAGCTAATGAAACCAAACATCTCCTCCATGGAGAAAGGGAGAGGGCAAAGTTCAGTGTCAAACATTTTGCTGAAAAGTAGAACAAAAATATAGCTCACTGAGTTACCATGGCATACACTGTGTGAGATGTAACAGAAAAATGGTAGAAAAGCAGTCTCACTACCAGCACTGTTGATGCTTCTGTAACCCCTGCCTGCACCCTCACCCTCCACGGGAGTTGAGCTACACTGCTGATACCACCTGCCCTGAGTGCACCAGGTCATCTCCGAATTTGGTGACTCACCGTAAGAATTTACATCACATCTCATATCATGCCCAGTTTAATTTGATAGCAGTATCTTTTTTAACATCCAGTGTAAAAATCTGAAAATTTCTCATCTAACCACTCCACCCCTATTCCATGTTTACACTTTAAAAGTCTACATCAATACCCACAAATACAAACTAGCAGTCGGTTTCAGAGACTCTTCATCAGTTAAAACACAATGGCAAAGGCGTACACCAGACATGAAATTACAACTCGACAGCCACCATTCTTATTCTGGTGTTTTCTTTGTTCAGCAGGGGAAGATATTAGCTAAATCAACACAGATCATCACTCTTTCAGTGCTAGCGCTACTAATCCCCACCATTTCTTATCAACAGCTGTCCAGGAGGAGAAAAACGCTTCTTCCACCATGTTGCACATTTTCAGTGGCTTCCTGCCTTGCTCACAGCAAAGAGGCATCCATGTAGTTGGCTCTTGATACAGATTCAAGGATATCAGGAGCAATAAAAGGAAACTTTTCCAAAGCTGGAGTGCTTTATTCTAAATATCAGTCATTAAAAAATTCAGAAGCATTCACTCACTACTGTCTATTGCACACAGGCATTTTTACTTGTTGTCACCATCTTACTGTGCTAAAACCAACAATCAACATATGTAAGAACCATTCTATTGTTGCATATGTCTACATACCTCAACACTTCCCGGAACTCTTTCAGTTGATTATCAGGCACTTCCGTCCTTATAGCTTCCAACCACTCTGGCATGATGCATTCCCACACCGGCTGGTTTATCACATTGTATGGAATCAAGCAAAGGATTCGATTCAGCCCTTCTTTTAATTGGGTCACAGCACTGCAGGATTTGTCCCAGTATCCACCAACCTGTGGGTATTTTCAGGAATCATACTGATGAGCAATACTTCCTAGTCCCGGTAACTTGCCCAGCGCCATAATTTTGCTCAGTGTGTTGCAGCCAGGAAATTGTGGGGGGTGATCATCAGTACCTTCCAGCCCGAATTTTGAATTCGGCCATGGGGACTGCATTGGTTTTTTTTTCTTCTCCAGTTTGACCCACAGCACACAAAAGCACTGCCTAAGATTTAGATGAAGTTTGCTCGCTTCCAGGCCATGACGCAGAGTAAACCTTACAGCTCTCAACAAGGGACAGATTTGTTTGGTCAAACTTGCACCTTCAATTATTTGCTCTGGACAACTTGCTACAGTGCTGGGTCTTTATTGTGAAAAATTTGGTCTGTGCCAGATGTTCTTTTGTGGTTGGTTGTTTTGGGGTTTTTTGAGGGAAGGTTCTAAGTGATGGAAGCCAAAAAATACAATTCTAAGTAAAAAAGTAACTGGCCTACAGAGATTAATTATTCTAACTGACCTCGGCTCACATCTGCTGCTCCTGACTAATGGCTCTAGAGATGCCTGCTGTTTTGGCAGCAACTACTGGTAATCTCAGCCAACAAACTATTTTTTCTCCATTCATTACAGCTAATTTCATGGCTGTTTGTCTTCATGTTCTAGTGAACCCTTGCAAATCTGGCAAGTTGTCAGTGTAGTCTTAAGTACTGTAGTGGAGGTAGAAAACTCAAAAAAGGGGCTGGATCTAAGACAAGAGAAAGATCTGTAACAGATTACACCAGGAGGTTCAGTCCTTCCTTTCCCCTTTAGCCTCAAAGCCCTGATCTCTTTTCTTCAGTTCTAACATTCAATGCATCCATTCACCTCTCAAATTCCCTCAGCTGTCCCCCACTCACGCCATAGCCAGGCGTATCTTCCCAGCAATGGTTCAGAGTAAGACACACACACATATGCTGGTCTGCACACATACAGCAAATCACACATATTAGGTCATGAAAAAAACCACAGATGCACACTTCACACCTGATGATGTAATACATTACATCAAGTCTTTACAGCCCTTCCTAGTCTAGCCACTTAATTTTTAGGAAATAAAACCAACATGTCCTCTGGACATTTTACATGAGGAGGCCACAAAATTAAAGCCTTGCAAAAGCACATGTGGTATAGTTCGCAGTGATAAATGAGGAAAAAGTCTTAAATCTCTCATAAATGTAAAGTTACTATTTTCATGCTGATGTTTCATTGTCTATAGAGGAGTATTCACATGCCTGACTTTGTTGCCTGTCTTCACTGTCTAGGTTAAGTGGCAAGTTGTGCTTCATAATTAATGGACAGAAAGGAAGGCTCTTTCTAGAAGCAATTCCAGCAACACTCTCACTTACGCACTCTGAATGACTTTACAGACAAGTCTCTTTCTCTCCATCAGCAGTAAGGTGAACCATGGTAGACCAGTCTCTTATCTGAGTCACTTCAATTAGGTATCTGAAGCTACATGGCATCAGTATGGCCAGAGTTCCTTTTAGCTACAACATGTGTGATTTCATGAACCTTAATTCAGAGCTGAAGAGATGAAGTATGCAGAGAACAGAGAAAAATTGGTAAAGCAGACAAGTAAAGGACAGGCTTCTATCTGGGAGCAGACAAATGATACCTTTTACTAAAGACAAGCTTGGGTGCTTCAGCAGCTTAATGGCAACAAGCAGCTATACAGAACCTACAGGACCTTTCAACAGCTACAGTATTCTTCCAACCTGTCTCCACATTATTGTTAATAATCCCCATGCTCTAACACAGTAAAACTAAAAATGCTATGAAAAGGAAAAACTCCTGAACTCCACTTCTCCCTCAACCACTGAGATTTCTTTTGCCTTGACAGAACTGGGGAAGAAATGGTCATTATGCTGAAGACTTTAATCTCTGTGGTAAATAAAGGAACACTCGGGTAAATTATTCTTACCCTGGCAAACTCCATTGGTTTGGGAAGGAGGCACATAACCATGACATCAAACCGAACATCACAAACAGTCTTCAACCACTTCGTAACAAACTGGGGTTTGAGTTTTTCAACCAGGCTACCAACTTCATCATCCATCATGTACGCTGTGGAGTGAAACCACTGGAATACCATGCTAACCAGCCTTGCTAAACTCTCTGTGGGTGTATTCTCACTGGGAGTGCAAAGGCTTACCTGAAAGACAGAAACACAAATCAAGTTTGATTTCTAGAATTATAGGCAGCAAATTGTTCACCTGCTGTATTTTACATATTCTCAGAGATATGAGGATACAGATTACACAGAAGACAAATAAGCTGATCAGTTTTAAGTAGAGTTTGGCACAGGACAATTAACAAAACATTACCAAATCAAAAAATAACTATAAGAGGGAAAAAAAAAACCAAGCACTGAATACAGAATGCTTTGACAAACCAAACATTTCGCTTTGAACTTGAAAATTACTTTTCATTTCAAAAGGTAACATAATGCCTGGTAAAATATATTATGCACATGTAAAATATGCAAGATAAAAAGACAAACCAAATGAAGAGTTTCAAAAAGTCTGAAAAAAGATGTCTACTTAATACATAAGTGATTTTTTTATTTGCAAAAGATTCCAAATTTGATTTTCTTGTCCTCAGTTGGGGTGGGAATATGAGTTTTAAATCCTTAAAAATTCTCACTTAATAATTAATATTCTTCTCCCCTTCTCCAAACTTTCTCTTGCTAAAACAATGTCTGCGCTGTAAAACTGTCCCAAACCCGAGACCAAGTCTACACCCCAGTTCACAGACCAGGCACACTGTAAGCCCCTAATTACCCCACATTTGAGCTCTTGGTATCTTCAGGGGACAAAGTCTCAAGTCAGGTTGCTACAATGAATCCAAAGAATGGAAAATAAGATGACAGGAGATTTAGGAAGCTCCTTTAATCACCTATCAGCTGTTTGTGGCCACTTCCTAGTAAAAGCTGTACTGTCAGCACTTGGCAGCCTGGAACCAGTGACTGCTGCCTCGCAGCAAGTGAACAAAGGAGAAACATTCACATCATTTCTGGGGAAACAGCTGGTGACAGCAGCAGAATAGACCAGAACCCATCTCACAAGCACTTTTCCTCCACGTTTTTTCTTGGGATGAGGCAGCTAACAACACCCTTGCCAATTCAAAGTGCAGCCTTCACTGTTCTACTTCATTACAGGTTGAAGTTAAGGCTTTTGCTTCTGGTGCCTGTCTCAGATGAGTGTTAACTCAAAGGCAGTATTAGCTAGCAGCCTTTTTAAATAGGAACTCTTGAGCTCTGTCCAGTTTCTAGATAAAAGGTATTCATTTTAGGAAAGAAAACAGCAACCCACCATTTCTCACAATCTGTGCTGTCATCTCTGCCAATACTCATTACAAAAAGATCAAGAGATTTTGTAAGAATAGAATGAAGTCAGTAAGCTCCCCCTCCTTACCACAGAAAGACAGACTCTCAATGTCAAGGATGAGGCATGTATAGCATAACAAAACCTGTTCTGTTTTCACTTCAATTCTACTTCTGGAAATGCAGGCCTTCAGTCTTTACAAAACATCATTTGAAACAGAATAGATGAATACGGCACAATTAAAAAAATAAATAAATAAAAAGCTTTAACTCTAAAACAACGTTAAACAACAAAACCCACAAGATATCAGCAGAATATAAAGTTTACTCATGTAGTCCCTTGAAAGAGCAGAGCAGCTTTGTTGGCATTATGGGATTCTAGACCTGCCACCCTGCTGTCCCTACCACTGTTCAGATGACGGATGAGGGGCCCTATGTTCTCCTCAGTCACCCAGTGACAAGTGGGGAAGAGAGCTTATGAGCTCATGGTGAACTGGAAAGAGCCTGAGAAGAATTCTCCTTAAGGACAACTGCAGAATCCAATTTCTGAGGATCTGTGAGGCTCCAGCCTGGCCTGCTCATGAACTAGCCAGCAGCAGCCCTGCTATTTTGGAATAATCTCTGCTAGCTACCGTGAGGGGTAAAACCAGCAGGGCTTTATTCCATCAACCCACATCAGGTGAATTAGCTGGAGTACAACGACTGGGACTGATCCAGCTAGACCAATCTGAAGGCAGGAAGGAAAATCAGCCCAACGAGAATCCTCCAGCCTATCCAGAGGTAAAAGAGAAAGCTGAGTTTCCAGAGAGTAATGTTGAAAGATTGAATGTGAAAGATCTTTAGGGGGATTGACTTCCAAGGTTAAAAATAATGGCACTCAGCAGGGGGCACTTGTCAGCAGAAGATGATAGAACATCAGAAGTCAACAAAAAACCCTGAGTGAATAATTCTGCTATACACTCTGTACAGGACTCGGAGGCACTCAGCAGCTCCAGGCAAACTAGTTCTGAAATCTCCAAATCTGACAACTTCACAGAACTCCTTCTTTTCGCTTACAAATCAGAAAAGTATCCAACTAAATCCAAGGAGTGGAAAAAGAGATAAAATTGAAGCTTCAGGAAGAAAAGGGGAGGGAAGCAAGAAGAATGAGAGAACAAGAATTTCTCACCAAGAACCAGATTCCAAACTGGCTCAGGAGGCGTTGGTCATGCTTGTCATCATCTTTATTATCAAAGTCTGTGTTGTCCAGGGAGTGATGGGAAGAGGAGAGGCCCATCTGCCTCCTGCGGTTGAGTTCATACTCCCTCTGCTCAGCATGAAACTCTGCTTCCTTCAGCAAGCTATAAAACAGGTTTGTGGTCAGTGAATGCAGCTTTCCTGCACTGGAGACAACTTTCTGATCAAGAGTAACCAGAGGTTAAGGCATCTGATGTCATCATTTTCCTGAGAACAGTAATAAAATAACATCAAATTCTAGGATTCAAGGCTGACTTCTTCCACGAGGACGACACTCGCAGCTGATCAGTACCCTCCCCAAAGCAGGAGTTAAGCACCCCTGCTCTGAACTTGTCCTGGTGAAACGAAAATCAACCTGCACAAGATTTACAGGCAATATTTACATGAAAGCCTGATGCTGCTTTACGTATTGATGACTCATAAGCCACCAAATTACCTGATCACAGCTTCCACAGTACACACGAGCTCCTCTGCCCCACACTCCCGGGTGTTGATAGGGGGTGGTGAGGTCTGATAAAGATGGGTTTCTGCAGCTGCCCCAACTTCACTGCTGTGATGATTCGAATGGCATCTTTTGCAGTAGCGCACTGGCCTATTGCCATGGCGGCCGCAACAGCCCGCTGAGAAGCACGTGACAACAGCCCTTCTGACATGTGAGCTACAGTTCTGGAAAATAAAAACGATTTTATCAGGCCACAAGTACCAGGAAGTGAAACGGAAAACAGGGATAAGAGTCAGCACTGGGCAACTGGCTCAAGTGTTGGTCATTTCCAAACTCGCTATATATAAGCACAATCGTGTGCAAACTCCTGATGCCAAGTGGCACTGAACTTCCAGAAAGGTGAGCTCAGGCCTGAGTCCTGGGCCTGGACTTAACGTCACAATTGCTCTTTGTTTTGAGCAGACCAAACCAACGTTTAAGTCATCAACCTCAACTTTCTGGCTTGGAGCAACCTCTAAAATTTACAGGAGTCCTCCTAACACTTGCTTATACTTCAGAAGGTTTTTTTAAGTTACCTGTAGCAACAGGCAGATCCTTAGGAGTGTAATCAATGGTGCCACATCGGTTGATGTTACGTAAGGATCTGCCTTATCAGTAACCATCCAAGCCTCCAAAATATGCACTACCTTTATTTTTGCTACCTGGTAATCCAGCCCAACATAAAAATGTTTCTTTACCACATAAGATCTAGAATATGTCATACACTGTATTCCTCATTATTAAAATGTTATTAAAACACACTAGCTGGTATGTATCGCAAGCAGATTCTTTTTGTCAGTAATCGTTTTAGAGCCAAGCACTGAAGACTTTCAGTCTATGTATTTTTAAAAAAATATACAGTTTACAGAAGGATTTTTGTCCAACTTATGATCAATCCAAGACTTCGAGGAGATGAGAAGATATAAACACTTAGATTTAAAATTAATCTCTTGCTCTACGCTCTTCATAAGCAGAATTATAGAATAAAAACTGAGCTCAGGTACATAACTGTATTGCTTTACTAACTGTCACTTCAACAAAAAACTACAACTCAGATCAAACATCAGCAGTTTTAACAAAAAGAAACCTTGCTGCTGAATCATTCCCATTCACCAACAAATGCATTCATGGATAAATTGTGAAAACCGAGAATGGTACAAAAAAGGACACACCACGTAGTAATGGAATGACACTACACACAACAAGAAATCATGCCCCATCACACAAATGACTGTATCTTACCTTCTTCTGACATATAGCAGAAATTTCAGCTGTAAGGGGAAGGCATACAAAACATCAACACAGAATGACGATCCTTCAGTTTTACTATGGCAGCCATGGGAAAATGGACTTGCTGCAAGGAAGTCTCTGAGGCTAAACTTGTGTTTCCAGATATTACTGAAACCTCTAAGACTGCTGGACTGCAGGACACTGTACACTTAGGCCTACTGGATATTTCTACGCTGAAATGAAAAAAACAGCCTTGGTGCATTAAGTGGGGTGTGCTCTGCATCCCAACCGCCTTCTGCCTACATTTCTGCCTCACAGGCAGACCTGTAAAAGTACCCCTGTAGGCACGCTACGGTGGCACGCTGTGGGAGACATGGCTCAGATGTGCCTAGGCTGCCTGTGAAAGCCCACAGGATGAAAGATTAGTGAATATGGATGAACAATGCAGAAGCAGCCACTATGCCTGTGGCCCATACCTCCGTAGCAAAATGTTTGCAGATTCAACCTGTAAACAGTAGCTATTCAGTCTGTTGCCCTGGCAACATCTGATTCAATAAATATCAGTGGCTGAGTAAAAAGAAGTACTTCCCTTAAATAAATAAAACATTCTTAATCTGGATTAGATTTCACCTAAAAGGAGACAGCAAGAAAATCTCCACTGCCTAAGCATTTTAAGTTTGTAGAACAAAGAGAGAGGGAGTGGTTTTGTTCTGCCCTTGAAAGGGTTATTTTACAGAATATGTGACTGTCATTGTAAACCCAGGAAATCCTGATTAGTCGGTCAACAAGCTCAGTCTGCATTCTGGTAGATAATAAAACATCAGGCTCTCTCACTGGCCAAAGGACAACGATTGGATCAATGACTGGATCATTGAAAAATATTTTATGTCCTCTTCTGATGTCCTTTACAGCCTTGTCTTCATAGAACAGATTTTCAGAAGCTTGAAGAGCTTTCAAATCAGATATAGGTTACCAGAAAAACTAGCCCCTTTTTATTGCACACTGGTGTGGAACACAAGTACTTTAAAAAACTTGGCCCTAACTGTGGACACTTCAAGATTTGAAAATCTGTTCAACTGTCTCTGTTTCCTCACATATAAAGAGTTGCATACTATTTCAGATAGAAGAGGAGTCAAACTTAGGGACATTAAGCAGTATTAAGTACAAGCAAGCTACTTTAACATTCTTTAAAAATTCCTCTATAATAGAATGCAGAATTGCAAGTAGCACAGTATGTAGAAATATCAGTAAGCATCGAGTTCTGTCATTATGATTAGTTTGTACCTACCCTCAAAATACCTCTTACCTTGTGGTAGAAGAACATCAATCAACCATTCACTGTGATCCCTATAAAAATTATATATCTAATTAGCTTTCCATTTTTTATTTATATATGCATTTATTTTTGCACAGAGGAAATTCATCTAAATTAACACGGTAGGACTGACACTATTCTGACACTGCTTTTTTACAAATGTAGATTTATAAATTGCAGACCGCTTTACATTACCTCTCTTTGTGGTGTCTGTCTTATTGCTGATGTTGGTCCACTATATTCAAGGTTTTCAAAAAATTACTTTTAAGGCATAAAGTTATCAAATTAAAATAGTGGATGCTCTGAATGTCTGATGGCCAAGAAATAATAGTGAAGAATACCAGATGAACGTAGGAAAAAAAACATACTAGTACTACTTTCTGTGAGTCTCCTTAGAAGCTATGTTTCTACCAAATTAAATTATTTTTTCCTGCAGCTTTAAATCAGTGATGACTTAAAACTTCTACGTTGAGATGTAATCGCTTTTCCTACAGCTGGTGTGATATAAAGGTGTCTTAAACTGCGGACAAAAAACCCCATGTGGCTTCTGAATTACCTTGTCCCTTTGAACTAATGATCAGAACTCCGCATAAGTACCAGCGGATCTTGTAAAGTAATGCAAACCAAATTATCAATTAAAAAAAATTAAAAATAAAAAAGAGTAAGTGAGGTTAACTCATCTCAGGCTACATTCCCTCCAGGTACTAGACAAGCCTGGACTAATTTCAATTATTTACTCTGCTGCTTCACAGTATACCCCAGAGAATAATCTGAAACACATGCTAGAGAAAAGTAATGAAGACTCCGTGAAAGACCTTTCACTGTAATGTCCTGTTTTTAACAACAACTAAAGAACAAGGATAAAAAACGTTTCATAAGAAAAAGCTTGTGCATTAATGATGTTCCCCTATCATAGCTGATGCATCCCACAGTACCTATTCATTCAAAGACCTTAACTTTACAACTCACTACTGTTCAAGCTAGATGCAAACGATGATCACAAGGTAAATCTCTGTAATCCTTATTCATGCTGTGTGGCAGTGTGCTCCATACATTTCAACAGGGCTATCTATACAAACTATACACTGAAATAAACTGAAATAAAACTTAACTCCAGAATTCTGAACTCTGGAGTGTGACTATACCTGATCATTTTCAACCTCTCAGTTTACCTACCCTGCAATTCTCTGGCTGCATTCTTCACAAAGATATAGGGGAGGTGGCTTATCACCCAAAGCTACAGACAAGGATGGGTCAATGCACATCTGAAACACAGAGAAGGAAAAGAATTAAAACATCTGTTCATGGAAGCTCACTGAAAAAGTTCAACACATTCATGCTAGGACATACAATATAACACAGCTTTGACATGTTGAGAGAGTTTAGTATTCTGAAAGATGGTACTCAGCATCTGGCAGTACAGAATCTCATATTATGTCTAAAAAAGAGAGGGATGTAACTGAAAATGAAGGCCTATTGAATGAGAACAGGACATATTTCAATATCAGTATTATCATATGGAAACACAAGTATATTTTGTGTTACACATTTACATTGCATAGTCATGAGAGACTTACTTTTTATTTTTTTTCCAAAGAGGTAGTCACTTAGAGGATCCATTGCTTAGACAAGGTAACATAAAAGTCTAGATTTTTCTCTCTCAGTTAACACTTCTTTCAGCAGAATCTAATTTTCAGTCATCCCAGTTATTAACTATAGAGCACAATTTCAGTGACAGAATGAAGACTATGGACCCACAGTTCCCCTGGCAGCATTGATTCAAACTTAGTCTTGCATTAGCTTTTATCCTTCCACATTAGGCAGTTACAGAAAACAGTTAGTTAACAGCCTGATACACATAAATTTGTTTAAGTGTTTTGTACTATTTAAGGAAAAGCTCAACAGTAGTATGCATATACAATATCTTAACCACATAAATCAAAATGCTTCTTACTCCATTCTAGTGCAAGATCTTATTTATAAAGACAAATGCCTCTTCAAATGTTTCTCACCTTTGTTAACCAAATCTACATTCACCTATCCAAGAGACAACAGACTGCATTTTTCTGAATGATGAATGATCAAGACTGGTTCTATAAACATTAAGCTAAGAGATCATTCAAAAGTATTCAAGTATTTCAGCCGCAAAGCTTGGAACTGTAAATTTCATTGATATTTTGTTCTACTCAGCAATTAATCTGAATCTACTGATCACTACAACATGAAGCAACACCTTTCAGCTTTTTTCCCTACAAAGAGGGATCACGGAGAATGATTGGAGTCGGCAGAAAAGCAGTCCCTTGAAGGACTTGTGAGATAGGTGTCACCATTATGCCCTGTCAGTATCACAGCCTGTGGAAAAGACTCACTGAAGAACTGCTGACCAATGTAATTATGTTAGTATATGAATTGGAGCCAGGAAAATTGGTTGTGTCTATGTATTTAACTAGATACAAATCCAATTAATTAGTACACCTAACTGTAGTATGCTCTGGACTTGGGATGCTGTTCTTGACTCTGCCATCAAACTGCACTACAATCCTGGTCAAGCCATTTAACTTTGTTATTCTGTGTGTAAACAGGAAAGAAAAACATCATTTACCTCCCTCAAAGAGGGCTGGAGAAGAGGTTAAGTAAAGCTTTGTTGCTATTTGCTTTAGGACACACTCCAAGGAAAGGATCACAGAGTAGGTGACTTGTATGACCTCAATCAAGATACCAAGGTGAACGTGTTCCTGTGTAACTGACATAATGTTTCCTGTATATAGTCGTATTTGTGCACATATTTACAAAATTTTACATGGATTAGCCAGGAGCCAGCTTAGAATTTTATAAAGTGCTCTGTAACCATCCTCATGTTTAATATCAAGGCTTGGCTCGGAGTATTTGGAAGAAATATGCCATTTTGCTTTAGGCAACCAAAGAACATATTCACTAAGTTCTGGCCCCCTTGGTCTCAACAGGCTTTGCTGTTCCCTTAGCTACTGCTCTTGGTCACCTGCACACAACCAGAGTATATGGCTGGGGGTCAAAGTGCAACCTCCCATCCCCCAGAAAGTTGAGTTTGACCCCTGAAGAAAGAGCAGTACCTTCACAGCTGGTTTGTTAATCGCATTATGGCATTCAATGTGTTGGCAATGAATAGGGTTCCAGGCTGCAAAACCAAAACACAGATGATTAAAAAAAATTGAGAAAATATATTTATATTCTTTATGTCTACTAGTATCAGTTGAGAACAAGATCCTTTGTACTAAGTACTCTACAAATATGACAGAAGGCCTAGCAATTCCTCATGAAGCCTAACAATTAAAATAAAAACCCAGAATATACATGCCTACTGACTGGTTTGGGATATAATTACAAAACAAACCATGAACTCAGCAAAGAAATAGAAAAAGTAAGATGCAGACATCCCTGCTGTAGACCCTTCCTGATCTCAACAACACCCTGAATTAATTAATTATCCTTCCATTCCAGGAGCAGGATGGTAAGAGTAGCTGAGTAAATTCACTAACATTCCCAGGCAAAATGAAAACAGCTATGATAAAGGAAAACTAGTTCAGCCACAGAATGAGCCTCAGCTTTGTAATGACAAGTAGTAAACAACAAAGGTACATTCAAGTGGCATCACCTGGATGCTGCACAGGCTGCCACCAGGTAAAAATGCCATGCAACTGCAGATAATATATCCCTGAATAGGATGAGCATTAACCGAAAATTTATATATAGAAAAATTATTTCAGTCTAGCCAGTGCTAGTAACAGTTCAGATGGAATATCATGCTTAGTTTACAGACCTGCTTGCATAAAAGAAGTGATGCAGAGCAGTATAAGAAGAATATTTTTTTAAAAAGTCAAGAAAATCAATCAACCCTTCATGGGAAGACAGCTTTAGCACAGACCAGACAAACATATATCAGGAGCATTCAGGATGTACTTGAATCAGTCTAGGGGGTCTTCTAAGGTCTCTTCCAATCCTTCATTTTTATTATTTTAAATGTTGCATTCTGGTCCAGAAATTTTAAAAGTGATTAAGACATAATCAACATGACAGAGATTATTTGAGACAGGTTGAGACAGGCAAGCAGTAAAAGCAAGTCATGAATTGCTGCTGGACCATCCCTACCATGGAAGCACAGTGTCATCAGTGTCACCGGGGAGTGGGGTAGACAGAGGACTTTGTACCATCTCCCTACTCAGCTCCAGCTGCATTGCTGACTTTGTCTCTCATTTTCACCCTGTATTCACCCTTAAGAATTTATCCATTATACTGACTGCACCTGACACCACCTGACTTTTTTTGACAGTAACAGCCAGATAAGGAATCTTAGCAACAGCAGCAGAGATAGCAGCTGGCACAAAGGCAACCAAAGCAATAATTGAAAGGAACATAAGCCAGAACCCTTGTGAGGCCAAGAATGCAGTTTCACAGATCTTTTGGAACACTGTATTTATTTCTTCTTCTGTTCTGGTTTAGATAGCATCAGGAGTAACACATAAATTTACTAACCACAGTGAGAGTTTTTATTTTTCTTAACATCTTTTGAAAATACAGAAAAATGGATATTGTATATACTTATGAAAGTACCAACTTATCAAGCAAAAGATTTCAAAGTCCATCGTAGAACTGTAAACATGTCACATTAACACATTTCGGATCATTTCCTTTATATTTATTTTGGCCTGCACAATAAAAGCTGCACTGACCTGTGTACTGCAGTCCTCTGTACTCACTGATTGCCCCAGGTGGTTTTAAATTGGGCCAGTAGTGAAATAACATTTGTACTGCTGGAGGTTTAACTTGAGATGGTCCATAGGCTATCACATAGAGCAAATCCTAAGGAAAGAGACATACAAAATGCTTATTTTGCAAGGTAACAAAATACAATTCAATACATATTACTGGTGTTCAGATACCTGAATACGTGAAGTATATGCATTTCAAGCCCTACCAAACATCCTTTGTACGCTCTTACAAGCAGTTGAGATGACTAACTTCAACAACATGTTCACAATTGGCTTCTGAGTTTGATCAGAGCTTCCAACAGCTACCACCCACCGCACGTAGTGTACTAACACATAGCAAATGAAGCTTCTGTCTAGCCATGGAGCAAAGAGGTGTGATATAGATAAATAGCTGGATCCAAATCAGATTCAGGCTAAGACAATACTCACAAACAGTCCTCATGAAAGTTCAGTCCCACAAGAAATGAAAAGATTGGTCATTATTAAGATTTCTGATAAACGGAGCTGCAGCCACATAGTATTTAGGAAACAGAGCTCTGTTCTACAAAACATGGAGCTGCTTCTGTAAACCAAAAATCAGAGGCACCTTCCTCTCCATAATCCAGGAGGAGGACTGGATACAAAGATCATTTATAACTTCTTGGCACAAAGTCAGTTCAATTTTCAAGCCATCTGGTTTTCATTACTATCCAAATACAGTCATTTCCACAAAGTATATATGATCGTAAACTTACTTTCCACACTTCTTGCTTATATTTCATAAGGCATTCCAACAACTGGCAGTGATACACTGAGAGAGAAAAGACAGTATAGACGTAATACCGAAATGGAAACTCAAGTTACAGAAGTGACATAATTAGCTGATTGGCTTTGTTTTGTCCATCCAAAACTCTATACCTCATTTAATTGCTTTTATTTTAAAGGGTCTGATGAAGAATCATTGCCCTGAGACTCATCACAAAAGACTAGAAATTATATATTAGTAACTTGTTTCTGTCAAGGAATGCGGTACGATAGTGAGTCTTATGGGTGTACAGCTTTTTGCACAGCAATGGAGAGAGTCCTTTTTCAAACACATCTAGTTCAAGAATACCTGCTGATTCGCTTAAACTTTGTCCCTCTGGCACAGTGTAAAGCTGTAAATGGGTATCCTGTCATTCATCCTGAGGCAGTGATGCAAGTGACGTGTGACAATACATTATTCCCATGTATACCAAAGGCTACAGGAGCCACTCTGCATCAAACACACAAGACCCAAATGATCTAACTTCACACATTTGACTTCCCCCAAACCAGAGGGCAACAGTTTCCTCAGATGGCTGGAACATGGAATACACAAAGTAGAACATTTCGTGAAAAAAAAAAGTAACTTGTGTGAGTAGCTTTTAAAAATGATGTGCTGCTTTATTTACCGCCGTGAACTAGCTGCCTACTGTGCAATGTAACGGCTCCCTCAGGTTATATTTTGTTTCGATTTGGTCATAGGATCCCACTGATGGAACTGGGACTGTGTCACAGTGAGTGAGAATGGCCTTGTTTAGATATTGTAATTACATTTAAACTCACTATAGTTCTATTGAGCCTGCAGCTAGCATTACCGGTCGTCTTTAAAAAACGGTGTCAGTTGTGAACTTGGTGGGATACAAATCATAGCGTAAGACAAATAGTTACTATGAATTTCTATAGCCAAAGTTAGTGGTGATTTCCCTCCAACACTGCTGTTATGCATCAACACTATTTTCCAGTGTCAAGCAAGAGTAATCAGTCTCCAATCCTGGGCCAAATCCTATTTCTTCACCACAAGGAGATTTCTTATCTACATGATGATTACTTGAAACATGATGCTCAGAAACTCCCGTTTTGACTAAAATCATTTATTTTTCATCCTGTGTTGGATGGTGAGACAGATTTTTCCCATCATCTGAACTTTTCTGATTGCATCTGACAGTACTTCGTAACTCACAGTTTCAGAGAGAATGATACCATGTTGCGTGTTTACACATACCCGGGTTTGATGTGTACTGCATTGCAATCATTAGCATTGATGATGCAGATAGATTGACATGTGCTGGAACACCTTCTCTTTTTGAGGATCCCACTTAAAGGAAAAAAAAAAAAAAAAAAAAAAGAAGAAACAACAAACATTTTCTATTGTGTAACAAGGAAAATTAGTCAAGAATAGCATATAACTGATTCTGATTGATGTAAATAACATTCCTAAGGTACCATGTAACTAAAAAAAAAAAAAAAACCAAACCAAAAAACCCTAAAAACCTAGAAACATTCTATATTGGAGGGGTCTTTCTGCTGGAAAAAGATGACTAAGGATATGGTATTGCTTCACAGAGTGCACACCTGGTTTTCCAGTTCAGTAAGATTTCATTCTCAGAGCTGCATTAACCAAAGACAGGGATCTTCTCAGGCCCTGTCCTTCAGAACCCACAGACTGGTCAAAATAACGTCACCTGTATAGTCAAGTGCACCTAGGGCTTGGATTGTAGGAAAGGTAAGGAGGAAGTGGAGGATAAAGAAACAAGAAAAAATGGAAAGCCTGCTGTTGAGGTACACTGATGAAAGGCTGGGGCTGCCGATACCTGTTGGTGCCTGTTGGTGTATGGCACAGGTTACTTCTCAAGGAGTCCATGGTACGAGTTCAAGTTATAGCTACACAGGGTAAAAACCAGTCCCCCTTGTTATGTGAACTGTGTTAAGATCATGATCAACAGTAGCACTGAAGTGTAGCTAAGCTGTTGTAACTTTGACCTTGCACATGAAGTGGCTAGAGTTCCTTCTGGTCTCCTACGAAGTGGTTACTATTAAATTCTATACTTGGAAAAACCCTGCAGAGTGTAGGTGTTTATTTGCTGAACTATAACATGGCAATATGGCTTTGAAGGCAACCTCCTACACAGAGATGTGGTATGTATCTTCCCATGCTCGCTTGCAGCACTTTCCTAAGCCTGGCTGTCCGGACCCAAATACCAAGCATTTGGGATAGAAGCACAGAATTGTAGCTACCAGTTCAGTGAAATGCTTTTGTCCCTCTCATGTGGCTCTCCAGCTGCTTACACAATCTCTTGCATCCTCGCTTTTGGTTTGAGTCAGAGCTGAACACGAGGGGAAGGAAAAGTTCTGCACTTGCCTTGTAAAGGGACATGCCATTTCTGGTGGGGAAAGGCTAGGACATTAATTAAAAGAGCACTTGACTGGAAAAGAAGAAGGGGAAATGAAGAATTCCTCTTCTCTCTGGTACTTCCTCTCCACACGACCCAACATTGCTATGGCTCTCTTCATCACACTTGGTCCACTCTTTTTTGAATCTCATCCACAGATGTAACAGCCCCCCAAATTATTACAGCAAGGTCTATCTGTATGGATTTAAATTGCAAAATACTCAGCAGCTCTATCCTGGCAATTAAAACGTGACCACCAGCAGAAAAGCAGGACACAGTACTAGAAGCCAAATCTAAAGAGCAGCAGACTGGTTTCATACAGAGATCTAACCAAAACTGTCTGAGGAAAAAGGCAGCATGACAAAGGTTGCTCCCATGCTCTACATGGATGCAATCTCTGCCAGGGGGAGCTGGGGAATGGTATCTATTTAAGTAAATCAAGAATGTTGCTCAAGCAGTTGTTTTGGAGAATAGTTTTACAGATCTAAAGATAGACAGGACAGGATAAGTCTCCTACATCAGCTGCTCTTTAACAGGTAACACTAATGGAAGAAAAAGGACTTTAAAGCAACATTCTGGTCTTAACCCAAAAAGGACCTATTGCACATATGTATGAAATATATCTTAGTAACTTTCATTTGCATACTGTTATTAAACAGGTAACAGAGAAAACATCACTGCAATGTCTTACGAGAGACTATTGTACATGGGGAAACTGAGGTACGGAAAGGTTAAGCGATTTCTCCAAGATCACTGACGGGTAAAGCCAGAAAATGTACACGACAAATTTCCATGAAATCTTAATCTCAAAACACTGGACCGTCTTTCACATGCTTAAATAACATCAGTGTTGATCTCTGAACAAAAGCTGTTCATGTTTTTCCACAAAAGTCTGGAATACAGAGAAGGAAGACACAATCTCACAGAATCATGGGATGGTTGATGTTAGAAGGGACCTCTGGAGATAACCTTGTCCAACCCCCCCGCTCAAAGAAAGGTCAACTGGAGCAGGTGCTCGGGACTAGTTGTGTTTTGAGCATCTGCTAGGATGAAGAAACTGCAACCTCCCTAGCAAACTGTTCCAGCATTTGATCACCCACACAGTAAAAGGCCTGTTGGTTAAAACTGACTTTTAATATCAAGCCTAATGCTTCCATTGCAGAACATGGTTAAGTTTCTGGCTACTACTGAAATCCCATCAAGCTTTTTATCAGGTACATAGACAAGCATTCAGAACACACCTGAGGATTCACATTGTGCAGGGGTTATGAAATTATGTAATCATGTGACACCCTCGGGGATGGGAAGAAAAAAGAAAGGGAAAAAAAAAAAAAACAGGCAGGCACTGACAGATTCAGTCTTAATACTTGTGGATAGGAGACACGGCAAGCACAGCTATTTAGTACAAAACTTAAAGAGAAAATGCCAAGAAGAAACGGAAGAATAAAAATGGGAAATTCATCACAACATTACATTGATAAGAGTCATTCTTGTACATCCAGATATAGTCCAGATGCAAAAATTATGCACGTAGCTATTGCATCTATTGTTTCAAGAGCAGCTTGCCCATTGATTCCGTATTCAAAACTCTCACTGCTGGCACTGAAAGTTCTAGGAGTCTGTAAACAGTACATTTCTTAAATAAGCTAAACTTCACCCTTTAAATGAAGGAAGAATTCACACAGTAACACAGTATAATAAACAAATAAAAAGTATAGAATTACTTCCCTTTGAGTAAGTCGCATGCAATTATTTTACATTTACACATACAGTATATTTACGTCCCATTACAATTCTGTAACAGATCAAACTTTGACTCCTACAGTCTGATACAATTATAGCAGCGCATCATCATGTTTTCCAAGATATAACAATACTAGAATGAGTTCTACTTACATATAGCCATAGGCAGAAAAGATGTGCTGAGATACTCTATAATATCCTTGTGCAGAAATGGAGGAAAGGTAGCTAGTGTTGAAATCATTGTATAGGGTAAAGTACTCAAAATATCATCATTGAGAAAAGGAAGTAAGCATGTAGTAGTGTAAAAAATTGATTGCCCAAGATCTGTTAAATAAAATGAAAAAAATACAGAATCATTACAATGGAAAAATAAATCTGTCTATGTACTTTTTCGTTTATAAAACTCTTTTGAAAGATTACATCTAAATTCAAGTTTTCCCCTCAAAGTAATTTGGGAAGTTAATCACTACAGACAAGTGACTTCACCCATCATTTTTAAACCCCTCCTAAAATAGAGGGAAATGGCTGTTCAACAGTACCCAGAAGAGTTTGAAGGGAATATGAACGCTATAGCCACTAAAGTAATTGATTAAAATCAGCGCTGATTTTAACCATACAGCATCTAACATACAATGGCCTGCATTTAAGCAGAGATGTTATTAGAATCACAATTTGATATGCACTTCTGAACTGAAAGGTCTGCCTTTGCAAAAAGCATTCTAGTCTTTATCAGTCACAGAAAAATAGATTTTGATCTTGAGATCAAGACAGCTGCAAAGTACCCCCCACCTACTACACCTGTCACTACAGGAAACATCACTGTATTTTTCAAACATGTGATTAAAATATGGATCTCGCTTTCCTGGGAAGTCATTGAGGCCAAAAATGGCCAAGACTTAAAAGGAAATGAGTATTTATCAAGAATTTCCACACTTATTCTAACTAATCATACTATAACACTTTGGAAGGGATACTTACAAAATGTGCAACACTTCCAAGGGAAGGGATGGGTTATTGTGGAATCTTTATACCCCCTTCCTGAGAAGGAATTAAGCTGTGGCCAACTCCTCTCCAAGAAGGGTTATAGAACTCAGTGAACCCCAAGTTTGAACCTGTAGGATAACCCCGATACACCAGAAAGCCTTTCCCCTGCACGAGAGGGATTCCTTTCGTTACTCACTTTGTAACCTTAAGTACACTACACAGGCCTTCAGTCTCATCTATACAACTAGTATGATTTAAAACTGCCTCTGTAAAATGCTCCAAGATCTGTAGCTGTAAACATCATGAGTCAAAGTAAGAATTAAAATTTCAATGGTTCTGGCAAGTCTTCTATGCAAGGGGCTAACCAGATCCTTAATGCTAGAGAGTGCATCTCTCTTGGAATACATATTTACCAGCCACGCGTTGAGAGTTTTGTATAATCTGATTGCACCAAAGCTCAGGACTACCTAGTGCACCAGTTGTACTTACCCAAACACTGATTGTTCTGATGAAAAAAATATATTTATTTTAGTCAAATGCTAAGCTGAGGGAGAAATAAATAACATGTATTGTAACATTTAATTCTCTGTACACAGAACCATAAAAAATAGCAAAAGTGACCTCCCCTTGCCCCAAGCATGAGTCAACCAAATTATTCCTGGCAGATATTTATCTAAATTGTCTGTAAAAATCTGCAAGACAGTTCACTCCTCCTGGCAATTCATCCTACTGCTTAACCACCTTTATCATAAAAAGACTTTTTTTTCTTAATTTTCCATTGCTGCAGTTTAAGCCTATAACTTCTTATCCTCATCAACTGTAACCACAAATAGTTTGGTTTAGTTTATTTCTCCTCACAGCAACCTTTACATATTTGTATATGATAATGATGTCTCCATTCCAATTTTTCTCTAAGGTAGGCAAAACAAGTCCTTTCTGTTTTGACTCGCTGTTCACATTTCCTAGAACTCAAATCATTCCCGTTTCTTTTTCCTGGACTCCTCTCAAATGGTCCATGTCTGTTGATGCCAGATGGACAAATCTGAAAATTTTACTCCAGCTGAGGCCTTGCTAGGGTTGTTAGAACGATAAACAAAATGCTGTGGGTGTCTCATACACAAAACACCTTTTTACATATTGCTGGAATCATATTAATATATTTTAGTGACTTATGGTCTGACTGATCTACCCAACACCCAGATACCTCTGCAGTACAGCTTTCAAGCTCGCATTTCCCCCCATTTCATTTCTGCCTTTGATTTCTCCTACTTAAACATAGTATTTTACATTTATCATTCAAAGATGTTTTAAAACAGAGTGCAACTTGCCAACATTGTTTTGATTCAGGTATCTTTCACACAAAGGACAAGCTATTTGCCATCTTGATAACCCCTGCAAACCAAGGTGCTCTCTCATTTCTGTCAGCCAAGTAAAAAATATAAAGTATTTAATAACACTAGACCCAGCACAGGCTCCTGTAAGATTCCCACTTGTATAACCTTCCAGATGACAAGAGCCACTGGTAATTACTCCTGGAGTGTTTTCCTCACTCAAGCGGGGACCCTATGTCCCAGATTGCCTATTAGGATGTCAAGTGACACAGCAACAAAAGCCTGACTAAAGACAGGAAAACCCCTCCAGGAGAGCCATTGTGCTGCCATAAAAAGAAAATATGTTTGCTCAACGTTATTTGTTCTTTACAGGTCTCCACTGGTTGTTAATTATCACCATGTTATCTATTTAGAAAAAGACTGTTTTGATAATTAACTCCACCATTTCCAGAAATTGCAGTTAAGTCAACAAGTCTATCATTTGCTAGAAGCCCTGCCTTTGCAAGATCATACCATTTCCTAGTGCAGTAGCTTTTGAATCAAAACATGCTCCTGCCAACACAGAGACACCTTTCCTCCTAAAGAATTTGAGCAGTGTATCAGATTGACAACAGGCTTCCTATACTGAACTATGTAAGTAATACACCCTGATACCATGGTGAAAATTAGTATTTGGTTTATGTAACATAAGGAGAACACTGAGTTCCTGAATCCCAGTATGCAAAATCACAGACTAACAAGCAAGAAATATGCAGAACTTTAGGGAAAACAATATAAATACAACTCAGTCACCAAAAAATTGTTGTGATTAACTAATTCGAAACTTAAGAAAACATGGCTTTTTCTGTAAATCAGACAGAGATATTGCTACCTTTTTACCCAGGAATACTTTAAAGCCATCTCAAATCACCATTACCATAGTTTTCCTTCAATTAAATGCATAACATGTTCTATTTAGAGATGGACCTTCACCAAAGCAGTCGATATGCATATTCATTATAGGCCCGATACACATTTACAAGCAACATGTGCCTTTTTAAGAGAGCTACCCAAAAAAGACCAGTCTGAACATATTCCAGCAGATTCAAATTCAAAATCCAGAATTTTTTTTTAGACCCATCTATATTCTTTTTTTACAAACCATTGTATTTTAGTTACGTATCACCAGCACATCACTAAAAATCATATCTCAGAATTCAAACCCAAATCCACAGTTAGCAAAAAAATATCTTTTATTTAAGAAAGTCCAACCAAACACTTGGATATAAACACATCCCAGGAAATCTGAATTCCAGATCCAGGTCAGTTTAGGCCCATCTCTTCTACTGTATTTATGCATCACTCATGGATTCACAGCACTGAAGTTAAGCGTACTGGAAGGGTTCAAGGGCCTGCTTACCATGTTGACCATGTTGTAGCAAGGGAACTAGATCCAGCAGTGTCACCAGTGTCACGTAAAGTCCTTGATAGTCCAAAGATGGGTAGTCTGATAACTGAGCATCACGACTTTGCTGGCCACGTTCAGATGGAGCATCTCGCAGGACGCTGTAAAGGAGGGAGCGAGTAACAGTAGGGTTGATGGAACTGACCTGTGGTCTTAGAGATGGGGTGAGTGGGAATGGCACAGGAAAAAGACACATGGTCATGGGCACTGTCAAATTGGAGGCATCTTGATTCTCCTTCTTCCCTGTGCGGGACAAAATGCTGTTGGGGGGACAAAGAAAAAAAAGAGACAACAAAGACACAAAGAACAGCACATTACATTGAAATGACACTATAAAACAAATAATAAAAGACCAGATACATCCCACATAAGATGCAATTGCTACCAAAACCAGTGTGTCTAAAAATCTAGCAACCATTCACCTTCATGCTTCAAGATAAGAGAATTAAAAATTGACATCTAGGAAAATTTCATTGCATCTCATGTGTTATCTGGTTCATAAGGAGCAAAAATATAAAAATGCATGTTTCAGTGCCCTACCCATGTTTCACAGTTATGAAAAATTCTGAGAATTAAAAGTGCTTGCTATGGAAAAATAGCTGTGTCACAATAGGCTGGTATTTTACTCTGAGATTTTGAGATTTCCCCCCCCCCGCCCATAATCTTTTGAACCAACTGACTGAAAACATGCAAAATACAGGTGTGGCACTTGCAGAAACATGTTTTAGCAAAGAATAAACATGTGTGTTTGTTAAGATAGTCTTAAAAATCACATGTTTATTGCATTAAAATAATGTCTGTATGTATTTTATGATACTGTTTCATGACCACTCACTCAGTATCATTTGAGATAATGAAGTTTAAACAGGCACATGGATTTAGAAATAATATAATATTTCTAAAATGTTAACTAAACTACATTTGGAAAAGTTATAAAATAATATATAGTAGATGGTCTTTAGCATATGTTTGTGAGCTAATGATAATGGTTGTTTATGTGTGTTTTTAATTTTGCCCATGTTTAGGTAGGAAACATTTTACTTTATGAATACAAACACTACTTGGGTAAATAGTTACCTTCAAAATTCTAAGGGCTAAGCAAGCAAGACCAATTATGTAACTGCAGATCAGACAGTATGTTACCATACATTCCTGCTGTTACTTACGTTATTATTCAACAAAACTCACTATAAACTAAAGGAGAGATAATTTCAAAAAATAAAAAGGATTTAGTGGGAATCAAAATAGAGGCTATACGTCAACCAGCTTGTTATGTTGTTTTAAGAATGTTGTAAACATGGTTGTAAACATGTTAATCTAATTTATTCAAAAAAAAAAAAGATAAACCCCACTATTTTGAATAGAAATAAATTGTCACTTAAGCAGTGTTATATTTTAGTTATCAGGTAATTAAAGGGTTAGTTCATATTCTTCATATGTGCCTATGAAATATAATACACCTTTTAAATATATTAAACCACACACAATGCTGCATTTTTTTTTTTAAAGCACGTTTTGCACCTCTTGGTGATTGGGATTTCCAAAAGCACTTGCTGTTGGTTTAACTCTGTTCCCAAAGTCAGTGTTAAAACTCACAAAATACAAGTAAGCGGCATTAAAATCTCCACTGACTAAGGAGGAGCGGAGTTATGTCAAGAGGGAGCACTTCTGGAAACCTCTGTCCTCTTTAACAGCACAGAAATCCCTACCGTATAATCACCTTAGCAAAGATATATCTTACAAGGCAATTCAACAATTTACACAAGAAAGTTAAACTCTTGCTAAGGTGCTTATAAGAGAAGGTGTCATTCATTTGCCATATATATAAAATACACTTACTTACAAGCACAGTTCTATGCCAAGTGGCTACTATTACATCACACTTACAATCAGAGATGACAGACACAGTCTGTTTTCAGAAACCACATACTACTTTTTTTTTTTTTTACCCCTTTTTTATTGTGCCATTATATATTTGGCAGATTATTTTGGTTTCTGTTACCCAATGTCCAGTACAAGAAATGTGGTGACTGTCGTGACAGTGTTTATGAAATCATATCCGAAAATCACCTAAGATCTAGTATAACTTTAAAAACAAATAATCAGAGTGCTGATTCCTTTTAATTTGCTTGATGTTCATTTGCCATACTTTGCAGCTCATGTTTAGAGATATGCAGGTACTAAATCATATTTCTTCTCTGTCTACCAGCAGATGATACCAACTACCCACTCCTTTACTTGCCAACACATCACTTCAACCACACTTATTTCCAGAAAGGATATTACTGTATTAATTAATCCTTGCTTTGGAAGGTGTAAGGCAGAGATGGAGAGCTTACTCTATAGGCTTCACTTCCTTTTAACATGGAGCTATGGCTCATCTATAGACTAGAGGCCAAAGCACACCACCTTGTATCTTGATCAGGACATCCTTCTGTTCGCTTCAGGAACAGCAATGAGACTGCAATTTAGATATTGCAGCTGCAACCATGACAAATTTAGGGGAAAAAAAAAAAAAAAAAAAAAAAAAAATCAAAACAAAGCCAAACTTTCAGAGCCATGCTTTTGCCTAACCCGTATCTTTTAAAAGCAATAAACAGAAGAGTCAACACTGAAAATCTAGGAAGTCCCCTAAGACCAAGATACAATGATTGCAGTTTGCTCCTGTTTCTGTTCAAACCAAGTACTGAGAACTCGGAGGGTCTGCAGATCGTAACTCCATACTGAGCTTGCTACATGACAAGTGACAAAGCTACCAGGGCTTGTTTCAGGATTTGTACAGCTTTGCTGCAAATCTATCCCAAAATTACCACCTTCCAGGAAAGGTTTCCTAAAATGCCTACAAGAGAATTTCATCTCACCAGGGCAGCAAAACAAGCTTGACCATTAATTAGTCACTGGGCATTTATAGCTACTCCTTAGGTAAAACATTTTACTTGGGGAAAACTCTCCGTATGTATTTCTAAGAAAATGTGAAAGAATGAGCTGTTCTGCAGGATGTTTATTACGTCTTAGATCATTCCTCAAATGAGGGAGAACACACTGAAAATGAGCAGGGCATGAAACAAATTCATGCTGTAATGTAAAGAAATGCTTTTGCCCAAAGAGAAAATTAAAGAACTAAATGAATCAATGTGCTATGCATTGTGTATGGTGATTTTATGTGATGTTTGTTCATAGAAATAAGGAATTTATTTTTTTCAGCCATTCCACATCTGTTCCCCCCACCCATGATCTTGTGATTTACTGAGGCTATGTACACAGCAAAGGAGCAAATTAATCCCTTGTGCAATCCCACTATAGCTAGCAGAATGACACCAGGTATGAATGTGATCCAAAACAGTGGGCATGCCCCACTGAAAAGAACACAGTCAACGTGTCCGTAACATGGAAGGGTAAAAAGTATAATAAACAGTATAAGCTACACCTCTAACACCCAATCATCATAGGAAATTTTGCTGACTAATCACTTTTCCTCCATTATTCCTATGACTACATATGTTTATCAGGAAATGTTTGTCCTAAAAAAATTCAGCTGCAAGGAGAGTACACATCAAACTGGGAAATATTTTTTCAAGGTATTTTAAAATAGTAGATGAGCACAAGCAACCTATTCTGAAGACCAGACCTAAAATCTCCAGAAACCAATGGACGTTTTTGCTAGTTTGATCAGTATTCTCTTAGCAGCAAAATTTCACTGCATATGCTCTGTCTCAAGCTAGAAAGATTATTCTCCACCATGTACTTCTGTCACTGATGTTTAACCTTGCACAATGGAGTCTCAGTGTAGGAGGCAGAAAGAATACTCAGCATGCAGAGTATTCAAAGAAATTTCTGAACACGCCCTTCAGAAAGGTCTTTAACCAGTCTGTTTAGTCTTAGGGTAAATCTTGCAGAGATCTGCACACAGTGGGTGGGAGTTTCTTTCTTTCCATCTGCCACACTAAATACAGGGTGTGTTTTGTTTTGCTTTTTTATCCAGCTTCTTTCTTAGTATCAGCAACTACATAAACTTACACTGGTTCAACCACAGCACTCGGGCTTTGACCCACAGTTCAAATTCCCCAATTACGGGGATTTAGAATGTGGATTTGACCTTGCTGAGTATCAGAACTCAGTCCACTTAAATTTAGATCCAAGTCCTGGCTTGAATTTCTGGTGCCCTTTTAGCTCTGAGGATGATCAGATCCCAGATCATGGAGGACAAAGCCGTTCGTGTAGATCTGCGTATCAGATATGAGTATCACTGCTGCCTCATGGCGTTCAGCATTATCAACAACAGGATTTTGGTTCAGTCCCATTCTGAACATGAAATAAAGAAACGGAGTTGCTCAATTATGCAATTGCTGCCCTGATTTCTGATCTGCTCTCATAGTCACTAAGTATAAAGCTTTTTCAGCAAGCCCAGAAACATCACTGCTCATGGGATGTGAAGAATTTGTCACACAGGATATGTCAGCTGTACCGCTTAGAAAGATGAAGACAACAGAGTGGTATAAAGACACTTTCTTTAAGCAGCAGATTCTAAATCTATCCTGTCCTAATGAACTTCTGCCCCAAAAGAAACTAAGCTCATTATAGCACTTGGTAGGTACAGCTAAGAGAAAAACTGTTCAGAATCAAATCCAACTTTCTTGCTTTAACAGCTTAAAGGCCCACAGCACTTAAGCAGAGGCTGTTTTGTCATACAGAACCTTACTTCAATGCAATTTAAGTGTGTGTGTTGTGCAAATAATCCATCAAAACAGCCTTATGTGGGCACAGAGCCACATTTCAGAGGTATCTTTAGTGACTCTTTGAACATTTTTTCCGCACTGCTGCAATATAATGGGACAAATTTTTTAATTTATTCATCATTAAAAAAAAAAGCCCTACTGGTTGCCCTAAGTTTAACACTTCAAATGATGAGGGAAACAAATTTCACAGCTGTTAAACAATTCTACTCTTGAAATTTTCAAAAGTAAACAGAAGGGTTTTAAGTTCACAGTGAACAGGTGTTCCACTGATAAAGGTATTCCTATTTATGTATCTTTCCTTTTCATAAACAGTCAAGAATTTTGATACCTCCCATGCGCTCTGAATGAATGTTACAATGAACTACTGTCATTCTTTCAAGTTTAAATTCTTGCTTCTCAACTTGTATATATCACAGGGGTATGTGTACAAATATATTGGTTAATAGTACTTTATGAGTGTTTCCTCATCAAATAAGGCAAGTAGCTGTATTTCCAAACTAACATCTCAGGAAGCTATGCACAGAAATGCAGCTTTAACTGCATTCTTCTGGATGTGAAAACTAATGCCAGTCAAAACCTGGGCAGACAAAAATAATCTCTTCGCTGTCAAAAGCCGTTTTAAAAACAATTTGAAAATATGAATCCACTAGGTAGCACCATGGAATGTGTGTCATCCCTAATTAAGTCTCACAATTTTTCATACGTTTTTAGCAAGACAAGAGGTAGTATTTGCTATTCAAAATGTAGTCTGTAATTATATGGTATTTAGTACTATATACTATTACTAAATATTGGGTTAAATTAACGTCCCCATCCCGGGTCAGGACAGTCCTGACCTGCTGTTGCCATCCAAATCCAGATCTGTATATAAACTTTGTGTCTACTCCTATTGTTATAAGGGACTGAACCAGAACCCAAACCTGACAGCCAGCTGAACCATGGCACAGTAAGAACCTAGTTCTGCTCATGTGGCTTATCACTCTAGGATCCTGAGGCACCAGAAGTGTCCAGTAGGTCATGCATATGCACATCTAAAACTCCATAGGTTACAAACTCCTCTCTTCACAAGTTCAGCATGTTTGTGAATTCAGCTAAGTCTTGGGGGGGGGGGGGGGGGCAAGCAAATGTGTAATCAACCAAGTTTATTTTAGAATCAGCCACTCAATAAGCAGCTCAACTGGGCAAATTGGGCAACAGCCACTGAAGAGATTAATTCATACCATTCTCTTCTTAAATTATGCTCTGACTCTTTTTTGGCTGAGCATTGACCCATTAAGTTTTGAAACCAATTCAAAGTCAATCAATACCCCTTACAATTCTTTAGCTCTTTTTTCTTCAAGAGCATTAGTTAAAACTTACCTCAATAACGTCTGAGAAAAGTATTTCAGAGTATTTGCAATGTCAGTTCCAGAGGGCACAGGGTAAATGTTGTGGAGAACCCGGTTGTGGTATTCCTGAAGGTAACGGATTTTGGAAGCAACTACATAAAAGACAAAAAACAAACACAGAAACTTACATTTAGGTATTTTGCAGACTTTGACAGAATCACTTCTCCTCCTACCATTTCTGATTTTTTTTTTTTTAATTTAAGAATTAAACTGCAAAAAAACAGAAGTCCCTCTATTCCTTCTATTTTGGCTGAATAAATTGGACACTCTGGTGTAAGAGTGACAAGGGGAAAACATGGAAGTGAATGCCTGCATCTGTGTTAGATCAACTTAGTGCTAGCAAATTAAAAAAAAAAAAAAGCAAAACAAAAACAAAAAAAAACACCACTAGAACAACAACAACAAAAAACTCTGCACTACGACTCTGTTTCCAAGCATCTCAAGATTCACTCACAATGAATGAGTCATTGGATCACAGGAGGTTCATGTGAGGCAGAAAAATACTTCTACAGCCAAAGCAGATATATAAACTAAGACAAAGAGCTTATGTGATTTGCTTTGGGCCACACATTTTTTTCATGCAATGAACTAAAGATATTAAAAGATCGGTGTTGTTTAGTTAAATGTCTTAGGAAGTCTGATCAAGCAGGTGACGGGATTTCAAATAGCAGTAGGAGCTCTACACCTCTACTGAAAGCATTTTTTTGGTTGTTTTAGAAATAATAGTGGGTTTATTTCCTAATAGAGATCCTTCTTCAGTATAGGAAAAAACTGATGACCCACCATAGCTGCAATGCTTTACATTGCCTATATGGCACAGGACAGTCTCATCAGAGACACCTGAGCACACTCAACTCCTGTTTGCTCTGCTCAGACTGATCGACTCTGCTGAGAAACAGAGTGCACTGACTGTGGCAGAGTCACAGAAGCACCAGCTCAACCGCGCTTCCAGCTAGACGGCTCAGCAGTGCTCCATAGCATCACTGTTCAGACATGGCCTCAAGCAGAGCTGGCCGGGAACTCTTAATCATGTTAGAAGTGCACCAAGACTGTGTAATAGGCAGTTAAAAGGGGAGATGCTTCTGAATAACTTCAGCCCTTGAGCATACGGATTATGACATCAAGAAATACCTTGTTCCCCTACAGGACTCCTTCAGTGTGGAAGACAAATTGAGCTTCCTTAATGAGCAATTAATCAATACTTTGTTTCACTCTTATTGTCAAATAGCATTTATTAAAAAAAAAGAATACCATTAAGTCCTCCAGTGAACAGAAGGGCACTAACTTCCCGAGAGACATCACTATAACTCTCACTGCTGCTGTATCTGAACACCTCATGAGCATTCTGATTTTTTTCTGTATCATTGACAAACTGAATGAGAAAGAGTGACGTCATATCCATATTACAGAAAAAGACTGAAGGACAGGCACCCAGAGCAAAGTGTTAGCAACTGCTGTTGGACGCTGGGCTTGAGATACTGAGAGCGCTTTTGCCAGTGTTGATAGCAGTACATATTGGGCTTTCACCTCCAGTAAACAAAAACATCTGTGAGTGCTCAGTCACACAATAAATCAGGTTTGAAAATTTCAAGTCACTTATCCATAAAAAGAGGAACACTCAAATAACCATCAAGCAAATAATACTGTTTGCTTGAATTGCATGACAAGAAACGCCGTCTTCCAGCACCCAACTGCCTTTACGATGATCAGCCTGTCTCCCATTTCCCACTGTACTGACCACACTCTCCCAATTTCAGCAGCAAGAGAAGCTTCTACAGACAAAAGTCTCCCTCACAGTATTACCCTGCTTCATCACATGAAGAAAGCCCATTATGTGACTGAACAGGGCTGCGGTCTATGGGAAAACAGCAAGTAAAAATGCAACTAGCAACACAGTCATAATGCTTAGGTAAGAGTAATAAACTAAAGATGCACAAGCAACTTGAATTATATTTCCTCACTTTTAAGTATTTTACTTCACAAATTTATTTTAAGGTGACTTTTTCCCCCCTCCCCAAGCAACTGAAACCAGAAGTTTGGTCACTTGGACACAGATTGGCCCAGCAGAGCAAGAAGCAAGTCCAAAGCCTTTCAGGTCACCACACAGGCCTGTGGCACACGACCCGTGCTCTGCAGGAGGTTATCCCTGTCCCTGTGACACCAGCCACAACTAGCCTCCTACACCCCCCCCCCAAAACCACTGGGGCAGTAACGTGGTCATGATGTGTTTCACTCCAGATTACAGTTTATTTTAGCAGCCCGTGTCTTGTTTTCCCCTCCTCAACACACGCCTCACTCTTTCTGCCCAGTATCTCAGTTTTAGTCTCAGATTTGCAGGTCAATTTACCATATTATTTAAGGATAGACATTTTTATTTTCTTAAAACTGTCATGAAGACCCCTGTAAAAACTATTCTAGATTAGGTTATATTAAGAAATAAATTACTTCATAAATTTATTTTGTGACGCTACTTTCTCTTGCCAAGGGGAAAAAAAAAAAAAAAAAAAAAAAAAAAAAAAAAAAAAGAGTATGAAGCCAGGCATATCTGCAAAGAAAACAGACAACATTTCACAGTACCCACTATTCACAGCAAGATCCACAGTTTACTGTGGCTGCCATGGTTTGCTGTCAGATATCTGTAAGTGAGCTGAATTAACAAAATGCCAAAGATGATGTCAGAATTTAAGTCTAGATTTATTTCAGGAACTGCCTGCCTCTTTATAGCTCCTTATTTACAATGACGGGTATAGGTTATCTAGAATAACTTTTTTTTTTAATGAAGAAGGAATCTATTTATTTCTATTAATCATCATTGACACACAATTGTATCAGGCAAAACACCAAAACAGAAAATGTATTTATAAAGTCTAAATATTAACCTTAGCTTTAGGCTAAAGGTTTTAACCTCAGCTTTCAGTTGTTTCCCAAAGCACAGACAACTTCAGCACAGCCTCCCAGAACACCAAGAACCTTCTGAAGGAAAGTCCCAGAGCAAAACTTCACCAGCTTTCAAGATACAGAAGTGTGTGAATGGCCCAGTTTTCTGAGTTTCTGAGCACCTAGAGATACCCTTCAAAAATTAATATCACTCTGTGGAAGTACTTAGCCATCGTCATAGGTAGTAAGATAAAAGAAATTTTTAAAAGAAAAAAAAAAAGGTATTCCAAAATACTTCGCTAGGTATCTCTCTAAGATCTACACAGACCTGATGAAACTCCATAGCCCCCTTGTAAGCATTGACTGAATCAAGTGTGAAACCATTAGGAGTCTTTAAAGATGTCTTGGCTGATCCACTGGCCCGGAGAAGAACAGAATGGGCATCAGGTATTCCCAGGGCATTACTTACCACAACTAAACACCAGTTACTGCTATTTAAGGTGAAAAAGAAATAATTTTCTTTGAATACACCTCAGGCATGCCATGATGAGTCAAATGATGAAAGTCACTGTCAATACTGTTGGCATGAGACACAAGATGCATGTGGTCACAAAAAAGGGAGGCTTCTCAAGACGATTCCCCAGACTGCCACCATTTTACCTGTTCATACAACCTGCCAAAGAGCTGTGGGGTAGCTACAGATTCATGTTTAGACCAGCGCCTCTTCTGTTCTGATCAGTCTGTTTCATCATTCCTAGTGTTTTGCTGATGTTCTTGGCAAACTGAGATTCATTATGACTTGTGACTTGACTCCTTCCCAAGACATTCTGGTTCTTGCCTGTCAGTCATTGAGGGAGGAAGCAACAACAGCAACAGTTGGGTTTTGAAGGTCTGTCTGGCAGTGATGTGTGCACATTGATATAATCCTTGTCGAAGGCCATAACCATTTGTCAAAAATTGCAGGTGAGGGAATCCTGAAGTTATGTAGAGACAAAGACATTGGGGAGTGCCATAATAGCTAGTCAGGGGAACAGCCTTGGTAAACAAAATACATTCAGTAGGTTAGAACGCACAGGATATGTCCATTAACCAAATACTCTACCTGGAGCATCATAAAAAAAAAATGTTAGGAGGCAGAAACATCTGAAATTTGGATCCCAAGTAAATCTTAAAATAGATAGCAACAAGGACATGGCAGGCCAAGATGCAGTGGCTTGAACAATACAAAGGGATAAAAATTAAAAACAGCCAAAGGTAGAATATGAAACAGAAGCTCAAACAGAGCAGACCAAAAGCATTAGGAGTGGAGGAACAGAGAAGGCAGAATAGAAAAAGAAGAAAATGCCAAAGGCAACATTGGGACAAAAGGCAGCAGAAATTCTCCCATATGCCATTGTGAAAGAAGCATAATTAATGTGCAAGTACCACAAGAAAGAAGAAAGAATTACAGAACTCAGGTAGGGGGTGGGGAAGGCAGAAAGAACAGAACGGTACAGATCTGAACATTGCATCCTCCAAGGCTGCTGCACGGTCAGAACATTGCGTCTCTATTTCTGAGGCCAGAAGCGCATCCCTACAGCAATAAATTAGTATCCACATAATAATTTAATAGCAACATCATCCATCACTCTTAATAAGCAATAAACCCTAAAAGAAAAAAAAAAAAAAGTATTCTTTTCCTTAGATCAGTTCAGCACAGGCATACATAAATAGAAGGATCCTTCCCAGTGATCTGGAGGAAGGAGACAGCAAGTCTCAGCGTGTGAGATGTCAGAACACATCATGTCCTCATGACAAACATCAATCCAACCTACTGGTCACAGACTGCCAGGCTCACAACCGTGACACTGCATCAGGACAGAAAGCAGCTTCGAGACGGGCAACAAGCTCGACTACCCTGGTATTTTTCTTTAAGCCTCCCACCAGGGCTCTCGCAGATGTGCCAGTCGTTATCAGCAGTAACAGCAGTGGGGAGCACGAGCACGGCCCAGCTGCTGATGTCCCAACCACCGGGTCATCGGATCCTGCTCCGATGGGGTCTAGCCAACGTGGTGGCTAAAACACCCACGGCCGTGTGGAGGGACGCCAGGCCCCACGCAGGGGGACATCAGCACCTGGGGGGGCTCCTGCTCTGGGGGCTGCGGCCGGCAGCACGTAGGCGAGACCGTAACACCCAGTCTCCATGCACCCCCAAGGCAAACAGCACGGGCAAGAGTGGCAGCACACCCCCCTTCTCACTCTATCTCGCAGCAAGACCACCTTCAAGATGGCAACACCTGGGTCCCCTCCCGTCTCCGGAGTCAGATCTCCAGTGGCTCCAGCCTTTGGGAGGGGGCACAGCGCCGGCAACCAAGGCAGGCCGGAGGGCCAGGGCGGCGGTCTCAAGCTTCAACTCTCCCCCCAACCCTGTTCTCCCTCACTTCTTCCCCTCAGGCCGCCGGCGCTGCCTCTGCGCGCACACGCCGCCTCCCCACAAGGGCCGGGGACGGCGGCCGAGACAGAAAGAGACAGAAAGAGCCAGAACGAAGGCAGTTGCGCCCCCCCCCCCCCCCCCCCCCCCTCGCATTAGCTGCTACGCGAACGCCGCATAAAGCGGGCGGAGGCCGGGCACCGCTACCCCGCCGGGGCGGCTGACAGCCGGCGGTGAGGCAGCTCCAGCGCCGGGAAGGCGCCTCCGCCCCCCTCCCCGCGCTTCCCTCGGACAGGCCCTGACCCACGCCACGCCGCGCCGCCCGGCCCCGCCACTCACACTGCTCCGCCTTAGTGGACATGCTGCCGCCCCGCTCTGCCCCTCAGCCGCCGAGGAGCGCCTGCCCCCGGCCGCGGTGGAGGAGGAGGAGGAGGAGGCGGCAACGCTGCCTGTGCTGCCGCAGGGCTGCGGGGCGGGGCGGGAGCGCGAGCGCACCCTTAAAGGGGAAGCGCGCCGGGCGGCCGGGCCCGGGCCTGGCCTCGCCTCCGCGGGAGGGTTTTCCCGCCTGAAGCGCCGAGCTTGCCGCAGCGCTGGAAGATCTCGACGAGCCCCCCCATCCCCTCCGCCCGGGGCTTCGAGGGTGTGCGGGACCGCGGAGGGGGCGGTCGTGGGGCTGTGTCTACGTACTCCGTTTTATTCTTTGCTTGAAATGGGGACGTTGTTCCCTCGAGTACTTCTCCCCCCCTCGATGCCCCGGGCTCCGGCGGTGTACCTCAGGCGGGCAGGCAGTCAGGTCCCGCTTCCCCTCTTGTTTCCACAGTGCGCCAAGCGCGGGGGGGGGGGGGGGCGTCGTGCCTTCCCTCAGGAGACAAGGGCTGAGCTCAGCCCCGGCTGCGTCCCCTCTCCATCGGCAGTTCCCCGGGGTTACTGCCCCAGGCGCCATTAGTGCAGGACAAAAGTGGGATGGAAAGACCAGTTGTGGTGGGAGTACAGTAGTAATGCAATTTGTTTGCTCCAAGAGAAATTATTCACCACTACGTGTCCTGTCAGCTTCCCCGGTGGCCTGGCTTGGCCTTACCAGGTCTCAGAAATGTGCGGCTAGCTAGGAGTTTCTTCTCTGAAACTTTCCAAAAGCGTTTTCCAGATCCTCACACCTCTGAGAAAGGTTTGAGAAAGGAAGCAGTTCATCAGCCAGGGCATGGGAGCACTGATGTTTACAGCTAAAAAGCCAGTTGCGACATCCTCTCCTCAAAACACTGGGCTGCGTAAGATGAACAGGCCTGTGGCCGCCAAAGAGAACTGTGCTGTGGAGGTGGAGGAAAATAGGTATGTTTTATTATTCATCATGCAAAACAGCACCTCCAAATTACTGCTGCCCTGATTTGGGAACGATGCATGTTCTGTGTTGGGAACTGCAGTGAAGGGGCATTTAACAGATTGGGTTTTTTTCTCAAAGCAACCTTCTAAAAATACTATATGTGCAATGTTTTTTCAACACCACTTAATTAGGTCCAAAACAGAACTCTTACTGCATTTCCTTGAGGCCATAGTTCTTTCTACACTCCCTATTGCTTGTGAGCCCCAAAGAGGGAGCGGAGCCAACTTAAACCACTACCACTGGCTGGTATGAGCAAGCTGCCATGACTAGTGAGACTGATCAGCAACTGAAAGGCAGAAGTTAATGGGGAGAGAATTCATCTCCATTTTCCTGACCAATACTTCACAAAAGCAAAGAGCACTGGCCCATTTGCGTGTGTGCTTTGCTTCTCCCTTCATGTTGAGCTCACTGCAAGATCGTGTAGGTAGCTACCTGAACATTTTTCTCTTGTACATTTAAACATTTAAGAGTAAACATTTAAGTTTATTCTTTTATTAGAAACTGCCACGTGATACCAGATCCTACTGAAGTCAGATTTTTTCTATTTATTTGTATTTAATGAAGTACCTAAGGAGGTCACATGGTGCTACAAGCCCCACTTCCCCCAAAATAAAAAGTCTGTCTGGGATTAAACTGAACCATTAGGCTCAACTCAGGCTACAGCATGCATTCTGCTTGACACAGGATGATTTCTGGAGCTGTTCCTCAGGGCTGACACCTGGGTTGACCGGCATCAGCCAAGAGACAGTGAACAGGCAAGGCACCTCTTCTTGCTCACATAAAATCATGTCTATGCACCAAAGTAACACAATATCACTGACATTACTAATGCTACTTATTAGCTTGTGTAGTCTTGTGCAGGAAAATAGTTTATTCTTCTGAGGAGATATCCAGTCTTAGCCTCTGTGGTGAGACTTAAAAATGCAAGGAAAACTTCCTGTCTTGCCTTTGGTGTTACTATCACACAGCAGTATGTACAGAAAAAAAAAAAAATCAACCAGACCTCTTGCAGTGGGAGGACAGGAATGTAGCTATTCCGAGGAGAAAAGTGTAGAGCACAGTAGGATAGAAATTAGGATAGGATAGGATAGGATAGGATAGGATAGGATAGGATAGGATAGGATAGGATAGGATAGGATAGGATAGGATAGGATAGGATAGGATAGGATGGGATGGGATAGGATGGGATAGGATGGGATAGAAATTAGGATAAAGTAAAAATTAGGATAGGGTAGAGACTAGACTAGACTAGAATTAGACTAGACTAGACTAGAATTAGACTAGACTAGACTAGATTAGACTAGAATAGACTAGAATAGAATAGAATAGAATAAAATAGAAGAATAGAATAGAAGTTGGCAGTCATGGTAGAAGTGATCGTGATGTGATCAGAAGCTTGGCTGAAGCCACCAACCCGTATCAGTTACGCCATCTGGCATGTGACAAATGCATTTCAGTCATCACCAGCTTGGGTTGGTTTAAAGTGAGAAACTGAGCAGTAAAGAGCTCTGGGTCTTGTTGCTAGTACCAACAGAGGAGCTAGTTGTGATGTTAATATTTGCTCTTTCTCTCCCCAGTTTAGAATAATTAAGACTTCAGGAAAAAAAAAAATCATTAGGAAATGGTTATTTGGTTGTATTTACAAATCCGTAATTTGTAGTTTTCTTCTTATTCTGACAATTACTTCAACTAATTCTGTGGATGTTACCTTTATTATTACATTTGTCAGTATCTGTCACTGTAAAAAAGAATCTCTGATAAATGCCCTCAATTTCTCTTCTAGAGTAATCTCATTAGCCTTTAAGTGAACAAAATATTTAATTTGTTGCCATAGCAGTGGAGTTTTAAGAAATAAATGGTGACCTGCACAGAGAACTAGCACAAACCTGATGAGCATGTACTAGCACTGTTATAAAATCAGACTGCCTTTACTAGTTCTAAGAAGCACAGTATTTGTGACAGCTACCATGCTGTGTTTGTGAAAATTAGCATCACCCTGACGGAATTAGATCTCCCCACAAAAAATTGAATTATTTTCTTATCTATAATCTCAGACTTGTGCAGAATTGACTATACTACCTACCTACATGGCTAAAGTAAAAACACATTGTATTGTTAGTAATGCTTTAGGAATTAGAGTGACAAGTGTCAACCTATCACAGCATCATGGCCCAAAGGATAAGACATGAACGTGGAAGACAAGAAACTGAGAGCATAATTTTTAATTTGCTTTCGTATTTCTACACGAAATAAAAATGTTTGGAGTAAAAATGTTCGGAAAAGGCCTCTGCTGGGCAAAAACAGTGACAGAGAGCAAAAGAAGGCATGAGATTTTCTGTGAAGGAGGTAAGGAGAAAGCATGTGACATTTAACGCTGCTAAGGCCCTCAGTGTTTTACTGTGTGTGTAGCAGGTTTGTGACCCAGGCCAGGGTGCAGGCCCTGGCACAGTATCAACTAAAGTTGACTGACTTTGCTCGTGTGCTTGAAGGCTACCTTCCAAGCAGGCAGTGAGCTAGCTGGTCTCTTCTCCAAATTGGTTTGCTCCTCATAGGAGTCCAGGAGCTACATAAGAGGAACTGAAGGGTGGACTGTCAGAGACTAGAGCTTTGGTGTGAAACAAAAAGCTAACTAAATTGACAGAACTGGGGCATTCTTAGAGCAGCCTGTAGGAAAGCTGCTGCACTTTACACAGGAATGTGGGTATTTTTCTCATCTACAGACCCTTACAAATTGTCAAGTGGATGTGGTGCCCTATCTATAGCAAATTTAAGCCTGCTAACAATTGGTTAGCAGCCATGCAGAGCAGGGACAGAGGACGAGGTAAGGCCAAGCCACCTGCCTGGGTCCAGCATCAAAGCAGAATGTGTGGCGGGGTAACAGACAAAGGCGGAAAAATGTTATCGGCAATACTGGGAGGAGATTGTTTAAAAACAGCAGGAGCTGGGCAAGCACAGAGAGGGATGTTTCCACTCCTCCTCAGGCAGAGGTGGGTGAATGCCGAAGAGTTACGGTGCTGTGGCACTAAGCACAAGCTTAGGAGCTGTTAGCCCAGCACCATGCTAACTTGCCAACTTGACTTGAAAACTGGAGCTGGTTTATAGCTAGTCAGCTTTTTCCAACAGCAATCGGACATCTGGCAGTCATTTTATTAATTTCTTCTGTGCTTTCTCCCGCCTTTAATTACCAAAAGCCTGAAGCAGACAATTATGGCATTATTCTCTAGGCTTCTCATCAGAGTACATCCTCCAAGCTCGCTTCCAAGACAGCCTGCAACGCGGTGGTGGTGGTGAGAGCCGCAGCTTGAGGTTTTTTGACAATGTGCAGAATATGTTAGCAAGGTGTGAAGAGCAAAGAGTTAGCAGTCTACACACACAAACAATAATGGATCAGTGATTAAACAGACCAGTCTGGCATGTGTTTCACTTGTTCTGTGGTTTTGTTTTCTTGGTAAATTTACTTAATTTTATGGAGGAAGAGACAACAAGGTTTTTTTCCTGTAAATCCTCCCAGAACACTAAATATCCTACCTGGCTGTAACAAGTACAGAATTTGTCCAGAAATAAATATGTTTGAGAGGTGTGTCTAAAGTAACTAGAGAGCAAAAGTCTGGTTTGCATTCATCAGCTGTGGCAATAGCAGCTAAACATGCAGCAGATAACCCTAAGCACCCAAACTTCCTGAGACAGACCCTCTAACACCAAGAGATTGCCCTATATATGTGACTTAGGATATTTTAAAATAGCAGTTTTCAGGTTCTACTACTTGTTTTCAGGTACTTAGCTTTTTGGTTTCATGCTTTCTACATGAACTTTATTTTTCTCTACACTTGTGAGGAGTGGAAACTTCATAAAGTTGTACGGAGATTCTCCTTTCGTCTTCCAGTTACCTCCTGCACAGACCTCACTAGCATTCATTCCTATATTAAAATGAAATCAAACACTGTCCTACAATAGCAACAGTGGCTCTAATTAATCTTACCAGGCTTGGCAATTATTTTCCAGCTTTCTGCACATTCACTAGAAAATGAGATATGATCTTATTTTTCTAGCAAACATTCCAGCTACTCATCTGTAAAGTCCAAACCAATATTGCCTGTTGTCATAGCCCTCTGCTCACAGTTGGGCAGTACGCTGGCATTTACAGCCAGTCTATGTATTTATACATAGCAGTGAACAGTATTTGTCAAAGTCCCTCCCAAAAAAGCTCAGCTGTTCTTGACTCAGCACTGGCCCTTTTGCTCCCCGCTCAGTTTGTGTCTCAGTGCCTGAGGATGCTCAGCCTGCTGCAGCCTCACCTACACCTGCACTGCCAGCCCTCCAGACACTACCTGTACACCACTTGTGAACACTAGGAGTTTTCTCACATTATATTTATACTTTAAAAGCCTTTTGCTCTTCTTGTGTTTCTTACTGGTCCCTTCAGGGTGGCAGGAGGACTTCACGGCTCTCCTGGCACAGTTTATCCAGCAGCTTTTTTCTTCTCTGCTACTTTAAAAACACATTCTGTATTTTTCCCAACATACCCGATCCCACAGGATAGTTCATTGCTCTTTCTTTCAGAACCATGATTTTAAGAGTATTTGCTCTTTAGCCTGCTACCACTGGAATAATTTCAGTTGCTCTAGTACCATTTTGTTGTCCCAAATCTGGGTTCTTTCACCTGGTGTGCAGTAAGCCAATCAACACACCGAGTTGAGATAGTTGTTTTTATTACTCAGCTGCAGAGTAGGGTGCTAGGCATCTAACATAGCCAGCACCCCGAACGATTACAAAACAGGGTTTACATACTTTCTCAGAGTTAGTAAGAGACCTGCAGATTGGGTGATGAGAAAATGCAGCGTATTCAAAAATAAGGTATATAATTACCACGCATGCGTTAGTTCATGATCATATTGTTTACATATTTTAAAGGTAGGGTTTTCACATTTCACATGAGGGTTAGTTTGTACAAAGTCTTGGGTTTGGCTCAAATATCTAACTTTTAAGCCTCATCTTTGTTTTAATTGCCTCTGCATAGCTAAGTATGATAGCATCCTGCCATATATTTGTCTCTCAAGGCTAAGCGTGACAGCGTCCTGCAATATATCCTTGTGTTCCTGATTAGATGTTCCCCTTAGTTGTAATGTTTCACTTGACCTGTCGCCCTTCCATACTAATTCTCAGAGACTTAACATAACAATTTCCTCACATCTTAGATGAGAAGGCAGATTCTCTACCCGGGTTATAATATCCCCATCAGCGCCAGAGCAAAGCACTTTCAATTAATGGACACAGAGACAGCAACGACCCTCTGATGTTGTAGTTCATTTTCTCCCTCATCTGTTCCTGGGGGAAGATTGTGGATAACAGTATAAGGATGTTTCAGCAGTTTTAGTTCAGCACGAGGCCACTTGTTTATTTTATTTAAGAAGTTGAAGCGAGTGTACAGGAAGTTAATGCTGGGCCATATTTTCCATGGTACCTGGTTTCAGAATGTCACCTGAGGAAACCAAGCCTGCTGCACAGAGAACTGTTAACCTTCCTTGGACATAGACATTGAAATCCTTATTTTAAAGAGAATGGAGCGTACAGAACTAGAACACATATTGCAACGTCTCTGAAAATTATCACTTATTATCACTAATCTACAAATCTGCAGTTTCTTCAGTCCTGATAAAATGGCTTCAATGATATCACTGCAGAGAGAACTTTAACCACTTTTTTTTTTTTTTTTTTTTCTAGTCTATCTATAATAATACTCCCAGAAATAAAACCCTTCATATTATCTTTGGAAGACTATTTCTGATTATCTTTTCTTTTTCACAGAGGAAAACATTTCAGTCAGAGTGAACTAGTTTCTGAACTATCGCTGTCATAAAAGATTAAAGATGCATCAAGATACAGAGGAATTCAAAACAGCAGTATTACAGCTATGTAAATTTAGGACAGTTGTACTGATGGTAGTATTTAACCAGTAGACCTATGGCGAAATTTAAGTATCTAATTTGAAAAAGAAATAACCACAATTACCTTGGTTTTTTGGAAAGTGGGTTGTTGGGGTTTTTTTTCTTTTAATGAGAAAGATTAGAGTAGGGCAAATTTCTCATGTAACTGTCTCACCATGGGTCTTATATTTGGAAGAAAATCAATTCTATTTCTGCTGCTTGGACACATTAAAAAACCTGCCTTCAATAAATTTAAGTACACTTGATATTTATAAATGCACCTGATATCAGGAATATTCTATTTTTCCATAAATTGCAGATCAACCATAGTAAAATATGGAGGATTCCGTGGTGATCCTCCTCTTAGGCACTTCTCCAGATACAGAACAACATACTTTCCAATTCACAAAAGGAAGTTATGCTAATGTCTGTTTCTAGAATAGACACAACCTAAATGTGTTTTAACAAAAATTCATGACCTTTTCATTCTGAACCTTACCAAAACGCTTGGTGAAGCTGCACAAGCTCTTAGAAGTACTTTTGGGAAAAAAGGAGTCTGGGAGTAGTTTTTCTGAGAGCAGCAATGGGACTTGGCCAAACTGGGTCCCAGCATAACCCTAAACATGAGCACAGTACCCGGACACCCAGGGTATCCTGGCTCTCTTTGAGCCACGACCTGGTTTTTTTGTGTCTTTACAGAGCAAACACTGCCACCTGGGGACTGCAGAGCTGAGCCTCACTCCGATTTTAAAGTGGAAAAACTCATTTACTTCATCGAAATTGCTCCTGAATGACTAGAGTATATGAGAGGAAGGAACCAAACGCAGGAATCGGATGCTGCATGTTTATAATCCAGAATGCATGTTGCTCAAGAGCATTGCCAAAGTAGGCTTGGTAACACTCAAGTCATCTTTACATTTTGAATAAACAAACCATTTGCAAGTTAACTATAGGCATCCGTTTGACTTGAGCATTTACCCAGCATTTGATATCCTATAGGTTGTTCCTGTGCATTAAAAAAAAAAAAAAAAGAGAAAATAAGGCGGGTACTTCATAATCCTCTTTTTAAGAAAAGCAGCTGAATAATTGTTGTGTTCTTGAACAGATAAAGGAATTTCTTGTTCATAATTCCAAAACTGTTTTTATTCAGAGGGGGGCTGGGTGGAGGAGCGGGAGGGAAAGTGTCCTTTCTCTCAACTCCAGGCTCCAGTGAATTCATCCCCCAGATTTTACTGAGGAGTATGGATACCACAGATTCCCTCTAGCGTTGTTTTTGATGTCTTCATTGTATAGATCCTCCCTTCCTACCCATGTGCACCTATGATCTGAATCTCCCGTGCAGATGCCTTTCTTCCCCTACTGACTTGAAGAGTGACTGTGCTCCTAACACAGATACCTTGGCTGAGCACTGGCGTTGGAGGGGATGGATCTGTGCCTGACTGCCGCCAGGCTCAGAAAATCAATGAGGCTTTCGCGGCTGGTGTGGACTCTGCGTGGACCTAGCAATGTTCCTACTAATACATGAAAATTTGTATTTCTAATTACTTATGAAACTACAAGAAAGAAAGGCTGGTGCATTGTATCACTGCACGTATTGCTGCAACATTTAATAAGCCTGCTCCACATAGTGTGCATACACAAGGAGGAAATACGTTCTTGATTTCATCAGTGTATTATCCTAAGAAAAATAAATATAGTATCACTGACATAAGAAAACAATGGTTCTAATTGCAAAGACTTATAAATACTGAGGAGGAATACAGGCAGAGAAGAAGAAAAGAAAGAAAGGAGAGCAGTGAGGAAGGTTGTGAGGAATCTTGAGATCGGAGCCTGCTGCTTCAGTTCCTATTCTCAAATCCATTTAATTTTAGAAATATCATTAATGGCAAATGGAGAAGTCATTCTCTATCAGTGTCTCTCAGAGATCACTGTTAGAGGTTCCACTCGGGCACGCGGGTACTGCAGAAATTGGGAAGCTGCTCTGGCAATCAGTCAGAGCCCGACTGCCAATTTGTGTAAGAGTTTAGGATGAGTCCGCACCCAGTTGTCAGAAACTCATTCTCCACCCCTAATTGTATTTTATGATATATAAAGGCTGAAGAGCAACTAGTCTCAGCCCTCTCACTGCGAGACTGCACGAGGGGAGAAAGAAGTGAATGATTCAGTTTATCATTATGTGGAAAAAAACCTTCTTTTGATTTACTGCCTGAACAGAGCACATAAGAGATAATGGAGAGAACTAGGTGGACAAGTTAAGGGCAATAAAGTGTTCATGTGCTTTTGTCAAGAGCACAGCACTTCAAAAAGGGCAACATGCTTCTAGGTGTTGAATGACTGCACACTGCACTAACAAGGAAAACTCCACGAAATGGAATTTGCTTAACAGAGGCCTGATCCTCTCCTCCTGCAGTCTAGGTAAGTTGTACCAAAGACACCGGAGGACCCAGCGAAGGTTTGGTATGCTGTTGAGTAAACCCTATTAAGAAGGGCACCAGGTGACTTTCTAATTTGTCATTTACTTCAAGCTCAGTTTGATCAACAATAGCAAAAATAAACAAGCTGAGAAAAATAATCCCATAATATCTGAATACACTGATCCATGTTAGAATCAAGTATATTCAAAAGCACAAGCCTTACTGAACAACATTAAATCTTCTGTTGTTATTTTAATACATACCAAGCTTTTAATTTAAGTTCTTCTGGCTTTTTATCACGTCGTGGTTTTTTTGTTTTGGTTTGTTTTTTTTTTTTTAAATCATAAGGTAATTTTTTGTTCATGCTGTTTTTCTTTGCTTGTAATTTAAAACTCAGCTTTTGGTCTTCAAGACTCATTTGACACTGTAGATGGCACTAAATCATTGCGCAATACACAGCAGGCTCAAAGTTACCTACAGCTGGTTGGATGTTGCCTGGCTTGAGCTCAGAGGGCAAGTGAGCACCACACAGCTGCTCACTTCCCCCTTCCTCCCCAGTTCTGGGAAGGAGAAAATGAAACAAAAGGCTCGGGAATCCCAGGCTCCTTCAGGTGCTCTCACCTGCTCTGATGTGGGCTGCTCCACAGGCTGCAGGTCGGCATCTGCTCCACCAGTGCTCGCAACTCCTCCTCACCACTCCAACTCCTCCTCCCAAAGTCCTCTTCTTAAATAGTTCTCACAGAGGCGCAACTAACTGGCTCGGCCTTGGTGCAAAGGTAGCTCTGACTTGGAGCCGGGGGAGCCTCAAGAAGCTTCTCACAGGGGGCCACTGCCCCCTCCCCTGCTACCAGAAACCTTCGCCACTCACTCAAACCAGGGACAGGTATGCAGTGACTTTGCTCTGGTTTTGTTTTCCTGAAAGATAAGATTTTTATCCACCTCAGTAGATAGCATGAAAAACAACTCAAAACTTGCTTGCAACCTGGGACGAGAGATATTCTCTACTCTGCTTTTTGACTGATGTATACAGCATAAAACATTTTCGTTCTGTGAGCTTGAATGATACAGTCAACTGGTGGAAGAGCTGGAATACAGAGATTACTTGATGTGACTCTAGGATAGAATTCCTCCAGCTATCCTGGAACAGCAGAAAGGCTGGCAAAGTCCCAGTTCAGAGTCTGAGCCTCTGAATGGTACAGTGCTGCCAGACTGCTCTTGGACGCGCTGGGGACCGGGCGGGCAGTCTCACCGACCAAAGAGTGAATGTGGCTCCCCGGGCAGCGCAGCTGTAACCGCAGAGGACGCTGCTTTCTGTTTCTGGCCACAGCTGTTTCAGTACAAAGCAATTGCTTTTGAGAAAGGCCAAGCATTCTGCAAGTTCTTTCAATGGATATTTCTGTATGTAGGAAGGACCCAAACTGGCTGCTACCTTTAGTTACAATCACAAAAATAATCAATGTATTGCTAACACTGGTAGAAGCAATGAGACGCTGAATTCCTCTGAAAACTATTCTGCTTTCATAAAGGGCCTTTATTTCAATTTGAGGGTTCATCCCACATCCACCAGCCAGTGATAACGTTCCTATCAGTTTTAGTGGGACAAGATAAGCTTCTTGCCCCTTTCCTTGAGACACCAAATCTTCAAAACTTTAACAATATTTGACTTTTCCCTTCTGTTTAAATGAAGATGAGACTCCTCCATTTTTCTGTAGGGAGCAGTAAGAGAGCTAAGTACTATTTATACTTTTCCCTTGGAATCTGATGAATAAGCAAATGATAGTTTAGAGTCCCAGCTGGTATGAGCTGGCACTGTACAACTGAAGACAGTGGCAGTGGGCCAACCCAGACAGAGGGAGGAGACGGCCTGTGGTATGATTGTTCAACACGTTGTGTTTTGTACAAGGCACAAAACTGATCCCAATGGCTGGTAGTCATTAGCTGGAGGCATTCCTGCAAAAGCAAGCAAGTCTTAGTACCCTGATTCGTCCAATTTGGATAAACGCACTGTGCCTGCTTTTAAAATTGCTGCACTTACTGTTCTTTTTTCATCAGGTTCCAAGAACAGATAATCTTTTGGCTTTTTCTTCTGTTGTGGGTAGGCATCGCAAAGTAATTGCCATGTTCAGCCCTGGAGGACAATGTAATCCCGGGGTCTAGTCCAGAGCCAGGTCATTCATTTCAGTGGGTGGTCTCTGACATCTTTATCTTCTGCCTGCAATGCTCATTTTTATGTCCAGTGTTTGCTCACAGAGAATTACAGACTGAAAGTGAATTCTGCCCGTAGGAACCTAAGGGCATGTCTCTGCTGTGCAGCAAGGACATGCAGACCTTACTGAGCTGGTAGAGACGATGTTAGTTATGGAAATGTCCAACACCTTGCTAAATACTTTTGCTCAGTGCCTAATCCTGGCTTGGTCTCTCCAGAGCACAGTTTTAATTCAGCAGAGTATGGACTGCCAATAGATGTTATGCCACAAGACTATATGCTCTCCATACATTTATCTACAAACCACTGCATGAGCTACACTATAGTCTGAACAGACCAAATAAAACAACTCTTTAGAAAAAGAAGTACAGAGTGAATCAGACACCAAGGGAGAAAATTACCAGGATCTGACATCAATTCATTTTTGTTCTCTAATGTCATAAAAGGAATTGATTGACTGACAGTCCCAACGAAGCCTTAAAGGCCTATCTTCACCCTGAGACATGACTTTCACAAGCAGCTTCTGCTTTCACATCCCCAGGCAGCTGCAAAGGTCTACAGAAGCAAAGCTGGGCTTACCGAGGCAACACCTTCTGGCACATCAGGCTCCTTTATTTTTAGAGGGCAGAGCTCGAGCCAAAAATAAATGCACATGTGGTGGGAAAAGCGAGGAGTAACAAGGCAAATGCCATATGCAACACAACAAGCGGTAGCAGCGTACAATTGCTCATACGATTCATAGCAGAAGTTGATTTTAAGGAGGGATTTGAAAAAACCTTTTGCACAGATCTCCTCCCATGTACATGGGATGGCCTGAGGCAGAGGATGAAAGTGCTTGGGAGAAAACAAGGATCAGTGTACAATGAACGTTAACTTCAAAGGCAAAAAGGGAGGCAGAGTCAAAAGCCTGAAACATAAGCAAAACCAGACTTTCAACAAATTATTAATTTAAACCACTGTGATGTTCTATCCATTCCAGTTTACTGCATTCAGGGTTGACTTTATCTGTTAAGATCTGCACCTACGCTCTGTATCCAAAGACCCTTGAATCGTCAGTCAACATAGAACTACGTCTGACACAGCTTAAACCTACTTCTATTTAAAAGGGGCTCCCAAGGCAACCATCTTATTCAGGTAATTGCTGTAACTGCTGTTAGCTTGAATGCTTTGCATGGTATATATGCATACTACACATTCTATATGTATGGTGGGCCAGGGCAGCAAATTCTAATCCTTGGTTGTGGTGACCTGGGGATACAGTCCCTCATCCCCAGCAGTTATCCCATGAAAATAATAGGACCCCACTACAGTGTATAAAAGTTCATACGTGACCTCCTCAGATCTCACCTTCATATTTAAAAGGCTCATCAGAATCTGAATGTCAATATTTGTATGATTTTCCATTCATTTTTCCTCCTTTTTCTCTCCTAAGAGGAAACCGCTAACACTCTTAACGTCATCTTGGATCTCACAGTAGGAGTCACAGGTTTTCATTAACTGTTACTTATTAACCAAAACCTGTTAATGACATTCCATTTATCCCTCCAATGCGCCGTGGCTCAGCGTGGAATTGCAGGTCTCCCTGGCATGATCAGCACCACTACTGCCAGGAAGAAAAACATGGGTCAGTACCAGCTGTGGTACAGCCAACGCTGGTCTCTCCTGCACCTCTCAGTCAGAGGCTTTCTAAGGAAAAAAATCCTCGGTCCATGCTTCAGAGCTTCCTCCTTTCCAGGACTTGGGTCTTCATGCATAGTCTGAGAGTACCTCAGGACAGGAGCTTCTAATTAACTTATATTTCTTCTCAAACCATTTATTAAGGTCAGCCTGCAAAGGAGGAAAGCGGACCAGCTGGAGTAGTCTACAGAAGCATCAGCAGCTAGGAGTGAATAAGCTGCTCTTCCAAGAAGTCAGCAGCTTTTAGAGTCAGAGATCCAGGGTCCAGGCAGCAAGCAAGGATCTAGCACTGAGGGTGAAGGAAGGAAAGCCACATGCTCCAGAAGACCTAAGACACACAGCCTCCATGGAGGAAACAAAAAGTGACATCAACCTCTCCTGACCTGGGCAGACCCATACAATAATCTGTCCTGCTGTTCCAAGTAAAGTGCATTCGGACTCCTGGAAACAGATGAGGAATCCCCTCCAGTTCACTGATTATTTCCTCATGCTCCTCATCCATGTGAGTGCCAACGATACTCCTAGGAGAGAGCCTGAAGGGATCAGAAGCAACTGCAAGGTGCAAAGAGGGAGTGCGAGGCAGCAGGGGATTCAGCCTGTACTCTTGTTTCTTCTTCCAGTTATGAATTAAGGGCAAGAAAGTGAGAAACACAACCTAGAAATGAGCGTTTCTCTGTATAAATGGTAGCAGTAGAAGGACCTGGGTTCTCTGAAACACTGTTCTACAAATTACTGGGTAGTTGTTCAGTCCACCTTGTCAAGAAGGGGGAACGGTATCTTTGCTTTGTGTTCATAAGGGTCACAAGGAGGTCGTGAAGGACGATGAGTGAATTCCCTGAACATCTGTATATTAATGCAAGAAGCACAGAAAATAAATAAGAAATGCTGGAAATCTTAAATACAATAACTCGGTTGCAACTGAATTTGCACAGCCAAGAGTGGGATAATCCATGTTCCCGTAATATTAACATATGGGTAATGACAAAGAAGGAAATGCACAAGGGTGGTGTCACAGGGACACTGAAGAGGGCAGATCATGCAGGCAAGGCTTTTTGAGAGCAGCTAGCAGAATCACCCGAAGCTCTAGATTTGGAAATAATGGAGACTTTGCTATCTGCACATACGTTAGGAAAAAAAAGATACGGAACAGCCTGTCCAGCAAAAATGTCTTGGAAGGCATTGGTAATGGGTTTATTCAGAATAGAGATAGAAGGGAGCTCACTTTCCATTTGATTGCAAGCAGTAGGGAGGAACTGGTTGAGAATGCAGAGAGGAAAGGTAGCTGAGACTGAAATAAGAGTGTTCCTCGTTTTCATGAAGGGAGCGAGGCAGAACAGTAAAATAAAGATAATGAACTATGCTTTCTATGAAATTCAGTAAACTCACAGATCCTAAGGAAAATATGCCCAAGGGGAAAAGGAGTCTCAGAAAATTAGTACTTCTGTAGAAAAACATGAATGGCACAGCTGCAGAATTGCAGAATAACGCAAAGCGAAGAAAGGAGATGTGTGTAACAAGAAGCCAGCTTCTCTCAGTCATAGGCAATTCAGCATAAATGAGGAGAAATTTAGACAAATAACAAAGGACAGAATATTCTGCACCCAGCATAACCAATAGCACAAAAGACAAAAAATTTTCTTACTGAATCATTTCGTAGAAGTCAATGTCAGAGATGCGCTAAATTATAACTTAAACCTGGGTCAGCATTACACTGCTGAAGAAAAAGGTGCTTGTATTGGGAGACACACACAAAAGCATCGTCTGTGAGGTATTTGAAGGAGTCCCCTACAGCACATGCTACTGGTAAAACCTGTGCTGCAATCTAGCTTCCAGTTTGGGACCTGTACTTCAAGAAAGATGTGAACCAATCACAAAGACAACAAAGAAATGTTGGAGAGAGAATGATCAAGAACCACAAGAGACATCCACAGGGAAACACTGAAGAAATTGGAACTTTTTAGTCCAAAAAGAGAAGCAGAGGAGGTGACTGTCTTCCAGACTTGTCCTATAAAAGCAGTTGCAAAGACAAAGAGAATAATCTGTTCCCTGTGTCTGCTATTGACAGGACAAAAAGTAGTGAAATTAAATTGCAGTAAGGGAGATTTAGATTTGAGAGCAGGAAAATTTTGCTAATTGAGAGCAATCCTTTACAGTGCTCACCTCTCTTTAGGGAGGTTAGGAGAGCTCTATCATACCGACTGCTTCTTTCCAGGTTGCCTCTCCCTCTGACCGCTGGCTACTCTGCCTGTTGCACTCACTTGGCACTCCAAAAACTTCCAGCATCCGAAGGGGTTGTTACCATTATTCTTTCACTGACAATGACTGATTGCTTTAATTTGTTTCTAACCCTACCTCTTTCAGAAACCAGACTCACTCGGTCTTGTCCAGACACTACTCAGCTTGACAACAACTTCATCATCCAGGTTTCTTTATTAAGGCAGTAGAGCAAGTAGCAGTAATAACTTTGCAAGATTCATCCACCATTGATCAAGCAACATCTCAAGAGGATTGCCAGTTCAGCAACTTGAATACAAAGAACATATTTTATATGCATGTCATCAGTTCTTGTATCACGTATTCTCCAACTGATCATCTACTATCATCTTTCCAGCATGAACTTCCTAATCAGTTGTTAGTTAGTTTATCCATACATTAACCAAACAGGCACATTCCAGTCGGTGCTACAAATTCACCTGATGCTGTGTAACTTCAAAAGCTGTTTCTAGGTTCCAATGGATAACTATTTTTAACATCAGTAACTGCACTTTATGACATCCAGATCCAGCTGGGTCATAGCAGGGTCTAACCAAATAGATAATTTATAGGATAGACCTTTTCTGGGTATAAATCAGGGATGTACATTAAAAAAAAAAACATTGTCCATATGTTGACCTTTGCTCAGCATGCTGCAGAACTTGGAAGGTGCAGATGGCATGAGACGAGAAATTCCAGGAAGAGAAAGAACTTCTCATAGCTAAGTGCTGTCCCAGGAATGCAACCTTGCCCTTGCCAAAGAATTACAATGTAATAATCAGCTGATCACTTCAACTTTTCGCAAGTTGTGGTTAGCTGTTTGCTCTTCACATTCTGACTGCTTGACTGGACATCTTGGTGCCAGATTTGCAAAAGGGCAGACTCACAGCTGCAACTGAACTGAGCAGGAAACACGCACTGAACACAGCAAGTAAGTGTAATACTGGCAAGCACCCATATGAGCCCGTGTACCTTGTCTGAGGCCCCCAGCAAGCAGATTCTCCATCTGAATAATTCTGTGCCATACATTGTAATCTACAGGGCGGATATAAAAAATGTGGGGTTTGTTGTTTTTTTTTTTTTTTTTAAATTCATTAGTGTTTGTGAAGCATTCAGACGCCACAGAAAAGGCATTAGGAAGTTAGTAACTGCATTTCAAGCAGAGGTTGAGAGGTTGAAGCGTGCAGCAAAGTAGGCATAGTGCCATACTGAACTGTGAGGAGAGATCAATATACCGAGTAACTGCTCATGCTGCGACCGTCTTACACGGTGCACATTTCTCACAGAAACGGGTCTCACAGAGAAAGATCAGCAGTGCAGGCATCCACAGCCACGGCAAGCAATTGCCATCAGCAGCACTGGTTTGGTTTTGGCATCTTTCTCTACCGCTGACAAATTACAAAGAGCAGTTACCAAGGAATGCACCCACAGGGTGGGTGATTATACCCTCGCCAAAAGCATCCAGGACACAGTGCTCTCAGTAACAACGAACAGACCGTACACATAACAAAACCCTTTTAAGGACGCAACTAAAGGTTAATCTGAGTGACATTTGATTTACAAGGAGGTCATATTCCTTTTAGAATATGCCTTGGTGATCAGAGTGAGAGATTTTCACTGTGCATGGGCACAAGTTAACTACGTAAAGGTCACACAGGTGAAACAATTAATTTTGTGTGCTCAGATCTGAGATTTTCATTGTGTTTCCCAGTGTAAGTTTGTCTAAATGTAATGGCTGCGGGCTGCCCAGCATTGTCAGCCTTCACAGGCAGTTAATTTCTTAAGGTTTAGCCTCCTGGCATAGATCACCTCCAACCTTGACTTAATTTCTTGAGGTGCTGGGCTGTCCCACAAACAGACGTCTGTCCCCAGGCCTCCCCACCTTAACATGGGAGTCTAATGTCACTTTTTTTCCTCAGGCTTCTTCAAAGGCCCCTGATGTATTTTCTGTTACCTGCCCTGGGCCAGCCCTCTTTAGCACCTCCAAAGTCTGCACTTTGTTCCTTCCTATTTCACCTCACCAAAATCACCAGGCCTCCCAGAAGTGCCGAATGGCTGTGTGCCCCTTAGCTTTCCCCCACACATGCTGATGGGGAATTTGCTTTGTCATGGAACCAGCAGAGATCCCACAGCAGCTAGTTCCATGGCAGTCCCCACCACAGCTGTCCCAGGGCGGCCTCCTCCTCTCCTGCTAGCAGAAAACAAAACCCTCTACCCTCACCTCCCTTCCTCTGCTCTCTTGCCGGAACACAGGGCTTTCCTCATCTCTGCATGAAGATCTGGTGACTCAAGGAAAGAGCAAAATCAGGGCAGAAAGAGCATATTGCTGTTATTGCTGTGCCACCGTGCTGCCTATATCACGCAAGGAAGCACATCTCTTGCCCTGCCATCACTGACTACAGAAACACAATATTGTGGTTTAGGCCTGATTGGCAGCCAACCACCCCACAGCGGCTCTCTCTCCCTTCCCCTCTGGCAATGAGAAGGGACAGAGAGCCAGGCTTGGGGTTTGAGATAGGACTGGGATGGGGAAAAATTCCCCTTTATGGTCACAAGCAAAAGGCAGACTCGTTAGGGGAAGGAAAAAAAGAACATACATTTATTACAGACACTAACAACACATAACACAGTAGGACAGTGAGAAGCATTGCCACATCTTGGGAACACCTTCCCCCCACCCCTCCCTTCTTCCCGGGCTCAGCTCTGCTCCCGATATCTCTATCTCCTCCCCCAGTGGCGCAGGGGCAGGGAATGGGGGGTGCAGGCAGTGCTGCCACTTCCCTTATCTTCAGTGAGGGGAGTTTCTGGAACTTGTTCCTCCTGCTCCATCGTGGTCCCCCTCTCACAGGAGACAGTCCTCCACAAACTTTGTCTGACGTGAGTCCCTCCCACGGGCCGCAGCGTTCCCCACACTGCTCCGTCACGGGTCACTAACTTCCTCCGACTGGATTCCCTCCCACGGCTGCAGCCCTTCCCGAGCTGCTCCAGCGTGGGACTCCCCCGCATGCTGCAATCCTCCCAGCACTGAATTACAGCAGGGGGGCTGCCTTTTCCCATGAGACCCCGGCCTTCTTCGGGCACAGCACCTTGATTATACCAAGCAGGAGCCACAGGCCATAAATCAGTGTCTGCTCCACCGTAGATCTCCATGGGTGGCAGGGGGGGCCGCCCTGCCGTCTCCCCACAGGATACAGGAGGGTCTCTGCTCCGGCACACCTCCCCCCTCCTTTCTTCCTCCGTTCCTCCACTGACCTTGGTGTTCACGCAGCTTCAGCAACTCCTCCTCACCAGTCCCACTGCCCGTCACCACGTCCCTTCTTAAATACGTTATCGCAGAGGCGCAGCTGGTGGGCTTCGTTTCCCAAACAGAAGTGGAGCTGACGTGGAGCTGGGGGAGTTTCGAGAAGCTTCTCACAGGGGGCCGCCCCGATAGCCCCCTCCCCTGCCACCAAAAAACTCCACCACTGACTCAACCCAGGACACACAATTATTGTGGCTTGCATATCAACTTCAGTCTATTCTTTGAGGGGCTGTCAGGTGCTATATAGCAAGGAATGTGTATATGAGTATGGCAAATACCCTTCCATAAAATTTTAAAGTAGGTTTAGGTAGTGAGAAGAGCTCAGATAATAAGAAAGACAACCGACAAGGAATAAAATTAAAGACCTAGTAATAGTCCAGATCTATATATTTGCAGAATCTCATAATTATCACTGGTGAAAATTAAGCCTGTTTAGCATAATAAGCATCAGTCTCTAATCTATTTTTTCAGCCCCTGAGGATTCAGTTTTTGTGGATTATTTACCAATAAGCAGATAACACTTTAAACTATTCTAGGCTTTTCTTTAGCTGTGTTTTACTGCCCTGAGTGCCATCAAGTTGAACTGAAACACACTAAAAAAAAAGTCAGGATAAACTGGACTTTAAGGATTTCATCTGTAAAGCTGGAAAGTCACACTTCAGATGTCATGCATAAAAAGATGTTGCTTACGAGCAAAACAGAATCACATTCTCTAAGTAAGGCAGCTGACATTATTTCTGCAGTAGGCACTCAGAGGTACCTTCCACAATGTGTGGTGTGACCCCTACTCCCACCAAAAATTACGCACATCCAGTTTTCTCACTGGTTTGCAGTCTTTCTGTGCTTTGCATGACCACACCTTCTAGTTAATCTGTAAATTTTCTAGAGCGTATACTGTAGTCTGAGTTTGGCATACCATCCAGCATAGCAGGACCCCAGTTTTGGTTAAAGCCTCCGCACAACACAGCGATATGAATACACAATTAATAATAATAAATAATCCACATTTGGAATGAAAACCAAATGAAACATCCAAAAGTCTAAGATATTAATCATGAGCAAAAAATGACTCAATGGAAGTGAACTGGTTTGGGGTTTTTTTTCCCCAAGTGTATTTTCTCTTCAATAAACTCTGATAAATATCCAGAGGGCATTTCAAAGCTTGAGCTTCCCAGCGCAAATGAAGGGTAAATGAACTACAATAGACATCTGCATTGGTTTTATTTTTAATAAGCAGTGGCACATAATCAATTTTTCCTACTAACACTCTTGAATTTGGAGATCAAACGCAATGTGTATGTATAGTGATTATCATCAGTGAGTATTTCACAGAAGACTCTGAAAAAGCAATAAAGCATTACATCATTCTGTATGAGCAGAGGTTCTGAGAACTGTTGTGTGGCTCAGACAGCACATTCTGCACTTTGTTTCTTCTAAAGAGGAGATGACACTACAATGTTTAAGGCATATGTAAGATTTTGCTCATTAGGACATCGAGTGATCTTTTTTAAATCAATCAAACCAAACATATCTCAATCCTGCTAAAACTGGAAGATCAATTTATTTCTGAGAGCGTGCTGTGAGGATTATAAATAGGTGATCGGGGAAGTGATGTGTGTGCACATGCTGCGGAGGTGTTTGTCAGATGGTGTGAATCTCCTATCCTCTCATCTCAGAACACATATTCACCTGCATAGAATGCAACTAGCTTCCAATTCCCACTCCTCCACAGCAAGGTTTGTAACTCAGTGTTTTATAACCTGTCTCCTGCACCAGGGTCCCATGTGGCAGAAGGGTCTCGTCAGCTTATTTTTGGCGCACTTCCCACCTGTTTAGCCCATGAGACCACACAATCCCTGGAGATAATGACACTGTACTGCAGTGACCCTTATGCTTTAAAAAGTCTAAAGCAAGAACACATGGTAGCCTTCCTCGCTTCCAACCTGTCAGATGTCTCCCCAAGTTGTTACCCAACACACTGTTTGTCTCTGAGTCATAAGAAAGAAGGTTTATTTTAGCTACTAAAAGGATGATTATTGCAGAGCAGGATCTTAGCACTTCGATCTAACCATCCATTTTGACTACATTCCAGTTTATGAAATTATAATATAAAAAAAAACACTAACGAAGCAAGCAAACAGCCTGCAAGACTTATTGTCCTTCCCTTCTTGTTTTCAGTACCTGTAAGATTATGAGCCAGGCTTGCTGGAGGGAAGAATGGATTTTTTTCACCTGCTTACAGATCTTCGGCAACAAATTCATAACTAGTTCCTGTCACCTGAAAATCAAGCTGGCCTCCTATTTCCCTTCAGTCTAAAAGCTCTGTAACCTGAACCTTACTTATTTCACTTCAACTGGTTCTTATTTCTATGCTGGTCTCAGCAAGACACTGCTCAAATTGTAACAATGATGTTACAAATCATGAATGACATATAGAGGCAGAGGTTGTCTCACACTGTTGATATTTAAGCACCTCGGCTGAAACAGTTTCTCCTAACAGGTACATTTAACAATTCCATCCACATTAAAACTACTGCAGTTTAGTTTCCTGTAGATTTGTGTCTGTTGGTTGCTTGACTTTGACGGTTAAGACAAACAAAGCCTTTTCTGTAGTTTCAGCATCTACAAGGATGGAAATGAGAAATGGATCAATGAGTTAAAAATTTTTTAGCACAGAGGTCATAAACCTAAAACCATATCTGCACAGGCAAGCGATATGATCATACATACCACACTTCTACAGAAACCCAGGGCAAAATAGAACTAAGCTGAAACTGTGTATGTGGTATTCCACGATCGTGGTTCCTAATAGCAGGGAATGGAAAGCAGATTAGGGCAGACACAAGAAAAGAGGCAGAAATAGAAGATGGAAAAGCTCTAGCAGGCAATAGCTCAAAGGAGCTGAGTTCTGCCTGCCAGTCAGTTTTATTTGCTCTCCTGACAACAGCAACAACAGCTTGCAAAGGCATAACATTTACAGAGCACAGTCTCCCTTGAACAAATACAAGCGTAACCCTGACAGTGTGAACTTTATCTATTAAACTGCAATTATAAAAATTCCCTCATCTCGCTCTGGTACTGTGTGGATATGGAAGTCAAAGGATGTGGGTCTCTCAGATATTATAGATATTGGAGACCATATAATTAAGGTGGTTAAACCCTCCAGCAGTACAAGATACTGTCCATCATCCTAACTAACTCCGTTTCTCCTCCGTTTTTAGGCTGAAACTAGTAAGAAAGCAGTCTACAGCACGGGTAAATATATTAGAGGTTGTTTTTTCCTAGCTTCTTGGTAAGCTGCTCAGCACCGTGGGAGGTTATGCCAAGTGGTAGTTAGGGAGGTCTGCTGCATTCAGGCGAGTTAATTACAGAGGTGGTTGGAGGACAAGGTGATGCCAAGTGGGAGGAAGGCTTCCCTGCAGAAATGGACTGTCAGCAAAGCCAGGAGGGAATGCAGTCAGTCATAGTTTGCCTTTACCAAACAAGAATGATCACGGACGTGGCTTCCTGCTTGCTTGTGAATTCATCAGATTTTTGGCCTGTGCATGAAACTCTTTTCTCAGGCCTTCTCGTATATAGACACACGATGTTTAGTTCTTTTAGAGGGCACAAGTAGTTTGGTTTACTTAAGTGGTTTTATTGTTCTAATAAAACTTTTATTTTTGGTCACTTTCTCTGATTTAGGAAACAGTGATCTTATAGACATGGTGGCTGGTGCGTTCTGATCCTGACTCTATCTAGATGAACCTTTCTTCGAAGAAAATGTAGCAGGATGGTACCAGCAACAGTGGGAAAAGCTGCAAGCATTTTTACTGCTGGCACTTACTTTCACCCAGATGTGTGAAACACTAATTTCCGATGCTGAGAGGGGTTCTCATAAATGGGGAAGGTGATGGTTTATTTCCAGGTGAACAGTATATATTCCTAGCATGAATAAAACTGCAATCTGACTGTGGCATCTGTAACAAGCTCACAGCGGTTTGGCAAAGCGAGGAGCTAAGCATTTGCTTAATATAAGCAGCTTAAGGAACTCTCAAGGACAAAGAACGCGTGCTGACAAACCACTTATACTGCAGACACGGCTGTACTTAGGTGTAACGAGATTGTGAGATCTGTCACGCCAAGCCGGCAGAACACGCGTGTGTGGGAAGGGGGCCGGTGGCAGGGGCACGCCGGGCCTGCGGGCTCCACAGGTCGCGGCCTCAGCTCTCCCTCAGAACTCCAAGCCTGCGGGCCGGCGCCGCTGTCCGCCGGGTCCCCTCACGGCACCCTGCCCGCCCGTGCTGCCCACCCTCCATTTTGCTGGTTGGCGGCCGAGACCCCCCCGACAGCCGGGACTGACTGGAAACCACGAAGGCTCCGAGAGGAACGCCGCCTGGTCGCTTTGCCGACGGCCCCCAGCCCCGAGGAGTGAGCTCCTCTTTGGCACGGGTGCCATCCCGCGTCGCCGCCCTCCTCTCACACCACAGCAGCGACAGAGGAAGGTACGGAGGGGCGGCACAGCCGCCCAGACCCACCCTTCTCCACCGCCGCCCCCCGCCATGCCGGCCGCCCCCTCAGGCGCAGCCCGCCCTCCCCGCCCCGCGGACCACGTGTCCCAGGCGCCGCAGCGCCTCTGCGCAGGCGCCGTGCCCGCTCCCCCTGCCCGGCCGAGGCTGGGGCTCCGGATCAAAATGGCGGCGGCCGGAGCGGGGCTGGGAGGGAGGGGGTCGTGCTGAGCGGGCAGGAGGATGATGATGGTGATGGTGGCGGCGGCGAGCGGCTGCCGGAGGTGAGGCGCCGCGGGGAGCTGCGCGATGAGCGCCGGCTGGGACAGAGAGGGAGAGGGAGGGCCGGGCTCGGTGTTACGGCGGCGAGTAGGAGGGGGCGAGACCGCCGACGCCCCCGCGGCGGGGTTCCCTGAGCTGGGGCCGGGTGCGCGCCCCGCCGGGCTGGCGGTGCCCCGCGCCGGCTGCGGGCAGGCTGCGCCCGCACCCCCGGCTGCCAGCCCGCCGCCCCGCCGCTGGCTCCGCGGCTACGGCGGGGCTGGGGTGCAGGCCCCCGCTCCCCCCCCCCCCCCCCCCCCCCCCGCCAGGCCTCCCGCCGCGGGGAGCGGCCCTTCCCCTCGGGCAGCTCCCGGGACCGGGCGGGCCGAGCCCGCGAGTGGTCCCCGCTCCGCGGCGCCGGCCTCGCCTCTGCCTCCTTCTCACCCCTGCGTCCCGCCTCGCCTCCCCCCTCCCCGGGGCGGCGTGGCCCCGCGGAGCCCTCGGGGAGTTCGTTGGGTTCGCCTCACGGAGGAACCGGTGCGGGGTTCGTGTCCCCGCTGCTGCCGCGCTTACCGTGGGTCCGGCCGGTGCGAGAGCGAGTTCACGGGGCTGCGGGGCTCCCGGCCGGCCCGCCGGTCCCCGGGCAGCGCCTGTGGCCTTGGGATGGGGGGGGGGTCGTCTGGCCCCGCACCGCACAGGTGTTACAGTGCTGTTGCTGGAGAGCTTTATAGGTTCTGTACGTGCTTGTGCCTCTGGAATATTCCTCCTGCTAGTGGGATAGTGCTTTGCCGTTGGTTTGTGCTTCTACTTGCTCTCCCCTGCCATCCCGTTGGAGGCCGTTGGGTGAAAGGTGACACACGTCAAGCGCTAACATAAAATCCGATAGTACAATAATAAAATACGTGTTGATACAATGATACTTTATTTGGCTGATAGTTTAGCTTAGGGAATGTAGCATCACTTGAGGCTTTGCTCCAAACCAGCGTAACATAATACACAAATCTACAGCGTTTGGCAGATACACCACTGGGTTGTGGTCACCTCAGGTTTTACCACATATTGCGTGCTCTCTTTTCATTTAGAAATGGAGAAAATGAAAATAGAACTCACATAAAAAAATGTTTAGTGGTCATAACTTTTTTTTGAGGTACTGAGAAGCTTGATGAATTACAGCTTTACTCTCTTTGTCTGAAAGATGTTAGGGAGGACGATTAGTCTTCTAAGATTAGCCTTTATTGTATCAAATGTAAACTGTGGACCAGTTTCATCCTAGTTCTGTATCAGTATGATTCATTACATGGGGAGGTGCAGGAAGGGGAATACTTTTTTAGATCCAGTGAGTTTAGATCTCTCTCTAGTTGAACCTTTTACTTGAGAAATCAACAGGAATATTTCTTCCTCCTTTCTCTCCTCCCCCTGTTGTCAACTAAGAGTCTGCTGCCAACAGAACAAAACTAATTCTGTAGGAATTATTTTTGAGGATGTGGAACAAGTGTCTTTTAGTAATGTACAGACTCAGTGGACTGTGGTGTTTGAAAGGCAAGATCTGAGTGCTTATTTTGTAGAATATCTGGATGAAGATAGTGGATTGGAAAGGTGCAGCTTGTGATGTTTTCTCCCTTGTTGAATTAACTTAATTCTAACTAGTGTTAGTTGATGGACCAAAGCATAACTGAGCCAAATAATGTTGTGTAAACATTACTATCTGTTCATGTTTGTATGTAAACTTCAGATGACTGTCTTAGCAAATAAAGCTTGTATCTTAAGTTACAACATGAAGCTGCCAATTGCTCTCAGTTTTTTGTTCAGATTTAAAGTTAGGCTTACAGAGTTGGACTACATACAGGTAATATTGTAAATAGAATTCAGTATTTTCTGTAGAATGTACAGCCAGCGTGAGGAGGGTTTTTTTTGAGATTAGAAAACCTATTGAATCCTTTGTATTTTGGCTCAGCTGCACCAAGCATTGTTTTACTTGCTTTCAAACTTTAGCCAATATATAAGTTGGTTTGACGTTCCGATTTAGTTTTGTATGCTCAAACATACAAGGAGCACAGACATGAGTTATTTTGGATCGTTTTCTGTGGCACTGTAATTGCTGGCCTTTTTTTTTTTTTTTTTTAAATTCTTTCCGTTTACTAGTGTAAGTGAATTTTCTTCATATGTCCAGATTCCCTTGCTGAGTCATAGATACAGTAGTGGTGTAATGCTTATAGCTGGCACTGACAGATTTGCAAAGAGTCATACATGAAAGAATAGAATTACTTTTATAAGCTCTTCTGGAAGACTTGCATGGACTTGTCATAGTGATTAAAAAAAAAAAATTTTTCCCCTCTTGGTTTTCAAGCTTGTCTAAGAAGCTCAAAACTTTGTGCTGTGAAGATATATTGCTTATTCTTAAATTACAGTAGAATATCCTGTCTTTGCAGCCAACTGTATTTAATTCAGTGAGGCTGACTGAGCTTGATGAATAGACTAACAAAGCACTGAGTCTTCATTTTGAAAGCCACCTTTCAGGTTGCTGCATACGTGATGTCAGGTTTACAGCTGTCACTGGTGACAACTGACCTAGAGGCTTGTAGGGGATGAATTCTAGGCTTGGGCAGTGTCTTCCTCTGTCCTGCTTTGCAGGCTGCTTTGGTGTTGTGGTATCTTGTGGTCATATGGCCACAGGAAGAGGTGTGACACTAGCCCTGCCCCTCCTATGCCCCTGATGCTAGTTTGGTTTTGATATAATGGAGCACGTGGAAGAAAAGGGGAGTGTATTCTGTTGTCTTGGCCACACAGCGATGACCAAGGTAATCATGGCTGGCTGCTTTTCAGAGACGAAAAGTAAGATGAATCAAAACATCCTATGGACATCTCGCATGGACTGCATGCAGTTCACATTAATCAAACAGAAGATCTATAGATAAAATGTGAGATTGCTCTTAAGAAGAAATAACTATGTTCTTAATAAAGTTAATGAGAATCTGACTGCTTTTACAGCAAATCTTTATAGAAAACTGCAAGTTCCAGCCTTAACGCTATTTTTTTTTTTTCTGTTTTTCCTGAACATATTTACATGAGTGTTAATTTCTATTGCCAGATCAATGGCTTGTACCATTTTTTCACACAAGTCTGGGAAGCTCGTGCACAAACTTTACTGTGCATGCAGTGGAGACTGGGAGTCCTTGTTCAGGAGTGAGTGTTAGATGAGCTTCCATTGAGTCATGTACTTATTGATCTGTTTCATTACCCAGGTTCTTTGAAAAATAAGCCTTGTCAATATATCTTTAAATCTTTGGACAGAAGCTATTGTAAATTTTTAGAATGCTCTTTCGTATGTTGGCTTACTGGTATGCCTGAACTGTAACAAGAAGGGACTGCAGATAGGAAGTTTGATGCTAGTCTTGCATTTTGTGTCAAACCGGTCTGTCCTGCATCTCTCCCAAGAAGGATGCCAATTGTAATGATGCCTTCTGTATAATGAACGGATGCTAGGAGATCTGAAATCCTGGTGTGTTTTATGTAGAAACAGTGAAAATTGTGTGTTGGGGAGAGTAGAAAGGGGCAAGAGGAAAAATGGATAGGAAGGAGTTGAATATCAGTGATGACATATGCAACACTTCATGTCTTTCTGTCTGAAGTTCTGTAAAGTTTTACCATGTTGCTTTCATCTTATTCTCTGTCTGTGGTGCTTTAGTTTCCAGTGCTCAAGCAAATAGATCAGATCATGTCAGAGGTTCACCTGAAACTAAAGGGGATCTGAAGTCTCTCATTTCTCTGTCCTTGGGACTATGTCAGGTAACTTTCTTGCTCTGTAACGATGCCCGTGAGGTTTGTGATAGATGCTTACTGACAAAATTGGCTTAAACACTTGCAGTCCACAGCTGCTTTTTCCTGCTTCCTGCACGGTCTCCTCAGCTGTGTTGGTAGAGCTGTTTAAACAGTTTAATTCTGGAGCATTGCAGGAAATTGATCTGTCTGAAAAATGAACCACTAAAACACAAAATAACTTCAGATAAGGTCGCTGATCTGGGTCATCACCTTGCTGTGGAAAGTTTGTTTGCTGGCACAGTGTAGAGGTAAGGTCAGGTAGGTGAAGAGGATCAGGGGGTGGGACTGTGTTGCCTAAAGTGTGTTGGGTTGAAGTACATATGTAACTATATATTTTGTTAATTTAAAATCTGATTTGATTGCTCCATTTGGTGTAAGTGTTGTGCAAGGTTGCACCAAACACTACTGAATGTGTACTATAACAACTGGTAGGCTTGCAGGCACATATTCAGCCTATTGGGGATTTTCTGTCATCAGTGGGTTAAACTACTTCTCTAAATGAAGAATAGGAATTACCCTGTTATTAATAGTAGTCAAAGCTGATTAAGAAGAAGAAACTTTCAGTAAGTTGTGTGTCACATTTGAGAGTAACATCTTTCTAAATCAGTTTAAGTTTCAGAAATATCTTTTAGAGATCTTGCCTTATTTTTCAAACTTGCCATTTTAACACTTGCTGTTATCTGTATAAATGTCTGATAATTTTGTAAATACTATTTGATGTTTGTCCTCAAATCTTGTCTGAATTCAGTGGTCATACCGTTAGGTTCTGTATGACACTCAAAATTCATTGTATGTTCGGTTCTTCCTGTATTAGAAAGAGTGGATTTTTTTTCTTTGCTTTTCTTACCTATCATATCCTGGTTTCAGTCCACTATAGTAGATTGTAAAGGGTAGAATTTAATTTTTTTTTAAATAATCTCTTTCTAGTGCTGATTTTGCTTCCATTTCCCATCTTCTTTAAGAACCTTTTTATTTCTACTCTGTTCTCTTTGATGTAGAATTATTTCAGTATGCTAACTTGCAACTTTTAAGATTACTCTCTTCTTCCTGACATTCTTCATCACTTCGGTGTTCACCTAGTGGAACACACGTTTTCAGTGTTACCCAGTGGAAGTCCTTTAGAGATAGATCAGTGTAGTTAATGGTATTCAAGATCCCTGTCTAATTTGGAAGCCTTGTCCAAGATCTGTTAAAACTCTGTTTCAGGATAACTGTCAAGCCATGTTACATTTCTACTGATGGTAACTGGCTAAAATCAAAGGAGTTGATTGGAACAGCAATTTAATAAATGACTGCTTCTTGATCTTCTAGTTGGGCTTGTAATTTTGTGACCCAGTACTTGCAGAAACTGTGTAATCAGTAGAGCTGCAAAAGGTATCTGTGTGTGCTTGCATGTGTGTTTCACACTTTAGCTTGGGTCGGAGAAGACTGTTCTTTCTTACAGTCCAGCACTGAAATTTGAATCAAAGTTTGGAATACAAAAAGCAAGAATACCGAAGTCTTGTGAAGTCATCAACCCTTAGAAAAATAATAGCTATTTGTATGCAGATTAAAGTATTTTTTGAGTGACCCGGTAGATCACATAGCGTTAGTGAGAAATTGGAATGCTGCTTTGCTTATCATCAGCTGCTACCCCAGATCCCTGTACTGCTAGTGAAGTATTTAAAACACTTCTGTGATGGGTAGGTTATTCTAATTGCTTTAAAAATAATCACTGAGTGACAAAAGCTGTTTTTTGTATTCTTTCTCCTGAGCCCAGTCTTGGAAATGCTGCTTAAGAGCTGGATAAAATGCCTTCTGAAATAACAAATCCAATCAGAATGCAATGAGGCAATATTTTTCTGGACTGGCGCTGCCTTAACTCTTTCAGCTTTTTTGATCTTCTCTTGCTTTAGCTTTGTTCTCATGGTGACTCTTAATGTAAAGGTGAGGGGGAAGTGGTTCCTTGAGTATTTGACCTGAGAAACTGAGTTTGCTGTGGATTTCGTGATCTTTGACTTCATCGAGGAGGATGCAAGTCCTGGTTAATGCCTTTCTGCTGTTGTGATAATTATAGTGCTTATCTATATAAATTCTGTAGTGTTTAGTATAACGTTGTGCTGAAGTACTTTGTACAAGGGGAGGTATTTAGAGGTTTTCTTTCATGTACCCAGATGTCTGTTTCTTAAAATACATAGAAGGTTAACAACCTGTGAAGCTGCTTGTGATATTTAACTGAATGATCAGAAGATTTCATTTTGGAGAAGGGAGGAGTGTAGGCATATACACATAGTGAAATTTTGTATTACTCACTTAAAAAAAAAAATTGCAATCACAGATTAATCAAACATGGGAATGCATTAAGGGCTGATGTCCTGTACCTTGGCTTATCCTGTAATGGGCATCTCAATTTCAGATGTCTAAGTGAAAAGAAATCCATATAAAATTTCTAGAATGCAGGCAGAGAAGGTATTGTTAATAGGTTCATGGATTTCTTTAAAGTCATTTTAGTAGTGACTGCAGCTCACTGAAACACAGTCAGATTGCTTATGCTGACATTTTAGGTTGAAGATACCTTTGTCAGCCTGTACTGAGGTATTTCTAGGAAGTCTTCGAAATGGGTCGTTTATTGTACTTCAGACACTAGCACGGTAGAGGAATGCTGAGTTGACAAAATGCACACTGGAGGCAGGAAGCTTTGTATTAATCAGGGTAGTGATGGCCTTGGTACTGAATGAGGAAGAGTCTTAGCTGTGTCAGGGCTTTTCAGCTCCTGAGAGGCAACAGTTGTTACTGGTGAGTTGGATGTAAGCACTGCAATTCCTACAAAGGAATGTGTATAACAGTGTGAGGAGTTGCTGGTCAGTGTCATTGCAAGTCCCTCCACCCTCCTGAGGTACAAAGTTCTTCATCTCCTCTGCAATTTTTTGTGAGTGATTTAGGTATTTAGTTCATCTAAATTTTGAATAGCAGTGTGTGTTTACTTCCTCAGATTCTCAAATCCCAACTTGGCTGACCTTATTTGTATAGCCAAAGATAATACTTACGAGACTCATTTTCTCTTTATATATATATATAAATACATTATTTGGATCAGAAAGTACCTCCTACTTCTTACTTAGTCATGAAAATCTCTGGAGGGTTTAGTCCTTTATTAAACACTTCTAGAAATGCACATTTGAACTTAAAATGCCAAAATATCCTTCTAGCATAGTATGGATCATACAGCAAAAGATTATCTCCTCTTTAATAGTACTTTGTAGTTGTAGCCACAAACCTGAAGAGTTGTTAACCCATGTTAAAGTGACCCTTGTATGTATTTCTGCACTGAATCAAAGCTGCTTGTCTTTAACTGCATTTAACCGATATCTTTGATGCTGGAACCTGGATGTTTACTATTTGAAGTTGGTTTTAAGGCTTAAATTACAAAGCTTCTGAAAATGATGTCACTCAGAAGTACAGTCCTAAAGCAAACTTTCCGAAAGATCTGCCCGTACTACTTGGTGCTCTTCCGTTTTAAGGAAAATAAAATTTGTTTTGTCTTGCTCTAAGTTTCTCAAGACGTTTGAGTTTCTCTGCTGAGAATATCTAAAGTAATTTTGTTACTGCACAGTTCCTCAGTTGATTATTGGCTCAAAATTTGGCAATTTGGATTAACAGATTAGTACAAACCTAAATACTTCCCCCCCACACCATTTTAGGGCTCTACTTCCTTTTCTCCTTCTTCCCTTCTCCCCTCATTCTGTTTTTAGCTACCAACTTGTTTTTCTGGAGAATTAAATAAAACCCAGGCACAGGAGTGACATTTTTTTAACCTGCATTAAGTCTGGATTGTATTAAGAGCTAGTGATTTTCAATAGTAATGAGAGTGCTTATTTAAACAACTTGTGAATCTGAGTTTCATCCTTGTTTTAAATTTGGAAGGAAATGGAACTTGCCTTTTTTTTTTTTTTCCCCCCCACATATACAAGTTAACTTGTTTACTTTAAATGAAAATGAAACTTTTATTTTTGTTAATCTGAAAACTGATCCAGCTAGAAACTGTTCTTGTTCATTGAATATGAATGTGCAGATAGAGAATGGAGAGTTCAGTGGGGATGATCATCTGAGTGGAGAGGAAGGTGAGACTGCTTTTTTGGTGGCAGTGTTGACTTTTCCAAATATCGATGAACTTCTCCAATAATGGAAGAATTAAAAGAGGTTTAGTAAGTATAGCATGTGCTGGCGAAGTCTGCCCTCTCTGCATTTTGCCCTTGCTTTGACTAGTACTATCAGGGACAGTTTTATAAGAGAGAAAGATGAACAAAACTTGATCTAAAATGAGATTGAGCAATGGGTTGTTTTAATGGATTATCTCGTCTAATTAGTACAATCCAACAGACTTTTGCTTTCCTTCTAAAACTTTTATTTGTATTTTTTGGGATGTTCTGGGGAAGCTGAAAAGCTTCAAATCTTGTAGAGAAGGAAGAGTTAAGGCATGTCATCAGCCTGCTCAAAGGGCAGATTTGCTTTAGCAAATAGTTAAACAAAAACCACCCCACAAGCTCTCATAACTGCAGTCTTAAAAAGTCTGCATACACAAGGTATGTGTATATATCGCTGAATTAATTAAATTAAACATGTAAATGTTTGATGCCTCCAGTTTTAGGAACAACATGTTATGTCAACGTGTGATGCTACTTTGACTATTCTGTGGAACTTGTGTGTTCATGTTACAGGACAAAAAAGAAATGCTTTAGTAATGCAGAGAGAGCTTGTTGCAGGAAATCTGGAAGACATAACTTCCTTCTCTTGCCAAGGGAAAAATGTAAACAAAGCTCCAACTTAATTGTAGACTAACTACTAGACTGGATTTCTGACTAAGACTTTCCTTCCTTCATTGATTGCTTTTATCATTGAGAAAGTATATTTCCTGTTTCATTTGAAATTGATTTCTGTACTTTTGGTGAGGACATACTTCAAAGTTTGTGAGCATTTAGTTCTCTCTACACTTGCATGGAATCTGAATGAAGATATTACTGAAGATAATTACTGAATCTAAAGTTGCTGGTGTAACTTTTGAGGGTTCTGGTAGTTTTGTGGAAGTAACTGAAATTTGCTCACGAGGGGAAGCATTGCAAAACTAGTGTAATTTGCTATCGTACATGCTGTCGTGCGAGTACTAAAAAATCCATCTTCAGAACGGCTGAAATCTTTGAAGTGTGTGGCATAGAAAGATTTCTTGGCATCAGATATTGTGGTATAAATGCTACTTGTTGAAGTCAGTGTGGCTCTTAAAATTTTCTGCTGAAGGTAATGAATTTAAATTGACCATATAGAAGAGCCCAACCAAAGGAGAAATCTTTTAAATGTGCAAGTTTTTAAATAACTGTTAAAAATCTTGGTATATAGCAAGATTTATACAAACAGGTGTAAAATCACCATGTTAGTTGTGGTTTTGTACATTAAAAGCATCTAAATAAAAGGAAAACAGCCTGTGGCATTGACCAGGAATTTCATATTTGCTCAGGGTGGCAGCAGTCTGGAACCAGTTTACAAGTTCTTGAATGCGTCAGTTGTTTTAGAAATACTGTGGACGATGAATTTTTCAGTTTGATTTTTACGTTGCTGCATGCTTCAATGAGCAGAGTAGACCTGGGAGTGAGTGAATGTTAGGAGACAAGGGGAAAAGGTAGTGTCAGCACTGAAACCTGAGCCTCGCAAACGGCAGCTGTGGAGGAGGACTCTGCCTGCGTGTCTGGGGCTAGGTGAGGGTGCCTCGTTGAGGGTGAACCTGAGCTCAGAGAGATTGAAAAGGATGACTGAACCTGCAAGAATTCCCTTTTTCCTGTCTGTCACTGCCTCCAGCAGTGGGGTGATGAATCAGCCATCTGAAATTATTTGTTCTGTGGGCATGCAATCTCTGTATGTAGTGTGGGGGGGGGGCAGGAAAACCCCATGGTTGGAGCAGCAGGGTGAGGAGAAGGTGCAGCTCCCTGTTTAACTTCAGTAGTAGTGTCAGATCACTGATGGACCTGTGAAGAGCTGACAGGGCGTCCTGTGTACACAGTTAGCTTCCCCACATCGGTGGAAGAATTTACTGGGTTGAGGGAAGTATACAAAGCCAAGCCTATGTGCGTTTTAATATTTATTTTTTTTTTCCCCCATATGACTAATACCTAGATGCATATATTCTGTCACTGCAAATGTAATATCTTCCAAGCCTTCAGAAAAGCAACCACCACTATGGACCTCTTCAGTAATAATGGTTGCTCTCTGAAGGGTTGTTAACCAAGGCCTAGTTGAAGGGAAGAACAAACTGCACAAATACAGAGCGAAAGAAGTACAGACCAAAGAAGAAACAGCAGTTCAGCTAACTGGATACAGTGAGCACTGCTGTGGTGAATCCTAGTGATAGTTATTGCTCTGTAAATTGCCTGTCTGCTAGGACTGCCCTTGCTTTGCTGACCACTTGAAGGTAATCTTTTTCCCTACTGTTAATTTTTAAGAGCTATGTAGGAGAAATGTCATACTGCAAGAGTGATCTTGTAGCCACCCACTTACATGAAGATGTTACATTGAAAGTGGTAGTTGAGTCAATGAATACAGAGGCAATGCTGTTGCAGCCACATCAGCTGATCAGCTAAAAACAAACCCTGTCCAGTCAGGTCCCCGATAGGACTTGGGTGTCTTCCCAAATGTCTGCTAGAATGACAGGGGACAACTCTACTGTAGGAGTGAATGCGTGGGCCTGGGAATGTTTATGCTCTGCCAGCTGAGTATTAGTCAAACTGCGTGTTGTGTTTGACTGGAGGGAGCAAGTGGCCTTGCTGTCCTTCCTTTCCCTGGTGACATTCCTTGGGTCATTTATTTGGTAAACTGGTGCAGGGAGTTAATTACAATGGAGAGAAAAACCTTGCAGAAGAGAATACCTTGATTTGGTTGCTGACACAATGGAGGGGCTTTGGGAAGAGGGTGGTAGTAGCTGAGGTGAGCACTGCTGCTGAAGAAATGTGTGTGGAACCACAGTGTTGGTGAACCAGCTTGGTTTTGCATACACCAAATAATGCGCTTTGAATCCAGATTGGAACTGTGTTTTGGTTGGATCCAAGACTTGTCACAGCTTGTGACTATTATTGTAGAAATTCTATTTATAAACTGTAGCTGAAATGTGTCCGTTTTATGGCTGTGATTTAATGCTTTCTTGAATGAGGAAAATCAACGTTTCTTTAATAAAATTCCTGATACGTCTCATGGACTGCACTAGATTACCTTTTGAGTTCTTTACAAGGCCTTTCTGTTTTACCTTCCAATTTTTCTATTGTAAATAGGCGAATCCATTAGCCTTAAACATGTAAGAGATGATGCTAGCAACTGATACTTGAAACTTGTTATATTGAAGAGAAAAGGCTGTGTGGGTGAAATGTCCTGTTGTGTGATGACAAAAGAATCCATGGGGACGATGGTGTGCAGGACGAAAAGAAAGGTGGTGTATTAGGGAGGGGGAATATAGAAAAAATGTTTTGAATATACGGCAATATAGGTAATAGCTTTTATTTTTAGCCACAGGCAGGTGGTTTTCAGTGTAAGTATATGAGATGCACATTGTTCTATCGCCAAGCACCTCAGAGGCTTGTGCAGAAAGGAAGAAGATTATGCAGAAACAGTGTAGTAATGAGGAATGATGTTGGTAATGGGTCCCAGCAACAGAAATACCACAAGATGATGCGGTTACTGATACAGTGGCTGGCTGGTAGGATGAAGAGTTGATTGCAGCCAAAATAAGATGATAGAGGTCATCAGTAAACTGATCTATGAACAGAATTCACTCATATGGGAAGGCCAATCAGCACGTGGGTCCAAGATTTTTAGTCTGCTTTGACATTGGGTTACTAGAGCCATTGTTGGGAAAACCCCAAGCAGTATCATCACCAGAGACTACTGTTCCTCTTAAGGCTGTGGAAATTAATAAGGAGATTAAAACTGGGTGATCAAAAGGATGCTTTTTTGTAGGTGAATTGAAAATAGCAAGTCACAAGAGAGGGCGGGTGCTGCTTACTTAGTGTGGGTACAGAGCATGGTGTCTGGGTTTGCCTTATTACTAACTTTAATATACTTTAAGAGGAAACATGTTCTGCAAAGTGTGGTGAATGTAGTTGTACAGTGAATTTAGAAGCACTGGTGTGTACAGGAAGCTCTCAGATCCTCATTCAGAGTAAATGGCTTTCTGTGAAATAATTGAGCTTGAAGAAAAAAAGTGTCTCCAGTACAAGAAGACTGTAGGGTGTACCCCAGTGAGATGGTACTCAATATGAGAAGGCAGCAGAACTAAAATCCAGAGATGAATCTTCCATATGGTTGGGTTTGAGCCAAGATTTTCCTGTCTTAGTAGACTTGCTAATTGAAAACAGCATCTTGTGCTGTGGTTGGGTCACAGCTCAAGCAAGAGGAGGAATTCTCTTTCTTAAAGAAATGGGGATCTTTGGAGGGCACTCAAAGAAAATAGGATAAAATACGAATTGTGAAAATTGCAGGGAGGAAAGACTACCTGCCCTGCTCCACAAAAAGCAGCAGTCCTGTTGATAAATAACAAGTACTTGAATAGGAAGTCTGTTAAGCACGCTGTGTAAAGGTGGGATAGCTTCATGTGGAAAATTTTCTTTTGCTTTCCTCCTGCCTTTTCCATGGGGGGAAGAAAGGAGCAGATGACTGAAGACACTGCTGCAATAAAGGACAGGCAGCATCTGGAGACAGAGGAAGACAGTCATCTTACCAGACTGGTATTTGATCCCAGTATCTGAACCTGCGTTTAGCTGAAATTTGACTGAGTTAAGTTGCTGCCTGACAAGACAATTGAGTGTTGGCCAGAACTTTGATAGAGAGAAAAGAGCAGACTACTTTAAAAAAAGGTCTGATCTCTTTTGGAGGTACTTTGCATGCAGTTTGGAGGTTCCTTTTTCTGTCTGAACCCACTGATGTGTTCACAAATTTATTATACCAAATAGGATTCGCTTTCTTAAAAGATAAAGTGCTTTTTTGTTTGCTTGGAAGAGGCCTTTTGAAAAACCTTTAGACTCCTCAAAGTGTATCAGTGTGTCAGAGTATCTTGCAATGATTCTAGATTGACTAAAATGAATTATCCTTATTTTCCGTCCAAATAGATATGTTCAAACCTAATTACTCTGTTCAGTGATATTGATAAAGATTTGGTGGATAGGATTTCTCTGATTTTTTGCTTATAAAGTAGACTTAATGAAGTTGTGTGTCTGAATCAGATAATGTTCCTTTCAAGTGAACTTCTAAAAAAATAGAAAGTCATTGAAGAATACATGCTGTCATTTCATTTCAACAGAGTCCTAGAGGGCAACAAATCAGTTCTTGCCGATTTTTCTAGAAGAAATGTTTTGAATTCAACTTCAGGAACATTAGTTAAGGCTTTCATGTGAGTATCATTGATCGGAATAGACTTTCTGGTGAAGTATTGGATGCTTGCAACCAGCTGGAAGGATCAGTTATGTACAGAGATCAAGATTCATTTGCCAGTATATGAAAACATTTAAGTTGCTTGGGGGGAACTTCCTATTCAGTGCAGGATTATACTGATGTAATTCAGTTAGTCTGTGTGTGCTTTGTGTGTTTGGGTATTTTTAGGTGCTGAAACTTTTTTTGTATTTGGGGGAATATAAATGTGTCGATGTGCCATGCCTCCACAGTGCTGTTAGTGGTTTGACCCGTTGCTCCTTGCTGATGACATTGCTTAATTGCTTCAGGGATGTGACACATTCACATCATACTCTGAATTGCTTTGCTGATCATCAGAAATCCTACTTTGACCACTATTTGCAAAAACACCATTGAAAAGAGGGGTTTTTCCTATACGTTCTGTGTTTTTTCAACTGCCAGAATGCTTCTAATGCTTCTCAATGTTTTTATTTTCTGAAGGGTTTGTATCTTTAAGCCTATACACCTTTGTCATCTAGTTGAAGATAGTTCTTTTAACTTTCACTCTGGTTCCTCAGAGGACATGCTGAAAATTGGTACAGGACTCTCCCCCTGCCCCCCCAAACTCAGTCCTGCAATTCTCAACAGATGTAGAAATAAAAGCCAGGACTACTGTGGGGTTTTTGCCGCCTCCCTTTTAAAGAACTCTTTTTAAAGAACTTTTTAATGGAGAAATGTACTACTTCTTGAAAGAGAAAGTGCTTTAAAATTCATGCTTAACTTTAAGAAAGGGCTCTTTGTGATAGCTGGAACACATCATTCTCAGTAAAACACTAAGCAATGCAGTCACTTTTGTAATCTAGTTATATCTGCTTTTTCTTGCCCTCTTGTGCTTGTAACTGTTGATGTGGCTTAAGTTCTGGTATTTCGTTTATTGGATTTTCTTTTTTCCAATGCAGTAAATCCTGAAATAACACAGATTCATAAACCCAAATCATGAAGAACATTATCTGTTCCTCATTTTTGTACGGTACTAATCCAAACAAGAATCTTTCAGCTGTATCAGCTACATCTTACTACTCTATCATCCAGGTAATTTTGAATAATGATAAAGGTTGATTGCTTGGCTGGATTTTAAAAGAGTCAAAAGAGACTTTTGATTTGCGTCTGTGTCAGGCTATAGAATCAGCTGGTCCTTCAAAATTTCAGTTGTTTCATTTAAACAGTTAATTGCTTACCAATTACACAGTTTCTTTAAGATACGCTGTCCCATATGCATTCAGTCCTTTAGTGTGTGTTCTCTTGAGATTGGAGACTTCTAGCCTCAGCAAAATCTGTGAGTGTGCTTGTACCTCTCTTGGGTGTCTCGTCCATAGAATAAGAGGAAGGTCAGGACAGGTAATATTCAGTTCCTGTCAGCTTTTCTTCCTTGGAGAACCCCCTTCAGTAGGATAGTAAGAAAATGAGGTAGATGGTAAATGCACATCTGAACAACCAGTTGGAACTCCAACCACAAGGAACTTTCTCTTAATTTTTAAGTGCTTGTCCCTTTGGATGTTGCTGTCTGGTAATTCCAGTAGTGACACTGTGTAACAGCTGGTATGGCCAGGGCTGGAGTGTCCCGGTGTAGAACCATTCTGCTGAACATGGGTTGGTTCCTCAATACCTTTGTGATGACTCGGGGCTCTCTCCTGATCACCAGACCACTGCTCTGCTGAAGGCAGGCTCAGGTTGTTAGGGCAAGCTGGTGGGATGTACCTTGGGGACAGTGACAGGGATCCGTTCTCACAAGTTCTTTCTCTTTTAGTTATTTATCTACCTAATCTCGATGAAAATAAGTTTGTCCTTGCTAAAATTTAGTTGAAGTATTTCCTCACTGGTGGTGTTACTTTTAAAAGTTGATATATTTTTTTCCTTCCCCCCCCCCAGCATACCAATTTTCTGCTGGGTGGTGTTGTATCATCTTGCATTACAGTTCTACTTCCTTGTTACTTGAAACTGGGCAAAATAGCATAGCACTTTTGGTCCAGATAAAAATCTAAGCAAATGAGAATAAGGTATGCTTGTGATACTTGTGTTGTCATTTACTCATAGTAAACTTAAAATGTGTTAAGTAAAATGTAAAATCTGAAAGATCATGTTGGTACAAGTATGTGCATGTAATTGATACGATTTCCTACTTTGGTTTTAGTATTATGCTATTTAATAATCCTATGTCAACAACTCCAGAAGAAATAGAAAAAGCTCTTCAAGTTTAAGCAGGGAAAAAGTCAAATGTTTTTGGTTGTAAAACATGTTGTAACACTCCCCACCTTGCCCTTTATATTAATTGGATCCCAGTAGACTACAGAAAATTTTATGAAACCTTTGTACTAATGACTATAAACAAAGTGTCACTGTTACTCAAAGCCCATTCTGTACACAGACTTTTTGTTAAATCAAAATTCCCGATCCAGGAGTTCCTGGCTGTGAGCCCAGACACCTCAGATGCAAGTCGTCTTAGGTTCGTAGGATTTTAGGTTCAGTGTGACAGTCATTGAGAAGACTGAGGAACTTATTTCAGGTACTGAAACTTCTAACTAGATTTGTGTTTATTTTAAGTTTTACTCCAGTCTGAGTATCAGTATCATCTGAAAGTCACTTCTGTGCTTTTTTGTAGCATTTGGGATGGTAATTTTGTCTTTTAAAACTTCCCGGTTTCATATAACACACTTCATACAATATTTCTGCAGTGCTGGCTTTTTTTAAACAGGTTTTGACATAGTTTAACTTCTTTTCTGTGTACGTGTATACATACATAACGCACATCTGTGTTTGTCCCTGATCTCAACAAGAGATCCTGTTTCAGTAGGTCAGCAGATTGTTGAATTTAGTTTCCTTTTGATAATGCTTGCATGGATGAATATAAACTCCTAACAGAAAGGCAAGAAAAAGTTCACCTGATGATAGTTCTTAAACCAAACAAAATTCCCTGACTATATTCTGAGGCTAAAATTAGATTAAAATTCTTCAGCTAAGCTGAAATAGGGAAGCTTTCAGTATGCAGGATAACTTCTGCAAGGAAAGACGAAATCTTCCTTTCCTTTTGCAGCTAAAGATCTCATTGTGGCTTGGAGTTGTTTCTTCATTTTCTGTTCATCTCCTACAGCCTCTTTCACCACAGGGAATGGCATTCTTGATTTGGCGTTTTATGTGGTAACTGAGGTGTATTTACATTTGTACTAGACTCGGCAGGTTACATGTAAGACTGACTTCCGTGCGGGTAGGCTAGGTTTAGTGTAGAGGCTGAAGTGGACACTAGCAAAAGAAAATAAAGCATCTAAATCCATGAGTGGTTCAAGTACACCTTGCTGTCAAAAGATGCAATCCTGGCTCTAGCAGCTTGTTTCTGTGTTCCTCTTTGTTTTCCACATGTGTTGGTGGGAGTATTCAAGTGACACTATAACAAACCAATTGGCTAGCTGATACTGTTCAACCTAGACAAAAAGTTTAGTTTTAACATGGGTCAGTTTATCTGGTTCATGGAATATCTGGGCCAGAACTAACAAGGTAGGAGAAAGTAGATATGAGAATGAAGAGAAGGCAGCAAGGCTTCCTCTAGGACAGAGTTCGCTACTGCCAGCTTAAATTGAAACCTGGCATGTTTGGGTTTACTTATATCAATATATACATTTATCTAATATATAATTTATGTGTACAGCTTTAATATGACACTGTTTTTACACTGTCCTGTATTACTTAAGTTGCATATTTTAAGTGTAGTGAGTGAGTTCATTCTGCTTGATACCCACTTGGGCTTAACGTGTAAGTAAGCCCAAGTTGTGGTAGGGCTCTCAATAAAATTATTCTATATATCAGATATTTTAGGAACTTTTAATTGTGTTTACATTTTTCAGTTAATTTAAATCCCATTTTGCACATTCAAGCATTGGATGCTAATGGTATTGAACAGTTGCATATATTCCTTGATCACATTCCTTCCATCTTCTACAGCATGCTTGTTGCCAAGTGAAAGGTATTAACTCCAAACTTGAGACTTGGTTATGTATATTCAGTGCTTGCTAGCAAAAAGAAACCAGACCCACCCACTATTTTTTTTTTTCCTCTTTTACTTAGCTCCTGGGATCTTTTTCTGCATGAGGAAGAACTGAAAAGTATTGGTAGACACCTAATAGACAAGTTACCACAGCACAGCTGAGTGCAGAAGAGGAAAGTGGAATAGCACTGGCATTATTCCAGGACTTGGTCCATGTGAATCAAATCCAATTTTAGCTGAGAAAAGGGAATTTGTTGGGATATCTACTCAGGATGCTGGCCTCTCTTTGTTGAGAGGGTTGGTATTTAAACTGAAAGGTGACTCTTACCTCCACAAAGCTTGTGTTAAATGTAACTACTTCCATCTGGAAATGGATGGCACATTTAAGCAACATGTTCTGTGTGGGTATACAAATCACTTGGAGTGTCGCTGTCCTAATGAAATTATTTTCTAAGTGTTTTCTCTTAAATCAGTGGAGGTTTTCATGTATGGAGAAGAGGTCTGCATCCTTATGGATTTGGTTATCTTAGAATAGCAAACATTTCTGCACCCGGAAGAAAACGAGTACATGCATTGGCTACATGAATTGATCCAACAGCTTGTGTTTGCTGAGGAGGTTTGCTAGTGTGATGTTGCCCATTTTGCATGTGCTCTGGTTCTAAGTTCATCCTGAGCAGGCTCACTATTCCTCTAGGAAGGTATTTGATTTTTCTGTTTCCTGATGTGTAGCAAGCTGAATCTTTGTAGAGACAAGTGCAAGAAAATCAGCAGGATATATGCATTTGAGGAGGCACTGCCACCTAGCTAGGGAGGGCAGGTGTGGGAGCTCCCCCTTTCTGCATTTGCAAGCCTATAGATTGGCTCAAGTTGGTTTATATAATTCCAGGAAAGCTGCAGTGTTGTTCTGGCTGGGTCTCCTGCCTTAGCAGAATTCAGCTGTGTGAGGCAGACCTGGGCCACGCGCTCTCTAGGGCAGTGATTCTCCCTGTACCTCATACCTAGGGTGAGTGTTGTGGTTCCTTTTTGAAAACATGTGATTGCATAGACCGCAAATGTCAAAAGGCCTGATTTTAGGAATCTTCTAAGGCATCAGATGGTTGGCATTCATGCACTCTGTCACACTTCCACAATGCTTCAGTCCCATGCCTGTGTCTCACCTTTTCTCATACCCGTATCTATAAGCCAGGTTTCCAAACCCTTCTCGAATCTTCCTTCTCATGTAGCCAGCCCCTGAATCCTGGGGCACTTGTTACCCCCACCCCCGTGCCTACAGCAATTTGCAGCCTTCTCCTTGCAGGCCTGTGTCTCACCTTCTGCTCCCCAGGATGTGCTTTACATACTGCGTTTGTGGCTAAGAGGCCAGGTGTCCCTCTCCACTTAGAATCGTATCTCACCTCCCCAGTGTCATAGGAACTCCCTCTTCTGAACTCCTCATGCCAGAAATAAACAGATTATCAAAGCAGGGAGAAGAGACTGGAGCAGTGATGCAGCTTCCTTGAAACACATGCACTTACTTGTCCAATTTAACACGGCAGAAGTGTACTGGCAAAGGAGATAAAGCTGGGAGCATATAGCAGATCTAGGTACACCTGTGACAACGCAGTAGACTTTAGCTACACTCACAATGTTGAATGGAGTCTAAAAAATTCTTAATATAGACTTTGTATATCTCTTTCATATCTGTGCATATGTTTTGGATGGGGGCACGTGTGTTCAGTTGACAGGCAGTTCTTCGTTGTGGTAACTTTAATTTTGTGGTATTAATATTTAACGCTGTTAATACAGGAATAAATTCTGTTAATATAGGAAAAAATGTTCTTGTTGTACACTTAGCAATGAATTCTTGTTCAAATTTCCTCAGAACCGTCCTTCTAAAACATTTTCAAATGCTTAATAAAATAGTAGATGAATGCTTAGACACCTTATTTTTACTATTATAAACCTACTTCTAGGTATTAGTCTAAACTTGCAAAGTAGTATTGAATGAGAAGGATGTAAATTATATGAAATCAAAACGCAGCTGAAAGCAGTGATGAGGCTTATGCTGCTTTCTCAGTCCATATAATTCAATTTAGGATTCTTATAACAATGTGTAAATATATCTGCTTGTATAAAAAGTCCTTGTTGGTGTAGTTTAAAGGAGCATACCTGGACTAGACTGATTCCTACTTGAAGTTTTCTTAGCTAAAAGTTCGAAAGCCATCCTGTTCCTTGTTGCAATTTATCATAGTAATTTGTGAATGGTTTGGAAAATTACAAATTATTTGGGGAAAAAAATATATATGTTTGATCTCTGTTTAATCCTTCAAATAAAAAGCTGTCTTGGAAATGTCTGAGGTTTTAATTTACGAAAATACTATGCGCTGGAGGCTGACTTTATTTTATCTAAATCCCATCATACCTACTGAAAAATCAGGTAATTTATTGGTGTTTTTGTTCTTCAGAAATGGAGGAACAGAATGCTGGACCTGGGATTGAAGATTTATAAAGGATTATGGGATTATGTATTGAAGAGCCAGCAAGCGGAATGCCTGAGTGACTGAAGAAAATGGGTGCTAATGCATCTAACTACCCTCACTCGTGTTCCCCAAGGGTAGGGGGAAGTTCACAGGCACAGCAGACGTTCATAGGTAACTTTTTTCAGTTATCTTGTCACTCACTTAAATGATTTACTGGATTGTGTATGCACTGGATTTGATTTGCTTGCAGCAACGTTATGCAGAGTTTTTATTTTCTAGGTCACCAGTTTGAATCCATTCAAGCTCAATCGTGCATGAAATTTGTTACTGCCCAGTATCTGTTTGGCCTGTGTATGCAATGTGTTGATCTGCCATTTGCTAGTAAAAGGATGCCAGGTTATTTAAAGAAAGTGGAGGGGTTTTTTATAATTAAAGCATTCATGCTGGTTTTCCCAGTTCAAAAGCAGTTGCTGTCTGTTAATACTGTCCACTGCTTTCTACTCTCCTTCCTCAGATTTTCTGTGAAACTTCATTAGAGCATATAAATTCTTGATCATCAGTATTCATTGTAGTATTGGTGTTGCATCTGAGTGAATGACTTCCTTATTGCTAGAAGGGATGTCTCTGATAATAAACTGGTTAAAGTAACATGCAGTCTTGAAGACAGCTTTTTCTCCTGTCCTGTTCCTGTAAATGGGGAACGGGGGTATTTTTGTCTGAGCAGTATTATTTGCATGCAAGGACCTTGCTTAACAGGAAATGTGAGTGTTGAAGTGCCCTTAAGAAATTATTTTTTTTATCCCAGTCGTAACTGGGGCAGGTATTACCTTTATGTGCTTTTCAGTGTAGTGCAAAAAGACCTCACTGTAGATCTAAGTACTGTCACACTATGAATAATAAATAGTTATGTGATGAATCTGAAAGAATGCAGTTTTTGAGAAGCTAAATCTTGCTTAAAAAACCCCCAACCCTGACAGTCTGAAAAACAATCTTAGCGGTAAATAATATAAATACTTTATAAACACTTTCCTCCTTTATGCCTTGGCTTGCAACACTGGGTAAGTAGTTACTGATATTCAGTGTTACTTCTTTTCTTAACCACCACTGAGAAGCACAGTGCTATCCTTAGCAGAGAAAAAATTTACTTCCTTTGTAATTTTTCTCTTTCGTCTTAGTTTTTGTGATACTCCTAACTTTTGGAGATCTGAGTAGAGGATGGCCCACAAGCTGTTACATATGAAGACCTGTGCTCTGGGCTAAAAATTCTGCACGTGCTGTCATACCATGTCATGGAAAAACTTTTAGTACTAACATATTGGATATCCTTGCTGTAAAGTCCCTCTTAAGGCTTTATGTATTTTCAGTACATTATAAGTAACAGCAGTAAAAGGTTTGTCCCAGTTTTATACGTGTATATATATATACACATGCATACACTTTCTAAAAATCACCGCCAAAAAGTTGTTATATATCTTGGTGGTTTTTTTATCTGCCACTATATTAAATGAAGAGAAGCCCTTATAGACTTGAAAGCAGGCAGATCTGCCTGCTGAAACACCTTTTGAGCAGGTTTGAGGGGGGAGTTCCAAAGGCTTCCTTAAATTCCCCAGGAACTTTCTACTTGGTATGTGGAAGGTGTTGTTGATGCTCTTCCTTATTAAATTCAAAATAGAAACCCGCTATATAGTATGTCACCATAAATCTACTGATCCCCCTTACCTATTGAAAATTGTGGTTGAGACTTATTTGAGGAAGGTCTAAAAGTCTGTGGCTGTCTCATCTTAGGCAAATGAGTGTTCTGGTTAAAATTCTTCCTGAAATCTGATATTATAGTGGCATTTACTCGAGTGTGCTAATAGAGTAAGTGTGCAATCTATGTCAGGTGTACATCTCTTCTTCCGCTTTGTGGAGTTTGGCTCTTTCTCATCTTGATTCTTGTTTGGATGATTGGTTTGTGTAGCTGTCTCAGTAGAAGAGAGATGTATCCTAAAATTGATAGATGATGTTTTCATCACTTGTCAGAATAATGATGCTTTAATGTTAAATCAACTGTTACTTTTTGGTTGTGTATGTGTGGGTTTTTTTGTTTTGTTTTGTGGGTTTGTTTTTTTTTTTTTTTTTTAAATGTAGAAGGCATTAGATCTATTTACTGCCCCAAAGTAGAACTGGAAATACGGGGACTAGAGTTATAATAGCTGCGTAATATATATATTAGTTGCTTTAGGCCTGAATCCGGTTCCTGGGAATACGGGTTTGTTTCAGATATGCTGCTTTACTATTAAAGCGGTTCACCATGTTATATTGTAAATGTCGGATGAACATTAGAAGCTCAGAACTGATCTGGCAAAGGACAGTAGTTTCATAGGATAAGCTCCTGTTGTTAGTTGAATTACTGCTGAATTTGCTTACAGTTTATGACAAGGAGATAGATCAGTAAAAATAATACAGTGCTCTTACAGTAGAAAATACTTTTGTTTTAGCAAAGGCTGAACTAGTCATCTCCTTGCTGCTTTTGTCTACAGTATTCAGGAGGAGGATTTCGCACCATTTTCTAGGGTGGTACATCTGTTCAAGATGTTTATTTTTAAGTAGAGCTCTATAATTAGATTTTAAAATGTGTAGGCATGCAGAGGACTAGACAGATCCCATCATTGTCAAGTGCCCGAGTAGTTTCTCTTGGCAGTCATCTGTTCCTTGTAAATATTTATCTGTTCAAAGCTAGATGTGGTCTAGGGGCATGAAGTAGCTATTGCTTTTTAACAGCATTTAATAGATTGGTGCCTTTTAGTGTAGAAGTGGGGAATAAATTTGTTTCCTGCTTCCAATGCTGCTGCCTTAAGAAGGCATACAGGCAGGTCAAAAGGGTCTCTTCAAAATTCTTTCTTTGAGGGACACAGAGCCACCAGCTGTTACGAACCCAGCAGGGCTATGCTGGTGCATCTCTACTTCTGCCTCTGGCAAAAAGCAGTTCTGTGGTGGCACTTCTATAGCAATGTCTTATCTATTTGTTAGGGTTAATACCACTGTTTGCAGTACTTCTGAAGGTAAATCTTGTCAATAGCTCTGGGAACGCAAAGATTTGAAAGGTGTTTTAGCATCTTATGGTGATTCAGTGCAAGTAATACCTCATGGCAGCCTTCAGGGAAGAAAAAAACCTGACACTTGTGGTGTCCTAGTTTTTCTTTAGCGGAATGTAAGAGAATATTCTGCATACTCAAATTTGCCATTAGAATCCAAAATACTTCAAATAGAAATGAGCTGGCATGTTCTCTTGGAACACGCTGTCATTATAGAGTGACCAAAGTGTAGTTATACTTTTATTGTGAAATGTAACTGATACTCTTTAAACAGAGCAGAAATTTTAGGCTTGACTCTTATCAGCAGGAGGCTGAATCTGCTTTTCTTTTGTAATACCTAGAATAGCATGTGGAAGCAATTTTTATGGTGGATTTTGCAGCATCGCCTCTTTGTTGAAGTTGTCTTGAGTTGCTGCTGTTCTCTTCATTTAAATTGATATATTTTTTTAATGTCTTGAAATTTCAATATCATTAATAGCATGTTGCCTGATTAATGTAGCATGGATGAAATGGTGTTGGAGGTCTTTCCTCAAAGAAAGCAAAGTTCCTTCCCAAAGCTTTCACTAGTAAGTGAATTGTAAAACCATTGTATTGCATGATTTGGGGGAGTTTTAATTAGCTTGGTATAAAAGCCAGTGTATAAGGTTACTTAGAATTATTGAGGCAATCTTAGATTGCTGCAGTTGCTGTGCTCTCAATACAACTTTGAGTTGCTCCTGTCTTTCAAAGGTCAAGAAATACTTACCTGAAATAAAATGGTAACTAAAAGCACTGTGTTTTGACAGACTGGCCCCTAACATCGCTGTCAGAGTAACATCACATCAAATCTACCTGAAACAAATAGAACTGAAAGAGAGCAATGTTAGAACAAGTGATAAAAGGCCCCACAAACTCTAGTGATTGGATATACTTTGAACTTAAAGATCCAAAAAAGGCAACAAGTAGTGAAGCTACAGAAGTATACAAATGGAAACGTTAGCTATTTATAACAGAAACTGGAGAAATACTATTTCCCATGAACCTGTGATTGTTATTAATCAGTATCCCATTTAGAAATGTTTTGTTCTGGTTTCTTCTTTTGTCTGGAAGTACTAGTTGGGTTTGTGTACATTATTTTTTTTTTCTCCTTTTCCTGTCATGTCAGAGGTTTTTCACCACCTGGCTTAGAGTGAAAATTATGTAAAGTTAAATTAGAAAATAACCCTTTAATGTGAGAGTCGTGCTTCTGTTTAAACTTTAGGTTTTAGCTACTTTTTTACTAAAACATTACTTTGGTTTTCCATTGCTTCTAGAAACGAAGACTAAATCTTCTTTTTCTTACTAAATTGCTATCGGTGTTAGCGTATGTGCAGCTAGGCTCAAAGTGTCAATCAGCAGAAGTTCATTTAACAGAACAAGTCAGGTATGTAACAGATAGTGTTGAGGGGAAGCCATTTTTCATTTCATGACAGGTTTGGTTCATAACTTCCCTATAAATGAATTTTGAGGGGAAAAAATAATTATATATGTGTACTTTAATTGTATAATGCTCTGTCCAAAGGACATTTTTAATAACACAGTAAAACTTATATTTCCCATATTCTTTTAAGTAGGGTGTATGCACAAATTAGCATCTATAGTTCTGTGGAAAGGAGCCCATTTTATGTGTTCTGCTGCTGGCATTACTTGGTTATCATATGACAGGATTTCTACTTTTTTGTTAAATTTGCATTGAAAATGAATTCATTGTCCTCAATTTCCCCAAATGTTTTGGTACTGTGTTCTTTTTTTTCCTTTTTTCTTGTGACTGTGATAACTATCTGATGCCAGGTGTGCTTTTCTTGTTGAAATGACATTTAATGCCAGAAGAATAGAATTTGAAAAATGCTTTGAAAGTGGGAGGTGCTACCATTTCACTGAGGTCATAGAAATTTTTTAAAAGCCTGTATTTTTCACTTCCTATAATGAATATAATGACACTTGTAACATGACCACAGTGTTCTCCTCCTGCTATGGGAAGTGTGCCATGTGCTACAGAGCTACATCAGAGGGCACTGCTTGGATCTTAAAATTGAGTATATTTTGGGGGGGGATGGAGGGGGAAGAATAAACCTTGTAGATGCAAAAAAAAAAAAAAAAAATTTTTTTCTTGTTGTTAATGGCTAGAGAAGACTTCAGTCATGTTTCCAACTTGCTGAACTATCCAGTCTGAGGAGAAGGGAAAACTGTAACTTGCAGAGGCACTGATGGAATGTTTAGGACCTTCCTTTAAAAATTAAAGAATAAACGTGTTCAATTTTCCTTTTTGCCCTCAGGGACATCATCCTACTCTCATCAAGGTTATGGCTGTGAGTCAAAGCTGTATAGCCTTGACCATGGCCATGAGAAACCTCAAGACAAGAAAAAGAAAACCTCTGGCCTTGCTACCCTCAAAAAGAAATTCATTAAGCGTCGGAAATCCAGCCGATCTGCTGATCATGCCAAGCAGATGCGTGAACTCCTCTCAGGCTGGGATGTCAGAGATGTTAACGCATTAGTGGAAGAATATGAAGGGACGTCAGCCTTAAAGGAACTTTATCTACAAGCTAATTTGGCAAGACCAGAAGCCAGGACGCTACAAAAAGACATGGCTGAACTTTATCAGTACAAATATTGTACTGATGTAGACTTAATATTTCAAGAAACTTGTTTTCCTGTGCATCGTGCGATATTGGCGGCAAGATGTCCGTTTTTTAAGACGCTGCTTTCTTCCTCACCAGAGTATGGGGCAGAAATAATAATGGACATCAACACAGCCGGCATAGATATGCCTATGTTCTCTGCTTTGTTACACTACCTTTATACGGGCGAGTTTGGAATGGAGGATTCGAGATTCCAAAATGTTGATATCCTTGTGCAGCTTAGTGAAGAATTTGGAACGCCAAATTCTTTAGATGTGGACATGCGCGCACTGTTTGATTACATGTGCTACTACGATGTGGTTCTTAGCTTTTCATCCAACTCTGACTTAGTTGAAACTTTTGGCGGAAGTCAGAACTGTCTAGATGAAGAGCTCAGAGCTCACAAAGCAATTATTTCATCACGGTCTCCATTTTTTCGTCACTTGCTGCAGAGGAGGATACGAACTGGTGAAGAAATCACAGACCGAACTCTACGAACTCCAACTAGAATTATATTGGATGAATCTATCATACCAAAAAAATATGCTAAGGTCATTTTGAACTGTATGTATACAGATGTGGTGGACCTCTCAGTTTTGCACTCTAGCCCTTCAGTGGGCAGTTTAAGTGAAGTTCAGGCTCTTGTAGCAGGAAAACTAAGCATGACTAGGGCTGAAGAAGCTATGGAGCTTTATCACATAGCACTGTTCTTGGAGTTTAACATGCTTGCACAAGGTATGTAATACTGTCCTTGCTGTAGAATATATAACCTTATTAGAATGGGTTTTTAGCTATTTTGCAGTGTCAGTATGCCTATTGAGTCTTGCTATCAGTGGCTGACAATTCCTTTAAGAAAAGGAATTTATTTTCCATTTGTGAGTTGTAGAGAATGCATCTGTGTTTTCTAGGGACAGAAGAAATGCCATGTGAGAGCTTTTAACTGTATTGAATGTCATTCTTGAAGCGTGCTGTTTGTCAAATATGTATAACTGGTCTTGATATTTATAATCTTTATCTAATTTCATCTGTAATACATCTTCTTGGGTGTAAGCAGGGGGAGGAGCCTTGTTGAGAGGAGGAAATATTTAGACTTGTTATGAAGTGACTCTATATGTTAAAAAAACTGTAAACTTGAACGATTATTTCTTAAATCAAAGTGGGTATGCCAAGCCTGCAATCTTGCTGTTGGAAGGTAAATTTAAATGGCTTAACTGCACCAGTCCTAGGTCTTTAGTATCCACCTCTTGATGTACAGAACTGAAGGCAGGGGCGGTCAGTATTTTCAGACTTAAAGTTTAGAAAGTTTGAGGTCTGTCCGTTATTCCTGAAGATCACTCAAATCTCGATAACATACTTCCTGCACATGGAGGCTGGCCAGGGTTATTGCAGTCTGAGGTGTCAGAGCACTGACCAGTGAACTAATAATACCTCTTGTGGTGGCAGGAGCTTTGCTTGCTCTTTCATCTGTTGGTGTTTGAGCTATTTAGTGGTCATATTATACTGGGATATAATACTGGCCATATAATGGGATGCAGCAATTGCCTCAGGCCTTGCTGGTGGGGGATGAAAATTTTACTTTTGAGCTGAGGAATTGAGAATGGAATTTGCTGAGATCACCAACATGATTTATGCTAGTTTATTTTGTTAAGAAAATAACTTTTTACAGTAGATCTGTATATCTGTAACTTCTAGCTATCCAGTGAAATTTGACAAGATTGAAATCTTTATAGTATAAACTATCAAGTAGACTTCAGTAAAATAGGAAACTTCTTAAAGAGTGGGCAGGAAAATGCAGATTCAAGCACTGCAGGAAGAGATCATACTTATAACGGGTTCTCCTAATAGTTATATCAAACTGTGAGCGATGAAGATATGGGAAACTAATCAGAACTGTTTTATCTTCCATAGAGGTTGTTGTTAGGAAACTAATTTTCAGATGATGCTGAAAATTGAAATGATCCTACCGCAATAAAACTGGTAGAAAACAGAGGAGATGAGTTTTCTGAGACTTGCATTCCTGTAGCAGCATATGAGGTGTGCTTAGCCTCAGAATTATTGGATCGTAGAGGATCCCAGGTTGGAAGGGGCCTTGAAAGATCATCTGGCCCAACCTCTGGTGGGAAAGGGAGCCAAGATGAGATTATCTAGTACCTTCTCCAATCGCATCTTGAAACCCCCCAGTGATGGGGACTTTACTGTGTCCTTGGGGAGGTTGTTCCAGTGAATGATTGTTCTCACTGTAAAAGATGTCTTACATTGAGATGTCTCCTGGTGCAACATGTACCTTCTGCCTCTTGTTCTCTCCATGTGGCTCCTTGTGAAGAGAAATCCTCCGTCCTGTTTGTAGCTGCCCTTTAAGTACTGGAATACTGTGGTGAGGTCCCCCAAGCCTTCTCTCTTCTGGGGAGAAAAGACCTAACTCCTTCAGTCTTTCCTCACAGGCTAGCTTCTCCAGCCCTTTGATCATCTTTGTGGCACTCCTTTGGACCCTCTCCAGTATTTCTGCATCTTTTGTATTTTTGTTGTTCCACTCTAAGTACACCTAGAAGCTTAATGTTGAATGGAATGCAGAAGTGGCAAGAAGTTTCACTGCAGTTAACTACAGTGTTACATTAATTCCTATACAATATTTGCAAGTACTTGAGACAACTCCCTAGGTCAGCTGAAAGCAAGAAAGGAAAATGAGTTGAAATTAAAAAGGTGATCTAAGTATACAGTTTCTCAGTTTTGGTGCATGTACATATACAAGTGCTAAAAGGATTTAGTGTGCCCAGGGAATACTAATGAGGGAATTAAACTGTGAATGAAGCCCTCAGTAAGACACTGGATAATTATGCCCTGTTTCATAAGTGAGCAGGGTATAATTCTTTCCCTCAGATTGGAAACCTGAACTGGAACAACTGTGACTGGAGGTGCTCTGATGAAGCAGTGTGAGTTGTATCAAAGCGGATAAGCAATGATAGAGGACTTCACAGGGAAACACAGGCAGACCTATAGATAGGAAAATGGATTTTATTTTTTAAGTGTTAGTAAATGCTGAAAACCAGAACTGATGTTTTATTTGATGCTGAGTTTCATTATTTCTGCTTGCTTTAAGTTGAGCATGCTTGTATCAGTGTGTCCTAAACCAGCACTCTTTTTCAGTAATGCACTACAGACTCTGGACTATATATTTTTTGAGTCAGCGGTGACAAGATCTTAACTTTTCCCTGGAGGTTTTCCCCCAACACTATCTCTAGGGGAAGAAGAAGAAAGGCCGAAACAGGAGCTGCACTGGGCTTGCAGCACCTTGGCAGCACGCTCGGGTGGCTGGAACCAGTGAGTGCAGCAGCGCACGCTCGGTCTTGGTGCCCCTCTGGATGAACCAGAGCTGTAGTGGTTTTGGGGTGATCTTTGGGAGGAGGTAGAGGGATGCAGTGGCCTTCAGAGGTCTTTGCTTCTTTTCCTGGTAAATCTGTGGCTGACCACAAAAGTGGGGAGTGGGGAAGTTGTTATACACATGGGAGAAATGCAGTAAAATCAGGCAAGGGTTGAAATTTGTTATATTATCCAATACTACCAAATGTGAGTTTGGCACCCCTTCAGCTACTGAAATTCTAGATGTTAACTTGAACTAATTAGGATTTTATAAATTGGTGCTGTGTTCCCTAGCTACAGGAGACAGCAGTAAGCATTCTCTAGAAAATCCATATATGCTGGTGCTGTCAGTATCTAATAGTTTCATACTTACTTTGCTGATTTCATGTTTAGGTCATTGGTACCGTGCTGCCACTGAAGAATTGTTCTGGTATAATCTTATAATCAAAATTAAAAGGAAGATTATTTGATCAGGGAAAACTATATGTCTGCACTTGACTAACAAATCACTTAACAACATGTTTTAGTCGTGACGACCATTCTTGTTTTGACACTTAACAGTAACACCTTGTCCTCCCTTACTGTAGTACCTAGCAAGAGGTAGATGAGAGATCTTAGTTTCAGTAGTGTCCTTCCCATTCCCCGATTTCATAACTAGCATACTTCTGTGCTGGACACTGTTACAACTTCTAGATGTTATGCAGAGTGGTGCAGGAAATCACAGCATTGTGTAGGTTGGAGACCACTGAGCAGGTAGTTCTCTTGAAATCTCTTAGCTCGGTCCTCTGATAGGACTTTTTAGCTCTGTTATGCTGCAGGTGTCGAGTTTTGCCCAAGTTCTGACCGATCCCATCAGTTAGCTTTTGCAGCAGCTAACGTCTTAAGTTTCCTCTCTAGATTTCCACACCCCCTGGCTCAAGTTTTTTGATTCAGTTCACTCATGCTAGCCAATTGCAAACTTACTAAAGCTTATCTCCTTGGTTTCCTGGAAAATATTTTGGGCTCACTTTATGTAAGCCTGGATATTCTTTCCAACTCATTTTGCTTGCTTTTACTCAGTTTTGGCTGGGTGTTTGTAACTGAGTGTCAAATGAAGTTGATGTATTTTTAAAACTTCTGATCAACTTTTTATTTTCAACAGATTTTAGTTTGATTTGTCTTCAGGGACCTTTCTAAGTATCCAGATGTTGTAATTTTTCTTCAATTTCAGCAGATGATTTAGCTTTGACTCTTTCCTTGGAAATCTTCCCATTCCTAACACAGTGATACTCCTTTTTCTGACTGTTGTATTTTAATAGATGGTTTCCCTGTAATGAAGTCAGCGATAGTATGGATACATGCTATGAGTTTTTACTGTCCAAGTAAAGTAAGATTACTTTATTTAGAATTTATTCTGCCTTCAGCTTGATTTGTTTCAACTAATGAATGTCACATCTTCTAAGAGAAACTGAAGTGGATCTTTTAATTAACTAATTTGAATAAATGAACTAATCGGCAAGCATATCTCATCCATAGAGCTGATCATACTGAAACCCATTTGTACCTAATAGGACTGAGGCTGCTATGAGGGGTGCTGCAGTATTTGCTAACTATCAGAAAGCGAAGCTCTTCCCTGCTTTCACAGAGGCCGTGAGGATTATTAGAGCCCTCTCCAGGATGTTCAAGCACATCCCTTAGTGGAATGTTTCTGTGCTCTGCCTGCATATTTCTGCACTCTGCTCCTGCTTTTGTGTCTTCATGCTACCTTGCTGCTCTCTGTCAACAGTACTGGTGCAATCGTTTTAACACATTGACTCACAAAGATATGGTTTAAAAATCACTTGTCCCTTTCTCTTTTGTAGCACAGTTATTAAAACCAGATCAGTTCCCTAGTCCTGCTCATCACACGTTGTTAAAATAATCCCCCTTCCAGTCCTACTGTGCTGTCACATCCACTGCTGTTTCAGAGTCTGACTGCAGGTATCTTAATTTTATTAGATGGCTATATTAAATATATTAATCCTCTTCTGCCCCTTGGCCCTGTTGTTTACTGTTATTAATAGTTTCACTGAGGTGGTGGTACGGGGTTTTTTTCTGTTATAGGTTTTTAGATACTGGGAACCTATTAGATAGTTTTGCCTGGGAATCTTTTCTGCCTGCTGATTTCAAAAAGTTTTCTGAAGTAAAATTGACAAAAAACCCCTTAATTTCAGACCTTTTGCTTTCCTTTTATTTTTAAGTGTTGATTTTACCTTTGACAAGAATAAGAACTGAGAAACTTTATTTTAAAGCCATATTCAGTACTGCACCCTTTGATCTAAAGGCAGATATGGCCTGACATCAAAAGTACCCTTGATCTCAGCAGGACTGAAATACTGAAATGCCAGGAAGCCCACAGTAGCAGTATTAAATACACACAAATGTACTGTGGGAAGATTAGAGCAGTAGGAATGCTTAAAGCAACTAGTCTGGCACTTGGAACTTTAAAATAAATTGGGTATGATTCAGTAAATATGAACGTAAATCTGACCTGTTGTCTGCTTACAATGATTCCACTTGTACTCAAGCCTGAAATGAATATAAAACCTGAGCAGTACGAAGACTGTAGAAAACAGGAAGTGGAAAGCATCTTCTTCCTGAGAGCAATTTTCCATGGTTAGATGCAAGGATAAAGAATTGGACTGAGCTGTGCAACTGGGTGCGTTCAGTTTGTTTGCGCTGTTACAGTTTGCAGAGAAACAGATCTGGTTAGCGTTTTCAGGTTTTTCTTTCAGCCATCTGTGTTCTAGGAAGTATACGGCTTAAATACTGAACAGCGGTGGCTGGTGGCGGTCCCTCCAAACAACAGCTCTTCCTCCCTCAGCCCTTCATTGTTCCCATGTTAAGTTCTTTCCTCTGATTTGTTCTGGTTGAGTTAGCGGCTTTTTGTTTCTGACTCACAATTGTTTTCTGTTTAAGCTGGATCAGCTATGCTGCCTGCCGCTGCTGCTGAACGTGCTTCACAAGGAGCGCTGAAGCCCAGTCACGGGCCATTACCAACTGATGGCTGCAAGAAGCCAAAGACATAGATGAAATTTCAGGCTTCCTAAATTCATGTATTTTGTATGTGGCACAAGCAGAAGAGTAGATTAATTTTCATCATTTGGGAGAGAAAAAATTCAAGAGCTCTTGCTGCAAATATTGAATGCTTTAAACGTGTAATAATTACCTTACGTTTCTGGCTAAACTTACAACTTCAAAAATCCAGCTTTTAATGTCTTAGTAAGCTTAAGAGCTTTATAACTACCATATTGTAAATGAAAATATTTTTAAATAACACAAGTTGCATTTCTTTTGTCTGTTCCCTAATATTTCAAATGGCTGGCTAATATGCTGCATTGGATTTGATGTAATTGAGTTTTCACTGTGGAAGGATGGTTAGCATAACACAAAATGCTGCCTGACCCTAACCTTCATATCGTATTTTATTTTTGCTTTGACAGTTAATCTGAAGTACTGTAGAGTCATCAGTGTTGTATTTGAATAAAGCAAAAAATACTATATACTTTAACACTGCCATAATATACTTCCTTTAAATTCAGCCTTTCAAGGATAGGACTGCATGAACGTTTTAATTTGTTGTGCTTAGAACAATCAGCAGAGGAATTAAAAATAGTTTAATAGACACTGAACTTACCAGTAGACTTCAGCAGCGTTTGACCACTACTAATGCCCGTTGAGCCCTTCTTTATCTCCAGTGCTACTTAGGTCTTGTTTTCTTTTCTGCAATATAGTTTTGTACCTTCACATAACCAAAACTTGTGCGCTTCAGAGTTCTAAACTGTGGAAAATAATGCACCTGCAAGTTACAGGCTTTGGCATCAGTTAACTATTAACTTAATCTCCTTTAAAAGATTTTTATTTTTTTTTTTTAAACCATTCCGAGAGAAGGAAAAGAAAAGCACTTCAAGATGCTAGAAACCTGTAAGACCCGAGAATATGGTGCTGTCAGGAGGCAATAGATGTTAATAACTGGGAAAGTCAGCCTGCATCCAGAAGACAGATGTCGAACAAGATCCCTTGTTCACAATATGGTTATAGGGAATTAGCGGTTGTTGCGGTTGCTTCTTATATGATAACCCGTTGAAAAGATGTATTTTCCTGTTTGTACTATGTGAGTCTTCTGATTTGCTTTTACTGTTTCTGTAACCGGTATTTTGCCTCCTGCTGTGGAGAACCTAAATTCCTGTTGCCATGTCTCTCAAGCTGTATGAGGTCATTTGGATCTGACAGATTGTTTGGCTGTCAGAAGTGGTACCGCTGCCCTGCCTCCTGCATTAGTCCCCTTTGTTTCTTGTTCTCTGTGCTGTCAGTAGGGTTTATGCTATTGGGGATCTAATGTTGCTGTAAGCAGGATTGACAGAAATCGATTCATTCATTGAGGGGCCACCCAAGCACCAGTGTGACAGGAGAGCAGGAGATGTGGAGTGTGAGACGATGACAGTCTGGTTTAATACCGCTGTACAAGGCGGTTAGCTTCCATGAGTGCTCCCACAGCCTGTGAGTGCGGGCTGCCTTCCCAAAGATCCTTAGCACGTACAGGATGTGTTTGCAGCGTTGGGTCTGTAAGACACGGGAAGGGGGCTGAACAAATGTTGTCTTCCTCCCTTCCTTTCTCTTCCTGTCAGAAGCTTGGTTAGACCGGCAAGGATGCTCGTGGAACTTCCAAACGTGCTGCAGCCCAGACCAGCTCCAAGTCATGCCTCTGAACTGTTCTCTACGTACCACCACTTCCAAAAAGTATGGTCACTGATTGTCAGCATGATCTCGCCTAGTGCAGCAAACTTAAGAAAACATTGAATAGCTTCTAGTCTCCAGTTCAGTGTCAAGATGAATTCTTACTCCTTTTTTTTTTTTTTTTTTTTTTTTTGGCTCCCCTGGTTTGCAAAAGCTTAGGGGAAAGGTCTCTGCCGCAGAATGAGTTAAATCAAACTAACAATTTTGTAGTGAAAACTGATTAATTCCACTTTTGCTGACTGTTGAAGGCACTTAATTTGTCTTTAGCAGTTCTGTTAACTGTCTTGATAAAATCCCAAGCTATTAGCTAGCATACTAAACGTGGACTCCAGCTATTTCTGTTTGGAAGGGCTATGGAACTGCATTTGAGAGAGAACTGGGGAAGAAGAAAAGACTGGTTTGTAGGCAGGACTTACTGGTATCCAGCAAAAGGAGTGCATGAAATAGCCTCATTTGTCCAAAATGTCACAGTCATCTCACTTATTTAGACTCCCAGTTGAATATCTGAAAGATACTAACGCACAGAGAAGCTTGTGGTAGAGCACTTAGGGCACTGCAAATGGATCTTGGAAAGGCTGTTGCTGCCTGAATATTCTAAAATAGTATTCATAGGAGAAAAATGCATTTATTCCACTGTGAAGAACAATATTGTGGCTATTAGATGACTGCATTTTTTGCCAAGTGGCTGATTGTTAAAGCAAAAAAATCTTGTGCCAAAGAGAAAAAGAAATTGGAGTCCTTCCATAGCTAGAAGTGGGTTGCCCCAATTTATTTAGATGTTCAGAAAACACTTTATTACCTCATGCTTACTTCAGAATACTTTTAATAATCCCACAGTTCTGACCCATTGATAAAATTACTTGGGGAAGAGGATTGTTTCATTTGCTAGGCATCCTAAATGAGCTTTTCACCTGATGATGTCATGTTATTAGTAGTTGTACAATAATTGGATTTGACGGAAGAATTGAGACTGAGCTGATGTTCTATTCCTATAAATCAGTGTTGCTCAGATCTTTGGAACTGCGTTTCTCACAGAAATATAGTTTTCTGTCTTTGCAGAGGGCAGGTATCCTTATTGTTTCAAAAATAAATGTTAGATGAAATACTGTGGATGGCATTCACTTTGAGATAAGTCTCTTTGCTCTTACGGTTTGAGTTTCTTCGTGACTGGTTTCTGGTTTACTTACTGCCTTTGAAATGGAGCAGTCCTTACATGTAATCTTTAGACTTCAGGGGGATGTAATCATCTGCTGAGATCAGCTTGCGTGCAAACAGAATAATCACGTTCACGAAGTTGTATTGGGATTTAGCAGGGTGAGACTTGGTGCAACACAACAGGTGACCCTAAAGAATTGTTTCAAACCACCGTGTTTCTTATTCGGTGAAGCAAACTCTTCTTTTAAGCATACTGCAACTAGTCACAGTTGAGCTTTCATTCACCATGCCAGGTTTGCTGCTAACTTAACATTTTCCTTTTTTGAGCCCCAAAAGGGAAGATAAGAGGGACTCACACGACAAAGTTAAATACAGTGTCAAGCATTAACTAATATAAGTAAAAATGGATCCTGAAGTGGAAAGCTTCAGACTTCATTTGCTCCGATTTCTAAGATATGCTGAAGTATTTTGAGCTTTTTTTAAGGTAGGTTTGGTTCTCTTTTTTTTAAACACTTTTTCAGATTCTCGACTAGAATTTTTTAAAACTTCCGAGTGAGGTTTATCCTTCAGGTTTCCAGGGAATTCCCCCATCTAGCAGTGTACCAAAACCCAAGGAGTGTATTTCAGAGCAGTTCTCCTCCTCTGCTCTCACCTGTACCCGTGATGATCAGGCTGATGTTCCAAGTGCCTCCAACCAATCTTTGCTGCATATTCACTGCTCACTTTAGGCTACTCCTCACCGTGCAGGTTGGAGTCAGTGTGGTACCTCTTCTTACCTGTAGTGCTAATAATAATATGTAACGTAACGGTAAGGTAGCTCTGAGAAGTGCCATATTACTTCAGTAGCAATAAAGGACAAAGCAGATGTGTTGAAACATGACTCAAGGCTTGCCCCTTTGTCAAAAGCAAATGAAGAGTCTAACCTGGGATGAATAGTGTAATTCTGCCTTTAATGCATGGTTCAAAAACGTGTGTGCTTTTGCAAGCCCTTCTGTCAGCGGCTGCATTGATATATGGCCTTCCTTTCCTCAGGTGAATTGAGCATGTGAAAAATCATCGACGTGCTTGCTGAGGGGATTTTGGTTTAAGTATGAACTGGTGTAAAATTTATTACTGTTGTGGGGACAAGCATTCTCATAAATTCCTATAGAAAATAAAAACTGTTTCCAAAACTATATATACATTCAAACATATTCCTGCAGTTTGCTGCAAAAATTCTCATTGAGCACTGACTGTATTATATTCACTGTATTTTTTTTTTATATATGCTTAAATTTAGAAAATGTCAGCGGTGGAATATTGTTCTCATAATTACCATGCTGGCTTTTAAATTAGTATTAAGTAGTAATACATGTGTTTACTAGGACAGGTAAATTTGCAACCTGCCTTATGTTTAAATTGTTGCTTCTTAGTATCTTCATTTTAAACAGTAAGGTAAAGTTTCCCTTTTCACTGACTTTGCTCCTAAGTAGTAGTTCCTTTGACAGATACCTTTCTGCTTGAAGTGGCGTGTTCACTTGTTGCTACTTAATCCTTCACATTATTAGTTGCAACAGGGAATGGAGTCAATGCTTATATTCTGTATGCTGACCTGTGTAGAAAAGTAAGATTTTCTTTGAATTCTATTACTTGCTGATAATGTCTTACATGTATGCAACCAGTTCAAAAATGTATAGCATCAGGAGATCCTCTTTGATCTTTGTCTTGACAAACATTAAGATTACCGTGGTAAACGCTTTCTTACTCAGCTTAGTCCAGGAGCTCAGTAATGAGTTGCAGTTCTCTAAACAACTGTCAAAGTTCAGTTTTTAAATATGCTTGAAACTAAGAGAAAAAGGATGATGTGTAAAAAGTAAAATAATTGCAGTGTAAGCATTCTGCTCTGAACTGTCCAGGCATCTCTCATGGGCATAAACACAGTTGTAATTTTGTGGCTGTAGCGGGTTGAGACTGGAATGTGTAATTCTAGAATAGGATTTTTTTTTTTTTCCCCTTTAAATTGCTATCTTTATAGTACAAACAGAAATAGTATTCTGTGTATATGTAAACCAGATGTACGAGTGAAATAAGTGCTGTTGGAGACTTGAAGTTACCGGCTCTGTGGTACTGCCTTAACTCAGTAACCCCAAGTAGCCATGTTTTCAGCCCTCCCACAGTATGCCTCACCTCATTTCTCCCAAATCTGCTCCATCTCCCTTAAGAGACTTAAATATCCCCCCCTCTTCTCTTCTTTAGAAGACAAGTGCTCTGTGAAAGAGTAAATCCCAATGCCGCGGTGGGTACGAAAAAACTGTAGCAGACTTGCCAGGAGTCAGAATATCTGCTTCTCGGATGCTTCACTTTGTGCTTCCCTGTCAAAGGAGGTGCTCCCTGTCCTGGCACCCTCCGTGCCTCGCTTGATACCAAGGCCACGGTGGTGGCCCTGAGCAACCACCCGCTGCCTCCTGCCTTCCCCGGGACTCGGAGCGTGATGCTTCGCTGCCCTCGTTCCGTGCCGAGTGCTGACAGTACGTGACAGCTTTTGTTTCTGCTCCTCTGCATGGTCTTTCTGAGGAGGGTCCACGTGCAGACGTGATACGGGCAAAAATCCCACCCCTGTTAGTAGAAGTTACAGGCTCCTACTGATCTGCTGCAAAGCGTAATGACTCAGATTCAAATCTACGACTTTAAAAGGCGTTCAACAGTCAGCTAATGAAAGGAGGTTCTAGTAGGGCTGAACTAGTTTTCCAGTTGTTCATCTAGGCATGCCAGCAGGCGTGATGTTTCATGGGATTTTAAAGGGTAAATGACTGTATAGTTGGAATCCTAAACCACAATTAAAGTTATTATACTTTCAGTCAGCATTTAACCCCATTTGCAGCTTTGGTCTGTAGGGCGCTTTTGTTTTTGCTCTCACCAGGGGTCATATAACTCTTTATTACAGATTTAGCCGTGCGTATTATTCCTTCGGGATCAGAGTGCCTTTGTAACAACATCATCGATTTTTTGCTTTTGTTTCCTAGGCTGTGAAGATATTATTGCTGAGAGCATCTCACTAGACACCTTAATTGCCATTCTGAAGTGGAGCTCTCAGCCGTACGGTTCCAAGTGGGTACATCGGCAAGCGCTGCATTTCCTCTGTGAGGAGTTCACCCAGGTCATGACTTCAGATGTCTTCTATGAACTGAGCAAGGACCACCTGCTCACAGCTATCCAGTCTGACTATTTACAGGTAACCTGCAGCGTAAAATACAGCCGGTCCTGCTCGAAGCAGGGTGTGTTATACCATCACTAGAAGCACTGGGGAGAAGCTCATTTTAAATTGTAGGCAAGAGTGGGCTTGTATGCACACTAAGCATTCTTTTTATAAAATGGAGAAAATGACATTGAAGTAGTGATTAAGAAAACTCTTTTGTTCTTGGATTGTAACACGACCCAAACTGGTAGTATATGCTATTTCTTAGAAGCCTAATAATAGTTTAGAAATGGCTGCAAATTACATTAAATGAAGCGTTTGTGAACCTAACATTTGACTTGCATGTTTAAGTGTTTTGTAAAATTACGTGGTGGTAGTAGTTTTGCTGTAACAATGTACATCCTAGTTGGGGGCAGTGGGAGCTAATAAATTAGTAGTTGTTCAGAAGGCTTAATTTATTTTTTTCGGGGGAAACACAAAAATATCTTTCCTGAGAAGTATTGCAGAATTTTTTTTTTTTTTGCGGTTTTTCTTCAGTAACTATGTGGTTTTAGGGAGAGGAAACCATACTGACTAATAGAAGGCTTGTGGATTTTTGCTGCCATTTCTCTTCAGGGGAGATAACTTTATAATGATGCCCAGTCTTTTATACCTTAAAGATGATGGATTCTTTTTTTCAAAAAATTATATTCATTCCAATTTTACCTTACTTTTTTTTTTTTAAAGTATAAAGTGCTAGAGATTATTTAAAGTGTCTTTGTAAAAAAAAGAAATGTTGTTTACTTTAAACACTTCAATAATAACAGTAACAGTACTGTTTATCTTCCATGAGAGTGTGTATTATGACTAAATTTGCTACCCTAGGTTTTAAGAAATGATGTAGATAAATTTCAGTTTTTCAGTACCCGATTTTTTTTCTCTAAAACTCTTGAGTGGTTAGCACATGTATATAGATAGGAACAAAGCAAAATTGTTTTGTTTATAGTATTACTGAAAATCTTTCTCTTCACCGAGATTATAATTTAGTTGATTTGATTATTTTCATAGCTTTCTGAGCTCGGCAGATGCTAAATTTGTAATGTCAAACAAGAGATCAAAACATCCAGTGTTAGAATTGCCCCTTTTAATTAACTTTGATCATTCAAATTTATCACCTGTAAATTTTCATGCTTGACCAATCTTTTCCTTCTGTGGAAATTTTTTTTCCCTCTTCCTAGGGATTCAGCAAGTGATATGGATCTAGAAATCATAGTGGCAATGTACCAGTAGTACTACCTTAAAATATTTGGAGGAGTGGTTTAGCAGATCATAAAGTACAAATATTTTGTTCTTGGTACAGTTGTGTTTCTTTATAGCTGTAAAAGACCTGTGTATGTGATTTTTTTTTTTTTTTTTTTTTTTTAATTCTGTGTGTGTGACATTAAACTAAGCATATACAGATTGCTGACTTTCTCTTTCTACCAGGCAAGTGAACAAGATATTCTTAAATATCTGATTAAATGGGGAGAACACCAGTTGATGAAGAGAATAGCAGATCGAGGTAAGGATCCTTTAAGCCACACAGTGCTAAACCAAACTAAAACGTATGTAAGTTCTTTTTTGTGGGTAATTTGTAACTTAAGGAAAAATAATCTACTTTTGTTCATAGTATGGTCAAAAATAAATAAAGGCAGCTTTTGGTCTCTAAAAAAATGAGAACGCAGGCATTCTGAGGGAGCTGGGATTGTTTAGCCTCGAGAAGAAAAGGCTTAAGGGAGATTTTAGCAAACTCTATAAAATAGCAGGAAGCAGGGAAAATAGAGCCACACTCTTCTCTTGGCACCCAGGACAGGATGAAAGGAAACGAGGCATTAACTGAAATACAGGAAATTCTGTTTAAACACAAGAAACTGTGAAGGTGATCAGATGCTGGACCGGGTTGCCCAGAACAGCCGTGGGGTATCCATCCTTAGAGGTGTTCAGAACCCAGCTGGATGTCGTCGTGGGCAACCTGCTCTCCCCTGCCTGGGGGGGTGTGGTGGTTGTGGCAGGATGAAATTTCAAGATCTTTCCAACCTCTACGGTTGATTTTTGTGTCTGGTTGACTTCCTGTTGTCTCAGAATTATTTTTCTTGTAACTAATTCATCAAATAAAAAACCCCTGCAGTATTTTTTTACTTTCCTGTGCTCACGCAGGCTTCTCACAGTAGTGTTATTCTTAGTTTACTGTGTCAACCTTTCACTTCAGTTTGAGTGTGTTCCTCCCACAGAAATCTGTGGTGGTGAGAAACAAGCCATCAAGTGGCATCGGTGTTTTTCCTAAAGTAGTCGCAAATGTATTTTTATTATCTCGGATGCATATTATTGCTATGGTGGTAACTTGAAGGGCAATCTCACATGTGTTGGATATGGGAAGTAGTTAAATATATATTTCCTAAATAAATGCAAGTAGCTAGCAGTTCATCCCCACTGTGAAGAGTCGATCAGATAGTAGGACGAGAGAAACAGAAAGGGAGGAACGTGCCTGTGTGGAAACAGAGCAGTGCTGGTGTGCCTGCTGTCTTTGGCGCGCTGGCCACGGTTTTGAAATCCACTGTTACTGCTTGCAGTATGACTGCTGTGTCATGGACATGTTGTATGAAATGCAACAAAAAGTAAATTAAAATATGTGCTTTTAGTGACCCAAGTAAGTATTAACCTTCTGTATTCAAAAACAGATTTTCTAAGTGTTTGTTTTAAGGCACACCGGAACATAATGGAGCCAGCTAAACACTAACAGACATGGGCTGGGGGAGAAGCTGCTCGTTTCAAGTAATTATGCAGCTTCCTGGTCTGTGGAGTTCAGTAGGTAAACGGCTCAGTTCTCATGCCTGGGATCATCAGATAACATGATAAGCAAAAGCAGAAATCGGACCTATGCCAAATTCTGTCAGATTCGGGCCAAATTTAGTCTAGTAATTTGGTCTAAACTCCTCAGTGACCCTCCTGATTTTGCAGCTCTGAATACGTGACAGTGTCCAATACCAGAAAGACTCAGAAACTGTAACAGGCTGTGGCCAAAACTTGGGCTGTCTGAACTAAAGGGAAGATGGTTATGTTAGACAGATTTCCTCTTTGTGACGCTAGTGAAATTCAGATTGGGCAGAACACCTAAAATACAAGTGCTGGTAGTTAACTGGGGAGGGAGTATGACCTGGGTTTGCTGTAAGTTCTCAACTTGCAACCTCTAGGAAGATACCCACTCTTGGCACACACAGGTATCCTGTGACCGTGACAGCAATTTGAATGGGCCCAACACAGCTGTTAACAAGGTGGGTTACAGAAGGAGGCTAGAATAATTTATCCCAGTGGACACTTAGGCCTTAATTTGAAGAAAGTAAGTTTCTGAAAACTGCTGGGGAAAGGGAGAGTTGCTGCAGAAGAGAGTCCTTGGGGGAACTGCTAGCAGGGTACAAGATACTCATGTTTTCATAGTGTAGCTCTTGATAGAGCTATATAAACATTTACCCCAAACACTGTATTTTTTTTTTGCCCTGGCTTACAGCTATGCAAATGACCCATGCTCCTATAAACTGAACCTGTCTCTATGGATGCTTCATATCAGATTTTAAGGTGTGAAATAGTTTTGTCGAACAATGCTGATAAGCACTGTTGATTTAAAGTGAGAATTTTCTTTCCCTTTCTAGAACTTCCTATAAGCCCTGTAACTCTTGCTTTCCTATTTACACTTTTTGATGTAAACTTAATATTTCTTGTTCCTTCCCACAGAGCCTAATTTACTCAGTGGTACTGCTCACAGTGTGAACAAAAGAGGTGTGAAGAGGAGAGATCTTGACATTGAGGAGCTGAGAGAGATCCTGTCTCCACTTTTACCTTTTGTCCGCATCGAGCACATTTTACCCATGAATAGTGAAGTACTGAGTGATGCAGTAAGTCAGTAGTCTCATACAAATACTATCTCTAGGTTCTTTGTACTTCAGATTCTACAATGTTCAGGTTTGTGGTTTGGCTTTTTTTTTTTGTTGGTTTGGTTTTTTTGTTGTTGTTGTTTTGGGGGTTTTTTTGTTTTTTTGTTTTTTTAAAGGATTATCTCCTAAAATATTCTCACTTAGAGCAACACGTGTATAACTTTTTCTGGTGACATTTTCTATTCTTTAAATCTGTCGGAAGGCTAAGGAAAAATCAGTGGTGTAAGGAATTCAGCGTAAGAAATGCATTTCTTGCAAGTTTTTCCCAGATTTAAAAAAAACATAAAACTCTCTCTTGATTCTTAAAGATGAAGAGGGGCCTGATTAGTACTCCTCCTTCAGACATGCTACCAACATCAGAAGGTGGAAAGTCAAATGCCTGGCTGCGACAAAAAAATGCTGGAATCTATGTGCGGCCAAGACTGTTCTCGCCGTATGTGGAGGAGGCTAAGGTAATGATCATTAACACCACCTGAATATTGTTAAACTGGAGTCATCAGGGGGTTCTGTAAACAGGGAAAGATTTTGGTATGTTTTGTCTCTCTTTGCATGTACTGGCCTAAAATACTAACATTTTCAATTTAACAAGACTTACAAGATTGATCATCAGGCTCAAGTCTCTAGAACTGGTCAGAAAAATTTCAACAAAATTTTTTTTTGTCGAAATTGAAATGTTTGCGAGACAGATCTTGATGAAATTCCACCGGAAACAAAGCAGCGTTCTGAGGGAAACCTCCCTGGTTTCCAGCCAGTTTGCCGGCCCAGCTCCTCGGCAGCCCTCCTGGCAGGCGGATGGCAAGGTGAGAGCCTGAGAGTCCCAGTTTGCAGCTAGTCAGCAACGTTGGTGCCAGGTCTTTCAGGCTCCCCAGCTCCCACTAGAGCTGGGTGGAGAACTACTATTCCACTCGGCAGAGGACTCTTGATATTTCATCTTCTTGTTTGAATCTGAATATGTCCCAAAATTCTTTCGATCCTCCGCAAAATGGAATAAATATCTTGTGTCTGATTTGACTGAAGTCCTTTGTGTCCCACTCAGGCAGTAGCTTCCCTGTTTAATATCTTGCATGAGGACTATCAGACTGAAGATCTCGTAGCACCTCTGATGGTGATGTTTGGTGACAGGGTGGAGATGTGTCTGTGTGGGGCAGAAACATGCCATGTGCTGGTTGACAGGATGGGAGCCTTCTAGGTCGCTAACTAATGCCACGACTTAAGGCAGCTCTGACTTAGTCGAGAGCTCGTGAGTCCCAGCAGTGCAGGTGACTGCAGAACAAGAGGATTAAGTGAAGCTGTGCACATCCACATCACTTACCAGACTCTGCCCGCTACTCGGGTGAATTCAGAGCTTCCACCCTGTGCCTAAGAGAGAAAATATTTTTCTAAGGGTGTAAGTTACTGTTGATATCCTATTTTAGGGGGAGGGGAGAAACAAAACTACTTTGTATTTTGGGCACAGAGGTTAGGGAGCACCAGGTGGCACTAAAGCAGCAAAGGAAGGCTAGCCAGTTAAAATCTTGCCTTTGTATCTTGCATTGTTAAAACTAACAAAAATGTGTTCAAGAACATGTGATAAAAGCTTTGACTCTTTTAGTTTCCAGGTATATGGGATGGGAGTGCTTTAGTAGTAACAGTAAAAAGTGCATTCTAAATTTTTTTCCCCCTTGTCAGGAATCCTGTTTGTTTCTATTAGTCTCATATTATGCTGCTAATATTTTTAAAAGCATAATTAGCTGTTTAACCTTAGAGGGAGAACTCTCATACTTATTATCTGGTAACTATACTCCTATTCATTGTTTAATTATTGTGAAATGCAAAAATTGCAGATGAGTGATTTCTGTTTTTTTGGTTTTTGTTTTCTTTTTTTTACTCATTAGCGTCCCACTTTTTGAAATAAATTAATTTAACATTAAATGAGAATCTTTAAAAGGTATGCATAAATCGCTTTCTGTTCTTTAAGACATCTGAGGGAAATGTTTCATTTTCAGATTAGTGCCTTCTACTCAGTGGCACAGAGTTGAGACCTGTAGGCAGTAATTGTCTGAGGCAGAGCCGAGAGGGTCTGGCCTCGAGAAGGTTACTTCTGATCTGACAGGTACAAAATGAACAAAGCAACCTTCCCAAACTTTATTCACCTGCCTGCTCTTAGTTCTGAAACTCAACTCTGATCACGGCTGAACAATGGAATAGAAAACGTTGCGGGAAAAGCCAGATGTTATTTGGGACCTGGAAAAGTTAAAGTTGTAGGCGTTGCTAGGCTTGTGGCCTCGAGCCTGTGCTTGCAGCGGGTCCCGTGGGTGTGTGTACGCAGTGCCTTCATGAGGGCTCTGGTGGCTGTCGTTGCAGTCAGTGCTGGATGAGATGATGGTGGAACAAACCGATCTGGTTCGTTTGCGGATGGTCCGAATGTCCAATGTGCCCGACACCCTTTACATGGTAAACAACGCGGTGCCGCAGTGCTGTCATATGATTACCCACCAGCAAGTTAGCACTAACCAGTCCAGTCCTCCTTCAGTTATAGCCAATGAGATCCCAGGTAAGGCTGCAAGGTCCTTTGCAGTGCTGATTGCTCTTGTGTGAGTGGGTGGGGGCTCGGGGCTGGGGAGGGTGAATGTGAATTCTTGAATAATATGATTGCCTTGGAGAGCAGTACTGCACCATTTGGGCTGCTTCCCACCCAGCAGTAGTCCCTTTTCCTTCGGTCTACCCTGAAGACATTAACTATTTTTTGATGGCTTAGTAGCTAGTTGGAAAGTAAGCCACTTGTATTTTAGCCTGCCTCAGCTGAGCAATTAGAAAAACCTTGGACTGGTTAAACTTACTGTGGAACACTTGTTGGAGCCTGGCGCTGTGTTCTCAGAGTGGTTCTCAGTTTTCTGCAGACAGTTGTATAAGATGGGTAAGATCCCGAAGGCTGGGAAATGACAAAATACTGATTTCTTGTAAAAACAAAAAGTAGGGGAGCATAACTCGTAGGGCAGTCAGCTTAACTCAGCTTGCCAGAAAAATATTGGAAGCAGGCACTCAAAACACACCTTTTTTCAGTTTACCAAATCCACTTTAGCCTTTGAAGACAAACCAACTTCATTCTTTGTGTGGCAGAGTAAGTTTTTATAGGTGGAAGTAGATATGGCCTGTCTTGACTTCAGGATACTTGGTGTAACATTCCCCATAGGCAAGCCAGGGAAATATAGTCATAAAACTGCTGTAGTATATTTTGTCATTTACACACTTGACATTCTGGTGTCAAACTGGAAGAAGGTATCTGGTGGGATGCCCAAAGCATCTAGCTCTTCCCACCTTTCCCCCGTCAGTGTGGGAATACTCACCGTGCATGGAGAATACACTGGCAAAACTTGCAGCTAATGACAAGTTGGGTAGAGTCAGTGGATGTTTTGGAGGACGGGATTAGACAGCTAAGTGGCCAAGGTTAAGTTTAAATGCAGTGAAGAAGGTGGGAAACGTTGTGCTTATGGAGGTGTAGCCAGCGGTGGGCACAGAGGGTGGCTGAGGGAAACTGTGGAGAAAAACCTGAAAGGCAATATTATACAATTCCACAAAGAGCAACTGTCATGCTAAAATAGGAAAAGAAACATGCCACAAGGCACGTGAAGTAATTTTGGTCTTGGGTGGGGCGTTGTGTTGAGCCCTTTAAATGGCCATGCTGGGTCCGGTTAAGGATTTGCCTGTCTTGTCTAGTATCCTCATTCCGGCGGTCGCCAGAAGTGAATGCATCAGGAAGGTGTAGCAGAAAAAGCACATAAAATAATTGCCTGTAAAATTCTGTGTGTTCTTCAACTATCTGCAGCCCAGAGATGTCCTGCGGTGGATGGTGTTTCTGTTCAGTTGGTAATTTTAAATGCACGAGCTCAAGCAGTCTTTCGTTAAACTTGCATAAACTTTTGGCATCCGTTTTTAGATCCAAGTATCGTATTTCAGTAGATACGGATCAGTTCAGGAGTCTGTAGAAAAGCAATAAAGATGACGTGCCACCAGGAAAAGTCACCTTCCTCCCTCCACCACTCCCCGTTCCCCATTTTATAAGCTCTTTGTATATCAGTTATGTCTCCCTTCAGTCAACTGTGTTGAAAGAAGTAGATAAACTGTTCTTACCAATGCTAGAGCCAGGACAAAAATAATAGGTTTAAATTGCTGCGAGAGAACTTAAGTTGAGGTGTTAGGAAGATTTGAAATACTGTTTAGTTAAACACTGCAGTAAGTTTTCTCGGAAGGTTTGTGAAGGGATTTTGACCTGTTGGTTTCTTGTGATTTGAGAAGAGACTTGATAAAGCCTAAAAGGAGCTTCTGAAAACTTCTGTTATTTGACAAAAGTACAAGTTGTTTATTTAGAAACTTACAGCTGTGGCATCTCAGCAGTACATTACTGTACTCAGACTTTTTTTTCCCCATTTACAGAAAAGCATATAACCACTGAATTGAACGTAAAGTATTTCATCATAAGATGTGACAAAGGTAACACTCTGCTCCATCTTAGTTTCCAAAGAGGTTGAGAAAGGAAACAGGTTCTCAAAGGTCTCCAGTGTTTGGCAAAAGCTCTCGTGTTCTGAAAAAATCTGGCTCTGTTGGGAAACATGAGACATCGTGTTGCCCAGTCTGAAACTCCACTACAGCTTGATTCTGTACAGTGTAGGAATTATTGCCAGCCCTTTGATTTGAGCATAGATATGAACTCTGAGTCTGGCCATGACTTGAAGCACAGGTGGTGTGTCCTGGGAACTCCCTGCTGTGCTTAGTTCTGTAATTAAGTAAAAGAATTGATTGTTTTGCCCAACACCCTGGGCTCGGAAGGGTAGACAGAGCCCAATTAATCTGAGAAGATTCAGGCACGTACCAAACCTAGAACTTGTACAGGAATCCATCCCAAAGCATAGCTGGAGCACAGGAGCTGCTGGAGGGAGAGCTAGGCAACGTCACCTCCATGCCCCTTAGGCAAGGCTCTTAGAACAGGGATTTCTTTACAGCTTAGGTATTCTCCATCTGTCGCCTACATCTTCCTTGTACCCACTGCCTGTGGGCTGTATCTGCAGAAATGCTGTGGGCAGCCTGTCTTAGTGCTTTTCTTGCAACACCATTGCAAAATGAGTTCAACCTCTGCTGAGGTTTGTTCTGCTTTGAGGCTAGATTGTGCAGGTAGTTGGGTTTCCTTGGGTATTTTCCAGTTTCAGTTTGAATTAGAAATCCTGCAGCTGACTTGAGGAAATTGTGGGGTTTATATATGTAACCTCTCCTCCATGTGTTTCACATGAATAATAGTTACAAACCTGGGTTTGAGAAGGTAACTTATTAATGAAAAATGTAGATCATTTTTATGGCTACTAGTTTGGAGAACTTCTCTAAAATCTCTTTTTTTTTTTTTTTTTTTTCTTCAGTGTTAGCAAACTGCTGGTTGTAGCTAAACATCTGGCTGCTAAACCAGGATTCTTCAGAACAATTGCAGTGTGTGGAGGGTAGTGTGGAGGACTTATTTCCAAGCCTTGTGTATAGAATTTTTGGTTTGGTTTGGTTTTTGTTCCTCGTACGGGAACTCAATGGGCAGGGAAGAATATTTTTGCACTACTTACACTTATCCTTCATGTACCAATGTAAACTTGGCAAAATTGGGACCAGTTGTAGTTGCACAGCACTGGGTTTTCTTCTCTGTAGTGCAAATGTCTTTTTTTCACACTGTTCTTGCTGTCTGATCCGTTTAATTTTTATGAGCTTTCATTATGGACATCTGGTCATGGTAATATATAAAACACTTGTAAAGCTGGTAAAGGATCAGATGCCAGGACTTAACGTATTCAGAGATCTGGATTTGTCTTCTCTTATGCACATTTTCCTGAAGACAGAAAGACCACAGAGAAATATCACTCATTGTCAAACAGCAGCAAGAAGTGGCATGAGAATGTTTTGGAACAGGATAAATACCCCAAATTATACATGATTTCCTTTTGGAAAGGTTTTTTGTAAAATTATTTCAATATGGCTGCATAAAACAACATAATTTTAACAGGTTTATGTTGGCTTACAGTTTGTGTAATTTTTTTCAGAATGCTCTTTCTGTAGTTACATACTAGTATTATGGTCTTGTGATTATAGAATTCTGCTAGAAGTATGAAGTATATGCCAAAAAAAAAAAAAAAAAAAATCAATGAGTTCTTGGTCCACAGAATTCATGAGGGAACATTCTGTTGTTATTTAAGATATCCTGCCCCCACCTCAACTCATGAAATTCCTGCATCATAAGGGGTTTACAAAGAAGGCTGTATTTGTGGGTCGTTCTAGTAGAAGCTGGAAATATGGCCTATGTCTCTACCATTTGTATATATGTGATATTCCATGTGACTTAATGACGCTCCAAGAAACATGTGTACATTGAACTGTTCTTGGCAGAATGCTGCTTAAAAAAAAAAAAATAAAATAAACAGCCAAGTCAGCCTGATGTTAGATTTATTTTTTTTTTTTCCCCCCTTCAGAATTAAATCTAACCATTGCAATCGAACTTATTGACTCACGGTTCAAAAAGTAATCTGTATTATCCCCATTCCGTTCTCTGTTACCCCTCCAGTTCCCAATCTCCTCGTTGTAAAAGAGATGATCAAACGGCTGCAGGAGCTGCGCCATACTGAGCAGGTGCAGAGAGCGTACGCTCTTAACTGTGGAGAAGGCGCCACCGTCAGTTACGAGATTCAGATTCGCGTGCTGCGGGAGTTTGGACTTTCTGACGCTGCTGCTGAACTCCTGCAGGTAGGAAAAATTGCTGTGGAAGAGCACAAATGCTTTGATTCTGTCCTGCTTGTGGATGTGTCGTCTGCAGCGAGAGAGCTGCTTTGCGTGTGCACATGCAGGTGCAAAAATGCTTTGAAATGTCTGCATGACTTTAGAACTGTCCGGGTGCAAACTGCAGTGAGCCTGCTGCATCTGACGTGTGTGATTTTGTAGATGCATAAGCGCAATGTATAAATATTTTTCTCAAGGGTTGTTGCCATTCAGGGTGCTCTCACTGCCACAGGTTTGGGGAACAGAAACACTCTGCCAAAAAGGCAGTTGATGACAGTAGTCAAGCCATAACTAGAAATCTAGATTATGTTTTATTCTTGAATCAGAGAGGAGAAGAAGTCCGAAGGAATACGGTAGATCTGCATAGTACATACCAGGTCTGGGAAATTGGAAATCCCACTGCTGTTTGTACGCTGCTGTAAAAGCAAATGCATTTGTTAGTCAGCTTATTCGCACAGTGAATCTGATGCTTCTTGTCTTGTTTTTAAAAAAAAAATCTTTATTCTGTGGTAGCTGTAATCACCTCGAGTGTCAGTGAGGTTTTAGGTGGCACACCGAGCCTGTTACAGTACTAGCAGATTTCTAGTTCCAATGCGTGTTAGTTTAGGAGATTTTTGTAGATGACTTCCTACTTCATTTTTTTTTTTTTTTTTTTTTTACATGCTGGGTTTTCCCTCTGCAGAATCCTCACAAATTCTTTCCTGACGAGCGATTTGGGGATGAAAGCCCACTCCTGACAATGAGACAGTCTGGACGGTGTCGTGTTAACAGCACTCCCACTGCAGAAACCATGTTTACAGAACTGGACTCTTTTGTGGCCTTCCATCCACCCTTGCCCCCTCCTCCGCCTCCCTACCACCCACCAGCAACTCCTATTCATAACCAGTTCAAAGTGGGCTGGAAGCAAAGGGTGCCAACTCAACATCCCTCCCGTTCCTTTTCTTACCCGTGCAATCACTCGCTGTTTCACTCCCGAACTGCTCCCAAAGCCGTCCCGCCTGTCTACCTGCCCAGTGCGAAGGCGGCACCTCCTGACTGCACGAACACCACGACAGGTCTGGGGAGGCAAACGGTGGCCGCAGCAGCGGCAGTGATGGCAGCTGAGAAACAAGTAGTAAGTAGCATGATTTCTTCTCCTTACCCCTGGCCACTCAAAACGGCTTAGAGAGAGAGGAGCCGGAGAGAATTCTTCTGATGAAGTAACTCGGCTTTGTTAAATAAAGGGGCATCTTCACTGGGTAGGAGGAGTGTTCTCTACCAAGCTGGCTGTCGGCTTTCTGCATCCCAAAGACGTTCCCTGGGAGAATGAATGTTCCAGGGGCAGGAACATTTTGGAGGGGCGAGTGGGGCTCGTAAATCTGAAACAGCGCAGTTCACTCTGCGGTAAAACAAAGCGTGAGTCAGCTTCAGTAGTGGCCTGCATGCTGTGGTGGGCGGGTGGAAACAGTGATGGTATTTTGGCTATTCGCAGGTAAGTAGTGCTGAAGCAAACAAATGCCTCTGAAGGGAACCTGTGGAGAATGTGAAGGCGGCCTTACAGCTGTAAAAAAGATTTAAAAATTAATAGGCAAGCAGAAATTGGTAATTCAAATACCAAGGGGTTCACTGGAGCATTTAAAGACGATCACTGTAGTTGCTGGACTACAACATGATGCAACGAACTGTAAGGAACTGCACAAAGACAGAGCTTTGAGAAGTACATAAAAGGCTAAATAAAAAAGTTGGTAATTTATTTCTGCAGTGAAAAAACTGGTTTGGTGCACAGTTGCCATAGGGGAACCCTGCTCTTTAGATGCAGGTTTGATCTGGAGTTCTAAATAGAAAGATGGATTTTTTCTTTTTTTTTTTTTTTTTTCCCTTTAGCATCTGTCCTAAATATATTGCACTCCTGTTTAGGTTAAAATGTTTAACTTCAAATTAGAATTGTTTGCCATCGTTTGTTGCAGGATGGGTTTTGTATCATGTCTGTCTCTCTTGATCAATACTGAGTTTACTAAGGAAACCAAATAGTGATCTTTTTCATATTAGAAATGATTCTGCTAGAATGTTTCTATAAAAAACACGAGGAGAAGCGTAGTCTTAATATGGGTGATACTTTTGTTCTGTATTCTTTCTGCAATTTGTGGGTTACTAGTAATCAATGATTACAAAAATTGCTTTTAGAAATGACAACTACAAGTAGAAATTTTAATTCTTCTGTCTGGAAGGCTGTAATATGCTTGTGTCATTGCAGGTTTTGCTTATAGGCGTGTATAAAGTAAATTAATTTACTTTCAAATATGAAATGCAAGCAGAAGGGTTTCATCCGTAGAGACGAAATCCATGCTTCATGGCTTCCCTGCGCTGGAACTGTGCGCTGTAACAAACCATTTGTTAAATTCTGCACTTGCCTTGTTTGATAATTGCAAGTGGCTCGAAGCAAGCTTACCTTTTGAGAGTTTAACAGTACGGCGTCATTTGCTGCGTGTTCAAGACAAGATGCGTTTAAGAAGCCACTGTTCCTGTGGCACAACAGCTTCGTGAAGGAGAGGAGTTATCTTTAGCTAGCAGGAAGGTGAAGGTAGGAGAATACGTGTGTTCTTTGAGCAGTGTTGGAAACTTGGTTGGTCTAGGTAAAACTAGCTTAGGAAAATACCATTTTGAACTGCGGAACCTGTCCTAAATACGGTTTGTGTTCAGCTTTTGCTTTGTTTCCACGAACCAATTTATTTTCTTTTCCAGTGCACTCAGCCCTTGCTAAATGAACTGATGCCAGATATCGCCATGGGTGTGTCAGCGATGTCTTTAAAAGACCGAAGGTTACCGGAGCTCACGGTCGACACAGAATTAAGCCAGACGGTTACAGAGGTGGGGCCCGGTCCACCCCAGCACATTTCATGTATTCAGACCAGACACATGCCCACTTCTCGAAAGAAACATGCAATAGAGCCAAAAATAGAGGCTCGAGAAAATCAGCAGGAATATCCCGACTTCTACGACTTCTCTAATGCTGCCTGCAGACCCTCTACTCCAGCACCCAACAGGCACAGCCCTTCGCCCTCACAAGGCATATATTTTGGCCCGGATTTGTATAGCCACAATAAGGCATCACCAAGTGGCTTAAAGCCAGCCTATCTACCTTCTCAGCTATCTCCTAAAAAGCAAGAGGATTCTAGGAGGGAATACCTGCTCTCCCAGAACGGGCACCAACACAGGCAAAAGAACGAGCCGATACACCTCGATGTCTTAGAACAACCTCCCCAGCGACTGGACTTGGCGTTGGCGACCCAGGAAAACGCTGGTAACGGCCCCGTTCACATCAGGGGGAGAACAAAAATGGAAACCGATTTAACCTATGGGCTAACCTCCAACAGACCTTCGCTCCCTGCGTACGCCTCCGACATGCAAGAGGAGAGGCCCGGCAGGAGAGCGGCAGATGCCGAGCCGCTGGAACACGGGGCACAGAGGAATGCCGAGTTGGAAAGGGAAGATGCAGTAAGCAGGGGAAGGAGGTCTCCAAACAAACCAGACTTCCTGTATAAAAAGTCTGCCCTGTGAAAGCAGCCTCCGCTATTTCTCTGTGCCTAAGAGTTGTTAAACACCCCCTTCCTTGCGACTTTCGGCCTGACTTCTGTCAGACACGTTCATTCATGCCAGCAGATAAGTTCAGCTTCGCTCACCTCTTTTGTACATACATTGCTTTATTAGAGACAGCATGTTACCGGTTCGTTTTCAATGCTGCTTCTGGGTTTATTTTGTGAGACCTTTTTTTTTTGGAGCAAATTTAATTCAGCCTTTTTTTTTTTTTTAAAAAAAAAAAAAAAAAAAAAAAAAAAAAAAAAGCTGGTACCTTTTTTCTGCAACCTGGTAGCCTTTTGCACCTGTACATCTATTTTAGTGTATTAATTTTGTACTAATATGTTAAACTTTATTGTCACATTTAAAGGACTGTATTTTCATACTTTTGCATTCTCCCTTTCACCTGCCAACTCCCTATGTGCATTGGGTTGCACATTATGAAATGTATTTTCTTATGAAGACAGTAACAATGCATTTATTTTTTAATTATAGGAATTCCAAAGAACAGCACATGAAAATACTACATTTTTAGTTAGGCCTTTTTTTTTTTTTTTTTTTTTTTCTTTCTTCATTTAGATCTGAAATCTTCCTGATTTTTACAACTACAGCAAGACTCCAGTCTAATGTTTTGTTTGAAAAGTTCTGGCAGCTGGTCTTCTCGTTACATAAAAAGCCCACTTCAAGAATTATACTGGGCTTTTTTGAGTCCAGGGGGGATATTTAGGCGTCCAAATCCCAGTGAGATTCACTGGGATCTGACAGTCTGATCCTGTTTGCTTTCTGGTTCAGCTGTGACCGTGGAGAACTCTATGATCACCCAGAAGCACTTATTAAACAGGCTGGAATTGTTCATTTGCCCGTGCGGAAATAAATCTAGAAATACTGTACAAATTCTCGCAGTAACTTGTTCTTCCAGCTACCCGTACGTGGGGGTACGTGAAGACCAGAGTTGAGGATTCCTGCTAAATCCCGGAGCGTCAGGAAGACGAGGCAGAGTGTCTTTGCTGCTGCCCGAAGGGGAACCCTTGGCTTGAGAGGGCTCGTGCCCAGCGGAGGTGCCGCGGTGCCCGCTCCTTGCTTTGCCTCCTCCGACTGGAAAAGGGCTTCGCTCTGGGTGCCGGCGCTCAGCGTTCCTCACCCGATCCGAAACGTTCCCGGGTCCCAAACTGCCGCCGTCCTGTGAGCGAAATCAAAGCGAAGAGTCACTGCTCAGGCATCACGAAACGCGCGAAGCTTTAGCGCTCTTCAATTACCCTCCCGGTTTACCGGACTTTGCTTTTTTTTTTTTTTTTTAAAGCACAGAAAGGAGATTCGCCTCGTGACGGGATGTGAAGAGGGCCTGGCAGGGATCTGGGCCGGGGTGAGCGACGCACCGTGGGTGACGGTTCTCATTAAGCACTTCCCATGCAGTTTTTACCACGGACTCATTGCGTTCAGGGTAGGGATCTGATGCCACCGCGGTGTGCTGATGGCTGCTAGAGGCCTGTTTGGGGTTTTTTTTGTTGTTTTTTCTTTTGTTTGTTTGTTTTTTATTTTTATTTTTTTTTTAAATGCGGTTTCTATAATGAAGAATTTCCCCGTAGTAGAAAACTGTAATCCCAAGTGTGACCTGAGGCCTACTTCAAGGTTCAGTTGAGTTGTTTCCTGCAGTTCAAAATGCCTAACGCTATTTAAACAGAAACCTTGCTGCAACTTGACTTTTAGTTTCAGTTGATGGCAGATCCCTACCTAGCCTGTTTCGTTCAAGTGTGCAAGGCCTGGTAACACCACCACAGCGTTATTGAAATAATCTGAATATTCCATTTCCAAGCTACCAAATAGCTTCTAGGTAAACGGAGATATGGGTGTTTGAACCAATAATCCCAGTGTCGCCTGCACACGCATCTGTAGGCCTCCTGCTTCTGTGAAAGCTCTGCAGATACTCCGTTTTGAGATGTGGCCATGAGAAGGTGCGGTGTAGGATTGGAGGAGAAACTCAGCTAAACTGCACAGGTGATGTCTTGTGGGTGAGGGGAGATGGTTTTGTGCTGGTGATGGTTTTTTTTTCTTCCCTCGGTCAGCCTTTTTTTTTTTTTTTTTTTGACCACAGTCAAGACACCTGCTGCTCCTGGCCTCATCACCAATATTTGGTATTTCTGCGGGGCTGCGGTGTAGAACGTGGTTAGATGCAAGGAGGTGTCAGTGGGGGGGACGGTGCTGCTGCAGGTTAGGGACTGAGGTTCATTGAGTTTCCCCTGACGATGGGAGCACAGCGCTGTGACTGCGTGGCTCTAACCAGACCCTCGGGTCTCGCGCTCACCAGCACTAGTAGCGTTAAATCCATCACACACAAACCCCCCGAAACTCCCTGCATCTGTGTCATGTGTATGTTGGTAGGTTAATTACTAAAAAGTCCTAGCTGTCCTCAGACTTACTATTCTGAATAATTTATTTTTACCTAAAATTAATAGACGTACTTTGAGAAAACTATTTTAGTTACCATAGTTTGTTGTGGCACCGTGTGCCTGGGCAGAGATGGGGCTGAAATCTACAGATTTAACTTTTTAAGCTTGAAATTTGTGGGGGTGTGGCTGATGAAGACTGAGAAGTTTCGAGGCTATGGCTTGAGGGAAATTCATGAAACGCTTTGGCTTTGGAATAAGCTGGTGAGAAATGCCTCTGGGGGGAACAGGTCTGCGTTTTAGAATACAAAATTGCTTCTGAAGTCTCAGAAGCTGAGCAGTATTAAAAAAGAGAATAAAGTGTTCAGAAGTTAGTGCAAGGAAAAGACAAGTCCTCCTGAGGCCACAAAGACAATCAGGCCATGTAGACAATCTGCGTTTTCACTTGCATATTTTGAGTTGGGAAGAAGGTAGCGGCAAACAGCAGCTGATTCCGAGGTGGGAAAGAAGGATTTGTCAAATTGCTGGAACTGTGTTTTTGTACTCCAGTGTAGGATTTCCTACTTAGTTGGATGTGCAAGGGGAGGGGAGAGAGACCATCCTTGTTCTCCATGGAAGCTTTATTCAGAAGCCAGTGTTCATACTCCATCTCACTCACAGAACCCGTACCTGGGCTACCTGCTACTTCTTGTTCTCTGTCTACTGAAACTTTGGTGCAGAAGCTCCTTGTTTACATGAAGCACTTTCTGATTAGGCTGGAAATCAACATCTTTTCCTCCTGTAAATTTGATGGAGATAACAGATTACTGACTATATTTTGCTTGAGGATAGAAGTATGAACATGATGTTTTCTTGAATGAGGAAGACTTGTGCTCCTTGTTCTATTAGAGAGCTCAGACTTTCATTTAGTGAGCAACATGCAAAAACCTATTATTGCCCTTTCCCTGACCCCCTCCTCTTAATAATATATGGATGAATAACTTAATTTCTGAAACAGATTCTTCCTTTGAAATGTTTTGTTGTTCCACGGAGTTACTGTAGTTGTGTATTAATAACTGCTGTGCTGATTGGCAGTTTCTTGTTGTATTTTTCCTGTTCTTGAGGAGTTTGATTTCTGAAAGTTAAGGCTGTCGCCACCTGTACTTGTAAGTAAGCCTTGGGTTTTGGTCCCGGAATGTCCAAAATGTTTGTCTTATGGGTTTCTTTGGTTTGGGCTTGGTGGGGGCTTTTTTGGGTTTGTGGTTTTTGTTTCGGTTTGTTGGGTTTTTTTGTTGTTTTTTTTTTTTTTTTTTTTTTTTTGTGGGTGGTTCTGTTTGTTTTTTGGGAAGAATACTCGTGCTGTTTGAGGCGGTGTTCTTTCATCTAGTAATTACATGCTTCTGTGGTAGAGGTGGTGCTGAGCTCTGCCAAATGCAGGGAACAGCTGAGAGAGAAAATTGTAAAACCGTATTTGGGCTTTCTGTAATTACCTGTACTGCCGGAAGGTGGCCCTGCCTTCAGCAACGTTCCGGTTTTGTTTCTTGTCCTCGTGTTGTTATTGGTATAAAGTCAAGTGCCTTCAGTGCTAAAGGCTCAGAAAACTTTCTTAAACTGACTTCATGTCCTATGCAAGTGTTTTTTCTACAACCTGCATAACCAGTACTTTGTAAAACTTGTTTACGCTTCAATTGTACATAGTGTTTTTTAAAAAAAAAAAAAAATAGTATTTTTATTTAGGTACCTCCAAACTTGAATTCTAGTCTTGTGTGATGCATTGTAAAACAATACATTTCTCTTTTGAGTACCATTACAGTTGTAAAAAGGTTTTCACTGGTTCTATTTTTCTACTGTTGCTGAGAAGCATGTAACACTGACTTTATCCTACGTATAGTTGGCATTTCAAATAAATGGCTTGTATAGAAAGTGCTTGCGTGGCTTTTTCCAAGTAGCAGCTGTCCTCCTCCCCAGCCGCCCGGAACAGCGTGGTTAGTACAAACATGGAGGTGCCCTCTAACAGTCAAGGCTCTTAAAACCTGACAAGGGTTGTTCTTTCTGGAGGCCAAAAAAAAAAAACCAAAACAAGCCAAGGTGCACAATAATGCCAAATTGAACATCAAGGATATGATGCAAACCAGTGTGAAAGGAGGAATTCAGGATTAAGGGCACCGTTCGAGCAGCTTGTTAAAAAGGAAGAGCACTTCAGTGAAATGGTTCAGCGAGTTCCTCTGGCTGGAGCTTAACGGGCCGAGACCATTCCCCGGTAAAGGCAGGAGGGTTTGCTCGTAGCCAAGGACGTGGGACTGGGCCCTTCAGCGCGGAGGTGCTTGCGGAGCGGCTGGACGAGGGCACTGGGTAAGTACCTGCGGAGCCGCGGACGAACGACACGCCGAGACGGGTTCAGGGTGGGAGATAGAGCATCAATCAATGTGTGTGTTTATTGGTCCAGGGTACATATATTTATACAGACAATGATAATTATTATGCCTACTAGTCACTAGCTGATTGGCTTAAGCTCTAAAGGTCGTATTCGCACAGTCCACCTACTTGCAGTTAGTGTTATGAGAAGCTTGTGCTGTAAGCTAAGTTTCTCATGCTACTATTTCTGATTCCTGTTGACTTGTTTTCAATACACGACGGTACCTTAACACAATGTTTCTCAGACCACCGTTACCATAACAGTAGGTTTCTCAGACCACTATTCCTAATTCCCCTTAACCTGTTTTCGACACACCACGGTACACAGGGCTGAAGCGTCCTTGACATTCCTCCTGTATCAGCAGCTGCAGGCAAACCCTAGTGAGGCCCAGCATCAGCAGCTAGAGCAGGCTCTGATCATACAATTGCTCGGTGGGCTCAGGACCCTTGTCTCTGAGCCATTCTCCAACAAGTACCCAGCCCGCCTTTTCTCCAGTTGCCATTACCCTGTGCCAGCAGAATCCTCACAGAAACAAGCGCTTCCCCACTTCTGAGAGAGGACGTGAGTTTAGAAGTGTCTATCCGGCAGCGGGAAAGCTTGGCTGGTCTCACTTGGTACAACAGCAAAATTCCGTGGTTTATGTCCTGACACAAAGTGGGGCTGGGGTGGGGAGAGGGAGCATTGTATGGGCTTAAATGTTAATTGTTGACACCTTCGTTCCCACAGCCCGCAAGATGAGTTTTCGGAGCAACTTCCTGAAGTAGACAACTTTAATTTATCGTTGCTGGCTTTCTGTTCGCAGCGCAACAGCCGCCTTCTGAGGCTGCCCCTGGGCGGGAGCAGCCTTGGGGAAGGAAGCACACCTGCCTTAGGCCAGGGGGGACACTTGGGGGCCGGGCCTGCGAGCGGGCTGGGCCTAGGAGCCTGCTGGGCCTACAAAGGGGCTGGGCCTAGGAGCCTGCTGGGCCTACAAAGGGGCTGGGCCTAGGAGCCTGCTGGGCCTACAAAGGGGCTGGGCCTAGGAGCCTGGTGGGCCTACAAAGGGGCTGGGCCTAGGAGCCTGCTGGGCCTACAAAGGGGCTGGGCCTAGGAGCCTGCTGGGCCTACAAAGGGGCTGGGCCTAGGAGCCTGCTGGGCCTACAAAGGGGCTGGGCCTACAAAGGGGCTGGGCCTAGGAGCCTGCTGGGCCTACAAAGGGGCTGGGCCTACGAGCCTACTGGGCCTACAAAGGGGCTGGGCCTACGAGCCTGCTGGGCCTACAAAGGGGCTGGGCCTAGGAGCCTGCTGGGCCTACAAACGGGCTGGGCCTAGGAGCCTGCTGGGCCTACAACTGGGCTGAGCCCATGAACAGTCTGGGCCCACGAACGGGCTGGGCCCGGAACCGGCTGCCTCCCTCAGTAACCCCCAGGCTGCAGGCCCAGGCCCATGAGGCCCAGCGCCGCCCCTGCAGTAACTCCCGCTCCTGGAAATCCCACAGTTGGTTCACAAACCTTCCCCCACCTGTCCTCTCCCCTCTCGGCAATGTTGCTGCTGGTTCCTGGGCCCGGGGTCCTGCTCTGCTGGGGAGCACAGGGCTGAGCTCGGAGCCGGAGCCTGGGGCAGTGTCCCCCCCCCCCCCCCCGCCTGCTTCAGGGACAGAGGGGACCCCCTGCTCCTGCCCAAACCTGCCCTGGGGTTGTGGCCCCCGCAAGGTGGATGGTGGCCCCAGGGCCAACAGGTCCCGGCTGTGGTTGGCCCGAGCCTGGGTGGAAACAAACCCCTCCAGCGCCATTTCAAACAACCCAGACAGTTCAGGTTGAAGAGTTCTTTAATTTTTAGATATCTGAGCTGGATATGCAGTTACACTCCCCGTAACATTTGCTACAAAAAAAGCACGCACACTACCCAGGGTTCAATTTAAAAGCAGCTAATCCTTGTGCATGAAACAAACCCATGAACTGAGCCTCTACGCTAGAATGAGCTGTTGTAAATAAAGGGGTCAGAAACAAGGAATAGGGAGAATGATAGATGAAGGTCTGATTTTCTTAAAAGTCATTAACATGGAAGCAGGGTCTTACCCCATGGTAAAGAAAGCTTCCAACTACGTCAAGGAGTTAGTTAAAAATTAAAACTCTTAAAGTAGGAGGTGTTAGGGTTTGTGGGTAAAAAAACCTAAAAACTATATTAGCCTCCAAAGTCAGGAAAAGTCATTATTTAATTGTAGCTAAGTGCAGATTCTTCAAAGTCAGTGACAGAGCTCCTCTTCCACGATTATCACAGTGATTATAAAAAGATCACACATTCCATACTGTAGCAAAACGCCAGGCTGCTGCAGTGGTTTCAGGAACACTGCTGAAGTACAATAATTTGCAGTAGGCTAGTTTTTAAAAATCAAAGCGCATTAGAAGTCCTGTAACAAACCCACCAACGCTTCATTTGTACTTTCGCACCTCCTCCTGGCTCTTGTTTATATTCTAGTGAGCGGATAAAGTTCACGTGACAAGTTTTTTTGCATGTAAAACATCACTGTACAATATTAAAAACCAAAGGGTTTGCATTTTATAAAACCAGAGCGCACAGTTCTGTCGCATCAAGCCTAATGACCTCTGATTTCTCATTGCTCCCCGGGGCGTGGGGCCGGGCAGCGACCGGGCGCTCGGATGGGGGGAGCAAACGGCCCCGTCCCTTGTTCCCGCAGGAAGAGCGGCGGCAGGCGGCTCCGGTGGGCAGCCAGCCTCCCCCGGAGCCCCGGCCAGCCTCCTTAAGCCCTTAGGAGAGTAAGGACCGAAGGCGAGCGGTGCCGAAATCCCTCTAAATGCCTCTTAAGAACACGATTTAGTGGCTACTTAAATAAAGGAAGTATGAGACAGAGTGAAGATGGTTCTTGGACAGTTGGATTTCGAGGAGAAGCCTCTTCGGTTTGCCAGTGACTGTTGTCTCCCGGTTCCTTTCAGACCCAAGCCCTCGCGATCTAACTACAGTAGTACTGCATCCGGTTAGTCCGTCGTCTTTTCCGTGACTGAAATTCTTCAAAGAAGTGCTGAATGTCTTCTCTTTTAACCACCTGGGGGGAAGCCATATGAAACCCAAGTTGTGGTACCAGAATTCAATTAAACCACCCTTTGGGTTTTTTTTTTTTCTTGCATGCCTCCCACATGTAATACACGACGCGTATAAAAGCAAGTATCCTGAAATCTCCCCGCCCCAGCCAGCACAACGGCTCTCCCGTGTGAGATGATTAATGCCCGGGCTCTGTGACAAGAGCACACAGAGAAACGAGCTCCCCGGAGGCAGAACAGGCACATGCAGCAAAGCTCCTGAGGGTATTTTTGCTGGGTTTGACCATTTGGATCATCAGAAAAATTAACACAAAGCGCCATTTTTACTGGCTCACTTCCGACTCCTTACAATGTATCTAAGCAAGGCCATTTAGCAAACAAGCCAACAAAATGCTTAAGTTGATTAATGACAGCACGCAAATGCCTTCAGGAAAACAACGGACAAGACTTGTTTGCCAATATTTAGTCGGTCCTTACTCTCCTAAGGGCTTAAATTCAATCTACCAAAACCCATAAAGGTTAAGAGCTTTGTTTCCTGCATACTTTTCCTAGAGCAACAGAAGTTTCATTTAAATTTAATAACTGCTCTCAGTACTTCAGATTTCTCTAAGGTCCCTGGTATCTCTCAACAATGTCATCAGGAAACACAACTTTTAAATTCCAATGAAATTGGGGGGTTCTAATTTCTACTGCAGTACCAGCAACTCCAAGAGACCAGAAAAAAATATTCTAACACAGCAGCATAGTATTCAACGCCCAACCCGCCTTCAACAGCACTTTAAAACACATTTTCTGGCAAACAAATTCTGCCAGTTGCGCCTTACCGTTCCCTCATCTGCAAATCTCCTGAGATAGTCAGTCAGTTCTGTCTTTAAATCATTGTATTCTGGATGGAGAAACAAAGGCAAGGGAAAAAAAAAAAAAAAAAACACAAGAAGATATCCAGCTTTAGTTTAACCCTGGTTCAAGAAGACAACTTGTTCTACTTCCTCTTCTTCTTTGTTAGGTTTACTTGAGACAAATCTAGGTTGGGACAAGTAATGAACAATAATAATAAAAACAAAGGGAAGTCCAGGTAGACATGAGAAGCCTAATAACTTAGCAGACCAGCCTATGCCTCTGAATATCTGCTCAGGTGATCCCCAAGCGTTTAAATATTCACGTCACAAGACATGACTAGCAATCCAGTATCCAAGATGTTAACTAGAGGAAAAATTCCCCCACCAACTAGTTCCTTGATGTGAGTTACTAACGCCGTAACAACAGGCCAGAGAGGCCAAACTTCTCTAGAAGCGATCCCGACCGAGGTGTGTGGTCTGTTGTACCGTCATCTGCGTGCTACTTCAAAAACAGTGACACACCACACTGCAAGACCTGGTACTAATCTCTGAGGGGCAACTGTTCAGTCAAGGTGTTAAAGCAGATTGTAAAAACGACGTTGTATTTACCACAGATGAGCTCTACTTGCTGGACTCTGTTCATGCTGTTCAGGGTGTCCATTAAAGGATCTCTCCTCTCTGTTTCTTGGTCACTGGTACCTTTATTTTCGTAAGCCAAGACGGTGTCACATTCATCTGTCAGGAACTGGACTTCAAGCTCGGAATACATTTTCTGGAGAATAAAGTAAAATTTACTTTTACGTTGCAAAACTTCTGCGATGGAGATGCTCTCCCCCAATCTTTGCTGTGTTCAGTATCACAAATAATAACAATCAAGACAATAATGTAAATTTTGTATCCAGCGTTTCAGAAACCTCCCCATAATGACTTCCAAAGCAATGCTGGATTTAAGCAGCAAAGAACGTACAAATGTTTAGAAGCTCCTTTGTCCTGTATTAATTCCAAAAGATTCAGTCTGTTTCTTTATGTGGGGTAGAGGGTTTTTTTGGGGTGTTTATATGCAGAGCAAGAACATTTACACAGATTTTATCTATAAGCTTCTCTTCAGGGATTCTCTGGGAGCTCCTCCCTGCCTCCCCCACGTCAGTGATGGTAATGAAGAGAGAAAAAACATACCAGACAGTCTTCACAGGTGCATAATTTGCTTCTCCAGTTCGATGGCCAAAAGGTGGCACTATCTCTTCTGGAAAATCGCTTGCTCTGGAGTTCTTTCAGCTTGCAGACTGGCTCCTCCTTCTTGGTCACTACCTGAATTAAAATGAGTGTTCAGTGCTCTACCACGTCACTTCGAACACACTCCATTCTTTCCAGCATGTCACATTCCCTCTGCAAGCTTTTTCTTTTGTCTCAGACACATTTATTCTTATAAACAACCATATTACCGTTTCAGCCACATGAGGATTCTGATGTGGTTTTAGCAGTTTCCACTGGAAATTTCTGTAGAAACCGACTGCAATAGCCATAAATATTTAAGAGATCCCAGCTGGACTATCGTGCGAATGCAGCATACCTCTGCACCAGAACAAACTCAGAAGTTTCCTTAGTGTAAAGTCCAGGTGGCTGACACAGGAAGGGATGGATATAACCTCTCTGCAAACAGATGTTACACCCCTGTCACCCACTTCTACAAGCAGGTCCCACAGCCCCCGCCGCGCTCCAGAGAGCGCGCGTCTGAAGGGTCAGTGACCGAGGAGCCACACGGAAACGGGCTGAAAGCATTTACCTCTTCGCTGAACCTATACAGGAAGAGGTGGGCTTCACTTCACCTACCATCACTACAAAGATGTACAGGACAGAACAGAAGGTACGTTTTACCTCTGGACAGGCAGACCCAAAGCTAGTGGATGGTTCATTAAACCGTTCCATTTGCTTCTCCTCCTTCGTTTCTTGGTGTTCCACTCCACTTTCTTTTTTTATTTCTTTTTTCGGCTCTTCACTTTCCTCAACCTTCAGCACAACCCCTTCATCTTCAAGAGAGTTCACTTTGGTCAGAGCAGGAACTGGAAGATACATACCCACCTAAGTGAAGATACTGTGCCAGACAAGGTGCAGGCTACCACAGGCCCCCTCTCTGCTTCACAGCCCAGTGTCAAAGAGCACCCAGACACACCCCTCGCACTGCTGGGCCCTGGATAGACTCTACCACTGCCCAAAGACACAGTGAGCCAGGTGTACAAAGAAACCAGTCCCTCTTTCACCACAGTCTTCTTCACCTCTCATACTCCTAAAATACTCTGCTTCCCAAAATCTAAGCCCTGGGAGAGGGAAAAGGGCATCCCAATTTGAGTTAGTTCTGTACTAAGATGACTGTCCTTGACACCCATCATGGGTTCAGCAGCTGTTGAGTACTTTTTTTGCTGACTTTGTGGCAGAGTCCTTCATTTTCCCCAGACACACACACACACCAGAAACTCCACGACAGATTAACGACATTAACCACTTCCTTATTTAGAACAAGTTTCTAACTTGTTAAAAACATAGCTGGTTAGAAGGAAGAAAACCAAAACCAAACAAAAAACCCCCATTCTCTACTGTATTTACATTAGAGGAAAGAGAACTCCGGGTAGGCCAGCTTGGAACCCTGAAAATTACCACTGAAATTTCTGGCACGTAAGAGATCAATCACCAGTTGATATAAGCAACATTTAGGAGACTATGTGAAACCAGGTCTTTCCCCAGAAACCAAGTCATCTCCCCTTCTGATCCTGCAGAGGAGGGAGCAGACAGAGGCCTGGTGAACCACAGGGGACACGTGTCCTGAGCACAGCCCCAGCTCTGCTCAGATTAAGGTCGTACACATTCGTTTCAGGTCACTCGATCATTCACTCACTGCTGCTCAGAGCCTCCTGCACTCAGCTGTTTGCCTCGCTGCTTCCCTTAGGATGGCTCTTCAGTTCCCTGATCCAGTTTAGAAATTAAGTTCCTTGAGACAAGTATTAAATTTTCGGCTATCTACGTGCTAAGTACTTCTTTAAGAAAATAAATAAAAGAGCGAGCACCACAGAATTAAGGTTTAGGAATGAGAACTGCATTTTTTTTTTTTTACAGAACAGTTACTGCAGCCCTGCATGTCCCACTGCTGCAGGCGACTGTCCAATATAATGTCATTTCTCCAACCACTTTAACAGTATTATGTCATTAATCAACCCTGTATGAGAAATACATGCTAACGCAATATTGGCTCGGATATGTTAATTTTCTTTACCTGCTAACTGTGATGCGTAAGCCCATAGGAAATGGCAGTGATTCATGCAGGCTTGGCACACCATTTCGTGGAAGTCTCCACTTTCAGGGGGAATTGCACCAAGATGCTATTGAAAAGAAACAAGCACGCAGCAGTGAAGCACCTGCTGCAAATTAACAGACTCAACTCTAGGTTTAGAGGAAGTAAAACATCAACTCCCATCGCATTTTCAGCACAAGCATGCACTCCTGCTAACTTTCTACAATAATTATCAGTATAATTTAAAGACTGGAAAGAGCTGATAAAAATTCCAGGGACAAAAATGAAGTAATTCTCTCTATATCTACAGCCTTTTACGCCTTCTACATACCCAGAAATCTCAGTCCAATCTTCATCTCATTTCGAAATGGTCCTAAACATACCTCTTGCACACGGCACATTTAAACTCTCTTAAATAACTTTTTATGTTTGCTTCCTTACACGTAAGAGAGCATAAGTCTTCATATTGATCACATACTGAACTTGGGAAGAATTAGGCCCCAAAGCTCTCCAGAAAACAGTGAGAACTATTTAGGCAATTAAAAGCACTTAGCGGCTTTCTTTTGAAAACCATTCCTGCAAAGCTCACAGTATGCAGCACCATATTCTTCATCCGTATGTTTATCCAAAAGAATCTATAGTTTATCTACAGAAGCCATAATTGAAGCCAATTTTTTTTTTTTAATTCTTTGATCCTGTAACTTCAAACATGGAATTTCACCCATGCCCTTCAAGGCACAAGAGGCTGAATCCTTAATGCTTACACATTAGGTAGGGCACTCGCTGAAGTGCTGAGCTGCTTTTAAAAGATTTCCCCAAAGTTCGTAGTCAGGAACCAACAGCACAGATCCTTCCCTTGCTACTTAAAGGAGTTACAGTTTAAAAAGCATTTTTTTGAATGAAGGCAGTTGATGATGATGTGCCTCAGTAAGAACCTTTTTCTCACCAACTGTACTGATTAGAATTTTCCAATTAAAGAGACAGTTATAAAGTTGTTCTTTTACTCTGCAGTGGTAACCTTCAAAAAGGTAAAACTCTTCCTAGGTTTTTGGGGATTGGAGTGGACAGAAGTATACAAGATTAAACTTCTCATATTCCTTTGCACAGGATGAAAAGAAATACCTCAGAACTCAGGTAATAATATTTTGAGAACTACAGAAAACCTTCCCAAATAAGAATAACCGCACAATCTTAACCGACACTGACTTATTTCTATGCAAATGGCAATTCTGCTACTTATAGTTTCCTTACCCTTCCATGGAACCAGTCTTCACAAACTATGCATTGGATCATCTCATCTGGAACCTAGATGAACAGTCATATTATTAGCATTAATAGCAACCTCCAGACTCTTTCACAAGCCTCAGACTGCAGCGGTATGCAAATCCTGCTCAAGCGAATTGCACCTCCCTCTCCACCCACCTACAGGGAGCTGCCACTAGTAAGTGGTTACTGCTTCATTAGTCAGTTTGCTTCCCTGAAGTTCCACAGCATATGTAATTTGTCGTATCAAGACTGTGGAAATTCCCATTTATTATTACAAAACTGGTTTTCCCAGTAGAGCAAGACATTCTCACACAAAAGAGCTGATAAAAGTTAAAACACCATTGGTAACTTTTTTCCCATAAACAGAAAAGTATGAACTGGCAGCCTGGCAAAAGAAAGACACTGGTATTCATTATGCCATCAGGTTCATGCAGCAATGCCAGAATCCTAACTATTCACAACGCAGTACAGTACAAACTGCTTTGTTATGAAACAATCATTAATGATTTCTTTAGAAATGTTTAGCTTTCTCTGAACTTCAGAGAGGTGAGTTTACGAAACACTTCTTGGTATTTGAAAGACTTGTGAGTTTCTTATTCTTTGAAACACTTAATTTCTATCACTGCAAACAAAAGCGTGCCTGTGCAAACCAAGTGGTGTATTTTAACACTTCAGAGAGAGAAAAAGTGTTCTGACTGCCGGTGCTACAGGACAGACTCTCCCCATCCCAGGAGCCCTGGCCCAGCACTGCTGCAGGCAGGAGGCAGCAGATTCTGATCTCTCCTAACATGTGCAATGTGTTTATTCTGCCCTTGCCACACTTCTCAAGGTGATGAGAAACCCACCCCCTAAGGGAACTCTGTAACTTTAGAGAGGAAAGCAGGGAAGACTGCAGCAGCAGCATTTTGTCCAAATGATGGTTTGTCTTCCTCATCTGTCTTTAAGCCATATTCTTCCATTAAATAAATAAATAAATAAATAAAATCATAGAACAATTACTTTATACAGCACATGACAACCAAAAGCAATATAGAACTTAAGATTTCTTAAAGTGGGATCTTCCCTGCAAAGTAGCTCAGCGACCACCCTTTGCACAATATTTTGCATAAATACCATTTGCATATATGATAACTACTGGGTTTTGTATTTACCTCATCTTCAGGATCAGGGTAAGGTCTTTTACAAGTACAGTATAATCCATAGAAATTGTCATTATACTTGTTTCCTGAATTCACCTTTCCCTTTTCCTGGGAGGAAAGGAAAAAAAAAATGTCTCAATAGCCAATGTGGTGAAAAACAAAAGACAGAAAAGACTTATAATCTAGAAAAACCCAATTCCTGTTCCACTTTAACTCCTGAAAGCAATCATTACAGTCACCAGCTTGATGATCCAAAAAGAAAGCTGTTATGCAGACACCTAGGCTACACTGAGAGCAGCAGGCAGGCTGTGCAGGCAATACTGAAGTTCAAAAGGAAAGGGGAAAAAAAGTCTTTCCACCTCTGTAACAGATGGCAACTGTGGTTTTTGTTAAGCTACTGCTCATCTAAAAGGATGTAAGAGTTTTGATCAGCAACCACGCCTGCCTGCTGCCATTATAGCAACGTCTGTAGATTTATTGTGTGCCTTGCCCTCCATCTTTTTTTAAAGATCCAAACCGTGTTCCAAACCCAGCTTTGTTTAATCTTACCGCTGAGCTTCCACTCGATTCATGTCATATAAGCCTCACGCTACAGGAGAGGATTATCTAAATTACGACACGTGCTGACTGAAATTCAATTACAGGTAATGCCATTAGAGAAATACAGCTGCAGCCAGAGGGCTTCGGAACGGCACACAGCTGCAGCCTAAAGCCACCAATGGCCCCTGCAGAAACAGCTGTGACAATGTGTGATATTACTACAAAAAGCTTTCTACTGCTACTGTTCTGACGAAGGAAGAACGGGCGACGCGCGCACCCGGCATCCTTGAAGTCAGCCAGATTAACGGACGGCTGCTGAAGGTCACCTAACCTGTATAAACTGATTTTGCACCAAACTGAAGGAGGAGGAACAACCACGTGATCCATTTCATCGAGTCAGAAACAGGAACATCTTAAAATTGTCACAGGTGTCTCCGCAGGGATCACTGGACTGTAGCCTTAGGCTGACTAGCTCTGGACCCATCCCAATTCTGCCAGAACAAAACGGGCATCCACAAAAGCACTTGCTGTTTCTACATTTGGAATGGGAGCAGCACTGCAGGCAAGCCAAGCAGCTTCCCGTCACTGCTTCCCAGAAGATTACCAACTGCTTGACCAGCCCCAAATGTCCACCAAATATGAAAGCACTGGGGGCTTAGCAGAGCAAAAAACTACCCCGCCAGTAGGTTCTGGTGACAACCTATCAATAAAGATTAAGGCACCACAAAGAAGGGGAGGGAACAGTCTCTTTGACAGCAGCACAACCTTACATTTCCTTAATGCAAGTGCAAAACTGCAGCCCAAAAGGTTCTCCTGAAGACAGCTTAAAGCTAATGAGATGTATCAGTGCAGGCACCAGGAGAGGTTTCTGGCATTACACTCATCATGGATGCCAAACTGCTGCATTCATGAGTGACAAGGATCAAACATTCTGTCTCCTCGCAACATTTCCCTTTGGTCCCTCAACAGGTTTATCTCCTGTTGTAATACTCCCACTTAGTTTAACTTGCTGGGAAAAGCAGAGGCATCGCATGAGTCAGCACCGGCTGAGGCAAGGCACCAACCTCCCCAAACTGTTATTTGGATTCCGTATGCATGAAATCTACGTCTGAACTTACTGGGAGCAACTTGCACTGCAGATTTTTGAACTTGCTGTTTCCACAGTCACAGCGGAAGTTCCTGGAAAGAAAAACAGAGCACTTCAGGGTTTTTATTAACTGAAAATACATGGTTTTTTTTTTCCGTTCGTAACAATTCCCAGCACTTTACTAGGAGCCAGAAAAATACTCTTGCAGCTATTTAAGCGACAGCATCGGTCAGAACCGGCCAAAGGGTCTCGCAGCCTTACCCTCCCACACGCTCCTCTCAGCGGATCTCTGCCAACCGTCGTCTGCAACAGCGCTGGGCTGGGAGACCGCGGCAGGCACAGCTTGCCCCGGGCGCTGCAACTACCGCACCGGGAACCAGGAGCGCGTGTGCTGGCAGGGCTGGAGCGTGAACGGGTTCGCTCCCGAAGGCTGGGCCCCCGACGGCCATCGAGCCTCCTGGTCAGGCACCCGAGGCTTCTCCGTAAATCGGGGGGCACGCTGAGGTGGACCCGCCCGCAGCTGCGTGGCGGGGAGCGGTGCGTTCTGTCCGGGTGCCGGCACCGGGACGCTCCCCCGGCCGCCCTCCCTTCCCTTCCCCTCACGCCCGTCGGCCCGGGAGAGACCGGCCGGCCCCAGGGCGCGTGCGGGGCCTCGCGCCGCGCCGGCGCACGCGCGCTTCCCGCCGCCGCCGCCGCACCTCTTGGTGTAGAGCTCGAAGAGGCGGTGGGTGCCGTGGCACTCGTAGCTGCAGGCCAAGCAGATCCCCGCCGGCTCCGCCCCGGGCGGCGTGCAGGTGCTGCAGGCGTACAGCGCCTGCCTCTTCACCGCGCCCTGCGAGTGGGGAGGGGGGGGGGGGGGGGAACACCGGAGCGGGCTATAGGGGATGCCGGGGGTTTGTTGGGGGGGTGGGGAGGGGGGGGTCCCGGTCGGCCCCGCCCCCCCCCTCCCCCGCCCGCCCGGCCCCGCCCCCGCCCCCACCTGCGAGTAGCTGCAGCGCTCGTGGTCGCTGCCCCCCAGCACGGCCCGCGCCTCCTTCTCCAGCTCCTCGTTCTCCGCCAGCACCTCCGCCAAGGAGACCACGGGCTCCTCCGCGCCGCCGCATCCTCCTCCTCCTCCTCCTCCTCCTCCTCCTCCTCCTCCCGCCGGCTCCGCGCCCTCCGCCGCCGCCGCCGCCTCCATGGCCGGGTACGCGAGGCCGCGAGCGCGCCGCGGCGGGGAGCACGCGCCAGGGGGCGCCCCAGCGGAAGCGGAACCGCGCGCCTCACGTGACCGCGGCCCGCGCGTCCCTATGGGGCGGGAGGGGGAGGGGCGGCGGCGGCGCCATGGAGCTGGTGGCGGAGCTGCGCGGGCGCGACGGGCAGACGCGGTCGGTGCGGGTGCCGTACCCGGCCGAGGAGGGCGAGGGCGCGCAGCTGCGCGGGCTGCGGCGGGCGCTGGCCGAGCTGCAGGAGCGGGTGGTGGAGCTGCTGGCGCCGCTGGTGCAGGAGGAGCGGGAGGCGGCGGGCGGCGGGCGGCCGCGCGGTGAGTGGCGGCGGCGGCGGCGGGGGGGGGGGGGGCGGGCCGAGCCCTCAGGGAGGCGCCCGGGCCGAGCCCTCAGGGAGGCGCCCGGGCCGAGCCCTCAGGGAGGCGCCCGGGCCGAGCCCTCAGGGAGGCGCCCGGGCCGAGCCCTCAGGGAGGCGCCCGGGCCGAGCCCTCAGGGAGGCGCCCGGGCCGAGCCCTCAGGGAGGCGCCCGGGCCGAGCCCTCAGGGAGGCGCCCGGGCCGCGCCCTCAGGGAGGCGCCCGGGCCGCGCCCTCAGGGAGGCGCCCGGGCCGCGCCCTCAGGGAGGCGCCCGGGCCGAGCCCTCAGGGAGGCGCCCGGGCCGCGCCCTCAGGGAGGCGCCCGGGCCGCGCCCTCAGGGAGGCGCCCGGGCCGCGCCCTCAGGGAGGCGCCCGGGCCGCGCCCTCAGGGAGGCGCCCGGGCCGCTCAGCCGCGCCCCGCTTCAACCCTGACAGGGAATGCCGACAGCGACGACGAGGAGGAGGAGGACGGGGAGGAGGACGATGAAGGCGAAGACGAAAACAACCTGGACGCGAAGGCGAGCGCCGATGACCCGCCTCCAAAGCGGACGAGAGTTCAGCGGCCCTGACGGTGCCGTTACACACCGGGCTCAGGCGGGGCCGGCCGGGCTGTGCGCGCCCCGGGCCGGGGCTCGGCCCGCTCGGACCCGGGCGGCGCCTGCGGAGCTTCTGCTCCGGTTCGAGAAGTGAAACGTCGGTCCCGACGCCGCTTTAATGCGGAGCCTTAATGACAGGACGCGCCTGGGTGTTAGCAGCGCGTCGCTTACAGGGCACCAGTGTTCCGCTGAGTAAACGACAAATATAAAAGTGTGCTCACAAGCCTTCTGACTGGTACGTTTTCAGTGACCTTTCCCAAGTCGTAATAGTTCTTCGTGTGACTTAAACTTTCAGAGTCAAAAAATCTGGAAAGTTACTCTGGGAGATAGGATCTTAAAATGGTACAAGACAACTTTTATTTGTATGGAAAGCAGTAGAAGACCACTATATTCAAAATAAAAAAAAAAAACACCAGTAGGACTGTGTCCATTCCTGTACAATCCTACAACAGAAGATTATTTTTGCCTATCATCTAAAAGGTTTCTTTTAGTCACCCATCAATCAATTACGTTCCTGGAAAAGGTCATAGGCAAAGTAGATTGAAAGAGTTGGGAATCTTGGTTTCAAAAAAATTCTCTGTTTTTGTGACTGCCAAGAAAGTGATGAGTCTGTGTGATAATTATCTTCAGTATTCCACAATTAAAAGCCTGTTTTCTCCAAATGTGGGGTTTTTTTTTTTCCTCTCTGGCACTAGGCAACATACGCTTTCATCCATCATTGAGTTTTATCCAGGTTGATTTTTAGGCTCATTTGGTAGCTAAGTCAAATAAAGTGAACATCACAGCTTAATATTCTGCCTATGCAGAACTCCTAACATTTCCTAAAAATAAGAGCAGAGTGATTTTTTGAGACGCTTTCTATAAACAAAACTTGTGCAGAAACTGGGGGAAACGTAGTAGGGTTCTACCCTGGTGTTGCAGAGGCTTTCAAACAGGACAGCTATTTAAAATCTATGTACTATCAGCTGGCACTCCAGCAGTCAATAATAACAGATTCGAATGTCCACGAGAGGAAAACTATTACTGCATAGTCAATTCAAGGAATTCCTAAGATTTAATGACAATCCAAAACGCACATTCACTCACCTAAAAGTGAGGGCTCTCAACCCTGACAAGTTTCCTTGGGTGGTATCCTGACCCAAGGGGAGAGTCCTCGACCGCAGCCGAAGAGGGCTGGCTCAAAATGCCTCCCCGGGGGGCTCCATTTATACCCGAGCCAAATTCAATCCGGTCAGTCCCAGCCCAAATGGGCCGAGGGCCCCGGTTACTGTAACGACCTGAGAACGAGGGCATGAAAAAGGAATCAGTGCTCACCATGTCTCAGCAGCCAGGAAGCCCCATCTTTGTCAGGGTGGGTGCACCTGCCACAGCTGGTTGCTGTAGTTTATTTTAGAGAGGAAGAATGTATAAATACTCGAATAGCACCTAGGAGTACACTGTGTGTAACAGTTCTTGGCTATAAATCAGCGTAACCCAATCTTTCTGCTAAGGTTGCTTGTTCTGATAATGCGGCATGTAGAATGTCATTAAGTAACATGCTTCCCATATGTTACTTGAATTCCCAGTTTTTGTTTGATGCATGCTTCTGTGAACAGGCATAAAATGTTCTTGGTAGCCAGTGCATAGTGTTTACTGTGGAGCTTGAGAGTCTTCTCTAGCAAAAAATTAAATAACATTTAATAGGGTGAAAAGCTTGTTTCCCCCCCTTTTCATGTGTTCATCTGGCATAGGTTTATGTATTATGGAAACTGAGCAAATCTTGAGACTTGTGTGTGGAGGACAAAGTATCAGAATAAATAATGAATTTTTATGAGCACAAAATGCTCTGCATTTGTTTGAAATAGGGGGTAGGGGCGGTGTTGGAAAAAAAGAGGTCCAGTAAACTTATTTTAAACATCTTTATCTCCTCTTCTTCTAAGAAATTCACACAGCCGTTATTCTGTTAGCAGATATGACAGAGGCATAACTGAGGAGAAAAGACCAACTCTGAAGACTAGGGAACTTCAGTTGCTGAGGACCTAGGGTAAGAGAATATTACACAAATTAATTCTCGTCAGGCTGCAAAATCTTAAAGTGATAAAATGGTTAAAGTGTTTTAGGGTAGATAATTTATTGAAGGAAGTGGCACTGAAGGAAGTGGCTTATCAAAGGCAAGACTCGGTACAAAAAACTGAGCCTGATATATCAGAAGGGCCCCTTCATATGACTGGTGCTAAAGTGATGACATCTGTTATGAGCTCTGTTCTGCAGCTTTGGAAGCTCGTTGTAGAGCTACATCTGTAGAGCAGCGTTTTGGTTTTTTTCTTTCTTTCTTCCCTCCCCGAGTCCTCCAGACTATAGTCCCTAAACACACCAACAATGGTGTGAACTGTGGGATGGCTAAAAAACATTTAACGTCAAGGATGAATTTGTGGCCTTTATATATAAATTTTGTGTAATTAGTCCACTGGAACACCATGGGCTGTAAACCTCCGGTCTAAAGCAACAAATCCTAACTTTATTAGTGTAGGAGTAAATGCAGGTAATACGCCAGTAACAGGAGACATTTCTCTGTCAGCCTGGACACACTGACTGCTGCACCCGAGCTTCAGGAGGTGTCAGTGAGCACTGGGTTAAGAACAACCACTCAAGTGGCCTTTAAAGAATCATTTATAATCCTTATTGTTTCCACAAAAACTTGTAAACAATGAAAAGGGTACTGGAGTTTCATGAGGCCTTACACAATTATAAACTGTAGGTTGGCTTGTAACTAGTGCCCTAACTCAACAGAGAACTTTATTTTTCTGAGTTGCTGCAAGGTAACCAGGCACAGAAAGCTTTAGTGTGATGGGTCTTTTATTCTTTTTCCTTTCCCCCTCTCCATATCTGTTTTAGGACGTACCCTACAGCTGTCTTCTCGACCCCTTCTGCAGAGCCCCTTTCTCCCCCAGGACTGCTTCCTGTGCTGTCCTTCTAGCCAAACAACTGGGAAAAAAACAGAGGGAACCAGATGCTGTTGCTCACTGGTTGTGGCACCCTTTTTCCAAGCAACCAAGTCAGAGAAGCATACAAGTTTTTCCATGGCTGTGGGAGAGGCTCCAAATTTTTCTGAAGACAGAAAAACCTCAGGTTTATGTCTGTGGAGAACACAGCAAAAGTTCGCAATGACTTTTACAAAGCTGTCCTAGAGAATGAATTTTTATGCATGCCATAATCAACTGTGGCCCCTGCGTTGTAGATAGAGTAGATAAGCCTCGACAGAAGAAAGATGGCATACTCTTCTTCTCAGAGATACGCTAGTGCTTCTGTACTTTAACCACATCAGGCTGGCACAGAACAAGCCCAATTCACCACATCTGCACTGCTTAGTATAGTTTGTATATCTGTCTTACTAATAGAACTTGGTTTTACTAGCCAGAGGGGACTATATGCATTTTCCTTACCAGTGAAGGGGGAGAATGCTGCTATGTTTCTAACGAATTAAAAAAGCTGGAGAGATACTGAATTACATTCTTGGTAGTATTTAGATGGAACAACTACTTTTACTAGTTGCAAAACAGAACAGCAAAAATGTCAAAGCAATTCTCCTTCACATAGACTGAGATTATGTGACATAGTCTATTGTTACTGCCTTGAAATACTGAATTTGCTGGTTCAAACAACTTTGAGGTTAAATTCACACCGGAATTTAACAGGTTGCAGCGTTCTGTGTTTTAAAACAAGAAGTTTAAAATCACAAGTATGATTTATGAGGCACTCAGATGGTTCTGTGAGGACAAGGGGACAACCCATTATAGCTGATACTCAGGGCATTGTCTAAAAGTGCAAGAGCCTTCCTAGTTCCTAAAAGAGAGATTCACTCTCATAATTTTTATTAAAAGGGTTTGAATGAGATTCACCCATTCACCTGTGTAATTCCCACTCACTCTAGCTTAAAAGTTAATTTATAAACAAGTTACTACAAATATCACGTTCTCTCTAAAATACACAGTGATCTGGCAGTTAGGACATACCATGGGGTTTAATATATGGTAACTAGGTTAACACTCAGCAGTGTAAACAACTGAGCAGTGGTTTTGGGCACATCCACTGGCCAAAATTTACTGGGCTAGTCGTGGGCTTTGAGGACTGAGAGTTGAGCAGAAGTACCTTCTTATGGATGTAGCATGTTCTTTCTTCCCAGAAGAAACCTGTACCACAGGGCTAGCTTTAAGGAGAGCTAAGATGAATCAGTTCTTACAAATGATCTATCTGATGAAGTTATTAAACTGCTTTCACACATTATGTCATACGTAGAAAAGAGGTTCTCATCCAAGACTGGCACACGAAAAGCAGCTTTTTTTCGAAACTAATAGAATAATGAGAGCATCCTTCCAAGAAGACAAGGGACCAGGCAAGAGAAAATAAGGGGAGTTAACAGGTATCCTCCATAAACTTTCTTCCAAGGATAAGTCAATCCTCATGTTTTTAATTAAAAAAGAAATCAAGCTTGCAGTTCTACTTCACTGCTGGAAGAAATATGCTTCATAAGGAACACATTTTACTGAAACTTACTTCTGTCCAAGTTTGAAGGGCTGCAGCCTGACGTTACGCTCTTCATCAGACCTGCTCTCCCGCAGGAGGAAGCGAACAGGCTCAGCAGCAGTTAAAAAAATGTGGCAGACATTTTCCTGAGACAGGAAGGGACTGTCAGGTGAAGGTCAAGCAGCTAATGAAACTAACACTCGGACTGCACAAGAGTGATGCTCAAGCAGTCTGACGAAGCTTTCTCTTGTGACACAAACACAATAAAAAGAAATCCAGGTTAGGTAGCACAGAGATGAATTCAGCAAGAGTATCGGTAAAAGTAGCTTTCCCACCCCTAAGTGGAAGTTGTAGCAATTCATCTTTCCTGCCCACTCAGTGAAAAGAACTAAACAGATTTGCATGAGCAAGTTCTAATATAAGCTAGTCTTGCATCTTTTATTAATGCCATTTATGTAGAAACAGACTGCACTGTTATCTGTCATTTACAATCAAGAAGTAATTGAGAAGTACTGTAGTCTTTGAAGAGCTTGTAAAACTTCTTTGAGCTTCATTATCCCAAAAGCTGGTAGGTTACATCAGTTTGTGTTACAGGCAGTTATCTTCTGTGACGGAGAACTAATTAGCCTTGACACTATCTACAAATCTCCAGGATAATCAAGCTTAAAGTTATTTCACTACTTTTAAAAGACTACAGTAAAAAACAATGTAGTCACTAATTTTTAGAGACTTTCCTTTACTTACTCTGTGAGTGAAACTTCACCTGTTGATGATCCACTGGTGCCAAGCACCAGCAGAGCTAGCTTTCCTCCTCTCCTACTCCTGTTGTCTGGTATTCCTACACACTACGTTAATAGTTTATACTAATTCTCTCCATTGCTGCCTTCCACGCAAGCTCAAATCGTTACAGACACAGCATTTGCTTGAATTAGATTGTGTGTCTTTCTGTAGTTATCTGTAAAGCTCATGCTTGTCAACAGCTTTAATCCAAAACCAGGCTTCTGATGGAAAAGTCTACACACGCAAACCTCCGTTCTGCAAGTCACCGCTGCGCCCAGCACGTGCTCCACATCCCAACAGCTTGGCTCACTGCATCAGTGATGAATTTGCTAACAGCCACATGCTTGCACAACAGAAGCTTAAGCAGTTCTCCCTGTAATTTTCTATTTTTGATGCTTCCTCTTATGTCGTTCTTCTTTAAATAACTCCATCTAGACACAACATAACTGCTCATTTTAAGAAGTACGGCATCAAGTTAACAACTCAGTCCAGCCAGAGGTATCTCCCTGTTACACAAAGGGATCCAGTTTCATCCATCCAGCCCCAAAACTTCAGGCTACAGACAAGTAATTAGGGCACAGAGCGTAAAAGGACAACAAAGATCAACCAAACAAACACACTGAAGGGAGAACTGGAGAGTAAACTACAGCAGCTGACTGCTAGCACTGCTACCTAAACAGACATATGCAAAAAAAAAAAAAAAAATAAAGGTATTGATATATATCTGCATTAACAGACTTCTGTTTATAAACATTGAAAAGTTTTTATTTTATAGATAAATAGGATGGTGATTTTTAAAGTTAGGAAACAACACAACTTAAAAGCTCTGACTCCCCAAGATACTAGAACTCAAGAGTTTATTCTTACTCCACAATATTAGAGATGGCAGCTTCCTCCTTTTTATATTGCACTTAGAAAAACTTTCTTGTGAAGGCTACATTGTTTCCAGGTGCTAGCACCAACGCTGGCATGTGAAACCAGTGTCTCAAAATATCTCCAAATGCAAACAGAAAGTTTAAGGTGTTGTAACTACCATCCTTAAACATACCAACACTGAAAAGAGTGTTCTCTTTCCAAAGCAAGAGCAAGCAGATATTCTCCAAGATTCCCTTAAAGTAGTCAGAAATGGATTAGCATTTGTGATGATTAGGTACTGACAATCACATAGGATTGAAATTCCCATCGAGGACTTCAGTTAATAATTGGTTTGGGCCTACTGGTTTTGAAGAGTGTATTTTGCACCGTTTTCACCTTTGGAAGGTTATTTCCATCACAGCTGGCTCAAAAATGTAGTTATTCTAAGAAGAAATAAAAAAAAGGACAAGAAGAAAGGACAGATTCGATATTATTCAAAACACACAATCTAGAAGTTAGAATTAAATGCTATGCCAAAATACCACTGAAAAACAGAAGTTGAAACTATGGTAAGAAATCTCAGTGGAATTTCAGTATGACTGAAGAAATCTGCATTCATTGCAATAATAAGAAGGTGCCTTACTTCTAACTTCTGGAAGAAACACAGTTGTCTCTGTCTTACAACCTTGTCTGTATCATCCCCCCAACCTAATACCAGTTACTTTCCCAAATTCAAAGTTGTTCCTAGTACATCAGTGCTTCCAGAACACGGGTTTGCATCATGTCAGGAGTGAACTTAGAACGGTAGTAAATTCCAATCACTTGTAATTTTATCAGAGATTTCCACAGATAGGAAAAGGAAACACAAATGAAGTTTTGTGCAGACTAGAGGCCAATGACAGCATAATCTGCTTTTGACATCATAGGAAAAGAATTTAAAGCACCAGCCTCCAGGCCTTTGCCACTCCTCACTCCTACAGCATGGTACTGTTGTGGTCACTGAAAGACAGTATGCTGCCACAGAAAAAAAGTACCTTTGTCCCTTTAAAGGTTCGCACAAACTTTATTCTTTGCTTCCTATAACTAAATTTATTTATTTAAAAAAAAAAATCATTAAAAACCATCACTGATGTAGATATTAATTACTTAAAAAAAGAAAAAGCAAAGAATTGTGTTAAGTGCAGCTTTTATAATCATGTTCTGATTTTTTTCTCTTACATTTACCACAAAAGTATCATCTTGATTTTACTCCAAGGGAAAACATATGAAATCACTTTTTTGCACAGAGGAGTAAAGTCATGGACCAGAAACTTATTTCCCCACAGGACGTTTCAGATGGAGTGTTGCAATTTTGCATCATTAAGGCAAAATGAGGAATACTTCCATCAAGTGTCACACAGGGCTCTCCCACTCTGGCCATTCTGATAGACCCATATTTAAAAACCTTTGTAGTTACTTTTTTTTTTTTTTTTTTTTTTTTTTAAATAGAAAACAGTCACTCTCTTCATTGTTTAACGGTTTGGAAGAAAAGGCTCTTTCCAGCCTTCACTCAGAACTTCAGTCTTGTGATTAGATCAGGCATATGCAATTGCTTCAAAACAGCTATGGAAACTAGAAATTGATCTAAGTGTCAATCAGTTGTAATCTACTGATCTGATTAGAGGCCTTCACAAATGTTTGATGACGATTGCAAATTACAGCCAAGCAGATAGGAATGATGCAATACCCAACAGTTTTGGGGTCAGCTCTTGTACAGGAATAGAGGAACAAGAACATCTGTAAATATGGTATTAAAAATATTATAGTCCACAGCCAAAAAGGCAAGGATAGCAGTCGTACTTTTAAGGAGTGCGTCCATGTGGTTCCTTCCTGTGGTTCCTTGGGGTGTTGCTGAATGTGCTCCAGTGCTAGTTTGTTGTAAGTCTCATTGATTTCAAAGACGTAATAAAAAGCTGCAGCACTTGCTAACAAGTACAACCCCACACCAATCCATCCCATCCTCTGGCGGAAGTTCATCATTCTCCATGCTCTGCACCTGGAACAAAAGACAACATGTACATTCAGTACAGCTTGAAGAAAGAGGAGACATAGATGAAGCTTGGTTTTTGTACAACTTTTCATTACGCACTAGTAAAACAGCACACACATCAATTTCTGAAGTTCTCTCTACGTCAGAGAAAATCATATTACTATGCCAGCAACAGGCTAATGGTAATTACATACAATGCTCGATCGATGGCTGTGGCTAGTTTAGGGGCTGCTAGCTATCAAGTTATACCAGGTCAAAGTCAAGTACTGAGTGAATAAAACAGAAGTCATGAATTGGGTGAGTTAGTTACCCCATCTGCCCTCAGCGCCTCTAGCCGCAGGGTGGGGATACTATGAGACTTTCTATAAGTACAGAAAGTTCGTAAAGTTCTTTGACATCTGCAAGACAAACGTGTTTCCAGCTAGCCAGTAACAGGAACATCACTGCTTGTTTGCAGTACAGCAACATCCAGCTTTATTTAGCTCCAGCTGTATGCCCATCTATGAACCACATAAAAGGATGTTTTCAATTTGAACATGAGAAGGTATGTACTCGTACCCATTTGCACACATGAAGATACTATAAGCACATTACTTGCACCTAACTGTACTTCTGCTCTACCTGTGTGAACAGCTGCAGTGTGCCTTCTGGAGGAGAGGAACTGAACGCCTGTACTGGGGTTAACTGACTCTGTGCAGAACCAGACACCAGTCAACTGGTAGTTTTCAGAAGAAGCACAAATTACTGAAGCACCAGACACTACTGGGCTTGATATCAGCTGCTTTAAGATCTCTGGCCAGCGGAATGGGTGAGGTGACTTGAAACACTCTCCAAACCAGTCACAAACCCTCTAGACGAAGTACGTCCACTCAAACCAAGAAGTCATCACCACCTTCCCTCAAAATAGCACTTGGGCTGGGCAGGGAGAACCACTGCTTCACTGCAGCTGGTTAGAGAGTTCTCCTAACAAATATGCTTTTTCAGCCTGTCAGGGTTTTACCTTTCCTACCTTTTTAAGAGGAGTAAAATCAATTTTTAAGAGGAATAAAATCAGTGCACTTTTAAGAAAATATATCAGGCTTTAAAAATACCTGGCAGAAATGCTTTTTTAAGGATGATTTGTGCATACATAACAATAATTATTAATATAAGAGTATATTAATACCCTCTTATAAGAGAGTTTACCATAATTGATTTAAAAAATCACTACACCTTTCTAAATGCCCTTTCTTGAAGCTAGCCTATTCTGTCTGGTAAGCAACCTGGAAAGCCTTTCTGGTTTTCCGTAGCTGAAAGATATCCCCAATGCTGACCCTACAGACTCTGATCAGGGTAGCCCTGGAGAAGTTGTTCTGGCCCTCACACTGCTCCATTTATGGTGGCTAAAAGGGTGAAACATACAGTGACAGTAAATACCTGGCAATGCCATAACTTACGCCCGTGACAGCAATTTGCTGTTTAGCTTATCCGTCTATATAACTTAACGGTATGCTTCCCTTTAATACACCGAGTTAACACTTTTAGGGGGGCAGCCGAGAAAAACGTGTAAAAAGCTTTTCACCCACCGGGTAAAAACTTAAATTCCAGAGTCCATGTTTACCTAATGGCTAAGTCCCTGCCCGTTTTTTTTTTTTGGTTTGTTTTGTTTTTTTTTTTTCTAGTAGTTAAGCATTTTAGAGACGACTAACAAGTAGTCACCTTCAGAGAAAATGTATCTTCAGAAGGAATGCACGTACCGAAGGCACAAACACTACTAAAACTGCAGCAGATTTAAGATGGTAAAACATCAGCTGTTTCTCCTCCTTCCCTTGTTAGGCAGCAGCGGCCAGGAGAGGAGCCTCGGCTCTGGGTCACGCCGAAAGAGGCAGAGGGAGCGCCTGGAGTTTTGTCATCATTATTTTCCGTTTCGAGGCACTATTTTTCCCTTGTAGCTTTCGGAGAGACCCGCGCTGGTTATCAGGGCTGTCACCCCGCATTCCGCGGGTGCTGCGGGGCTCTCCCGCGCCAGCCGCCCGCTGGCGACCCCCGCCGCGCTCGGACCCCGCGCCGCTGCGGCTCCCTCACCGACGCCGGCAGCCCCTTACCTTCCTCCGGCGGAGAAGGAGGGAGCGGGAGGGCGGCGGCAGGCGGCCCGCTCCCCTCAGCCCGCGCCGCCGCGCCGGGAAGCGGAGGGCCCCGCCGGCCCGCCGCGCCGCTGCCGGCCCGCCGCCATCGCCGCCCGGCCGCCACTCCCGGAACCGCGGCGCTTCCGGCATGGGGAGAACCGCTTCCGGTGCGCGCTCCGGCCGCAGCCGCGCCGGGGCGGGATGGGACGGGACGGGGCGGGTTGGCCGGCGGCCATCTTGGCCCGGGCCCGCGCGCCTCCGCGGCGCGCTTGGCCTCGCCGAAAATGGCGGCGGCCGCCGGACGCTGCCCGCACCCCTTAGTCACCTCCCGGTTACCGCCGGCCCCGAGCCGCCGCGGTTGGAGCGCTAGCGCTGCCTCGTGTGGCGGCGGAGGAGCGGCCGGCCCCTGGCGCGGCGGCCGCCTGTAACCGCGCCGTCCCTGCGAGGCCGCTGGTTTGAATTGCGCGGGCCCTCGAGGAGAAGGGAAGCTCCAAGGGTTGCGCTGTGGCAGGTGGCGGCGTTAGCCAGGTGCGGTGAGGGAAACGCCGGTGGAGGCTGTTCTGTTGTGCAGCAGTGTCCAACAGCTGGCACAGGTGTACTTTAAAAACTACATATTCATTCATAGATACGTCTTACTGGCATATTTCTTTCGAATTAAATCATTGGGAAATAGGATACCGGGAAAAAAGCCTTCAAAGAAGCCAAAAGATCATCCAAATTGACCAAGCGAATCTGATTTGTTCAGATGTGTACAGTTCACTGAAGTGCACCACGGTGATGTTTGGAAAGTTTGCTTGTGCGGAAGGTGTTTCAACATTTGTCTCACTTCAGTAACTGTTTAACATGTACTTCCCGTGCTAGTCAAAATACTTCACTAACTGCATAGCGTTATATGTAAAATCAATTACTAACTTGTATCGTGAACTTATGAGAAAACTACTGTGGGAGTTCCTGTAATTTCTTACTGAATTGCTTAACAAATTGAATCAACTATGAGCAAAATAGATTTCAAATGCATTTGATTTATCAAAACCTTGACCATTAACTCTATTACTAGGGGGAATAACCAACTCCTTGTCAGTCAGCACTGAATTCCGTCCTCTAAAGTTACAGAGAAGGACTGGTGACCACAATTGACACACATCAAACTGTAGTTAAAAAGAAGGCTGAGAGAATTTTAAAAGGGATGTCAGATAATAAATGAAAGATGCTAAAGCAGTGAGATATTTTGTTTGAGTGTAAATAAATATACATACCGGATTTGCTGCCATTTTTCTTGGGAGATGTAGTAGGTGCTTGTGAGGCAGTATATAAAAGCTGCTGCAAAATTAAATTTATGGTACCTTATCCTGCTATGCTTGGTGTTTCAGTGAAAAAATATTATAAACTAGAGTTTTGGATTACATTCAGGACTGCTGATAACTAAACACACGGTGCTGCTGATGTCATTCGAGAAAAATGACACTGTTGAGAGCCCACAACAGTCAGAAATAAGTTCCCTGGCACAGAGCAACTTCACCTTAAGCCATGGTTGGTTGGTTGGTTTGTTTTTCCCCTTGCTTTGGCTCGTTTAACTAAGGGCTCAAAGTGTAGCTCCTTGACCACTGTGAGGACACTAGATGGTGCTCAACACCACAGGCAAAGCCAACCTTTTGCAGGCCAGGTGAAACCCCGACTCCCAGTTCAGAAGTTTTGCACTTGACATCAGTTGAATGAGGAATTCATCATGCTTCTTTCATTAAGTTGAAATAAATTGTTAGTGTACTTCTGATGAAAGATGTAGGTATGAATAACTACCTACAGCTACTTATCCCTGGGACACTGCTTTTGACTAAATGCCATTCTTTTTCTCCTTACAAGTGGTGAGGTCCCAGTTGATCTAGAAGTGAATGTAGCTTCTGTATAGCCTACAAACCTTCTATTCAAGTATTGCTTTATTGCATCTTCTTATATTGGGGCTAAAGGTAATGATGAGAAATGGAGCCTGTTTCCTTGAAAATGCCAATCTAGATGTCAAAGAGAAGGGTTTCAGTCAGAATTAATGTGACTGTGTGAATATATGGCTTGGCAGTTGATACATGTTAAGTCTGCAGTTGCACTTAAGATTCTGAAGAAAAAGAAGTGAAATTCGGGGCTTATTCCTACTTAACAAGTCTGTCCTCTTCAGGGTTTGAGTTGGAGAGGGAGGATGGTTTAAGATTTAACTTGCTTAATTTATGGGTCTTTTCTTCTGTGTTAATCATAGGCCTGAAGTTATGGTTATGAAGAGAAAGATTTTAAAAATTTATGGAGTTCTTGTAGCAAACACAAGCTGTCTTTGAAAGCTAAGTCATAACACCAGACAGCGTGACTTGTAGTATCTTTGGACTAGATCTCAGTTTGCATAAATTCAGTGTTATACTTAACCTTTGGGACAGCATAGGAAGGGACACAGCAAATAGCTCAGGGGTTGGTTGGTTTGTTGTTTGTTGTTTTTTTTTTTTTTAACATCAGCCTTTGGGGGGGGGAAGTAATATCAAAATTAGTGGAACAAGAAGCATCTGTTCTTAGATTCACAAGGGTTTCAAGCTAAATTCCGATCATCAGGGCTGGTAACAATAAGGCCAAACAACTCATACTATCCGTATTGATATGGGGGCATATGCCTGGTAAGACTCAAAAGAGTAATATTCAGGTTGCAAAGAGGAGGAGAAGATAGAAGTCTGTTGAATCAAAAAGAATTACCATTTAATGTTCAGGCCTAGAATTAGAGAGTTAATAATGGGATTTTGTAGCGTTAAAAAAAATAAATGAGCATTTCACTTTGTTTTGACATGAGTTATTGTAGGGATTGTGAAACTAGGTATAGAAATGCCAGGTTTATTTTGAAGGTAAAACAGAAGAGCATCAGGAGCAGGGAGGGCTGGCTACTCCACAGAGGGCAGGAGCCAAGCATGGTAACACAGCTGATAGGGCAGAGCCGTGCTGCCAGAACCCAGTCCCACAGTACCAGAGCAAAGCAAGCAGGGCACATCAGGTTCAGCCAAGAGTCCAGATCATCAGGCAAATGAGGCAGATCCAAGGTCAAGCTGGGAAGGCAGCCCACAGGTTAGGGTCAGGTCCAGTGAGGATAGCTGGGGTCAGACATAGCCTAGTGATTGCCAGGTAGGTCCGTATTGATAATGGAAGACTGAAGTCAGCCTGTAAGTCCAGATCCAGATGAACATGGCTAGACACTGTCACGGCTGAGCTGGAGAGCCATACTGCTACAACATAGTTCAGGTGGGGACTGAAGGTCCAGGGATCACCTTAAGTGGGGCTCCCAAGCCCATGGGTAGGGGCAGGTGAGGCTTGTTAGGGCTGCTAAGTCCTATTAGGGCAGTCACGGTCCTGACAAAGTACATAGGACAAATGAGGGCTGACAATAGGGAACAGAAGGGTTAGTTGTAATCTTTTGATTAAACAAAGTTTTCATAATTTAGTGTTAAAGGAAGGTCTTCACTAGTCTTAGGTTTTGGCTAAAAAGCAAAGGTAGAAAAGCAGAAGCTGGAGGACAGAAGGCACCATGTGTTCTTTGGTTGGATACTGATTTAACGTAGTCATAGGTAGGTTCTCATTATTGACAAGTAATGACGAAGTGAGCATCTAACTACAGAAACATTTCTCTCAAGATGGCATTTACCTTCCACTTTGTAGGACACTGATTTTTGGTTCACCAAGAACACCATGTTCCCAGATTTTTTTCTTCTTGATCCTAACTCTAAAACAAACTCTTGGCTAGAGATCTGGGATCCCTACAGAGTCCGTATGTGTTCGTGTTCCAGGGATTAAAACTGGCATAAAGGAAGAGAACAGGGCATGAGCCCATGTGCTTAGTCCTATGAAGATCATACCTAACCATAAGCCAAGAGGGTTAGACTAGTTTTATGGTAGGGCTAAGCTTCTGAGGAGTGAGGGATGAAGCACAGTGCTCCTTGAGAATGCTCACTGGCTGGCTTATGGAGAAGGAAGACAACTGACAGAAAGGAAGCCCTTCTTCAGACCCTGATAGGCTCCCGTCTCTTCCTTGAACTTAAAATGTAGGGCACAGAAGAGCAAACTGAAGAACCACTGCTTTGACTGGAGAAAGAAAACACACGTGGAAACCCAAGCTTCACATGACATCTGCCCTCAGCTCCAGATGGGCAAACTCCCCTATGTATTACAAGAAGAGTTAGAACTCTTTCTAAAGAAACACAGAAGATAAAAGGTTTTCAGTGAATCTTCACTAACACACACAAAAAACTAAGGGGGCGTATTGGGAAAAGGGAATGCCTTTAGCTTCTTTTTCTCAAAACAACATTTATCGTGCTCATGTGAATTTTTATCAGTGAGTGAATGAATGCCCAGTGTTTTTGCAGCTTGTAGTGGTTGTGTTTACTACATGTAGTTACAGTGAATTTCATAGTATCCTGTCGTGTAATAACTTGATCGGTTTCTTATCTTATGAATTGTTGTGAGTCAGAAAGATTGGTTCCCCTTAGCTTCAATTTCACATGCTTTATTTTATGTTTTATGAATACTTATTTTGTATTTTATAACGTTTCTTTCTTCTGAAGGTAAAGCTACAGTCTTCTGATTCTCTTTTTCTCAGGTGGTTATTTTGCTTTTACTGTTGGCTTTCTTTGAAGTTCTGTGTTGGAAACATCTGTTTTCTTACGAGGGTTAGCACATTCAGTATTTTGGGAGCACGTAAACCACTTTTTAATATTCTCATTTGGAATGAAATATTATGTTTGCTTGTTTTGGCTACACTGACCACATGAAGCGGAGGTATTCAGTGAGCTGTGTGTAATCCATGGTGATCTTTTCCTTCTTTGACTTGCTTCTTATACTTTGAAATGTTGGGACCTTAAATTACCTTGATCTTAATTCTCTGTTCCTGAAATCCTTTCTCTAGCAGCAGGCACATCTGAGTTAAGCTTCAGGCAATCATGTTATCCAGATTCTCTAAATACTGGCCATACTTTGTTCTTGGTTCTAGAAATATTTATCATCTTTCTAACAAGCTTTTTGATATTGACAAATGGAATAGCTATCTCATTCTCCAAAACATCCATGGTCAACATCTGCCAAAGGTAGAATTACACATTATTACCCTTTGTCAGACTGCCTCTGAAGAACAGTCTTTTATAGTGGAGGGCATTTGCATTTTAGACTGAACTTTTAAACTTCATTACAGTGATGCATCTTGTTCATTAGTTACTGCTGAATATAAGCTTCATGTACAAAGCTTTTGACACTGTCCCACGTGGCACCCTTGTCTCTAAATTGGAGAGGCATGGGTTTGATGGATGGACCACTCGGTTGTTATGGAATTGGCTGCATGGTCACACTCAGAGAGTCGGGGTCAACAGCTTGATGTTCAGGTGGCATTCCTCAGGGCTCAGTGTCGGGGTCAGTGCTGTTTAACATCTTTGCTGGGGACATGGACAGTGGGACTGAGTGCACCCTCAGCAGATTTGCCGATGACACCAAGCTGTGCAGTGCAGCTGACATGCTGAAAGGAAGGGGTGCCACCCAGAGGGACCTTGATAGGCTTGAGAGGTGGGTCCATCAAACCTCATGAACTTCAACAAGGCCAAGTGCAAGGTCCTGCCCATGGGTCAGGGCAATCCCAAGCACAAATACAGGCTGGGCGATGAGCGGATTGAGAGCAGCCCTGCAGAGAAGGACTTGGGGGGTACCAGTGGATGGAAACCTGACTGTGAGCCAGCAACGTGCACTCGCAGCCCGGAAAGCCAACCGTGTCCTGGGCTGCATCAAGAGAAGTGTGGCCAGCATGTCGAGGGAGGGGATTCTTCCTCTCTTGTGGGACCCCCCCTGCAGTGCTGTGTCCAGCTCTGGGGCCCCCAACGTAAGAAGGACACGGAGCTGTTGGGTCGGGTCCAGAGGAGGCCACGAAGATGATGAGGGGGCTGAAGCACCTCCCTTATGAGGCCAGGCTGAGAGAGTTGGGGGGGGTTCAGCCTGGGGAAGAGAAGGCTCTGGGAAGACCCTGAGAGCGGCTTCCCAGGGCTTAAAGGGGGCACAGGAGAGGTGGGGGAGGACTCTGGATCAGGGAGTGTAGTGATAGGATGAGGGGTAACGGTTTTAAACTGAAAGAGGGCAGGTTTAGATGAGATAAGGAAGAAATTCTTTACTGTGATGGCAGTGAGACACTGGAACAGGTTATCCAGTGAAGTTGTGGATGCCACAACTTCTGAGAAATCTGCTTTTCCATGATTTCAGCTAAAGTCTGCTCATACTGCCAGAAAGGAACAGTTATTGAATTTCCATGCTGAGTTTGCTGCGGCCAACACGTTTGTTATGTAAACAAGTTAACTGAAAATTCACCCACGTTAAAAAGAAAAACAGATTCACAACCAGGGGTCTGCAGGCCAGAAATGCTGGCTCTGGTCACTTGGCCTAAAACAGTTACTTTTCAACCATTTCAGGAAAAAAAAAAAAGTAAAAAAAAAAATCCTCTCTGAAGGTCACTCATTAGAGCAATGCACTGTTCCTCCTTCCTTCCATATAGATATTCCAAGAGAAACATCTGACCACCTGAGGGAGTGACAGCTCTATCCACATGAGAGGAGGTTGCAATGACATACTCACTTTTTTTCTTTTAAATTTCCACTAATTATCTGTCTTTCTGTGGTGCCTTTGTGAAGCAAGTCAATAATACCATAGAATGACTTTAAAGAGATTTTGATCTCTTCTGAGATTCCCAGGCTGTGCTTATCTTGCTTAGACTGTGAACTGTGCACAGCAGGGAATATCTATATTTAGACTTTCCTGAACCATAACTTTCTTTTACTAAACAAACACAAAAAGAACACAGTTAAGATTAGGCCTTTTCCCCCTTTCCCAAAGGATCCCAGCTTTTTTGCCTAGGTCAAGATGGAGGTTTGGGAGTGGTAGAGGGTATTTTTTTGAGATTTGCTGAATCTAAGCTTTAATTAAAAAAAAAAAAAAAGTTTCTGTACACGTGTGTCTGTCTTTTAGGAACCTCTTCCATGTGTCCTGTTAGAGGTTAGGAATTGGCTCATAGTTACCAACTTCTAAAATGTACTGCAAGAGGCATACATGTAAAACATCCAACCATATAATGTGAGGGTTGATCGGTTCTTAGTCACAGAAATGTTTGCATACATTATAAAAAACCACAACGCCCACTTTCCTACTAAAGTATCAATATCTTCCTCTTTCTATCACTTAAAACTCATTTTGTTCTTTAAAGCTTTATTATTTCTAATTCTCTAGAATACTTCAATCACCTAGTCTTTAGCTACTTCATAACATTTTATTGCTTGAAGATTTTGCACACTGGTTTGTCTCTCAACCATAATCTTATGTGGTTTTATTTTCATAAGTGTTCAACATATTCTTTGCTTGTTCTTGAACCCCACAGTTTAGGTTTTGGATGTAAATAATGGAAAGGATTGTGTTGGGCAATTGAGAGTGACTGGTGCTTCAAGATCTCACACGGTCAGTCCCATTTATTGTCAGTATTTATTTAGTCTAACCAAAACTAATAGCTTATGCTCCTCTAGTAATAAGCTTCATGTTTCAGTTGCCTGTTGAGCTGCCTGCCTGATACAGCAGGTATCCCTTACAGTTCTCCTCTTTTTTGGTCTCTTCATATTCCTTTATAGTCCCTACAGAAAGAGACTCTAAGCCTGGGTGAATGACAGACTCATCCAAGGCAATGGAAAGTCATTGTCAGAGGTGGGCTGAGTGACAAAAGCACCTGATGGTTAACCCTGGCATCAGACCTGGAGAGCACCTTGTTACTCATTCAGGTGTGCGCTGAGAGTGCTCAGCTCAAGTGAGAGGCCAGCGGCTGGGGGCGGCTTTCATCTCAATTTAATCAACTGAAAGTAAATCTTCATCCTTTTCTGTATGGAGGGCTCCTGTTGTTACAGTCTTCGGTGGAAGATAAAAGCCAGTTCACTGTAGCTGTGAAGCTTTTAAGTACTCACCTAGCCCTTTACCCGAGTTTCACTTTTTCTGAAGCCTGTGCTAGAGGCTTGTACCAGAGATCAGCACGGAGACCTAGAATGACTCGGGTGTTTGAATGGAGATGTTAACAGCAGTTGATGGTTACCCTGAAAGAGAGAATTTCATTAATTTATTAGTGAGTGTTTGCATTTCATTTAAGAAAAGCGCATTAAGCAGTATTTGCAAATCTTTAAACTAAGAAGTATTACGTGTTTTTTTCTTACTGTACAGTTTGTAAGCAGCTGCTCTTATCATACCTATATGAAGGGAAATTTCAAGCAGTAACGGTTACGTCATGTTCTGTCCTAAAGTTCCAGGTGAATATTTAAATATCTCCATCTTAGCACACTTATTACCGCATCTGTTGGCATTCTTACAGAGATGATAAGTCTGCTTTTCCAGACAAATGTATGTTCTGTTTGTCTTTCACCAACAGAATGTAAACATAGTCATGACAGTATGAAGGTACTAAGAAGGTAAATATGCTGTTATGAGCCTATAACAATTTTAAGTGCATCCAAGCCAACACCTTCTCCACATTAAAACGTATCTAGTCTCGATATCTCACTGAACGTGTCTTTCAATACTACTTTGTGTAATAGGACTTAGAGTTCCTCTCTTGCAAAATGGTGCCTCTACATAGTTAGTGCAGAGCTTGTTTGCAATATGTTCATGGTGTTCTGGGTAACTGCCACCAGCTGAAATATTTCACCAGCAAATTCAGTGCATTAATGATGATGTTACAATGGATTGTGATACAAACTAAAGCCTATGGTCATGTGGGTGTTGAAGCAGAGGTTACAATTCCAATTCTTTTTCATCTTCTGTCACCTCTTTTTCATTAGCCAGAGTATAATTCTCGGGTTGTTGCACATTTTCGGACTGCTACTGCTAAGTGCTCTGGCAAAACAGCCTCCCAAGCAGTGGAAAAATCTTTAGCTTGATAACCACCATAGTGGTGGAGGATGAAATTAAAATCAGGCAGCTTGATATTTTTCTGGAGTGGCTTCACACAGTGAAAATGCTTAGAGACTTGGTCAGCCAGCACTGGTGAGAACAGCCAGGCTAACCTGGGAGGATCAGAAAGGACAGCAGAATAGCAGTTGTAGGTGCCAGTCCTCTGGAAATCTGCACAAATGTGACTCCCAAAGCACCAATATTAGCCCGCAACATGAGAGTTTTGTCACTGTAGAAAAGTCTGTGACACCTGGAAGCTCTCCTTTCCCCAGCTGTGTGGAGAATAATGGAGTGATGGTAAACCATCCCTTTGGGTCTGTTGGCACTGATAGCCAGTGGAGGTTATTAACAAAGAACACAGCTTCGAATTCTTTCAAAATTGAGTAGGTGAGATCCTTTGACAAGACACACTTGCCTACTACGTCTTGTTCTCCCCCACCCCAATCCAGGCCCCAACATCTTCTGATGCGATCCTACAAATTGTGGTCAATCCCTCTGGCAGCTTCTTACTTTATAGCAGGGTAGCCAAAATTTCACCTGAAACCACTATTGATTTTGCCCTCAGTACACCTGGGCTAACTTCTACTACTCTGGCTTATGAAACCTCTTTCTAGAGAGAACTCTTTAGTCCCCAGTGGCTATAAAATGACTCCAGCATCTGTGTTTGTGAGATTTTAAAAAATGGTGGAGGTATAATAACAAGAATGGAGGTATCTAAGCAAGATTTGCTGTGCATTAGAAATGCTGCTGTGCTTTGCACTTTGTATGTGAAAATAAGGGAGAGCATTTTAGTGAAGGCTGGGGAATGGAGTCAGGAAAGACTATCAAGTTGACTTTTTTGACATATAAGGTGCCTGCTTGTACTAAACTTTCTTGTTCATCAGGGATCCAGGATTGCAGGGTGGGATTTTGGGGCAGGAAGCTATGTTACCCAGTGAACAATGATAATCTAAATAAGCCCCATGTCATAAAAGGCATATGCATTTATGAATTTATAGTATTAGAATTTTTATGCTGTTAGGGAGAATTGTGCCCAACTGAATTTCTTTTGAAGAGTGCGACTTTCAAGCAATACAAACCTATTCAACAAGGCCAAGTGCAAGGTCCTGCCCATGGGTCAGGGCAATCCCAAGCACAAATACAGGCTGGGCGATGAGCGGATTGAGAGCAGCCCTGCGGAGAAGGACTTGGGGGTAGTAGCGGATGGAAACCTGACTGTGAGCCAGCAACGTGCGCTCGCAGCCCGGAAAGCCAACGGCATCCTGGGCTGCATCAAGAGAAGTGTGGCCAGAAGGTCGAGGGAGGGGATTCTTCCTCTCTTGTGGGACCCCACCTGCAGTGCTGTGTCCAGCTCTGGGGCCCCCAACGTAAGAAGGACACGGAGCTGTTGGGTCGGGTCCAGAGGAGGCCACGAAGATGATGAGGGGGCTGAAGCATCTCCCTTATGAGGCCAGGCTGAGAGAGTTGAGGGGGTTCAGCCTGGAGAAGAGAAGGCTCTGGGGAGACCTTTGAGCGGCCTCCCAGTACTTAAAGGGGGGACAGGAGAGGGGGGGAGGGACTCTGGATAAGGGAGTGTAGTGATAGGATGAGGGGTAACGGTTTTAAACTGAAAGAGGGCAGATTTAGATGAGATATAAGGAAGAAATTCTTTACTGTGAGGTTGGTGGGGCACTGGCCCAGGTTTCCCAGAGCAGCTGTGGCTGCCCCCTCCCTGGAAGGGTTCAAGGCCAGGTTGGACGGGGCTGGGAGCACCCTGGGCTGGGGGAAGGGGGCCCTGCCTGTGGAAGGGGGGTTGGAACTAGGTGATCTTTAAGGTCCCTTCTAACCCATGCCATTCTATGATGATTCTATGATTATTGATCTAACAATACCAAAAGACAGTATAAGGCGGGCTTTAGCTAAAACATTGAATGTAAACACAAAGCAGCTGTGTTCTTTGGAGAGCTTGTCTGCCTTGGCACCATATCTGGTACCCCTTGCCACAAGGCCCCCCTTTTATGGCAGCTGTTATGACAGCTCCTTGGCAAGTCTTGAGGCCTCTTCTGTCTAAATGGTGGCATGAGTTCTTTCCTCTGGTTTAGGGTGCTTCTCTCCCTCTCTGTTTTTTCCTGTCAGGCCACCATGCTGAACAAGAATCCCACTTCATAGGCTTGGTGCAAATGGTGCAGAAGTAGCCACTACACAAAGTGCTGAAGTTTAAAGAATGCTGTTCATCAAACTTGCCCCCCATCTGATTTGTTTAGATTGTTTTCCCAAATAAATAAATACATAAAAGAGTGAGGGTGTATGTACCTGGATTTGTTATACAATTTTTAAAAAATTACATAGAAGGGTAGACCTCTTCAAGACATGGAACTCCTATATGTGTTGGGACAGTTGGCAGTCAGGTAATGGAAATAGAGTCCAGGTGGAGGGAAAAGATGCCCTTATGAAACCTTATCACCTCTTATCAAACAGTGGCAATCCTCATAGGCACAGGTTACTACAAAATTTCCATCCATGTAAAAAGCTTTCTTCAGAGGTCACACCAGAAAACTGAAGCACAAGGCAAACAGGCTTTATCAGTTCAGCTACTAACAGCCCTTTTTTCCCCTGTTTTTTATTTGTGGTTTTGTTTGTTTGTTTGTTTTTTTTTTTTTTTTTTTTCCCCCAGGAAGCTCTAAGAGAAGGGAAAATCCCAAAGGGCAGCATAGGAATTGTATGTTCAACCCTAAAGACTGCTCTTGTATATGAAGTGTATTAACATGAGGCACAAAAGTGGCCTGTTCAGAGACACTCAGAACCACTAGGAATATTTACAGTGACCCTGTCTAGGGAAACATCCTTTGAGTTGTCAGAAAAATGGTTGGGAAGCACTGCCTGTCCACATAGCTCCATAATGACACTATGTTATGTTCCACATTTTGATGTTCTCGTTGCCTAGGTTTTATTTCCAGATTGACAGGCACTGAGTATGTGAGATAATAAGCTTAATAACACGGTGGTGCAACAAACAAATATTAACGGAATTTATCATCCATTCACCTGCAAGTGTCATACAGGATCTAGGCAATTTAAAATGTCTGAAAGTTTGTGATCTTAAATGAGCTATGTGTCTCACTTAACAAGTCTGAGCATCTAGTAAAAGCTCAGAGCTGTAACCAAATTGTGGGCTCAGTTGATTATTCCAGCTTTTTTTTTTTTTTTTTTTACACTACAGCTGATTATCTCCTGTTTTCTGTAACTTGCTTGTCTCCTGAATTTCCAGTTCTCTACGTGTCCTTCCTCTCCCTTCAGAAGGGCTGCATGTGGTAGAAGGTAGAAATGGGATGTTACAGGACAAAGAATGTTGGTAATGGGGAGGAGATCCATGTGCATAGTTTAATCTTTGGATATGAGACTGGTATTTTAGCAAGAAGAAAAAAGGATTCTTTTGGTCATTGTGTATTGAGATTGGATAACATTTTGAAACTCTGAGTGGGAAAAATCAAGGACAGGGAAGACTGGTGGAGCAAAACAGGTACTATTCCTGCCTCCTGCACAGTAGCTAGCCAAGTCTGTGCACCGCTGATTCCTAAGCATTAAAGGTTTGCAGGCACAAAAGAAACACCACCTAACTCATAGCAGGGATTTCCCAGCTGTGTCTGTAGATTATCTCCCAGTAGCATCTCTAGTTAACTTCAGGATAGCTGTGGCATGGCCTAAAGAACTCTTGGCTGTCCAGGAGAAGCTCCTTTTGGTTAGGATTGGGTTTGTTTCAAAAAACATTTCTAAACCTTGCTGATGTAGCATGAGCTCGCTCTGCGAGTGCGTCACAGGTGACTGTGAGGTCTGTCCTCCTACAACATGCTCATACACTGGAGATACTATCAGATGGATTGGGTTTGTGTTTTTTTTCTTGAATATGCTACAGTTAGTTGGATTTGGAATAGTGCTGGTATGAGCTTTGGAAACGCTTTTCTGCATCTATTCTTTTTGCACTTCTAAGTCTACACACTGTGGTAGCTTCTGAAAAGATGAAAATTGCTGCCCTTCCCAGACAGCAGAAAAGCCAGTGTCTCCTGATGTGTCCATGCGGAATCAGAAAGCACAGTGGTTTTCCGAGTCTTGTGGCCTGTGAACTTTTAGTGAACTCTAAGGAATCATTTAAACAAAACAGGAAAAGGGTCTGCAATCTTTTGAGGCATAAGCATGAGAAGAAAGTGCAAGTGATGGTGGGGAACTGTAGGCCACATTGGACTTTTATCTTTCCTGATTTCTCAGTTTTAGCACTTTCAAAGGTTCATCTGTATCCACAAACAACTCGTGGAAGTGGAGGACCACTGGAAAGAGGATGTGTGCTTTAGGACATCTGGAACAACATGTTTTTAACACAAGAGGCAAAGACAGTTATAAGCCAGCAAAATGTGGGATAATACAGGACTCAGATAGGTCCAGGTCACTTTATACATAAGAGGTATATGTCCACGTCAGTCTTACTTACATTCATCATTTTAAAACTAGCTATATTGTTTTAAAAAATAATAAATTCTAGCAATACAGTATATAAACGTTTGGGTTTTTTTGTTGGAAAGATGGATCGTTTTGCTGGAAGCATGCTCCCAGAATTGTCGTAGGTACTTAAAACTACTTGTTTAGAAAACCAAACCTATAACCTGAGCAACTGTGTTATCATGAAACTGTAAGTAGAACAAAGCTCAGTCCAGCCTAATCCTTACCCAAGTCTTAATCCAAACCTAGTGCACCGTCAGGCCACCCAGATTCTCCAGAGAACAGTCTTTCAGGACTCACTTGAACACATAGTTTGAATAACTTTAACGATGCTGAAGCAATCAGGTAAGTAAATCTCTCCATGTGTCTGTAATGAAGGAGTTTGCATAAGCATTATTTCCGTGTAGCTTATTCCCATGATAGAAGGCAAGAGAGCTACAGCAACGTATAGCCGTGCAGTCTGTATCCACACTTGGGATTTGACTAACAAACGCAGTTCAGTTTAAAAAAATCTACTCCTACTGAGATAATTATACTGGCACAGGACTTCTCCATCTTTGGATTTTGGCCACATGTTTTTTGTGGTCTTAAATTCTTTGTTCACTGATGAGATGCTTTCCTTGGCTTATGAGCTCATACACAGCCTGCACCCAAAACGCTACAAGCCAAGCAAGCGAACTTGGCAGCCAGACCCTTTCTTACGTTCCTGCAACACGTACATTCATCAGAGCTCAGGATAGCCGAACTTTTGAGCTGTGCGTGAAGTAAGACATATCTCATAGTGGTGGCTTCCTTGCAGTTTCAAAAAAACCCCTTAGTTATCCTGGTTTTATGATTGGAACTTAAGAGCTTTCGATGCTACCAGTGTAACAGGTAGCAGTCTAAGCAGTGCTCCGCTGGGGCTGGTGAGTCAGCTCAGGAATCCCTGAACGGCGCTGCATTGGCCCACATAGATCTGGTCATCTGCCAGGCATCATTGTTACCCTCCTTTGGAAGGTTTTGGAGCCCTTCTGGCTGAATTCCTTCTGCTCTCTACAAGATCTCAGAAATACTGATGAGCCTCAGCCAGTCCTCACTAATCCTTCTTTTCTTTATAAAATCAAAATGCTGCGGTATAACCTGCACTGGTTGTTCAGTGAGTAAGGGAGTGGTCACACTGGTGACCCCCACGCTTTCACCATCCTCTGCTGCTGCTGTAAAATGGGATTGCCACCAAAAGAGGCAGCTCAGTGCTTTCTCTACCTGGCCTCCTCCTTCCAGCCTCCTCCCTGCCTTTGGCTTCATGCCTCTACAAACTGGTAGGAAGAAGGATCGTGATCCAGACAGGGGAACTGCTTTGGATTAAGACTGAAGTACCGTGGTCAACTTTCTGAGTTTGTTTTAGTCCAGTTGAGTTCCTAGCTTCCCGATCCTGTTTGCGCACGGCCACGTGAGCAGCTGGGCAGTTGTAAAGGAGGGCACGACAAAAGGTGAGAACAGGTGGTGGCAGTTTCTGGAGAGACTTCTCTAAACAGCAACACCTGATTTAACTGACTGTAAAATGAGAGTTTGATTTCCAGCTAGTGAGGCCAGTCACCCTGTGTGGTCTCCATTGGCAACGGGTCATTCAGAGACATGAAGTTGGGCTGAATCAGCTGCTAGCGGGGCCTCCCTCCCATCAGGAACCCCGCAGGGGCTGGCTGAAGTTTGTCCCTTGACTAGATTTAGCCTGTGTGATTTTGAACACAAAAACCAGAAATGAGCTTTCATCCCTGAGTACTAACTTTCACTAGTTTATCATTTAAAAGCTGCCGGTCCAGAGTACATTCAGAAAGCTTTCCAGACAATATCTGAGATTATAATACGTTTTGCCAGAAGTTAGGCAAAAATCCATAAACTGGAGAAGCTTGGCGTCGCTCCCATGCATTCTCTAGTGACCCACTGTAAAAAAGAAGTCATATCTGGCCTTTTTATGAATCTTCCAGTAATGAGTCGGTTGTAGATACAGCAGAGACCTGAGGAAACGGGCGCCCGCCGTGCTTCTCACGCCTTTCTCTCTAGCTGCCTCACTGGCGTTGGCCAGTCCCAGATTCTGTGGAGCACCAGGACTCCTCTCTGAGTCTCTCAAAGCCAAGAAGGAGCTGCAGTGCAGCACACGCAGGGGATTTTCATGTTCCCTCCTGCCTACAGCTTCATTCCAGAAGTGCTGTGTTAGCACGTGATCTGACCTGGCAGTTGGACCGACTGGAGAAAGGGGAGACCTGTCCTGATGTGGAAGGCTCAGCCCTTCCTTGTGCCCATCTGCAGCAGAGTAACATCTGTCCTGTAATAATAAAAAATAAAATGTGAAAAGCTTGAACTACAGGTAGTGAAAAATCACTTCACCACCTTCTTTCCACTCATTGCAAAAGATCCTCTCGTGACTTTTGCCAGGTGCTAAGAACGTTGCTCTTAATCATTCGTGGAGAAAATACACTTCAATAACTAATTAAGTGAATGGAGATGCCTCATCTTATTCTAAAATGGACTCCCATGGAATTTCACTAACTTGTCCCACACTGCAAGTGTCCAACCTTGTTGGAGCCCCTATATTTGTTGAAAGGGTTAGAAGACAAGGTGTGAGAGGTTCCAGCTAAACAAGGGAAACCTGCTTTGACCTGTAGCTGAAGCTAAGATGAAGAGGAAGATAGTTCTGATTGCTGGAGGGCTCAAGATCTTAATCAACCCTCAACCCTTTAATTAGCATGAAGCAGCTCTTGAGTTGCAGCTTACAGCATTGGGCCACAGAAAGTCACAGGAATAGTCAGCTTGCTCCTGATCAGGAACTGGGTAAACATTACCCTGGGGCTTCGTGTGGTCACAGGTTTGGCATTGCCTGAACTGGCTCTGCAATGTAAACAAAGGATTGTAATTCATTTAGCAACATTGTGCAGCAAGATGCAGTACAGTGGCGCACCAGATGAAATATATTTCCCACACCTGAAATTGTTCAAGGGCTAAGATTCAAAAAAAGGCAGTTAAAAAATGAAGGAATTTACCAGCTTTCTCCTTCCTAAGATTGATTCTGGTCTCTGCCACATGTCATTTAAGTTAGTCTGTATTGGAGCAAAGCAAATTCCTCCTTTGTAGCTCCCGTGCTTCATTTCCACAGGAGCCAAGAACGCTCAACACCTCTGAAAACCTGCTCTCCCGTATCTGGAAAGAAGTTCATAAATCTTTCAGTCTCTGCAGACTGTGTTTGATATTGGTCTGAAACGGTGACATTTCTTATAGAAAAAAACATCCAGAAAGAAATAATTTAGGAAGATGTCTTCGATAATGTCAGGTTTCAATATATGCATATTCAATTCAGATACAAATTTTGAGCTTAATGTACTCATGCAAATTTTAATAAAGTCTAAAGTCCACTGAGATGATAGCTGAAATAAAGCACTGATATTAGCAAAATTAAACACTTCAAAAGAGGAAACGCAGATCAGGTTGTTTCAGGACTCTTATTTAATTTTGATAATGTTTGATTAACTCTTGTATTTGGACCTTTTTGAGTTACAAATTTTCCCGAAGTTACTACGCTTCCCTGGAATGTTTAAATATCAGTGAAACATTCTGCAACAGGAATCATGGTATCAAAACACATTTACAAATTCTGATTACATTAATTAATGAACTGTGCAAAAATGTGTGAATATGATTAAAAGTGCCCTGAAAAATAAAGGTTATAACATGAGTGGCAAATAAGATGAAGAGAAATAAATATTTATTCCTCAAAGCTACCACAAATGGAGAAAAAGTACTATTATATACATTTTCCAAAACACGGATATGAACTGTTTGCAGGCAATTCCACTCCCTGCCTACTTGTTAACATACTCTTGGTTTAGGATGACTTCAGTGTTCGTGTAAATAACGGGAGGAATGTAAAATGGTCTCTCCCTGCTCCCTGGGTCAGTGATCCCTTTCGTATTTCTTAAGACTTTCCTGGCTTTCCCCCTTCTTTCCTCTGAATGGATGCTTCTAACACTTTTCTGATACTCTGCTGAAGTTATTAAACCACGTTTGTTGTGGCACGGTGAGTCAGCAGAACTCTCTGAGCAGCATCAACTGTGCAGGGCTCCAAGCCTGGGTCACAAAAAGCATCTTCGCAGGAGCATCATCTGCATCTCAGTTCAGGACTGCAGGTACTGCCAAGCACTCTCTCAAAGACATAATTAATATAAAAGCTGTGCTTTGCATTCCCAAAGAGACAGAGAAAAACGTTCAGGCTGGATAATGCTCGTTTCCGATGAAGGGGAGAAACAAAGATGGGGAAACTATACGTGTGCTGTGAGGTAGCACAGTAATTCAGACGGAAACATTCTGCCTCTGAAATGGAGCACGAAACAGCTGCCTCGGTATTTAGGAATGCACAACCCCAAAATTAAAATGCCATCTCATGGTGCCACTGCCTGCCTCCTGCAGAAAAAAAAAAAAAAAAAAAAAAAAAAAAGCAATAGCTGTTACTGAAACTTCTGTTAAATCCTTACAGGTACTTGCCAAATGCTGGAAGAAGGAAGATGCTTGGGTTTGCGGTTTAACTCATTGACTGGAACCTTTTTTTTTTTTTTTTTTTTTTTTTTCTGTGAAAGACGCACACCTTTGTACCGAACGATCGTTTTTAGTAGCTCTAACAGGAAATAGAAGTAGCCGTGATAAACTGTTCTTCCCTCGGAGAACAAAACGACACGGCTCCCCGGCGGGCCCCATCCCCGAGCGCACCGCACGCCTCCGGCCCCGATGCCGCGGCGACCCGGCCCGGGGGTGGCCCCGAGCCCTCGGGAGGGGGTTTTGCCCGTGGGAGGCGCGGCGGGAGGGGCCGGAGCGGTGAGGGTGGCGCGAACACCGGGACCGGGGGCGGCACAGCATCCCCCCCCCCCTCCCCGCACCGGGCTGGCCCGAAAAACGGGCGCTGGCTCTTTAAGGCGGCGGCGCGGGCCGGGGCGCCCCCTGGTGGGGCGGCGGCGCGGTGGGTGTGTCCTGCCGCCGCGCTCCCGCCCCCCGCGGCCGCCCCCGGTGCCGGGGGCTGGGAACGGGGAGGGGACGGGCCGGGCCGGGGGAGGAGGAGGAGGAGGAGGAGGAGGAGGAAGTGGAGGCGGCTGTGAATAGCGGGCAAATGGGGAGCTGAGCGGCTGCAGCAGCACCGCGGCCGGGCAGCGGAGCAGCAGCGGCGGCGGCGGCGGGCGGGCGCGGAGGCGAGCTCGGCGGCGGGGTGGGTGCGGGCGTGCGGCGGCGGGCGGGGGGGGGTTAGCGGCTTCCCCGCCGGCAGCGGCACCTTCTCCGGTTCGCCTCGGGGGGCTCGGCTGCCGGCGCCGGGGCGAGGCCTGCCGCCGCTCGGAGGCTGCGCCCGGCCGGGTTCAGCGGCGCAGAGCGGGCGAGGGGGGTGGGGGGGGGGTAGCGCCGGCGTCCTCCGCCCGACTGATTTTTTTTTTTTTTTTTTTTTCTCTTTTTTTGAAGCCGTTGCTTCGCAGCCGCCGGGTGCGAGCGGTAGCCGGGCTGCCCCCCGCCGCCCCGGGCCGATTCTTCCCTCCCCACCCTCACGTCGCGGGGCTGCCGCCGCCTCTCCGGGCCGGCACCATGCAGACCTTCCTGAAAGGGAAGCGGGTGGGTTACTGGCTGAGCGAGAAGAAGATCAGGAAGCTGAATTTCCAGGCCTTCGCCGAGCTGTGCCGGTAAGGAGGCGGCCCTCGCCGCGCCGCGGGGAGCGCCGGGGCGGTTGGGGCGGGCGGCGGCCCTCGGGGTGGGACCGGCCCCGGGGGTCGGGTCGCTCCGGGCTCGGCCGTGGCCTTGAGCCGGTTCTCGGGCGTTTGGTGCTCGGTGCGTGGTTCCCTCCCGGCCGGGTGTTCCCGCCAGCGGCGGGGGAGGGCAGGGCAAGGGCTGGCCGGTGCCCGGGGGGGGGGGGGGGTCTCCTGCCTCCCGCTCACCTGGGCGGCTGCCGCGGAGCTCCGGCGGGGGCTCTGCCCTCGGTTACTGCCCGGGGAAACCTCCGCCTGCCGCTTCCCGAGGGGGCTCCAGCGCGCCCGGCGGAACGCTCTCGCTGGGGACCTCGCTAAGATCTGGAGCCGGAGCCCTGTTATCGTCAGGAAGAGTCAAATGACAGGGAAGGGCTTGCCTTCACGGCGTGTGAAAACACCTAAAATTAGGGTACACGATCCCTCGAGTGAGCTCGTAGTCACCCGAGACAGAAATGAGATGTCTGAAGGTGGTATAACTGCATTCTGTTTTCTGCAGTCCCAGAGGTAAAGGTTAGTTCGATAAGCTGTAATTAGACTTTATCTGAATAGCTTCGAGGGTAATACATGTGGTACATTACACAATTTTATTATTTAATTGGAAGTGTAAACTCCAGGTGGGTCCAAGGTCTTGTGACACACGCATTACAGCTTCTGATACCGAACAACAGCTTCTTCTATATATTGCGTTCTAATAGTAAGTTTATAACAAGGCTATGGAATCAGTTTTTGATAATTGAAAATATTCTAAATTAGCCATGTTCTGGTTTCTGTGAAGTCTGTTCAAACTTTGCAGAATATATTTCGTGAGACTTCAAATACGCTTTATTAAAGCATGTCATGCTACAAACACCAATTCCTGTGAAATTTCTCTTGGCAGCGCTTGCTTCTTTCTGTAAAGATGAAGGAGGCAGAAGAAACAGAAAACTATTTTGAGAAAGTGACAGAAGCTTTTACATCAGCTTGTGTTCTTGGCATTCTGTATTCTCTTTGTCAAACTTCAGCAAAACTTAACAGAATTTTTTAAAGTATAGAAAAGACCACAGGTTCTGGTTTAATATCTTTTTAAATTTCACGTGATTCTCCAAACAAAATACTTCTGGATGAATAATGCGAAGCTTTGACCTTGCCCAAGAGATTTTTGGTTCTTGTTGTGTTCAAAAATACACTTTAACCTCCAATAAACATAAGAAAAATGTCATTTGGCCTTGGGGTTTGGTATAGGCTGGTTTTTGTGCCGAGAAACTAAGGGTAATCTCAGAAAACACATAAAAAGCTTTTTGTAGTAATTTGGTTTTCATTTTTGGTATTATGTGCTGTACATTTGTATGTTTAAGAATCTCCAACACTGACTTTCTGCCCTCCGCTGTCCTTGTTTCTCTCTGACTAGGTTATTTGCTTCGTTTTTCTCTGCTTCAGAAATTCTTTACACTTGTGTTACATAACACGGATCTACAATTTCTTTGTGTACTGTACAAATTTATAAATAGTTTTAGGTCCTCACAGTGCTGTGAAAATTGATCTCAAAATGTCTTTCTTGCTACACTACTAATTTCTTGGTGAAAATTAGACTATCTTATTCAGCACAGGCTAAGCTTACTTTGGTTAGCATTTACAGACACTGTATATGTCTGTTCAGTCGTGCTCTGACGTTTTAAAAAGCATTTAATGTTAGTCTTTCTGTAGAAGCGGAGTTAAGTGTTCGGTTTAAAGATCAGTGCAGTCACTGGAGCAAGTTGTGCTGATACCTTGGATGCTCTGTTTTCCTTCCCGGTAACTTTCATTGGCACCAGTGGGAAGCTGGATTCATTTAGGCAGAGATTTCAAGTATCTTAGGCATAATATTTACTTGATTACTTGTATGTTTGTAAGCTTTTGTTGCTGTAGAGAAAGTGGGGCCAAGCTCAACATACATCTTACCAGTAATATTTGTATGGTAGGAAATACAGCAAGCGTACTCATTCCTTTATAGTGATTCATGCAGTAGAGTGGACTGTGTCTGTCTACTCTATGTACTTTATGGTGGCTGTTACTTGGAATTTATTTGCCTATTGCCTAGGGATATACTTTCTGGATGACTACAAAGTTCAGTTTTCTTTGTATGGATTTGCAGTGAAGCAGTTATATAATCCAGGAAAGTAAGAGAAGCCTCCTAATGAACTCCTGTAGCACGCTGGTTTTAAAGCAGGGGTGTTATAAGGATGAGAAAAATCTTCATTTCTTTGCAGTCTTTCAGTGCACCTTTAGTGCAAAGCACTGGCGTCCTAAAGGGATCGTGAACAGATGCTTCAAAATTCGTTCCAACCATCCTCTGAGAGATAGTCGAAGAGCTGAACGACTTTCTTAAGAGTGGTACCAGGCTTTGTCTCCAGCAGCACTCCTAAGCTGAAATGTTACATTCTCCTAGCTGAAATGAGACGTGAGCCCGTGTGAGTGGACCTGCAGATAAGGTGCTGCTTTAGGTCATAGGCAGGCCTGCCTTCACATTTTTCTGCTCCACAGAGGCTGGGCAGAAACCTTAAATACTTCCCTCGTGCTTGTATCCATTCTTAAAGCATAACTTAGGCTGCTGGGTTTCAATAGGTTTCCCTGTTAAGTTATGGCATCTGAATTCTTCTAGTTCTTTTACTTTGGAGAACTTAGACACCCTCCTCCTTTTCTTAAAACTTTGGCTTGGTTATGTAAAGTTCTGGTAACACATGTGTGTGGCATGGCAACTGTCCTGCCTGAACACAGTGTCTTGGGTCTTTTTCCTAAGCTTTATATCTACGAGGTGATCTTCCTCGTATCAAAGGCCTTTGAGCTCACCTGCACTTCTGGTCCTCATTGTGTCACGCTAGATGCGTCCTACCTGAGCTGTGTTCTTTGTAGAGCATAACAGCCTTGGCTGTGTCTTCCAGGTGTAGCTCAAGGGGATGAAAGCAGTGCCAGTGGTGATCTCTATCTCTACATTTATAGCCCAGACCAGCGATTCCCCAATTGTTGGGTGACTGCAGCCCTTAATGGTTCTACATCTCTTCCAGGCTTGGAAGTGTGGTTTCACAGGCCTGTCGCAGAGAATCAGCGGTCCCTTGGCCTGCAGGTTTCACGCCTGCAGCTGGTGTCTCACCAGGGAGACTACACCTGAAGGTGGGCCAGCCTTGCTCCGATCCTCTGGCCGAACCTGTCTCTGTATAGAGAGGAATGTGAGCTTCCCCCCCTCCCAGCGCCGGGATAGCCATCCTCTGTGCTATGTCTGTAGCACCACGGCAGGGGCATTCCTTTGGGATGAGGTGTCTCCTCAGTTCTGGTCTCTGCTTCCCACAGTGGTTTTCGGTTCCACCCAGCAGCTCCTTTCTCTACAGAAAGTGTTGGTGGAGTAAGACTTCTGTCTTCCTATCTGTGCAGTTTCAGTGGGGAGAAGAGAGTCTCTGCGTCAGCCTTGCTGATACGAGGGCGTTCGTATTTGAGTTGTGATGTGAGATTGAGCTCTTCTGGGCATTTGGTACGGGCTTCTTATCTCTTCAGTTGCATTTATTATTCAGGAGGCAATTTAAGAAGCTGCTGCTGCCAAGTAGTCCTGTGCTTTTGAGTGGAGCTGCTAGGACGCCATGCTTTGTGTTGAACTTGGTATTATCTGCATGCTAGCATATATGCTGCTGCAGTTCCCTGGGTAGGGTCCCTTCTGGGACTGCAGCGTGCAAACGTCTGGTTTCTGCATCTCAAGTCGACTTTCCTCTGAGCCTTTATATTCACCTCCACCAATGTGATGGCACAGCCTCAGAGCTCCAGATAGCTGGCTACTGGCAAAATACTTTTTAGCAGGCTATAGGTACTCTGTAAGACAAAGTTTCTAGGGGCTCCTAACTGAGAATTTAGGAGCTCATGATGTAAACGTGTAGTTCTGGCATTGTCATGTGTCGCTGCCACTGCTGAAAGGAACAGTTCCTCCTTCCTCTAGCTGCTTGGTCTCATCCTCTGTCTCGAGCTGGGTTTAGTGGTTATGCAGTTGGCAAAGACTCTCTCAATCCCATCAGTTCCCTGCTCATCACACTGACCTTGGAATGGTTGTCACCGTGCAGATGCATGAGCACTAATACAAGGTTAGGGAAATGGAGATGTCCCATTCCATTACAGAGGTGACAGCTGTGGTGTGAATTGCAGATGGTGGTAAAGTCCCTTGGATACCCGTATTATCCTTTTGTAGAATGTGCATAGATGTACTGTCAGGTCTCTCTGGATGTCTTGAATAAAACGAGTCCTGCTCATGCCACATGAGGAGTGGTGGTGGCAGTACAGATAAAGGCATATATCTGTTCAGGAAAATGAGTTGTGTGTGTTTGGCACCAGTTCAGAGTAGTGAGGTACAGCCACTTAGAAATGGCTGTTCACTCTATAAAAGCCTCCATTTCCTTGGTAGTTGTTCACCTTGTCATCTGTTAATACAGTCTCTTCTGGAAGCTGTGGAGATGTGAGGCAGTTAAGGCAATGTGAATAAGTTATAGTGATATGAGGTGAAGGGAAATATGCTTCATCCACAAGGAGATAATTTAAAGTCACCCTATTGGGAGTGATGAGCTACTTCTCAGTTATTTTGGGCAAAAACATTCACATGTGCAACTCGTAAGCTTGCATGGTAATATGGTATCTCTTCTGTGTAGCTATATACATAATGAGTCAGAATTTCCTCTTTATAGCATGTAAAAAATGAATAGCAAAGGAGTTGAAGAGTTGCCTGAAAATGTAATGCGTGTCGTGATGAATCCTGCAGTTCTACAGACAGAAGAACTGTGCTTGTACATCCTAATGTTCAGATTATTTATGGTCAGATTTTATTGTGCTCTGTGTTTTTTTTTTTTTTTTCATAAAAGCAGGGTGAGTGTCAGGAAATGACAGAAATTCTGAGAAAATAAAATTCTGACCACAAAATAAAATGGAAGTGGGGTAATTGAGAATGCCTTCTAGTAAAGCCCAGTTATCTTGATCTTTAGTGAGCAAGTTGAATTGTCATCTTCCTTCCTTGGGAGATCACCCATGACAAACCGATAGCATTCCTTGGCACACAGAAAGCTAAGGCTTCTTGGTCTGGTTTGGATTCCCAGGTGCTACCCCACTGCTGAAGACTGTTCTGAAACTTGAGACCGTGTTCTTGAACCGCTACCTGCATCAGTTCAGCAGGTCTTGGGTTTATGCAAGGGGATGTACTTTTCTTTGGGTATGTAGCTCCTGTTAGAGCATGTGTCACCTGTACTGAAGACCATTTGGGTATGACAGGTCACTGTGGTGGGTTGGTTTGGTTTTTTGGGTTGGTTTGGGGTTTGGTGGTGTGGGTTTTTTTGTTTGGGTTTTTTTTTTTTTTTTTTTGATTGAGTTATGATGAAGCTCTTCTGATGCTGATACCAGATTGATCTGCTGAACATAACAACCAATGTTTGTTTTTTTCCCACCAAAATATTATGCCTATTTTAAATTTCTGTATGACTTGAACTTGTTCTTTTTTTTTTTAAGTTAAACTGATTCTCTAACTTCTGCCCGTTTCATTTTCTGTGATAGATAGTTTAGCCCTCTTTTACCACATATGAGAAGCTACTCTATTTAATAAATCTACCATAAAAAGGCAAACACTGTTGTCAGTGCTGTTGATCTGCATGGCTCTCTTTCTCTTCTAAACTTTATTTGTGGTCTCTTGTGTGCTATGGCCTGTAAACAAGAACCTAAACATGAGTTTTAAGATAGATTTAAGAATAATACTGGTTTGAGGGTATTGAATTAATCTGTTTCTTTATATAGCAGGCCATGAAGTATATTGCATATTTTTTTTTCAGGAAGAACTCGGGGGATTTTCTTTAACCCCAATTCCCCACAAAAAGCACCTAAATACTACTTTTGTTAAATGCCTGGCTTGTGCCAGTTAGCTTTTACAGCCTTAAAAGCCATAAAAACAAAATGTATGTGTGTTGATCAATAGTTCCCATTGTTGCTTGTGTTAGTTTGAAATACTATATCATGAGAAGTAACTGGGGGCTGGCTGGGTGGGTAAGTTTCTTTGACATCAGCTCTAACAAAGACTTACAGCTAGCCTAATAGTAGAAATTATACAAAGCCATGAGAAAGTGCTGAAGGTGGTAGCAAAAACCCCATGTATTTCTTGGAGGAAAAGTTCAGTGTATTTCTGTGTTCGTGCTCCTTCTTCCAGTATGTAGAGAAGACTTTACATCACAGAACTGGATATATGTGGGTTTTCTTAATCTCTGAGAGTGCTTGTTTGTAGGCATCCTTCTCACAAAAAGCTCACTGCGTTACGCTTGCAGAACCATTTCACGGGAAGAGAGCGCAGCCGCTCTGCAACAGAAGTGACTACAACAATCACCCTTTCATAGCAACTCTGTTTTGTGATCTAGTAATGTTTTACCTCAGGTTCAGGAAGTTTGCGTCGTACTTATGGTACATCCCTTTACCACAACCTGTTCAAACTGATACGCAACAAAGAACAATAATAAGCTTGCTCAGGTGGCAGCTCTTCAGAAAAAGATATGTGTTCTTTTGCAGGTTGCTAGCTGGATACAAATTGACAGTGCTGCCAAAATAAAAAAAAAAAAAAAAGTCATTTTGGGGTACATAAATTGGGACAGAGCCTGTAAAGCACATGAAGTAATACCTCCATTCTGCAGAGCACTGATAAGGCTGCTGCTGCGGTAGCCTCACCTACTGCCTTTAGTTTGGGGCACAGCATTTCAAGGAAAAGGCAGATCAGCTGGAAATGGCCCAAAAGAGAGCAGCGAGAAGGATCAGAGGTCTTGAAAATACAGTGTATTGTACTGTGTTATTCAACATGGAAAAGAAGGCTGGAGATGGATCTTCAGACATTGTAAAAAGCTGTTGTAGGGAAAAAAAAGGCAACAAACCAACATATCCCCTCTCTCCCCCCCCCCCCCCAAAGTGTATTCTCCAGTTCCACTGTGGGTAGAACAAAAAGTAGTGGGCTTCAGCTGTGCCAAGAAGGAGGGATGATAGGTTAGTGGAAAAGGTACTGTGATTGTCTAGGTAGGCAGTGGAATTCGTTGCTTGAGACTTCCAAGACTGGCTTGGACCAATAGGCTGGGGATGACATGGTGACCTCTCCTGAGGTCACTGTCATCCCTTGTTTGGTCCAATCTGTAATAGCACGGAAGGTGCCTGAGAAACAGTTCTTTGTGTACATTAAGTAGTTCTAAGTCCCTTTACTAATTCAGGAGTCGTGACTTTGGAAGTCTAGGCACACTGTCTGGATGCTGCAGCCTTTTCAAATACATAGGCTCAACCTGAGAGGGATGTCAGAGCAAATACTTTGTCATCTCTGCTTTAACGTACTGCACCTGGGAGGCACTGATTGACAGTGTGTCTCCTGATATTGGCAGATAATGTTCTATTCATCTCAACAGTTGACACTTTTTGGTGAGGTGACATTCTTGAACATGTTCCAAGGAAGCAGAGCATGTGAAACACTAAAATAAGTGTGATACTAGATAAAACAAGCACCTGTGCTAGGCACATCTGTGCCATAGAGCTGTGGAACAAACCTTCTTCTGTCTGGTTATCTTATTTTTCTCATTTTTTGAGTTCAGTGTTCAGTCCTCGAAACAATGGTTTGTTTTGTACTGATGGAATTTAACTCTCTTCAGAAGGAGTTATGCCCTTTACACGATGAAGGAGGAAACTGCTGATACTTCTTCCATTCTGTCCAAATACTACACAAATACTAGTTAGTATTCTCTTTTCTCTCTGTAGAGAGAAATCATGTTTGGAGGACAACCACGTACTTTAAGAATGGATTTTGAAATGACTGAGTTTTGTTGGAGGGGTGGGGAGGAATGTCCTTTACTTCAAAGTAAAATGTCCTTAGTTATAGTTCTCTTTGCTCCCAGCTGCAGTGTTTGGGCCATTTTGGCCAGGGTGTGATTGCCACTCATTCAGATTCTGTCAAATAATTCCTGTGAATTGGGAGCCAAAGCAAAATTCTGCTTTTTGCCACAGCCAGGCTGCTACCTGTCCGGGCAGGAGGGTGTGCGCTCACTGAGGTCGCTCTGAGGGCTCCCAGGGGTCTGATATGTAGAGTGGAAAGTCATGTTTCTAGATCTAATGGCACTCTTAGGAAAGTAATCGGCAGAGCCAGGCCCAAAGCTTGGAAGCAGGTTCAGTTCACGTTGAGCTGTTTAATCTTCTCTCCTTGGATGCCAGTTAGTAAAGATTTGCAATGTGTCTTGTCGCATACTGCTGAGTCACGCTTGCTTGCTTAGAAGTATTTGAAGTTGGTCCTTCCTCTGCAAAAGAAAACAGGCTTATTTTTGCTCTTCATCACACTCCTCACAGGCTTTTCTTCCTCCTTGTCAATAAGCCATCTTTGGTCCTTTTCCCCCGTAACACATTGGTTCTGTGTGTTTGGTCTGGGTCCCAAGGCACTGCCTCATGAAACTGAATTCTCCATGGTGCTGCTGGCAAAGGAGGAGAAATACTTGAACGAGACATGTCTGTAGCAAAAGACAAAATACTGGATCTTTAGCTATGAAGCTGGGATGCTCCTGGCTGTTGTTCTTGAAGCCCAGTGTCTGTCCTGTCAGACCACACCATAAATGTGTGTGCACATTGAGGGAGTCTCTCTCCCTTGAAGAGTGCTAACAGGCCAAAAATCAGTGCTTTGAGTTGAGTGTTTGGGAAGTAAGCAGCGTAGTTGTCCTTTTCTGAAACTGTATTTTAAAGTGCTGGTGACTTTTTCTACTTTCTATAGTTTTCCCCTGATGTTAGGTGTGGATAAGTACATGTAGTAGTGCTATGTGTCTTCTTACAGCAGGAAGAAATAGTTCAGAGGATTTTCTGGAAACAAGGCCTTTGGCACTGCATGCTGTAGTGCTTAGTAATGACTCTCACTGCCCAACCTTGATAAAGTTATCTGCATGTTGGGGCAAGTGGTTAATAGCTGATAGAACAAGTGATGTCTGGGGTGATTAATGGTGCTGGAAGGAAATGATATCATAAAGGTCCACTTGTGACATGCCACGCCTGCCTCAGCAGCAGCCACAGCGCTGCAGTCCTTTCTCCCTGCCACTCTGAAGTGACTTTTCTTTTTAAAAGAATTGGTGTAATGACCAGGCTTATTCCTTATTTTGTCAGCCTGGTTTCACTGCAGAGATGGAAAGTGTCATCATTTGTACAGGTGGGCTGTGAAACACTGCCAGTTTCAGCAATGTGCGATGTTTTAGCGAGTCCAGCAGTGACCACTTAAACCTGACAGGGTGTGTTTAAGAAATAACATGTGTGTTTCAGTGAGAATCTTGGTTATTTCCTCATAGTTAAAAAAACAAACCACAGAGATGAAGGTAAACACTGGTAAGTTGTGCTTTAGCTCTGTCTGCATGTCCCACAGCTGTATGTAGATGCTGCTTTGTTCAGGAACACGCTGTTCCTTTGCATTACAAAAACCTCATCTCAGTTCAGGAGATTTTACAGGCTGAGGATCCAGCCCTCTCTGCCTGCTGTCACTGGGGTCTGGTACCAGTGCAGCCGCTACGGGCCCTCCTTGCTGCCATTTGAAGGCTGAGAGGGTAGCACGGGATAATGGCGAGGTTGCACCTGCATAAGTTCACCCGTGTGTTTTGTTTTGCAGTAGAGGCCCTATCTGCTCAGAGGTGTTTTGGTTGTCAGGCCAGCTGAAGAGCTTGAGTCCAGCCAAATAGACCCGAACCCGGCCCAGCCAGGACCAGAGCGATGGTTGTAGCAGATGCTTAGAGAAAGTATGAGGCACGGAGCACAAGTGCTCACCTTGCCCGTGGCAGACCCTCTTGCCTTCTGTCAGTCACTAGTTCACAGGCTCCGGTGGCAGCAGAGGTGTCCACGGTACCATGCTTAATAGCCACAGATGGACCTGCTCCACATAAGCCTTTCAATGCATTTTTCAACTCCCTTTCATTCCTGACATCCCAAGAGCATAAGGAGGTTATCAGTGCATGTTTGCTATTCTGTACTTTGTTCTGCTGTGTTGTGGGTTTCCTTTACTTTTTCTCCTTAAACCTGTAAAGGAATAGACATTACATTAATTTTAAGTGAATGTATGCATGTTCATTTTACTAAAATGCTCTGGCTCTTGACCAATTAAAAAAAAAAAATTAAAAATCATTTCAGTCAAGATACTGTAAGAAGTTCAGAAGTCAAAAGTTCCTCCACAAAGAAAAAAGACTTTCCTGCTAAAAATAAAAAAGCTTGCAAAAGAAGGAGGAGGAACTAAAAGCTGGGTACTGTTTAGGAGCTGTCTTCTAACTTTGTCTAGTGCATGCTAATCTGTGACTTACAACCAACAGTGGAAGGCTTTGTGGAACCAAAAATCCCTAGTAATTGGAGAGGAGGATGTCCAGATCCACATTTGCTGCCTGACCAGGTTAAGTGGTAACACAGCAGAGGAGCACTCTCTAAAGGTGATGTACAATATTAGTACTACAGTAGTAAAAGAAGCCCTGTCTCTAGCATTTATGCCAAATGTACAATTCATTTTCAAATAAAACGTGCACCCGTCTTTTGTCTGATATTGAGAGCACTGAATTTTTGTGGTCTTTCTGTTGGTTTTCAGTGAACATTGACTTTCTGTGGTTTCAAGTATGGCTTTGAGTTGCTTCAACTCGGTGTTCTTTTACACTGTTGTCTAAAATAGATTTTCTTTGCCAGTCAGTCTTTAAGCACAGACTTGCATGTGCTCAGACAAGCCTCATGGTTTTAGAGTTACCGTGCTGTCTGGCACATGTGCATGCTGATAATGCGTACTCGAGACGTTTCGCTCACACATGGCTTTAATATTAGTGTCCTGTGAGATAATGTGGTTTATCCAGACTATCAGAGACTCTTTACAAGGCCTTCTGGTCTGATAGAGCTGTGTGTGAAGCTCAGCATTCGGATACGGTTGCTGGTTGGAGGGGTGGGAAGAGGAGGATAGAGGGAGCTTGTTCTGAGGTTGCCTGTGGTGCTGCTCTTGTTTTGCCGACAAAGAGGGAGCTTAATTCACTGGAGCTGTCAATCTGGTAGTTTTCAAGCACTGAAAGAAAACTCCTGTAAAAGTGTGTGTAAGTGTATGTGAGGGAGGAAAGAGAAAAAGAAACTAAGCAAGTCTACTATTTTGATGAAAGGCTGATGGTGGAAAAAAAATAGTACTTGTAGTTGCTGACCTCTAGCCTGTATCTGGCAGAAAAGGGGAAAGCATAAGAGTAAAAGGAAAGAAATATTGCTGCTGGCACACTGGGTTGGAGCACCGTGTGCTGTGCAAAGAGTATGTCATGATAAAATTGTGCAGCACCCTTTGTCACTTAGAAGTTTTCTTTCTCAAAACTGCCACCTTTTAAATCTAGTTTAACCTATGGAGAAGAAATGGCTTGTGCTGTGCTTTCAGCTGTTCCTGGTTGCACGGATTGCTAGGGGGAGCTGGGGCTATAGGGGGAAAAGAGATCTATTTACAGGTAGACAGGCACTGGATAGGGTTAGATTTTGATTTTAGGGCTTGACATTTTGGTGTAACCTTTCCTTCTCTCTCAAGGAATAGATCGAAGTCTAGGGACTCTGTCCAGACTGGAGTGAATTTTGAAGAGAATAGGGGTTTTTGACCTTTCTTGGCCCTCACAGAACCAAAATTTTGATGCACTCTGAGGAATAGAAAGTACGAGCTTGCTGCTAGATAGAGGGTTAAAGTTCTATTTTCTTTTTCTTTCTCTTTCTGATGCTATTTTAGGCCCTCAGCTCTCAGCATCTGGGAGAACTTGTGCATTGAAATTTTAATCACAATTCAGTAGAGTGAAAAATCTTTGGTCATAGACATCCCCAAGCTTAAATTGCTTTTGTTGTGGGCTAACTTTGTTTCAAGGACTCTCTAGCTAGTGTCCCTTCTAATTCCTTTGTTAGTGCAATGTGATCATAGCTTTACTCTTTATGTATGCTGTAGGGCATTGATCTTCATCACTTTTGTTGCTTACTAGTGATGGATTGCCTGTTTTTAAATAGCATTGCACCTCAAGGTAGAGCTTTCCTGTGGATCTGAACTTGCTTTTTTTTTTTTTTTTTTTTCATTAAAAACAGTGGATCTTACTACTGTCTGGTCTAAATGTAATTTAAAGCCTCTGTTGGCTATCTTTTCCTTAAAGTATATAACAGGTTATCGCTGGTTCTGGGTATTGTAATCAAACCACATGGATCTTCATTTTATAAGCTCATGTTCCCCTGAGGAGCCAGAAGTGATTAAATGAGAAAGGCACAGGGTCGTTGGGGAGTTTTGTCTTTTTTCTCTAAGTAAAATAAACTCGGGTGCATAGTACAGAATTATGGTTGCAGCAGACTATCGCTTCCATGTGTACTGTGCTGACCACCAGCTCTTCTAGTAAAACTTTTTTCTCATTTTTGTGCTGCTGTGTTAAGCAGTTTCCTGATCATGTTGTATCTTGGCTCATAATAGGTATTGTTTGGGTGGGGGCTGGCACAATATTTTTGTGGTGTGATTAGATCTCATTTATCTTGAATAATCTATTAACATGTAATGCTTGATCCCATTCCTTTTTGTCAGGTTTTCCTCTAGTATTGTTGCAGTGGTAATGAAACAGTGATTGCAAGAGACCATTGAAGAAAAAATATTTTGGGATGTTTCTTTTGTGTCTTTGGCTATAGAACAGAGAGGACAGCCACACGGGAGGCAGAGTAGGTAGGATCTTCAGCCTGATGTGCTGTGGCTGTTTGCATGTTAACAAAGAACTTCCCTGATTTTAACTTGTTCCTAGTTTCTCCTGTTTGCCATTGTGAAAAAGGTCTATAGAACCAGACAAGAGAGCTTTCTTCCAACAGGAGAATGTGCTTCTGAAACCACAGAACACAGGTAGAGCATTTACTACAGCTAACGTGTATTTTTAAAGTTACTTTTCTTTCTTTGTCCATCAGATTTGGTACCAGTGGACTGTGGAAAACAGTGTTTACTCCCTGCCCCCTACCCCAAATTACACTAACTGCAATTAGGAGACCTTCATTAAAATGCTGGGTTTGTAGCTCAGGCAAAGAATTTGGAAACAAAGTAATTTATTCTGAGGCAGCTTTACCACAGATTTCTTCTGGGGCAAAGCCGTTTTCTGATGTGTAAGATCAAGATCTCTAAATCTGTTGTTCTGTAGATGAATTAGATGTGGGTCAAGTTCTTTGTAGTAGTGCTTATTCCTAAAATAGTAATCCTTGCATATGCATTAGGCTGAGATTCTCAGAAGCTCCTACTTGTTAAGGTGCTGAGGTTTTTTGACCTTGGTGAGAGCTGAGCACGTTTGCAGAGCTTGGCCTAATACAGCTCCCTCTGAAGCTGTTGGAAATCTCTGTGGTTGGATTCCTTGGAAACTGTAGGTACCTGGTGTTCAGGTTTATTTTCTTTTTAATGGAAAGCCCAAGAGATAGGTGTGGAAACTGAATTTGTTCACAGTGGCACAAGTTTGGTGGCAAACCTGGCTTCAACACGTGGATTACTTTGCTGGTTTGTTCTTGCTTTGTTGCACTATAACTACTGAGAGCAGGCACTTAAAAAAATCTAATGGCTCGGGAACAACGATAGATAGCCAAGAAACAAAAGCGTGGTAGGTAGTAATTAAAACACGCAACCACGATGCCATTTGAAGTATTTTGAATGCCGGCTTGGCCCAGGGAAGTATCCAGTAGTGTAATTTGAAATGTTTTTGTAGGACCAAGTATAGTATTTGAGTTTCCTGTTACTTGTTAGTGCTGCTGCCGCCTTGTCTTATGTTGACTGATACGTGGGTGTGAAAGGTCCCTGTAAGAATAGATTTTTAGCACACTTAATGCTGCTTGTAGTGAAACCTGAAACACAAAATGTTTTTTTCTGGCAAATGCATGTGATCCATGTAAAATCTCCCTGTTCCCTCTTCCATTAAATCAAAGTAGATTGCCAGTTGTTTGGGGCTGATCCAGGCAGAATGGAGCAGCCTAGCAGTGCTGCTATTATTACAGTAAAGGAAGACTTGTGCTGGAGAATGTTTTTTGGTTAAGTATTTTTTCAGTCTTTAAAACAGTGATGTCTTGTGTGTGGGTGTTTTCAGCAGCCACTTTGGCTTTGAGGGCATAATTGTTGGAGCCTTTTATAAGAACGGGGAGGAAGGTTCTTTTCCAGTAAAGTTTGACTTTTTGATTGAAACAAAAACACCCTACTATTAAGTGGTTAACTTTTTTTTTTTGTCCATTTTCTATATGTCCTTGTGAAAATTCTTTCCTTGGCTTTTTCCCTCCCCTCCAACACTTCAGGAAATTAAATTGTTTATTCAAAATGTCTGATGTCACTGTTGGACCTCCTATACTAGCTCAGGAACTCAGAAGTATAACTGAAAGGCCAGTCCCGGAAAACCTGAGGTGGCTTTTTCCTGCTGAACTGTAAATGTACAGTTTGAGGGGTTTTTGAAGCCTGCTTCCCAGACAGCTTTGAAACATGATTAAAGTTTCAGGTGTACATGGATGAGCTGCAAACAGTTGAAATGAGTTTAAATCTTGTTGTCTTCCATGTATTCACTGGGTTGAAGTTTATACAGGAAATTTCCAAATATTCTCCAATCCAAGAGAGAGAATAGAGAAAAGTCTCTTGAGTCAGGTATAGATCTGGCAGCCAAAATAAGGTTGACTTTTGGCTCTGCAGTAGGCTTCACTGGAACTTAAGCAAATCGGTGAATTTCCCAATACAATACGTTTTTCTACCCATCAAATGCAGAAATAATACAAACTGTCGGAATGCTGCCATGTGACTGAACTGACTGCAAATTGCTCGTAGATCATTGGATTTTAAAGGAGATCCAAAGTGTTTATTACTTTATCGTGTTATTTGTCAGCAGCTCTTAATTCACATATCCCTATTTCAAGGCATGGCTCAAAATTAAAAACTCCAGCTGTTAAATTATATCTACTCCTCCTTGGTGATTTCGATAAAAGAAATATTACTGAACCCAGTTGTTGAGGACCCCAACATGTTTTAAAAAATTTAGCTCTCTTAACTGGTATTCTCTCTCAGACCTATTTAACCAGTAGATGTTTTCAGTTTATCATATACAGAGTAAGTGATTACTCAGCTTTTACCAAGCTAAGCCTTCATCTTCTTGCATTGACTTTTCTAACTTGTCCATTTTAATTTATGGTGAAAATGAAGCTATAGTTTGAAAAGCAAAGAGAAGAGAAGGAGCCGGGAGGCTGTATAACAATCCAGTCCAGAAGAAAGATAGATAGTGATAAGGGTTATTTTCTTGCTTACATTTTTCTCTGTTTCTTATGTGGGTGTCTGAGTTCCAGCAAAGCTCTTGTAACCCTGTAGATAGAGCCAGTAGTTGCCATTTTCCAAGTGCATACAAAACCTGATGAACCGCAGGAAAATTCAAACTCTGGAAGTTGCAAATAAATTTGAGCTTAAGCCTAAACCTGCCGAGGCTAATGGGAGGGTTTTTTAAGAGATAAAACAGTTTACCTAACATGGCAATTTTGGGAAAAAACCTCTAAAAAAAAAAGTAGAGTCTCTTTTTCTTCTTATAGCATCTTATCTAAGAAGGTGCTATGTAACTTACCTAGCTGTGAACTAAAAAAAAAATTGCTTCTGGGAAATGATTAGTTTTCTTTCACATCTGCAGGTTGTTTATGGGGACTGGCTCTTCAGGAAGTCTTTACTCCTTTGTGTTTATTATACACAGTTTTACTTGTAATAAAAGTCTGAAAAACTTGAATGATTGGCTGAGGGTTGTATCGGAAGTGGGTAGCAGCTTGGTTTTCTCATGTTTATTTAAAAGTTAAAAGATCAGGTATGCTCTGCAGCCTTTTTTCTAAAGAAAGCTGCTGTTCACCACTGTACTAAGAAACTATTTTTACCCCTCTAAATGAGGCCCTGGGTCTCCTAGGAGATTTTAAGACTGCATATTTATTTTCTGAAAAATAGAATCATTTGATACGTCTTCTGAAACGGTGCTTGAGGAATAGCAGGATAACTCTTTCAAGTGACTGGCATGCAGCATAGGCAGTGTTTGGCTCTTCCTTTACAGGTGAGGATGTAGCCGTGAACCACTGGCCAGATCACATCCTAACACTGAAAGTGGAGGAGTGTAATCTAAGCACTCCCACGTGAAAACAGGAGGGGCAGATAATTTGCTTTAGATGAAGCGTAGTATTTTAAAGCAGGCTCTGCTTATGTCAGTCATCTCATCCACAGGACTGAAAACAGTATGTCTGCAGAACATGGTTTGTTAATATCTCTGTGGAAGTGAAAGTTTCAAGGAGTGGTCTCACAGGAGAGAAAAAAAATGCCCAAAACGGAATGAAGGCTTCTTAGACTACAAGGCCCTGTATCTCTTCTCCTGGTTGCTTTTTAAATGGACAGCTGTGAGCCACATCTTGGAAAGAAGATGGATGTGGTGTTCAGATCAGGCTGCCTACTGCACGATGCTCTGGGCTGGTGTAATCGCTATTCCTGATCTGAGGCAAGGGTCATGCATGTATTTAAGTTGGAGTGCTGTTCCTACTTCTTCTCAAGAAAGTTCATGTTGTTGAACTGTCCCGTTGTGAGAGACTATTTTCTCTTTATTATGATTTTCTGGATTACTTGTGGACTAGTAATGGCTTCTTTCCCCAATGTAATATATATGATTTCAGGAGATCCTTATTACGGGTGTTCTTTTGTGCTCAAACTGACAGTGTCCCATAGATTTCCCACCTCTTGACCTGTTGGAGGTTGCCTTTCTGCTCTGTCTTGCCTCTCTAAGATGTGGTTTCCTGATTGGTGTGTGTTTGTTGGGGTTTTCTTTTGTTTGCTTTTTGACGGGAGGAGACTTTAATGTGTTTTTTTTCCTTTTGACATTGGAAATTCTTTGGAAGGATTTCTGTATGGTTCCACCCGTGCTGAAGAAGGCGTTAAGCAAAGCTGTGACTGCGTTGTCCTTTAGGCAGGTACGTGGTAAGTGGTAAAGGGCTGATGGAGTAGTTCCCATTCTGAACAGAGTACTTAGTGATGGTATTAGTCCAGGATGGCTAATCCAACTCTTGTTTTGAGCATAAGCACAGAAGCTATGAAATTCAGGATTGTTGCTACGCAGGTGTCAGTTTATGGCAGACAGTGTCCCAAACGATCACTGGCATCCAAAATCTCACTGTCTTGGGTATAAAAGATGCGATGGTCCCTAGCAGGTGCTTTTCTCTTTCCACCCAGACTACCCTGCTGTGGAGGATAGAAAGGGCAGGACCACAACTCCTGTCTTGTCTTGTATCACTGGAGTGTGAGAGTAGCTGGGATGGGTGCAGTCCCCTCCCAGGCGACGACTGGGAAGGCTGGGGCCTCTTCAGCCTGCTGCCTTTGGGCCCCAGAATGAGCAGATGTCACGTTCAAGGTTTCTATTAACAGCAAATGAAGGCAGTGGGTGCTGCACACAAAAGGAGTGTAGGATAGTTGGGCTTTTTGGAGTGAGATGCAGAAGTGTCCAGGATAACAGCTGAGCCTGTGGGATGCAGCCAGTGGAAGCCTCGCTGCTCCAAGGAGTATTTAAGTGAGAGAGCACCGAGGTGGTGGGAAGGTAAGGAGCATCAGCTGAAATGCTGAGGGCCAGTGTGGGAGGCAGAAGTTATAGTGCTAGCCTCCTGTTCCTAGGACGTGTTCTGATTGAGGCATTGATGGGACTCAGTGTGTCCTCTTTGGAGGTTACCAGTTTTGAAACCTGCTTTATATGAAACCTCTGCGTTGAAAAATTGAGTTCTAACTTTAGCTCTTTAAAAACACCATTGTATATGGGTTTATGGAACAAATACAAACTTCTGCTATAAAGAAGAGCTTCCAGAGGGACAGCTTGACTACTTTAGAGTAGTGCTCTGTAGCTTCAGTTATGTCATGGTGTCAGTTCTTGGAAAATCTGCTAAACTAGTTATTTCAGAACACCTTAGGAATCTTCTCTGTGGCTTAACTACTAGGAAGTAACTGTCATGCGTTTCATGTTTATGTAAAAGGTACATAGCAAGTGGGAGAGTCGATGGATAGAATACAACTGTTCACATGATCCTAATGTGTGCGTGTGGGAGGAGTAGTTTCCCAAGACAGACTAATTTCCAAACAAGTCCAGTTAATCTCTGTACAAGTATTAAACGACTTAGTGATTTTGCTTTGAGTGTCATGGAATCAACAACAGAGAAAGATTGCTGTTATCCAAGGTAAAACATCAGGACACTGTAATGCCTTTGCTTGACTGGCTATTTTAATAAGAACCTACAGTGAGATATGACAAAAATCAGAGGATTCTTCATACAGTTCTGACTGGTGAAAGTGGTTTGAGTAAAAGCTGTTTGGTTCTAGTGGGATCTTACCTAGGATAGAAGCCTGCAGTGCTCATCTTGCGGCTGTCTGATACAACAGCAGACCCATGCCTTTCCTCTCAGCACCTTACAAGGCAGAGCTTGTGCAGCCCCTCTGCAAAACCCAGAAAGGAGGTAAGAAGCAGTAGCACTGTGCGAAGTGTCTGTAGTGGTGGGCTTCATCCGCAGCTTCTGTTGCCCGTGTGCTCCTAGCACGTTCATCATCAGCGGAGTACGGCTGTAGGTGGATAGAGACATTAGATAATGCATCTCGAGCAATCCTAGCACCGAGGCAGTGGTAAAATTTGAGGAAGAAATGGAAAGAAACTTGCTCTTTGGTGTTAGGTTCTCTCTGTAGTTCTTCCTCCTGTGTACGGGCGGAGAGAGGCGTTAATGGCAAGTTTAGCATGCAGGTTATCTTTAGAAGCATCTGTAAGCAGTTTATAGTTAGGTAGGATGCAAGACTTTGTGGGTTAGGGCTTTAATTATGGTGAAATATTTTACAGACAAATTCTTGAAAAAGAGGAATCTTCATGCTTTTAACAGCATTAAAGTTTTGTTTTGTTTTGACATAAGGGCTCGTTCATTCTTTCTCAGTTCATAGCCTTAAATGGACAAAAATGCAGTTTTAGATTTTTTTTCTTTTGTTTCCTAATTGTTTGTTTGCAGGCTTTTCTTTTCCTAGTGATGTGAGAAGTTATTCTTCACCAGGGAAAATGGTCACTAGGCATGACCTTAGTAGGATTTTTCTAAGAACAACACAATGTGAAAACAGTGGAATAAAATCATAATGAAACGGTCTGTTGTCTTTCCAGCATCACTTCTGACTGAATATCCTGAAGTAAGACAAAGATATAAATAAAGCTGTAGTGCACCTCTGTGAGCAGGGTCTGTGTATGTGTCCTGGGACACATAGCTGCTGTTGTGAACTCCATCTGAAATTAGTAATCGGAACTGTAGGTGTTATGTCTGACCAATATGCAGGCCAGTGCTTTTTGTTGGTTCAAAAAATTTGCACGTTAGTCCTTTACACTGAAACTAGTCTTCTCTTGAAGCCAGGCCTTGAGAGAGGATTTCTGCTGCAAAATCTGAAGCCGGCCTTGATGCTGTTAGACTGACATTGATGAGCTGTTGGTTAGCTGGGTGGTAGTGGTCTGCAGAGATGTCTGTGGGGTTGGGGTGGTGTTTGTCTGGTGTCCACCTTAGGGTGGTTGTACGGAGACGTGCAGGCCAGGCTGGAGGAAGACTTCTTTTACACGTTGTGGATGGTGATGCTGGAATTCAGATGGAGGAAAAAAAAATGCAGGTGTTCAAATTAGTCTTGGAAAAAAATTGTTATCCTGGCAATTTATTTACTTATGTCTGGAAAATAATTAGATAAAATAATTAGGAGTGATGTAGTGTTTCATTGAGATGCATGGGAGTAGTCCAAATAAGAGGCCATAAACTGTTGTTATCTTAGAGTGCAACTTCCGCAAAGTTTTGATTATCGTTTTATAACTGTCACAGCTTTTATTGTTCTGGAGGACTAGGATAGTTTTGAAGAAGAACATTTTTGCTAATTTGGGATAGCTTCTGCCCTTAAGGTGATGCCTGTGTATTTTGCAGCTTACTGTGGCACCTTGGACTGTGTGCTGACCAAGCACCAAACCCTGCAAGTCCAAGTAGGCAGATAATACCCACCCAGCACGAGTGAAGTCAGCAAGGCTGAGCAACTTGTGTGCAAGGGGGTTACGTAAAGCTGGGTGTGGAGCAGCTGCCTCCTTTGTGACAGACGGCTGGCTGCAGGGGTCTGATGTGCAAAGAGCCATGAAAACATTCTGCCTGGGAAAAACGCTTCTTGGAATAAGAAATCCAGTTGTTGCATATAGATGTGCAGGCGGAGTGTAAAAGCAGACACTTGGTCAAGGATTTTCTTTGGCCTTCACAAACAAATTCCTGGAAATATCTGAGCAAATGTTATTTCTATTTATGAAGAGGTAAATATGTCAATTTCTCTGTGTAACATTCTAATGGTCGTTTTCATTAACTGTTATTTGATAACTCTTAAGTGACAGCAAATGGGATGAACAAAAATCACTTGCCTCAGCAGACAGTTCAAGGATCCATCTGAGACATCCAGAATTTTCAACGTCATTTGAAACTGTTATTTATACATGGGAAAAAAAAAATGTTAATAATTCTTCAAGTACCTGTACATATTTCAGAATTACAGCAATTCAACAGTCATCACCTTTCTGCAAGTCCATTTCTTTTATGCTGATTGTATCTCCAATTAATCTGCAGTGTATTTCTGGTAGTATCTTTTGAGCTGATCATGCGGATGACACCCCTCAGTCAAAGGTGAAAGCCCTAAAGAGAGAACATGGGGTGTTAGCAGTGTACATCTGATGATGGGGAACGTGGAAAGCAACCTGAACCAGCAGAGGAATCATCAGCTTCTCCTTGCTTAGCGTTGTGCAATCACCTATATCCCAGTGTGTGGTATAGCATCATCTCCAACAGTTCTTATCTCTTATGTCTGCAAACAAAAGAAGTGAGCAAGAGAAAATGAGTATGCTTGTCCAAGAGAGATTTGTTCTGTGGTCATGTTTAATCAAACGTGTAATCAACATTTAATAAAACATTTAATAAACTGCTTGCATTTTTTCTTCTAATTAGTTGCTTCCAATTACTGGGATTGAAGAGTGAGTTTCAGGGTGGAGCCAGACAAAAATAACTTGGAGGAAGACAACTAGCTGTTACTGTGTTTTTGTGTCTATCTTTCCAGCTCCTACTCAAAAATTGGATCGCCTCCTTAGCAATGATAAGGACAGTGGTAATTTGGTAAATTAGAAATTTAACTTTTTATTTTTTCTTTTAAGAGGGATTTAGATTATTTTATAAACTCATCAGTGTGTTGTGATCACATCAGTGTTGTAATAGGGAGGGGCAGGTACCAGAGAATCTAGGTAAGTCCATAAAGGGAAACAAATGTGAGCTGAACTGTTGTCCTTGGGCTTTTTTTCTGAGAACAAGGGTATGAGTAACAGCTCCCGGATGATGGTCTGATTTAGCTTGTTGAGGCAGCTTCTAGAAAATTTGAGGAGACCCAAGAAATTGCCTGGTTCTTCCAGGTAGGCAGTGTAGCAGACCTCCCAGCAGATCCAAATCTGGACTACAACGGAGCCTGGTTAGAAAATGTGAGAGCATTTTTTTTGGGGAGGCGGGGGCAGGGTGTGTATGTGTGTGTCATATATCAGTTCCTGTGTGCCCTGGCCAAATTTGGGCAAGTTGTAGTCTTAAAACACATGTGCTCAGTCACTGATGGAAGCAATGGGTGTAACAGCTGCTGGCTAGGATAAGATATGAAAAAAACCAAGGGCTGGATTACTGAAGGCACCCTGTGTGTGTGTACCCCGGGGTGCCTGTGTGAGACAGATTAGTAGCAAGATGTGCCATGGAAGGTCAGGGGTGTGGGCAGCAGCGAGGCACATGCTGTGGGTGTTGGCCCAAGGGTGATGCCTGCAGAAGGGCTGAGGCTGATCAGAAGAAATTGTTCGGTTCAGAGAGACGGGATGCTCTAAATTTCTTGTAAGCAGACAGGATTTATGTTGAATTTCTGTCTTTGTCGTTCGTGTCACCTTATGGAGGGATGCGCATTTTGTCTTACAGCTTGGAGAAAAAACAGGCAGTAGTTGTGGTTTATGATTTATATAAGGTGTGTTTTCTTTTTTTTTTTTTTTTTTCTCCCCTCTTACTGCACTGTAAACAATCCACCAAAGCAAACAAGAAAATGGGTGTTCTGGCAGACCTGTACATATGCTACTGCGTAAAGCAAGAAACCTACAGACTGGAAGAAATAGGGAGAATTTTAATCTTTAACAGGAAACTTCAGTGTAATGTAAAACAGATAAAATGCCTGATAAAATAAATATGTTTGTAACACCCACATAGATGGTCTTCTCTGAAGTGGTCTATACAACAAGACAGGAACGTTTCACCAGCCAGGGCAGGGATTTCTGAGGGATACGGTTTGGCCTTTTCAGATGCAGAAACTATTGTGAGTGATGGAGACATTTTTATCTCGCAGACAAATCTCTGCTCCAGCTTCAAGTTTGTGCTTTCTAACCTCGGCTAATCCTATCCATAACAATCCCATGTCCATCCCTGCCCAAAGCTTTTGGTGTATTTCTGTGAATCTTCATGACCTACATTGGCTTGATATTGAAAGGTTGCAGCAGTACCTTGTTCCCTGTGTTGGTTTTCCAACTCCTCAAACTGCAGTTTCATCCAACAAGACCAATGGAAAACTCTGTTCTCACATTCTCTTATATGAACCTTTTGGTAAAATTTTTGCCCAGAGGGGTGTGTGTGTTGAGGGGTTTGGGGTTTTATTGTTCCTTTTTTTTTTTTTTTTTGTTCTACTTCCCAAATTTACATCAGCGGTTATTATTATTCCGCATGCTATATAATAAAAAATGTATTAATTTGCTGTCTCTCCATTTAGATTCTTTTTTCTTGTAAGTAGTACCATATTCAGGTATTGTACGTTCCAGACATTTTATTTGATTTCTAGGATCATGTGTAGTTTGTGCAGATCACCAAGATGATTCATTGCAGCACTGTCAAATGCTCTGTCCTCTTGCTTCTCAGGGAAGTTGGCCATGTGTCAATAAATGGAATATTTTCAAACAGTACGATCACCACTTGTTGAAAGCCAAGCTTTCATTTTATTGCACGCCTCTCTAATGAGGCTTCCAAATAAAGTAAAATCATTTTTCTTTGATCTGTGTTGATGTAAACTCAAACAGAAGAGTCATTTGCAGGAGAAGGAGATTCCCGTTATTAGTATTGGCATCTGAATCTGTTCAAATAGAGAAAAGCAATCCAGTTCCCATTAATTTGTACCATGTATTTTCAGCTGAACATATTTTCCTTCTCAAATAGGGTACTAGACTACAGAATTGCACTTTTCATATCCCAGATCATTTTCTGTTTTCTATTGACATGGTTCATACAGTGTTTGGGGGGAGCTGCATGGCAAAATAAAGGTGAAACAGTTTCAGATGATACTGGAACTGCTTTTATCCAGCTTTTTATTTGTGGCTTAACCAGGCACTCCTCTTTAAAATAACACCTGCATTAAGTGCCCCAAACTAAAAGCTGAAGCTTGAAATGCATCTTAAAGGGATCAGACAAAACAGAAGAACCAACTGGATGAGTTGTATGAGCCTAAACTGATGCAGAGTTTGAGGAGAAAAGATTTCTAGGAACATTTCTTAATTATTTCACGCTAAACCTTTCTGTGGGTGTCCTTTTAACCTGATGAAACATTGGATTGTTATTTGTGGTGCTCTACAGCTGGCTGCCGTAACTTCTTGGTATAAACTCTTGCTGTCAGTTATGTCCATGAATCTACGACTGACTCTGGTTCCATAAATGAAGAGGAAAATTTGTTCCTTGTACGTGCAAACAGTGGTCACTTGGTGAATGCAGGAGACAAGAAATCACAAGTGCTTTTAAAGCTAATGAACCTTGAGGGAGACTTGATGTCTGACTTGTGCAGTGCCAAAACGTTAGGGCCATCCCTTATGGAGGGGGGAAAAACAGTTGCAGTGAGGTTTCTTCAGTGAGCAGACACGTGAACTTTTTCTTGCTTGTATAATGAAGTTTTGCATGAAGGAAAAAGCCCCAGACACCTATATATCTTGAAGCCTGGCTGGAGATGAATAAAGTCATTTTTGCATGGCAAGTTGCTGAACTTAAGTATGTCTCTCATTTCGGCCAAAAAAATGCCCAGTCTCTTTTAGAGCTGCAAAAAATGAAAAAAAAAATGTGTATTACACATTTCTCATGCATGTCTCAGTGGGTGTCTGGCCTCTGTAAAAATTCCCAAAAGGTTTATTCAAGACTGTTTGCCAACGTCTTGGAAAGCAGCAGTAGATGTACGGCATTTGGTTTCAGGGTTAGTGGATTAAAAGCCCTTTCTAGAGGAGGGCTGTCTCGGCAGACATGCTCTTCTGTCTGTGCCCCTTGGTTTTAGCAGAGTGGAGGTGCGTGTTCGTCCTCCCCCGTGGTGTGCAGGAGACCTGCAGAACCAGCGGTACCAGCGTGGGGCCCGGCAGAGCCTTGTCTCACTGGCCATGCTGGACTGATGGTCTTTGTGTAGCATGCTCATTCTGAAGGTGGGAGCAGCAGAAGCTCCTTCTCAGAACATCAAGGCAAGCCACTAAAGTGCTTTTATTTGGGTAAAGGGCAGGAATCCAGATAAGAAAGTAAATGGAGCACCTGTAGCATGCTGGGGAGAGGTGATGGGTAGGTGTCAGAGGGAGGGGTATGGGAGCAGCAGCTTCTAGCCGATGCACAAATCTTCTTTAAGTACTTTTTTTTATTACTACTACTTTAAGAAACTCAATTCTGAGCTGTGATTAGTCTGAGAATCTAGCAGATACAGAGGGCTTTTTAGGTTGGCTTGCAATACCTCTGCCCTTTGTAGAAAGGCATTTGTAGGAAGGAGGTTCCCCTTGCAAGATACTTTTAATTCATTCTTGGGGTTTCAAGGGTTATGACAAAATTTCTTCTTCAGAGTATCTGCGCTGTTACCACAGATGTTTCAAAGTGGTTTTAATATGCTGAGCATCAACTTGGTAGGAGACCCACAGGGTCTTTGCAAACCTTCCAGAGACTTGAAGATGACACACTGTTTTCTTGAATCATCAGAGTTGATTTGCATTGCTAGAACACCAGAGTGCTGTGGTAGTTCTCTGGGTCGATGGCGTGGGATGCCTTACAAATGCACTGCCTAGAGGGATTAAGGTCTAGTCAAGACAAATTCTGGATAATAGCTCTGGTTAACGATTGTTTCTAATACATTTTTCTGTATCCTGTTGTCAGGTAGCTGTGTGCAAGCTCCAACGTGATTGTAGAAGAGGCTATGGCAGATACCTAAAACGAAGAGAAATCCTGAAGGGGTCAGATTCTCAGAGGGCAGTTGCCAGGCTCTTTCAGAAGTCTGCTTTTACTGTAGCCCAATACATGTTGGGCACCCAGAATTCTGACGTGAGCTTGAAAGACCAGACCAGTTCAGCTTTTGTCATCTTTTCTGTTCCTTCACTTTCATTTTCCAAAAAAGGACAATTGCTTTCAATAGTTATGCACGTTGTAGGCTAGTTTACCAGATGTGTTGCACTTCTTCAGTCTGGATTCTCCCTGTCCAAATAGAACAGGGAGGTATTGGGAAGGTTTATATGTAGGGCATGACGTAAGTGTATTTAATCTGAAGATCTCTCTCCCTTTAGATAGTTAGATACAGTGAGATATATAGATAGGGAAATATAGCTAGATTTATATTATCAGCCCAAATCCCTGCATTGTTTCTTTAACCTTGCGTGGTAGCTGATAACAATATGCCATTTGCATTGATACTGGTAAACCAATACTTCTGATTCGGACAGCTTATCTGCAATAATAGAGAAGAATCATTTGATGCCTAAATCTGATTGATAGTGGTTAAGTCTAAAACCACTAAAGAAAGAACTTTCTGGGTGCCTTAATGTACGTTGTGATTATATGTCGTTCAAATGGAGGGAAAAATGTATGCTGTCCCTATGTAAAACTTATCTTGCTTTATAAATGCCCAGAAACCTTGAATATATCTGATTAACCAAAACGTGGGAGGTAGCTGTTTTACTAAGAGGACGTTGGTAGTTGTTACAATTCTGAGAGAAAGCTCTCTATGAAATATGTATGCAGGTTTTACTAGCTTTGGTGTACATAAATTAAAAATTAAAACGTATTGAACAGTAAGTAACTTTATTTTGGGTCACAATGAACAGTGAGGCAGGAGCCCAAAGGAAGATCCAGAATAAACCAAGGCTTGCTTGCATCTGGTTTAAATATTTTATTTTTGGGAGCTGTGCTCCTCCTAGATGGGTATTTGTAAGAGCAACCTGATTTGTTTGGCCTTCCAGTACAGAAATGGTGTGGACCAGGTTTTTTTCCCCGCTTGCCTTGACAGCCTTGCCGATGCTGGAACTGAAAGATTTATTCTCACCCCTGCTGCTCTGCCCTTTTCGTCCTGTTTTTCTTTTCTAGTCAGAATGGGCCTACAGTTCACTCTAGCTTTGAGTGTAGTATGAGAAGATACCAGTGAGATAGTTTTAAACAAACCAATTCAGGGAATTTCAAGAGTGGAAAATAAAGTTTGGCTGCAAAACCCGAAAGCTGGCTACATCCTCAGGTGAGCCCTGCAGCCTGCATTAAGCTGTGTACTGCCACAATAAAATAGCTGTTAATACCTGAGCTGAGGATTTTAAAGCTCGGGGAGGCTCCAGTTTGCAGCTAGATTTATAGGTAGGCAGGCAGACACGTAGATGTGTGCATTGATTCAACTCTCTGTGCGTTGCTTCAGCACTTGCTAATTCGTAGTTCCTGTTGCAAAAGCTGTGGTCTTTGAAAGGAGGCAGACAGGCAGGAAGCTTGATTATCTTGCCTGATGCAGTTCAAGGATTTACTGGTAAACCTCTCTGTTCAAGAGCTGACACTGCTCAGAAGCAGTGCAGAGGCCAGCATCATTAGAGTTTGGAGGAGCGGTGCTGCAACTGACTTTAGGTGTGATGGTATCTCAGCCTGAGCACAGACGTTTGGCTGTATTGTTAGCCAGTTTGCCTTCAGAACTGTCCGAGCATGAAGACCCGTGCAAAGGTGTGCGGCTGGCATACGGTATAAATGTAAAACTGTAGCATAGCAGTCTGTCATTGCACAATCTGTGTGCTGCCAGCTCTCCCTGCACTGACAAGGAGACTCCCAGGATGGTGGCGTTTCATAGGGGAGAAATGTTAAGCCTGAACTTGAGCCTGTGGCACTGAACTGTCAGGTTGCAGCACTTCTGTAGTTGAGTGTGCCCTTGTCTGTAAGTCCTAGGATCTTCAGCATAAGAAATTTATCAGCTGTAGCTACAGGAGCTTCAGGGTATTTATTGACAGTAAATACCTCCAGTTAACTACCAGCAGGGTTGCTCAGTGTTTCTTTACATTTACTGCTCTGTGTTTCACGTGACTGTTCGTGACTGAGCATCCTAATTTGTTGTGAACTTTCTTAAAATGGTATTGTTCTGTCAGTCCTTTCTAGTGCCATTTTGCACAGTTGCTTACCATTACATTGTGCTTTTTGAGCGTGTAGGGTGTTCTCTTCTTTGAAAAGAAGAAGGTGATGCCTCGTGTCATCTGGAAAGCGGAAAAATACTGTCTGCTTATTGGTTCCACTGTTGGCACAGAGGAGAAGTAGAAGTATGCATTTCCCATTAGCTTGCAGGCTGGAGCCGTTCTAGCAATGTTATCCAGAAATGACATGGATGAAATCTTCATCCCTTGAGTCAATGCGAGTTGTCCTTTCAGCTTCAGTGTAGGTAGCTTTTCATGGCAAGTCTTTCAGTATGGTTTTATTTGACTTACATTCCAATTTAGTACTGGAGGAGTTGAGGGGACGCTGATATCTGCCCTCCTACTTCAGCATAATAGATGTTAAGCAGTGGGATATAGTTTTTCCTGCAATTTGGCAATATCTGGAAAGTCAGAAGTAAACAAAATATAAATCTGCTAGCTAATGTACCTCTTAGTGAATAGGGGATTGCCCTTGCCCAAGTTGTATGAAGATTCCCTTGATGAAGAGCAAAATCTGCATATCTGATTTCTAGGGCTCCGCTGGCAATGGAAGATGGAAGGTTTTAGAATTTTTTTTACTGACTAGTGACTTATTCTGCAACTTAAAAGAATAAGACACTAATAATTTGTAACTGCTGGCTTAAATTAATAAGGGAGGAGAGTTGCTAAGATCAGTATAAACTGTAAATTTTTAGCAGCTGGATTTCAGAGAATAAAATATTTAAGTGTTTTATGGTTGTAGTACCAAAAGTTTTATCGACACATGCAGAAAGCTTCTGCCTCAATGTGACAGCTAATTGAATGTATCATGGCACTGGAGAGAAAGTATGCAATACTAAGCATCCTTTAGATTTATAGATCTGTTAGCATGATGTTACTGCTCATTTTGTCCATAAAATGTAAATATGTTCATATGTTTCTGGAAGCTTCTCCTAGCTTCTGCAGTAAGAGTGTACGTATGAAAGATAAATACCGTATTTGTCCCCAGAAGGGATACTGTTTTCTGCATTGTGATTCTGCTCCCTCTTCTTGGGTCTCTTTCAGTCATCACTGGTGCCTTGTGACCTTAGAAACACTTTTGAAAGGGATGGGTCGTGTGTGTGCTTTTTACAGAGGGTCATATTAACACCGGGGTGATGAGGGTTGCGGGGAGACAAAGGGAGCTGGGAGCAGAGAGGACGTGCACGCTCTTTGCAGGGCTTGAGGAAGCAAGCAGTTTATTGAAGGCAAAGAACGATGCTGGAACAATTTAGCCTGCAAATTTGAAGGACGCTGACCTTTGGGAAATTAATGTCTTGTAATGGAAGATACAGTGCCAAAACAGCTTGGTTTGAAGATGGTTTTTAATAAGGTTATAAAGAGATCACATGGTGTGGCCGCCTGCCATAGCTGGGAACTGGATCTGATAATGTCTGGTGGTGTAAGCCTGTGGCTGAAGGCTGAACCCTACCCAATTGCTTATAATTGTCATCAGGTACTAAATATGTCTCTGAATGTCTGGTAAGATGAATAACTCATTGCCTTTAATTTTTCTGTGCAGCTGTTAATCATTCCTTCTCTCCACTGATGGCTCTTATTATTTTTTTTTTTTTCCTCAAAAGACTGTGGTTAAAGGTTTTGTGTCCCTTCTGGGAAAACAGTGAGTATGGGCTCCCAGAACCTGGGCTCACTAGTTCCAAGAAAAGAGTCTGGCAGAGCTCGGCAGCGCTGATCTATCTTAAATGCCTAGTTCAAAAAGAAAACAGATCCTTCTTGGTTTGTATTTACTGACTTACGGATATACAGATTTTACTTCTGCAATACCTGTTTTTTAATGCTAAAATTAGTAGCCCTGTAATGTTTCATTAAACCAGTACTGAAACTTTGTCTTAATATTTAGTGACTCCGGGCAGTTTATTTTCTCTAGTTAGTGCTTACAGTGTCTGGTTTCTTTCGTTCGTGGCTTTTTCCTCCCTGCTACTTGAACCTCTGAAGTCGTGATGTTGGACGCTTCTCTTTATCATTGCTCTTGCAGGATAAGGGGTTAGTGGATTTCTGACTGGATCTTTGCGGTGAGGTGCTGGTGACTGTTTGTGGTGGGAATTAGTGGTGTGTGGAAGCACTGCGGTGCTGCAGGTGAACACCAGAGTGGTGCTGATGCTGCAGCCCTGCCAAGATCCTCTCGTATTTTCTAGTCCTTTTCAGGTTGCTTTGTTCTGATACAACACTCTTCAGAAGCACTTTTATAGCTGTAAATGGGGTGATATAGTGCTTTGAAGATGCGGAGAAGATCAGATGGTTCTACCAAATGTCATGTGTGAATGGGGGGGGGTGGTGTGAAAATCACTTACGGTGTAGTGTCTCATGTATGAGGGCTCCTATTGCTCGGACCATTCCCTGTTTATGAAAACAAGGAAGAAATGCACAGATGTGTTTACCCTCTGTGATTTTTTTTTTTTTTCTTACTACTTAAAAGGTCCCCTGTGACAACCCAAAGTCTCTTTTTTTTTTTTTTTTTTCAGCCCATCAAAAGAGCGCTTAGAGTTTTACATGAGACCTCTTCTCCCCCTATAATACATTATCTGCTGGATTATAAAGGTGCACTTTACTTCCCTTCTCCTTTGGATCTATGATGCTTTACAGACAGAGAAAGTTGAGGACTCATTCCCCCAAATGCCAACTTTTGATCCATTTCAGTCATAAATCTTTCTAAAGCATTGATTACTGAAGGGGAAAAACTTGCTCAAAAGTGGGAATAGTTGGATATAAATTGTTAAAATTCACTCTCGTTAACTGCCTACTTGATAGTCTGTGTGCAGAGAAAACAAACCACAAAAAAATCCCCACATTACAGCTGAGTCTTGCCATGTTTCAGATGCCCTCAGTTAACTCCGCGTGCTCCGATGGGTGCGAGCCAGGACCCCCGGACAGCGAGCATCCCTGGGCTGGGGCTGTCTCTTGGTTGCTTCCCTGATAGACAATAAAGTGGTGTCTATCCGTGTTGAAAAATAATAAAAAGCAAGGATCCTCACAAATACTTAATAGCAGAAATGCAGGGTATTCTGCTGATGGAAAAAACTCGGGCAAATGAGCTGAGCTTGACTTTGTGCCACGAGGAGAAACGGGCTGTCTGCAAGGTTGTGGATGGCCAGTATCGGCTGTTTTTCATGCTTTGCTTTGGTATTACTTGCCCAGTGCCTTCCTCAGTGTCTGATAATTTCGGTGTGGTGGAGTGTCATAGTGGCTGCAGGATCTTGCCCTGATACGTTAATATTTATACAAGTCCCTTTGCTAATATTTTGCATTTCTAGGAAAATGCTTTTATTTTTTTTATATCAAAGCAATACATTATTATTCTTTGCCACGTTTTACATGGGAAATTCTGGAGTTGAAATATTCTCCCATCTGAGAAAATGAACTTCACTGCATGCACTAATAACGTCTTAGGCTATTAAAACAGATACAAAGATTGCCTTTTACTTTTGAAACTATAAATTCTGTTTGACATTTTTCGATCTGTCACTCAGACTAGACAGCAAAAATATGTTAGTTAATTTAACCATGGCTATGATATATGGCCTGATAGTCACTTTCTCTTTTAACTGTCATTCATGATGATGGTCAGATCCTAGATACTGTGGGGAATTAGTCTGAACTGTTTACTTTGGATGCTAAGAAAACCCAACCCCAAAAGCCAACTATTCTACATAGTTTAAAGCTGTGGTTAAAAAAAAAAAAAAAAAAAAAAATCAATTCCAAAACACCATTTAATGTGCTTTTAGTACCTTGATATTGACTTCTCTAAATCCATACATCATTCTAACTTAAGGTCAACTTGCCTGATAATTATTTTAATCACTATTGCATATGGTGAGTCTTGCATTATCCAGCAGAGTTGTTCTGGTTTCAGGTATAGAATTAATAAGTCATAACAAGCTTCTAGGTTTTATTTGGTATTGCAGGTTACTTAAACGTTTCTGTTTTTCCTTTAAATGTTGCAGTGTGTGATTCAGCAGAGCTGTGTGCTGAAGGAAGGGAACTCATGAAGAACCAGTAATTTATGCTGCACCTGAATAGATTTCCATAGCTTTAGGCGTGCTATGCCAGTTTAAGACATTGAAGCTTTGCTGTAAGTTAGGTGTTTAGTTTTATCAGACACTTTTCCCCCTTCTGTTTTCTCCCAGAGGTTTTCTAACATTTGCTAATCATTCTTTTATTCCTGGGCGGATGATTGGAGTACAGGATCCCTATTTAGATGATGTTTGGAATGAAGTGTATTTTAAAAATAGTGACCTCTGGGAATATAGTTTAGAACTGACAGTTTTTCAAACATCTGTTCAATAAAAGCAGGTAGTCTCTCTTTGACTCAGTGGTGTTGCCTCTTTGGAGGGAGAAGGGAAATACAGCTAATAATGATCTTTCTTTTCCCCTCAGAAAAAGAGACTTGCTGTGGGTTTTGTATAGCCTGCTGCCAGTATCGGGAGGCAGCCAGGCCAGCTGGGGATGGGAGCCCTTCTTCTCATAGGCTGTGGCTCAATTTCAAGCTACATGGGAAGAAAGAGGGGACATGGACAGCACCATGAGGGACACAAGAGTAGTGGTCAGTACTCCAAGTACTCCTTTGACATAGGAATTGGTACCACTGGAAGCATTCTGCCTAGCCTGGACAGGTTCTTGTATTTTTCTTAATTATTTTTATTTATTTTTCTTATATCCTTGATTATTGTTTATCTTAATTTTTCTTCACTGTCTTGTCTGCAGAATTTGCAGTTCATTGCTTGTGTCTGAGACACAGTCGTGCACCCATGCAAGCCTCCGTGCTTTGCGTTGGGAGAGGAGTCTGTTGTAGTATCTCACGTATGTTAAGTGCATCTGCCGTGTGTGTCTTGGCATAGCTAACAAAAAGCCTCTCCTCTGCTAAAGAAACAGCCCAAAAGAATGTACACCAAGGCTGTAGGATCAGTTTTTCTTACTAGCTTTTTAAGCACCACAGGGAGAAGCGGTGGCTGGTCCACGGCTCTGTCAGAATCCCAGGGCAGTTAATTCAGCAACTGCCTTGTCTCCATTGAGCGTCCGGCACAGACAGCCCCTTGTTAGGGAATCGTTTGTGGCCCACAGCCTGCTTCCTTTTCTCCGTTTGCTTATTTTTTGAGGGTCCCAGATTTTCTTGGGTGTAGGATCAGCTTGCTTTCTGTGCCTGTCCCTAAGCCCTTTCACAAGTGATGTGAGGCAGTTAGTGTGGTTAGATGGTTCTGCGTGCTTGGTTGCACAAGGGATGTCTTGCTGCCCTGAGCCTGCAGCTGTGACCTGCCCAGCTGAAAAGCCTGGAGTCACTGGCTTAGAGAATCTTCGAGGCGGAGAATCAACTAATGCCAGAACTGAGGTGCGTGGTTGCTTGACGTCCTGGTTGTTTGGATACTTTTTAAAATAACTTATTTTCCCCCCCAAAAAAAAAAAGCTGTTTCAGTAGAGATTTTTCCCAAGTTAACTAATCCTCAAAATATGCATGCTTCTATGGTTTCTGGTCCCCTGGGCTTAAGTATAAAAAGTTCTCAGGTTTCAGGTAACCAAAGTGGGGGGGCACACTCACACCCCTCCCTCTTCTGAAAAAGGGGAAGACCCAGCACAACATGCCAGCCTTGATAATCGCTTCTTCCTTCCTGTAGCTTTTTAAGCGTGTGTGACATCAGGCCCAGGAGCAGGCACCCCTTCCCTCCCTGCTTGTGTGCTGGCCTGGCTGCTTCCCCTCTGCTGGGCAGTACCGTGGGTTTCAGTAAGTCCCAGTAAATCTGCAAAGTTCACTTAGCAGTGGCGGGGGCGGAATTATAGAAAACCTTTGGACCGGCTCTTCCTCAAGTGGGTATGGCAACCACAAGTATTTTCCTTCTTAAATGCAGAAGAAAGCTTATTCAGTGTGTATGCAGGCATGGCAAGAAATGCAGCCTTTGCCATCAGCCTCTCTTCTTTCAGGGGCTCTGGAGCAGTCCTGCCTGAAGCCTGGTGTGTTTCAATGGCAGTTTTAAGTTCTTCTGTTTACTCCAGGGCAGACACAGCAAAAATGTAGCTGGTTTGGTTATCTTAAGTTTTAGCTTACAGTATTTGGAATGCTTCTGTGTAGGCTGCTGCCCTAATTTACAAAAAAGCATCCCCCACCTAATATTTCTTATTCTTACTTAGCTGTGTGAAAATCGTTGTTTCGACAATTTGACTATTAACTCTTTTTTTTTAGGAGATTCATATTTTCTTCTCAAAACACAGTTGGAACACAGCCTCAGGTGATGGTCTGCAGCAGTGCTTCCCACACCATAATGGCCGTATGTTAATCATCCCCCACTTACAGGCTGCTGTTACCTGCGAGAGGGCTTTGAAATTCTCTGCAAGAGGTGCTTGGTTTCATTTACTTTTTAATTTCCTTGCTGAGCCATGACAAGCTCTCTGTTGCGGCTGTGCAGTGCATGCTGTTTCTAGGCCAGAGAAACTCCAGACTGGTAAAGGGGAAGAAGGGAGTAATTTGTGTCACGGATGCTGATTGATCGCCGGTCCCTTTGGGCATCTTTGTAACGGCCTCCCAAAAGAAAGACTTACTGTATCCGTCGGAAAACTGGAGGAGCCATTGTGTATTCAGCAGTGTGCAGCAGTTGTGACTGTGGACAACACAGATGCTCTTAGATAGAAAAGCATTGAAGGCAGTCCTGCTCTGTGACCTCCCCCAAAAGGGTCTTTGATTTTCACATATGGGGTTAGTGGGAATGAGGAAGGGAGATTCCTGCCTTGTGCTGGCTGAGGCTTTTCGTTTTTAAGTTAAATTTCCTATGTCTTCCAAGTGAGAAGGTTCTGACATATTTAAATAGCCTGCAAGTATTGGGAGGGTGGCATGGAGCAGGGACGTCTGGGCTTTGTGCCAGGAATTCAGTTCTGCTCTCAAGACTAGAGCAGAAATGGTTTGTTCTGCTTGATAACTTGTCAAATGCAGTGACTGAGCATTGTCTGACTGCATGTACCTGTATCTCAACACTCATACCGGCACAGTAGACAACCCCCTCTACACATCTGCCTAAATTTGCTCTACCGATTGCAGTTCGCAACATTTTGGTGAGTAATTAGTAGGACTCTCCAGTCTCTTCTCCCTGGTGTTTCAGGATCACTGAAACAGTTCCTCATATGGCCAAAGCAGCATTCAGAGGCTTGGGCCTTTCTGACTAAACCCTGATTATTTGAACTCAGCTCCTGCAGGAGCCAGGTTGACTACAGGTCTTCAAACTGAGGTCCAAGGACGTGTCTAAACCGTGGGGCGTTGCACTGCCCGATGTCCCTGATGGTCATGGCTACACGACGCAGGGGTTGTTGCCTGTGCTGAGGCTACCTCAGTCAGGTCCACCTGCCACAGTGCGGCACCCATCTCCAGCTGGAGTTTTAAATAACTGTGATTTTTCGAGTCACTGCTTCCAGAATGGATCGTCTGTCTCGAGCGGTGGGTCTGTGGGGGCGGAGGTGCGGTGGGGTGACACATCTGGGCAGGGTGCTCCAGCTGCAGGGCAGTCTCTCTGATCTGGACCTGACCTGTGCCTGTGCCCTTCCTTTGTGTCCCCTTCCCTGCTCTGTTTGCAGAGCTGGTCCTGGAGCCAGCCTTGGGTATCTTTGTGCTTGTGATGAGGACAAGCCATGGGACAGCTTAAAAGCTTCTTGGCAAGGGTTTCAAGCAGAGAACAAGTGATGCAAGTCCTTGTGTGTGTATAGCTCTGGAAAGCGTTCTGTGTACCAAGATTATGGGTGTAGAACAAGGTTGTAAAGGATAAATGTAAGAAGAGAAATGGCTGCAAGGTGCTCTGTTCGTTTTCCCTGACGTTTATACATGTATCGTTGGATCAAAATCAAAGACCTGTCAAGCGTGTGGAATGTGCTGTGGTGCAATTCACACACTCTGAGGGCAGATGAGAAATGAAGAGCAAAGCAGAACCGACTAAAATTGAGATCCTCCCTCCCTAACGTCACCCACTGCCAACCTCTGCTCACCTGGCAGCCGTACCAGTCCCAGCGGTTCAGCTGCTCGGTATGTGTCTTGGGTCACTCTGAGGCCGTGATTCAGCAGCTGCCAAAGTGCTTCCTAGGCAGGGATTGGAACTGAGCAAGTGCTTCCCTGAATTTGAATCATGTTCATTAGTGTAGATTTTTATTGTTTGCATTTTAATATTAAACAACCCTTTTCCATTAGTGTTTGTTTTTACATTTTCCCCACGTTTCCAACATTAACCATTCCTTTTTTTTCTTTTTTTTTTTTTTTCCAGGAAAAGAGGAGTAGAAGTAGTACAGGTGAGTAAAAAATTGTATTTGATTTCTCCCCTCCCCCCCATTTTCTTGTAAAGAAGGTTTACTGATTTTAAATGCTGTCATTTAGATGTCAACAAGACTTGGGCTTAATTATTTTTCTTTCTTTTCCCTTCAGTTCCTTGCCACAGACATGTTTTTTTGGAAAAAGGGGATCCCCCTTTTGTGAAGCATATCTAGAGCCCACCTAGACTTAACAAGTGCCCTGGTGAAAGTGGGAATGCAGTTGAGCTTTTCTTGTGCCTGTTAATAAGGTCTCATAGCTGACTATGCGTTATTACTCTGCGTTTATTGCATTTACAGACAGGCTTAACAGAAACAGGAGCTGGCCTTTGAAAAAAAAAACTGTAGCAGAGGGAATGTTCTTGTAACCCAGTGAGCAGAGAAATGATACTGATGTGCCTTTGAGTTGTAGCCTTGTGTTGGGTTTGTGTGTGGTGGAGTTTTGGTACCTGGGGAGGGGAAGGAGCGAGCAGCTGAGTGGTGCTCAGTTGCCCTCTGGGCTTAAACCGTGACAAACCCATCTACAGATAAGTTCAGGTGATAGCTACATTTGTTCTTTCCCAGGTCTGAATGGTCATATTTCACGCAAGATGTTAGTTAAAGGATGATGGCAACTTGGGAAAGGAATTAACTTACCGTAACAGCTGTAACATAGAGCACTGTAGCCCTAAAAGATCAAAGGGGAAGCATGCTCTTCCTTTCTGGCTTATCTTGTGTACTTAGAGCTGTGTGTCATAGGCTTCCCTCATGCTGATGCTTACCTAGGGCTTGTTTCACACTCGAAGGCAGTCAGTGTGTTCACTTATTTTCTCATATCTCACTAGCAGAGATGCAACGGCCTCAATAGGACAGAAGAGGGAGGAGGAAAATGGGATGTTAGCCGCTGATAGTTGAGGCTGCTCTTAAGTCCAGGTGAAAGGTGCTTCTCAACACCAGCAAAGAGTAGGAGAAAAGCACTTTAAAAAATGCATTGAAAGTCAGGCCATGTTATTTTAAAGCGTGCGCTATCGGAAGAGGCTTTAAATTCTCACTGCCAGTTAAACTGGAGACTTTCAGGTATGTGTGGCTGCCTGAGAACTGCATGGATTACGAAGAAAAAGGGCATATACTTTCCTGGCTGCATATAACCTTCCAACGCTACAGCATCATCTTCCTTACTTGAACCTCCTATTGCTCAGAGTTAAGGAGCAGCTTCTTTTGTCGGTTGTGATACTAGCGTCTCCAGATTGATAAATACAAACCAGCATTTGCAAAGCTTCACAAGCAGCACAGGGAGAAAACTAGCCTATATTTGTGTCACTGTCTAGGGGACACTATTATTTTAATAATACCCCAGTGTCTTACAATCCAATATCTGCATTTGTTATATGTGCCTTGCACCTGCACTGTGTATTTAAGCAGCAAGGTGCTTGTATGGGATGAATTCAGTGATGCACCTATTAGCTGAGCAGAGGGCAAATTCCATTTTACGTTGTGGATAAAAGTTGCTGTCCTTCCATGGGTTACCTGTTAGTCTTCCGATGTTTGTGTAGCTCAATGGCTGGTCATCAGATAGACACAAAATGATTGGAAAGGATTTCTTTATTAGAAGAGCATTTTGGGGAACATTTGGACAGAACTAGGCAGGAGTTGGTGTGAAAGTACATCCTGGTCTCAAGTTTCACAGCATAGTTGAGATGTCAGACGAACATATACTGGGAATTTGTGCCCCAGGGGCAGACCTTGAACACTGATTCCTGCTGCTCTGCTAGAGCAGGACGGATGGCTCTGTGTGATCACACCTATCATTTGAGTGTTGCTTCATGCAGCCTGACACAGGTACTTGTAGTCGGTAGGGGATGTATCAGAAATGGTCTCTTTCTCCACCCAGCATTACTAGAAAGCTGTGCTTCAGTCACCTCACATGATCTGTCCCACTAGCCCTGCTTCTAGGGGGAAAACGTCTGGGTGTTGATCTGCTGGACAAAGTTTACTTGACAGAAGGAATATTGTTTTCCTGTGTTAAGCATCAGTGGTTTTTTGATTTGTTTCCTCTTCTCCTCTAAAGAATCTATCCCATTCAAGAGAAACCAGTTTTTACACCTGACAACAGACAAGTAACTCAAACCACAAAAATATACAGGCTAATTATTTTCTTCATTACATAAATTCAGAAAGTTTCTGAATGTGGATGTGCTTTCCAGTAGTGAGTCGGAAGGTAAGGTTCTCAGTTCCTGGCTTCCAGATGGCAAAGTATGATGGACTGGTACGTGCTGACTTCTGTGAATGGACAACAGATTATTCTTTCCCAAAGATGCTTCATGGGGGCAGGAAAGAATTTCCTACTGCTAAAAGGAAGTCTTCAAATAAGCACCTGTGTGACTTCTATTTCCTTCCTGCAGTAGGGAATTAGGATGGTCCTCTATTCTTTACCTAGACTAATGAAATGCTCTTATTTTGGTTTCTTAAGGCTAACTGCACTGTACGGATTATCAGTGAGCTACTGCTGGACAGAAATTAACATTCTGTGACTTGCATTCAAGTTCTGTGTTTTGTCGTGTCTCAGGCTTTCAGTTCCAGCAGAAAGAGTGGTTCCAGCTTTCTGTTTTTATTGAGTGGGGAAACATGTGCATCCTCTGAAGAGAAATAATGGAAGAATAGGACTAGCAGTGGGGATTCTAAGCAAGCATGCTGCTTTATCCAGCAGTAAGGCATTATTCAAGCATCACATTGAAAACAAACAAAGAACCTCTCAACTTCTGTGGTGATAAGTAATTGAAGTGGTTTTTTTGTTTGTTTGTTTTGAGAAATACAGATCAAATTCTAACATAGTGAGAATTCACTGTGAAATCAATGCACAGGAGCTGAAATATGTGACGTTATATAGTACAATTGAGTAACATCCATCAAGCTATTTGTCTTAAAAGGTAGCACAGTAGATGAATTCAATAAAAAGCTTTCAAGGTTATGAACTTTCCAAACCAGTGTAAGACTGAGCCTGCATCCAAACCTTGGGGAGCGTGAATGGGTTAGCTCATTTCTGGTTTTCCTGTGGGCAGCGGCAGAGCTCTGAGTAGCAGCATCTCGGAGCTCTGGCAGTGTTTTGGATCTAGATTTGCTTTCTGCAGTTTAAGACCAAGTCAGGAGGCCAGCTACAAACCAGTGTTGTATTGCAAGAAAAAACCAAGTGTCTTCCTGGCTTTTAAATACGGGCTCTTAACGGAATACTGTGCTTACGTTGCGGCTTGACAATATAAATATAAAAATATAAATATAAAAAAATACAAGTTATTTGCTTAACTTTTTTAAGTAGGCATCACCCCGGAATCGGGGAGCTTTTTTGAATTAGAGTGCGTGCTTGCTTTGTACCCCGTGAGATATGGGAGCGCTCTCGTGCCAGTTTTTCAGGAGGGAGGGCCGAAGGATGCGCGTGGGCTCCTGCAGGGAGGTGTTGCTGTAGTTAGTGTCGGGCAAACCTGAGCTACGGGAGCTGCAGCTGCAGCCCCGGGGTGTGAAGGGGAGAGCTGTTGAAAGGTGGTCAGCAACCCCGGTGTTGCTGGCTTTCTTCCAGGGAGGAACAGCGCCCGGTCAGCCGCGTTTAATCTTTAAGGTTGCATTTGAAATATTCTGAATGCAATGCTCTTGCGGTTCCCGTGGCGGTGACCACAGCAGCTCATGCACTGGTGTTGGGGTGACTTGCCAGTAAATGCTTAAATTGAAGCATTTCTTAATAAATTCTTTCATCGCTTCCTCACTGTTTTAAGGGAAAGGCTGCCCCTGCAGTTATGCGGTGGTTGTCTGATGAGGCATTTACTACTAAAAATAAATAAATCTGTTTTCTATAGTGCAGTCTAGCAAAAGAAGGGCTTTTGGTAGTTTCAAAAAGGTAAAGCTGTTTCTGATTTTTTTTTTTTTTTTTTTTTTAAATAGGAGCTTGGTTTTGTTCAATTTCACCCCTCCATACCCCAAATTAGTGTAGGGCCAAATTTAGAATTGAAAATTGTGGGTTCTTCTTCAGCCACTGAAGTATCCAGTTTCTTACGACTTTGTATGCTGGCGAGGGAGAGAGAGAACATCTCCATCTACCTTGTTTTTCAGGAAAAATCTGTTTGGCTTAGTTTTAAGAATGTAAGATTGAAAACATGTGCAGTGAAGTGGAAATCATCACAAGTACCTCTGACGGGGACTTGCATTTATTTTTGTTTCACAAGCTATGCAAATCCAGAATAATTAGCTGCAGCCCTTTGGCTTCTGACAAATTGCCAGTTTGGTCTTTGTGTGACAAAGTTCGGAACCTTCGTATTTCTTGTGACTCCAAAGCCATTTCAAGCACTTCCACACTCAAGCCTTCCTAGAGCTCTCTCTTGCTTTTTTTTTTTTAAATTTTAAAATAGCAAAATTTCCTATTTTTGTTGGGTATTTTTGGTTCGAATGAACACTGATGCTTTCTTTTATCTTAGAAAGATGTTCTAGTCAGTTGGCTATAAAAGTGGGATTAGTCATTGTATTTCAAGCTGCACATTTTTTAATAGCAGTGGGATATGGAGGACAACATGTTTTCCGATGTGGAACAGCTGATTGTAGTAGTTACAATGGTCTCGGCTGCTGTTTTGTTTTTCCTTTTTCCCCCAACTCTCTGGAAATTGAGATATTTGAAATTTTTTACTTTGGAGAACACAACTGTCCTTTGAGCTGTGGGTTTTACTGAAGCCTGCGAGGGAGAATTGAGGGTCCCCTCCCCTTTTTAATTCTTCAATCAAAGTAAAATACTAATGACAACAGTTTCCACTAATTGTTGCCAAGGAACTGTTGTTTTCTTGAAACGTGGAGAGGTTTATTTTCACATGAAGTATTAACGGAATAAGCTTGGAACAGAAGTGTTCTAACTGAGAAAAGGAGCTTATAAAATATATATCCGATAGCATATACAGAAAGACGTGACTGGAAAGCTTCCAAAGCAAGCAGGGTTGTTGAGATGTTGGAGAGTTGGCTCTCTAGTGCAGGGAGAAGAAAGTTTATTTTTACAGGCATGCCAGGCACTCAGTAAAGTGCATGTTCTTCTGAGAATGGCAGTCTGCTTTGCCTTCAATGCATTTTTGGAAATGATGCTACAGAAGCTCTCCAGCCCTCCCCGGTCTGGATTGTGTTAGGTACTTTGCACAAGCTTGAAGATGAGGGGCTGCTGGTTGAAATCTTGAAAAGATCATGATACTTCTTAGCATCAGCGCCACGCAGAGTGTGCTAAGCATGCAAAGTGGGGTCTTCCAAAAAAGTGTAGTAATCTCAGCTTCGAACCCAGAAATAGCAGGACTGTGGAAGAACAAATCCCAGGCAGAATCCTTGCCCTGGTCTTTCTCAGTAGGGGAGATCCGTCCGTGTGAGACCTTCTTGGTACCTAAAAAGCAGCATTGCCCAGCAGGAATGAAGCATAGGTTCCAATGCAGGGAGAGATGTTTTTGGCACGCTGCTATATATTGCATCAGCAGACTTGTCAGGTACAGCGTGGCCCTTTCTGGTCCAGTGGGGAAGAAGAATAAATACACATCTATTGGGGCAGGGAAGGAAGAGAAAATCCACAGAACATTTCCACTGTGTGGATTAAGCACTTTAAATAAATACACACTTATTCTTAAAAATTAGACAGAGTAAGCCAAACAAATCAAAATGCATTCACATCTCATTTATTTTCACTGTTGCTGAGTGAAGGAGAGAACCACAAATAAATTTTTGTGGCTCAGAGTCCCGTACTGGCTGGTTTGACTGATTTTAACTGTGAATCCCAGTGGCCTCGGAGAGGTGTGGACTCCGCAGTCGCTTGCAGAAGTCACCTGGGTGAGTGGGAACATGAAGATACAGAAATCTGCAATTAAGGTGTAACGAATGGCTGTCAGGTTTGAGCTTGTAGTGCTCAGGCCCACGGAGCAGTACAAAGGAGCCATGCTCTGCCCAGCCCCTTTGTCTTCTGACTCCTCGGTACGTAGTGATGAGGCAGTGATTCCTAACAGTGTTAAAGGCTGGGAGTTGGGATGTCCTGGGTGGAAATCCAGTCCCCGTGGGACCTTTGCCAAAGATTTTGGTGATTGCAATGGGACTAAGATTGCAGTGGGGAGTTGCCTCGCTTTGTCACTTACTGCAGGCACTTGGGGCAATGCCCTCGTGAATTCTGCTGCCGTTTACTAATGAAGGTAATATTCCATGTAGTAGAATGCCATTTAAGTTGCTTTGAGATATCTGAATGGAGTAAACGTAGAGCAAGATGAACGTGTGAAAGAAAACAGGACTGTTAATGGGGGCTGGTGATTTCTGAGGATTGCTGTGTTTAATATTCTTTCGGTCATCAGTGTATATGTGTCTTCCCAGATACTTTTGTGAACTGCAAAGCTTTGTAAATCCTTCCTCGAGAAACAGCATGGATAAAAATAATACCGTGACAGAAATGCTGGGTAGTAAAACTCTATTTGCCTCCTTTTGACTGGGAATATTTTGCAGCCTACAGTCTCAGTCTTTGCACAAAGTGACAATTTGACATTGCTTTTATTAATCATGTTTATTGCAGTGGGTGCCTCTTGGCCAACAAAGACCAGGCTTTAATTTTGGGCCGCATTAGACAATGAAATTATTTGTCTCAGTGGATGCAGGTGTTGTGATATGGTATCAAAACAGGGTAAATGGAGTGTGTTTGGGAGACATGTGACTCAGGAAATGCCTTCCTTTAAAACCAACCTGTCTCATTTGCAGTTTGCTGAAACTGCAAAGTCTGTGTTGAAGTACAAATATGCATGTAGCTCTTTTGACCTTTCCTGAAGTTTTTTCTTGGAGTAGGAAGGATGGGAAGTTAATACGCTACCATGCCAAGGGTGACTGTACCTCTGACCCTGGTACTGAGGTGTCCTCTCCCAGCTGAATGCCCCATACTTTGTCTGTTTTGGGGGTGAAATCTGCTCAGGCAGAGCTGCAAGCTCATTCCCGTGATAGCAGTTGTAACCTTGTCTTCAGTCCTGGGGTTTTGTTCCACAGGGATGACCATGTTCCTTTGGGAGTAGTGGCTCTGATATCCACCATAGCTCAGACTTGCTCACTTCAAACCAAAGTTTTATAGAGAGAATATAATCAGATCTGTAGAGTTTGGGGAAGTCTTTTTAGTATGTGTTGTTGACTCTTCCTTCCTCCAGCTTCTGCAAAAGTTAGTTACTCCTTTGATCTGAGCTGTGACCTGAGATAATTGTATCTGGAGAGCATTGCATGCTTGTTTTCTCTTCTGGCACTTCACAATTAAAGGAGATAAATGTATTCATGTTGCAAGGTTGAATGGGGTTTGAATAAACCTAGTGCTTAAAGACATCAGACCCTAAACTTTCTTAAGTTTTACTCTGTTTGGTCTTTAGCCTTAAGTTAGAGAAACATCTAGCGCATGTACTTCAGGTGCTCCTGAACAGGGCACATTCAAACACATCAAAACCTGGAAATGTTTTCCTGAACCTGATTGTCTTCATGGAATTACATCAGAAGAAAGCAATGTCTTTAACTTAATCAAAACAGCTGAACTCCTCCCCCTTCAAACACACACATCCCTTCCCCCCTTCTTTTGCTAGAAGGAATATTTGTTATTCACTTTAACTCTGCCTTTCTGGTGAGAACAATACATCTGCTTTTTTCTTTTCTTTGAGAACAGTGTAGACCTCTTTTTGCTGTATGCCTAAATGTAGGCAGATCAGTCAGAAAGGGTTTCTGCACATATTCTAGATGTCTTCTGTGCCTTTGGTTGTTATTTTGCAATATCTCTCATATTGACCTAGCAGTTTGATGGAAAACACTCTTGGACTTTTTGACAGTTTATTTTTAATCACTGTCTTTGTCTAGTTTTGGAGAATATTTAAGGGTAATTTTGCCCTGGCACCAAAACCAGTGCAATTAATAGCTTAGGATGGGAATTGTTGAATATAGGATTTCTGTCCTAGGAAGAAAGGAGAGGGCTAGAAGAAACTTAGGTGATTACAGGCATAGCTTCTCTAAAGTGAGATAGAAGTGGGTTATCAAAAATGTGTGTTTCTTTAACATAAGGTGACCTTTATGGAAAATTGGAGAGCTGTGGTATGTTCATTGTACATACTTATTTTTTTCATCCCTCTTCTCTCGCAAGACTTGTCAAAAAAGAGGCTGGTGCTGCAACTTCCTAGATGAGATTAGTGTGGTTCTCTGTTTGCTATGCCAGGAGCCAAGAGTGGGCCAACCCCGGTTAATAAATGGATCGAAGCAGTCATTGGATACCTAAGGGAATGATCTGAGCTAAGCAGTCCCTTAGCAAGTGGTGGATATAGAGTCCCTCCTTTTGGAAAGCTCTTTTCAAAGAGAAGAAGGTTAATGGGAGTTAATTTTCTTCCCATAGTCTGGGGGGGGAGCCTGGAGACAAGCCTCCTCCTCCGGCAGGTTCATGCGGATATATCTCTGTTGCTCAGGTTTATACTGGCGATGATACTTTAGTATGTTTAAAGACAGCGTGCTGCTGGCATAGTAATGAATCTGTATAAATCCCAAAGCTAGAGGAGCCACAGAAGCCGCCGAGCTTTGCCCGTGCAGTGCTGAGAGGCGGTTTCATCCCTGGCAGTCGTGCTTCCCCCCCTGCCCGCCCGCCCACAGAGCACCGCGGGTCTGTTCCTAGGAGGCTCTGCACCCAGGTGTGCCCTCTGACTCAACTGCATTAAAAACAAAGCAAACACAAGCTTGCTTTCCGTACACAGCTTAGTTTTGTCACTGAAATGATGATGTCATGGTACATTTTAATTGTTCTCTTACGTTAAGATTATTTTTGTAAAGGATCTGAAAGAATTAATTGTTGCTCATACTACAGATGCACAAAAGCGTGTCAAGAGAACTTGTTCTCTGTAGTTTTGCTTAAAGTTTACTTGTTGACCTGTAGGATCCTAAAGCAATGTTGTCAATTAACCAGTCATTAAGATATCTGACATGTCAGTCACGGTAAAAAAAAATAACTCAAACTGCGGGTGGTGCTCCTCTGTCTGTGAAAAATGGCACAACAGAGCTTATGAGTGGTAGAGCAGAAACTACACCTATATACAAACCACAGGCTGCTCTGTCATTGCTAAACAATGGGCTTGCATTATACTATTCTTTGGCTGTTGGTATCCGGGGTAGTTCAGTCTTACTCGAGTTCACTAATCATTTTTTCAACTTGAGGTTGCTTCAATAAGTGATAGGTGCCTCATTTAATTTCCTAACTGGCATGTTTCCCTGACTAAAAGGGGTTTCATATCTTTTTAAAAATTACTATGCATGTTAGCTTATATGTATATTTTGTCCTTGTTTAAGTGTTTGTTTTAAGGTGGGTATTCAGTATTTACTGAAGACTTTTTTTTTTTTTAAAAAAAAAGTATTCCTCCTGGTACCTTGCCAAAGTGCATACAAGTTATTTACAGTGTTTTGACAGAATCATCTGAAGACAGGATGGAAAAGATGCCATTGGGACTGAGCTAATACTGTAAGGGAAACAACCGTTGCAGAGGAATTTTTGGCTGACTTTGCAAACTGCAAAGCTTTTTAGCTTTGTTTTTGTAGTAAATTGTTGATTGGAGCTAAGAGCTTCCTTTACTCAAAGGTCTAAGTGTGTCTGAAATTGTTTTCTTGTACAAGAAGCTTCATTGCACAACTCTGCTATCCTGTAACCTCAGCATCATAGTTACTGTGTTCAAATTGTCCATTGACTTAGTGATGGCAAAGATTCACAGATGAACTAACTGCAGCCTATAGAGAGTTTATGTTGATCACGGAGAGATCATTTGTACTTTAGGTTAGCTTGGAAAATGTTCTTTCCTGTGACCTAGACAAGCTTATCTTGTAATACCCTTTCCTTTATGATAATGTCCTTAAGTGGCTGAAAAAAAAACCTGGCAGCTATAAAGGGGGAGACAGAGCTTTTTAAATTTAAGTACAAAGTAGTCAAAATAGGAGTCAAAGCAGATTACATGTTCCTGAGCCCACTGTGATGACCTGCATATCATTCAAGGCCTTAATGGCTGGTTATCAGTGAACTAAGTGACTAAAAAGGAGATAGAGATAGCATTTGCTCCCTCTTGTTGACAGGTCCTCCTGTCCATCCATGCTCCTGATGTTTTTCCACCTCTGAACCAAAAAGGGCAGGTTAGAGTTGCTGGTGGGTTTTTCTAACAGTGATGCTCCTGCCTTGGCCAGAGGAGCTTTTTCTGCCAGTAAAGCACACTGTCCTCCCACTGCTTTCAGTTCCTGCTGGGTGAGGAAACTACACCCCAGTTGTCAGTCTTGCCTAACAGGTCGTTGAATGCTCAAGTGCTCCGCTTTCTTTTGATAAACGTTGTGATCCCTTGTCTTAGATGTTACTGTCTGTTGGGTCTCTTCTTAGCTTCTTCTACCTGCTTGTACGATTAGGTTGATGTGTCTCTAGTTTCTTCTGTTTCTTAAACCATGGATCTTTTTGACCAAGCCTGTAGGAGTGGATGCACACAAAATCTGTGTTGGCTTTGTGAGCAGTGTGTCCTGCATAGATGTGACAGTGCTGTGCCTGAGCTGGTACGGCTGGTCTCTGGTTTGTATGCAGCTGCTAGGGCCAGGGCATGGTCAGTCTATCCAGTACGGTCCAGGTCTTGCAGTGCCTTTTAAGGGTTGGTTGGTGTAATGTCATTTTACTAATTTAGAGCAGTCAGCCCTTCGTACAGCAGCTCAGTGGCCTATATTTACTTCTGTGTTGGTACAGAGCAGGTCCAACTTCAATATAGTGCAAGGAAAGAAAGAGGGTAGCAACACACCCTGATGGCCAGTGGGTCGTTTGCGTTGTGGAAAGTTAGACAGCAAGTGAAAATGCATTTTCCCAGTGGTCCCTTCACCTTTTGTATAGCTGAGTTCCTTTTTTCTTAAATAGCAAAGTGCTGACTTAGGCACTCAGAAGGTTTAAATGATGTGTTCAGCAGGTCTGTTTTCATCACACTCCTGGCTTTGGTTACCAAGTCTCTTCTCTGCCAACCCATGTGCACGCTCGTGTGCAAGGAGGACCTCTCCAGATGGTAAGGGAGGAGGGAGTGCCTTACCCAGGGGTTGCCCCAGCAAAATTCCAGGGAACCAGCTGGAAGCACCATGCTTGCGGCGTTGCAGTGGGAAAGCATCTTGCTCAGTTTGGAGGGACTGAGCTCAAGACAAAGGCCCTTCCACAAGGCAAGTGTGGCCAACCCACTGCCCTGGAGCTGCCTGGGACTTGAGAGCTGTTGTCATGCTGCTGCTGCTGAGCCATGATCGTGTCCCAGGAGTTGTGGTAGTCCTGATTCAGCTGAGGTTATTATGGGCTCTCCTGTGCTTTCTGAACAGCCAGAACGGGGTCTGTTGTGTGTTTTTTATAGCTCTTGGCTCTGTAACTCTCTTGATGTGATCTGACTGCTTTTGCATTTTCATCAGTGCTGAATATTCCCAGGTTTTGAGGATTGTTTTTTTATAACTATTGTCCAAGAGTCCCCTGGAGTGGGTACAGCTTAACTGCTTACAGCATAAGTAATTTGCAAGTCATATGCTATATTTTTCACTGTGTGTGAGGAATTGCAATGTAAGTGCTGCATAATCATGCATGAAAAATAATCTGTCCATGGAAATGCTGTCTTGAAGGTCGTCTTTATTACTGCCCAGATGTATCTGTAGCCAAGTTTTGGTGCAGTAATACCATCAAGTTAACGTTTAAAAGAAGAGCTAACAGTTTACTTCATCTTCAGTAGATAGAAGTACCAAGCATAGTTGCTGATGATTGAGGAATTTTAACTTCTCATAAATTTTCTTAAGATTGACGTGCTACAACTTTCTTTATTGAATCTATCGAGATTGTTTATGATTTTTGTCTCAAGAACTTTGTGTGTTTGCAGAGGGATGACTTAGCAACAGCCTATGGCACAGTGAGGTTGCCTGTGACATGCTCACACTAGTACGAGGAACCATAAAACAATGAGGAAACACCCAGAAACAGCAAGTAAATAGAAATTTAAAGGAAAACAAAGCAGCTCACTCACTGAAGAGTACCATGTTTCTGTGGGGCACTGTAAAATTCTTTGCTTTTCAGTTTTTACATACATGTTTGGCATCCTGATCTAATGATACTCTTTTCTTCTGTAGATGTTCATGGGATGTCTGCAGCTGTTGTAATGGAGCATCTCCTGAGTATTTAAAATAGAAGCAACTATTTGATATTAAAGCAACTCACACTTTAATCTGTTAAACCTTCTTAATTAGTGTTTCACCAAGTAATAGTTAAGGAATAAAAGTTCCCTGGAGGGGTCTGGGTTCTAGACTGGTATTTCAACTTTACAGCTCTGTGCTAATACTGTAAGACTGCTGTTTCTAATAAGCAACATCTTTTTCTGAGAGTGGTTATCCTGTTCGGGGATTTGGTGGGTTTTTTTGAGATTGAGAGGGATCATAAATTCAAGTCTGAATGTCTGCATATTTCTGGCTATTTGTTACTGTATATTGATACCGATAACTTGCTTTGCTTAAATGACTTACCTTGTACTGGTAGGGAAAGCTGAATGCGACCAGAAAACATTTTCTTTTTAAAAAATTGTTGTCAGGGTCTGAGGTTATGGGCAGTGAATACATGGGAAATGCCTCACATCAGTGTGTGGCAGGGAAGAGTAGCTTGACAGGAACATAGCTGACATTGTGTTTATGGGTCTCACTGGTTCAAAGGGTGTATAGTAGGTGGGGGAAATGTTGAGTGTTGAAAGGCAATGCTTTACTTTAACTGTTCTTTCTGATTCTGGGGTGTGGGATGAAGAAACTCCACCCTTTCTTGAGTTTTTCAAGAAGAAACCGAACTGCAGTATTTGCATTTAGGTCTAGTGTTACCCGAGTTTTAAGAGCTTGGGTATGAATCTAAATTTTAATGGAAAAAGTGATATTTCAGTGAAATTCAGTTTGTTGCTGCTGGTATTCCTGCAGTCACTTGAAATTCCTAGTCCCCTGACCTTAGAATCCAGTGTCTTCAAGTAGGAGAAAACAGGGAACATTCTTATTTTGCCTGGAAGATATCCCATGTAAAATACACTCTCATGGAAAGGAAGGTATGAAGAAACAGTGCTGAGCATCAACAGTGATGTTTTCTACTAAACCAAGGAGGCTTAGTGAAGGACCTCAGGTCTTTCCTCAGTTGCTAACTTACCCAGCCATACAACAAACCTGTAAGTTGGAACAGTTCAACGTGAGAACAGTCTGCTGAATTATCTCTCTGTTTGCAAAACCAAAACTGTGTCCGTGGTATATTTTGCCACCAAGGGGCTGAGATCTTTTGCTGTAGCATACTTCACTGACTTGAAGGTTGTCATGCTGCACACTTTGTTTGTAACACTACAGATGTTCAAAGTCATATTCCACTGGGTTGTCAAGGTTGTGGGTTTATCTGAGATGAACCCAGCTATAAGGAGGTAGGGGCAAGGTTATGCTTTCACACATCTAGTCTGCTTTGGGCAGGGTTATCGTTGTTGGTTTAACCTGACAGGGTAGGTCAAACCAAACCTGTCTCGGATGTCTTGTTCTGTGCATGGCATAAAGAGATTATCTAGGGTTGTGCTGTCCTTTCTGCTGATGCTTGCAGCCATCAGGGGTTTGAAGAACTTAGATTAGAAGGGAAGGAGAAACCATTAGTTGCAGCTAGAGCTTTCAGTTAAGTGCTCTCATTGCACTTGTTTGCATTTAAAAGCACATAGAGTGTTTCATACAGCTTCTCTGGGAAACCTGTTCCAGTGTCTCACCGCCATCACAGTAAAGAATTTCTTCGTTATCTCATTTAAACCTGTCCTCTTTCAGTTTAAAACAGTGACCCCTCATGCTATCACTACGCTCCCTGATCCAGAGTCCCTCCCCACCTTTCCTGTCCCTCCTTTAAGTACTGGAAGGCTGCTATAAAGTCTCCCAGAGCCTTCTCTTCTCCAGGCTGAACCCCCCCAACTCTCTCAGCCCGGCCCCCCAGGGGAGCTGCTCCAGCCCCCCCAGCATCTCCGTGGCCTCCTCTGGCCCCGCTCGAGCAGCTCCGGGTCCTTCTGCTGTTGGGGGCCCCCGAGCTGGCCCCAGCACTGCAGGGGGGTCTCCCCAGAGCGGAGCAGAGGGGGAGAATCCCCTCCCTCGACCTACTGGCCACACTTCTCTTGATGCAGCCCAGGACACGGTTGGCTTTCTGGGCTGTGAGCACACATTGCTGGCTCACAGTCAGTTTTCCATCCACTGGTACCCCCCAAGTCCTTCTCCGCAGGGCTGCTCTCAATCCGCTCATCGCCCAGCCTGTATTTGTGCTTGGGATTGACCTGACCCACGGGCAGGACCTTGCACTTGGCCTTGTTGAATTTCATGAGGTTTGATGGGCCCATTTCTTGAGCCTGTCAAGGTCCCTCTGTGTGGCATCCCTTCCTTCCGATGTGTCGACTGCACTGCACAGCTCGGTGTGTTAAAACACAGTAGGTGTTTTAAGGCTGACACTAAAAACATTAGATGATGCTTTTCTGTGTGTTGTAGTTTTGGGGTAAGATGCTCAAGATGGAGGAATGGCATATCTACCAAAAAGTTCAAGTCACTTAATCTCCACGCTGAAAGCATGTATTTATGTCAAGGTTACATATAACTTGCTGGTCACTGGTTTGCATTTTGTCCCTTATTTTATAGTTTTACTGGCTCATTTGTTTAAGCTCTGCCTACAGGACTTCCTTTTGAGCTGAATGTTTCTGCAGTTAGCATAAGCAGGTTAAGCCTGAAGGACAGAGCTCTTGAAGAGCAAATTTCAAACTTCAAACCACTCTTCACACCGTCTCCGTATCCTTCTTTGTTCCCCTTCACAAATTGTCTGGGCTGTGGCGTTCAGAACAGGCTGTACTGAAGGACGTGTCTTTGGGGCCTGTCCTGTGCTTGTACTTGAAGTTGGCTGGAGCCAAGCCAGCTCTTCATTTTGAGGTTGCAAAATTGTGCTAGCGTGGCAGAGGACCGGCTTTGTTTCTCCATGGGACTTACTAGCCTCTGGAGCCCCTTGCCACATCAATGAGGCCAGGCAGCATCCCTGCAGGGCCAGGTTACATCTGCTCTGGCCCTGCAAAGAAGAGGCAGATCGTGTATGTCTCTGCCTGTATGTGACCACAGACCCACCCACAGTCTGTTAAATCCATGCGAGTACAGCATTTGAATGACTGTTCATGTAGAGAGAGCACTGATGGTAGGAAACCTCCTGCAGCCTGATGAACTGTTAGGACAGCCACCTCTAAATTGCTTGGCTCCCTTCTGCAACTTGCTAGCTGCGTGCCTGCTTACCCTGCTGTGTTTTGTCACACCTTGTTTCCTGCACCAGGACAGGCAGAGGAGTGCTTTGCACCTCGCGTGTCCCCTGCAGCACATCCTGGGCTCTCAGCTATGGTGCTAGCTGTTAGCTGAAGGTGGGAGCCTCAATGTTTAGACCCTTGCAGTTCTGCCTCGCAGCTAACCTCAGCGTGGAGTCCTGCCTCCTGGGCCACTGCTGAATTACAGCCTGAGACTGGCTGTAATGTTCTGAAAGAAAAACGTGGCAGAGCTAAGGCTGCCAGCACTAAGTTTTCATGTGTTTCTCCAGATTTTGAAAGGTGATTTTTTTTTTTTTTTTTTTTTTTTTTTTTTTTTTTTTTTTTATGGCATAGAAAGTGTAGTCGGAACATGAGATCTGCAAGCACTGCAGTGGAAATCAGGCACTCTAGCAAAGGGGAAATAATAGTTAAAAGAGACTACTAGGTATCAAGTAAGTTTCACAGTTAGTTGAAACGGTTTGTGAAAATAATAAAATCATTATTTCAAAGATCAGTCTTTTGGCAGCTTGTCATTTATGATGGAGGTCATGGGGAGGGGAAGTTCTGTGGCTTGGGATGTAGGACAAGTCATATTGGTTCCTTCTTGTATCTGAAATCTGAGGATAAGTTGCTAAGTAATGAGCGTGCTTTTCAAAGATGCTGAGCAGCTGTTAGGGTTCAAGGAAAATGCCAGACTCTCTAGCTGTTTCCTTTGGGTGTAAATATGAATGCAGCAGCCCACTCCACCTTTTGTGTGTGTCTGAGTCGTGTTCCGTCTGCCTGTCCCCGCCCCGTCCCCCGAAATTTTAGCCGAGAAATTTTTCTGAGTTAATTCTATTATCGAATGCTGGCAGGTTTTCTGACTGTCTTTACTGTTGCACTGCTTACATTTGGGTTGCTCTTGACTTCTTTTGAGGTCAGTTTGACTTAATGATCTAAATGTGCATCGTGGCTTCTGGTTTTGGGGCACAGCAATACAGAGGCTCTTGGGTCCCTGTGCTGAGGCTAATCCATTGGTGTCTTTCCCTCTATGAACTTTTATAGAAATTTGGCAGTATTTTTTTGGCCACATTTGAAGAAATTTTCCTTTTCTAACTTCAGAGCAAAATATATAAAATTCCACATGCAACAGTCTGTGTTCATCAGCAGAATTCCAGTCCCAATAAGATTATCACAGTTACACTTTACAAAATCGCATGATTTTGGTATTTGTTTTTCATGGCTCTATTAAAAAAATTACTACATTTGTAAATCTACTATTTATTGGCAATACAGTAAAAGAAAGCTAAAATTACAGACATTTAACCTTTTATTTCCTAGTAGCTTGGCAGAATGACAAATTTCTGTTAATGTTTCAATTATTATAATTTTTTGCTTTGCAGTTAACGAGATACAACCATATGCAAAAGGAACATGCATACTCCATATGCATACCGGTTATGTGGGGGGCAAAGGAGGCAAGTAATACAAATTTCAGGATGAAAACTTTTTTTTAAAAATAAAATGTTTTGCCCACAAGATGAGATGCTTTCAGTATTCAGTGAGCAACTTTGGTTCTGTGGGAACTGGTCAAATTTAGCAAACATAAATATAGAAGCTAAGTAGCATGGTGACTTGCAGAACCTCTGCCCCTATAAAGAAAAAAAAAAAAACAAAAGCCACCAGCAGCTTATTGCTGCTATTTGAAGGGGTGAGGGGGTGAGAGATTGCTCTTTCCAATAGTATAGAGAATCCTTGCCTCAGCACCTCTTTGCAAGCAGGGTTTCAGCAGGATTTTTGGTGAGTCTACACCAGGGCATAAGAAAAGTAATAGGAAGGATCTGAAGGCTGTTCTCATTGCATAGGCAAGTTTAACAATTTAACTTATCTATGGATGATGTGGGTGTTGCTTAATTTGGTTTTGCCAGAGGGGACTGGGCCAGTCCTGTAAACAAGCCTAGCTTTCCAGTGCCAAGATCTGTGCAGGTCACAAACCTTTTCTTGTAGTCTGGTACCTCCGGCGGTTGGAGGGACTGCTCCTGCAGGTGACCCAGGAAGGTGGGGTTGCAAGATTAGCCTTTACAGGTAGCAACAGTGGCATCTTTTCCACATGGACTGGTCAATCTGGTGGAGTATGAAATAGGTTGTTACGCCGGTAATCTGGTCCAAAGTCCACGCCACTGTATCCTCCTCTGATCATTTTCCTAACAGTAGGGCGTGACTGTGCCACAGCCACGTCTCCCATTGCATTTTAAAATACCACGTATTGCAGACGGAGCAGTCCCAGACGTGCTTTTGAGGATACTGCCCATTTTCTCCAAAACTGTGGACAACTTTCTGATTCTGAAATAGCAGACTAATGTCATGAGCTTGGTATGTCTAACATAAAGAAAGACTGGGAAAGAAAAGTTTTATTACCAGGAAGACAGAGGTCGCCCCTCCTGCAGGCACAGGATGAAGAGGAGAAACTATATTCCCTGGTAAAAATAATTCCCTCGCTGTTGGTTCCTAAAGTAAAATCCAACTAAATCAAAGAGCCCAGATTAAGTCCAATAAACTGTTACTTTACTGCTGTCGCAATTGTGTAGTAGGTGGTTAGCATATGTCCTGTGTTAATCTGAGGTATAAATAAAAATGATAAAATGCAATTTATTGGATGGGCTGAAAATTAATTACTGTTAAGTCTTAGTTATTTCTCATCATGCTTGCTGGGAACTTTTCCCTAGAAGGAGACAGTTTGAAAGGCACCCATTTTTCATAAACTATTTTTAATACTTAGAAGTTTCTTGAAGCACTTAATTGAGACGTTTATTTTCAGCAGAGAAGAAAACAACTGAGTTCTCCTGTATATATTCTTAGCCTGTGCTGCATGGTGAATCTCCTTCTTTTTTTTTTTTTCTTTTTTTTTCTTCCCCTCCCCTCCTCAACAGGCTCTGTCTGTATTTCTGTCTCCCATTCCCACTTGCCTCGTGGAGGATTAGAATTTGAAAGCTGTACCAGGAGGAGGCAAAACACGTTGTAACCTCCTATTCTATGCTTCTTGCCTCTTGATCCCAAACGTATCGCCATAACCATGGTTCAAGTTAGCCAGGAGGACATTAGGTCAAGAATTTGGCGAATTGCCTTTTATAAGCTTTAGTTTCTTAAACTGCGAGTGCAGGGGTTTGAAGTGGAGGTGCCCCTTTCAGTGACCTGCATCCTGCTGGATGCAAGGGAAAAACTGATGGGGGAAGTGGATGGCTGGGAAAGCTGGTCCCTCTGCACAATGGAGTGATGCAGGAGGTTTCTGGAGGGGTCGGGCTGTCTGGCTTGCCTGTGGATTTTATTGTTCCCTGGGGAGACTGCTGGCTAAAGGAAGCAAAACAAAACCCTAGCCACACATGTTTTATGCCAGTTTGTGGTGGATGTTCCACATAGTTAAAATACCTGTTTTCATTCCCACATTGGAGAATTTGGATCGTTTTTATGGGCCTTAATTTGGCCCATTAGCAGTATCGATCTGAACCTCATCAGGGATTTAGGAGCCTTGTAACTGTTCAAAGAGGTTTTAAGATCCTCTGAGAGGTAGTTGAAACACTTTCCTCAATGGAATTACTGCTTAGTTTGAATTTTATATTTACCTTCTACTGCTTGGCTCACACCTTTCCACGATGAGAGTGTGTTTTCCCTAGTTAATTTGCCATATCACCACTTGTCGCCCAGTTGCTTTGATAAAGGCAGAGATTTCCTGCATCGTGGGCACTGGTCTGTTAGTGACCACGGGACAGAGAGGTGACTAGAAGGGGCTACAAAGAGAGGGGAGGAAAGCTATAATGATGTATGGGGCTAATGGTCATCTGTTTTTTTTGGTTTTTTTTGTTTTTTTTTTGCTTAAAAATCTTTGTTGCAGAATTGTTCTCTTTCCTTCTGCAGGCTCAGCCTGTACCATTGATGCTCTGCAGCGTGGCCTGGCAAGTGCCAGGCAATGGAGAGAGGAGCCACTTCTCTCTTTGCCCCTGCCTTCAAGCACAGCTTGTTACACTTAGGTGGCTGTTCACAAAGCCCACTGCTGTGGTGGTAATACAACTAGATTGTGGTGCTAACCAGTGCCAGCTGCCCTTGCTGCAGGAGAGCACCTGGTTTGCCACTATACCAGCCTTGATGGTTCCAGATGCTGCTTTCTCCTTTTCTTTTCTTGAGTTTGAGTTTTGCAACACCAGCTCTGTGAGATTTCATGCAAAGTCAGTATGGTTTAAGAATGTGCTCTTGCAGTTGTAGCTGCCTGGGGAGTTTTCTCACATGCTGAACCCTGCTGCGGGTGCTACAAGCAATGGTTAATTTTTGCTCTGGGGTGGTTCTGCCTTCCTGTTTTCTTGCTGCACCACTAACTGTGGCAAGTGTAAATAAGGTGAGTCCAAAATAAACATAAGTAACTTTTTGAAACTTTCTGGATAATCCTGTTCTCCTATTTGCTTGTATATTATAGGATCAGCTACGTTAAAGGAAAAAAAAAAAAGATTGGGGTATCTTACATGTGTCCTGTTTTGCTGGTTTTAATCATAGAAGCAATTCCTACTGCATGTTATCTTAATAAATTTAATGGTACTTCGCATGTTTCAGCTACTCTTCCACTTCTCTTATGACTACAAGCAATAAAATATTTAAAATTGAAATTGCCACTGTTAGTGGGAAAGCCAAAGGTGATCCTGCCCACGGCATAGTACTCATTGCCAGAACAGTCTGGAGATGAATTGTCTAGTGCTTGCACTTTCTGGGGTCATCCTGGGTCGTGGGGCGTGTAAAGAGAGGAAGGGGAAGAAAGACGACGGATTTCAGTGAGAAAGGATGACGAGACTTGAAGTCTTTTACGTCAGTTACTCATTGTGGTGATAAGCATGACAGGGCATCCTTTTCATAACCTACCTTTTGTCTCTTACAGTGTCTTTATCAGATATAGATGCCCGCACACTGTTGAAACACCTGACTCAAGATGTGCTGTGGAAGTGCATGTTCTGTAATCTTTGCTACCTAGCTGCTGGTTTGCCAAGGGTGCCTCTGAAAGCTCTTATCAGACAGTAAATAAAATCAGTTATGTTTGCATAGGGTGTTTCCTAACTGCACTGGTAGCCTGTTTGGTGTCAAAGTGCACATGTTGTAGAGACTATGAACTTGCTGATTATTAAACGCAGTTGCTTCTTTAAGTTTCTGTGCTGAAGGGAGAGCGTCTTGTCTTTTCGTTAAATGAACTGGACTTTTAAAAATGCTGGTTGCTGGTAGTTGATAGAAGGAAGTGGCTGGAACACCAGCATATATTACAGCGCATAGCACTTACCAAAATACATTTACATTGGTACGTTCCTTTGTAAATAGCTATAGGTCACAGCTAATAAACCGGTGGTGACTCAGCCCTGTATTGCTACATGATAGTTAATGGGCTGAACTCGAACTACAGTAGGTCTTTTTGTATTGTTAGCGTGTTCAGATTTACTGCCATCTTCTGCATTGTGAATGCCACAGAGCTGAGCGGCGTAAGGACTCGTTAAAGCTCCGAGCAGATTTATTTGGAATGCTCTAGTTAAAGCTTGAGTGACATGTGCCTGTAGTAAGCCATGTATTAATATCGCAGAACACTAACCCTGCAAGCCTTGGTCAAGGACATGGCCAACGCCTCCAATCTCTACCAAGTGGATTAAGTCAGGCATTTTCTAACGCAGGAGGTAGTTTTTCTTGGGCTTAGTTTGGGGTCTTGCGGGCTGGCAGAGCCCAGAGCTGAGGGCAGGCAGCGCAGCGACCGGAACGGGGCCTCCGGCTGCCGGGCTGGTGCTGCCTTGGGGAAGGGGACAGGCCTGACCCCTCACGCGGCGGTGGCACCGGCTGGGAGCAAAGCCGCTGCGGCAAAGGAAGGGGCTCGGTTATAACAGGACCTGTGTGAAGTTTTTCTGGTGGTTTGAATTGGGGAGGGGGGCCCTGTAGGTGTGGGAGTAACCGACATTTCCCTGAAGTGCTGGGTTCTTTCCTATGTTTTGTCTGTGGTCGGGTGTAAATTTTTTCAGACGGCTCCAATGGATCAAGCTCTTACCAGTTCCTGGGAGATTGCTCCATGGCCTAACATGCTTGTCTGCGGGGAAGTCTTCCTGGAAATCAGCCCGTACCTTTCCTTTCTATCACATCAGTCCTAGTTAACCCGTTTAGTTTGGTGCTGTATCTTAAGCATTATTTTTCTTCTAGGGCAAAGCACCTTGCAGATGCTGAGGCTCTTTTACCATACTGCACGTTCACTTCGGGTGAAAGTAGGGTTGATCCACAGCTACCTGGCTTCAGTGTTGTTGATGAGCTGCAAATCCACACTTTATTTTACAGTAACTTGGTTGATTGTAACCTAAGAATTTCAGACGAACTGCCTAGGAGATTTATGTACCTAAATAAATTCAGCTGTGACCTGGGAACCTGAATCCTTGTTTTGCCTTGGATATCTTAGCTATGTTTAGCTTTTGTGGTGGAAATGGAGCCCTTTTGCCTGTTTTTGGTTGCTGGTCACCATGTTCCTTCCAGCCTTGTAGTGCTCTTTTTCCTGGCAGCCTTGAAAGGTGCTGCAGAAAATAAATTGTTTCCATTCCATGTCATTAGCAGGGATATCGTATATGGACTTAATGGTGTTCTAGAAAGGACTATAATTTACATAAAGCTTGGTGTCACACTATAGAAGTTTGTTCTCCTTTTTTCTCCCTTCCCTCCCATTAGCCCTCCAGAAAGGTCTCCCAGTTTAGCTCCCCAAGCCTGCAGCCAAAAAGCTTCATGTAGGGCTGGTCTGGCCCTTTTTGTGTGTTTGATTGTATTAGCACAAGGGTGTATTTCTTAGGCACCTATATTTCTTCTTTCATATAATATATTCTTGTTGAAGGAGCCACGTGGTAAGTGAAGTCAGGTAGGAAATGCAACAATGTTTGTTCCGTTACAGAACATGCAGCGTTTCGAAAGATTTTATGTTTTGATTCCAGTCTTATGCTTTTCCCCAGAAGGTTGGTTTTGATGTGGAGCAGGTTTACAGGTAGTATGACAAAATTAACTTTAAAACAGGTGTTACTAAAAAATAAAGAAATAAAAAACACTTGCTGGCTTTCAGCTTCTTTCCCCAGCTAAGTTATAAAATGCTCGAGATGTTTTCTGCCACTCAGAAGTTCCCGTTGCGTATGTATAATAATCCTACAAACTCTGGGGAGTGTTTCAAAGGATTCCCGCTCACTCTTAAGAAAAAACTCTATTTTCACAAAATACCATTTGGGCATCTCCCTTGTTTTGGGATCTGCCCTCCAGGGTGTCCTTGCAGGATTTCAGGCCGATTCAAATGAACCCTTTTGCATGTCAATTCGTTTTCACTCTCAAGTGAATTTGGCAAAACTGTGTTGGCAGTTTTTTGCATCCTTAATTTTCTTGCTTCTCCTAAAGAACACTTAGTCCTTTCTGAAAAGGTTCTCAAAGGGCATTCATCTAACTTGTCATCTTTTATTCTTATGTATTGCATTGCTCCTGGGAGTAATCCTCCAGCTGTAGCGTGATGCTATTCTATACCCCCGAGTGGCTTCCCCAGCTGCTGCTCGCCTCTGGCAAAGAAGACAAATGGTTATTGTGTTCTGGAGCCATGCCAGGTCTTCTGTGTCTCTGCTTGGTCAGTATTGTTGTGTTTTATTTAGGATCTAGCAGAGTTTGAATAACACTGGTTTATCTTGAGCCTTTCCTTCCCCATCTCCCCCTGCCCCCTGTTGATATGTTGTTTAAAGACCTGGACTTAACTAAAGAGAGACAGCACAGCCTGATGAGCAGTTCAGTAACCTGAGAATAATACACTTAGGGCTATTTTTCCTTCCCCGTGTTTGAAGCTTTATAAAAATTGTGAGGAGAACTTGTAGGCTTTCATAGACATTTGTGAGATCATGTTTGTCTTTAGCTAAACTATCTGGATCAGAAGAGAAATTTTACAGATTTCAAACAAGTTGTTGCACTGAGATTTCATTTAGAATTCGGAGAATGTGCAGAAGCAGCTCAGCCAGACTTTTATATATGCCTTTCAATACTTGTTTCAGAGCAAACACACACACACACACACACACACCAAAATCAAATGATTTCTCTGTTTTTTTTTTTTCTGTCCGGCCTTAACCCATGTCTGCGATGTTCACTGCCTTTAACAATGCAAACAAGGCTTCAGCGTTGGTCCCTCTGTTACTGCTCTGAAGAGCAGCTGACTTTACAACTGTTCCTCTTGCTGCAGAAGGTTGGTTATTCCCCACACATGCTTGTGTAACCCCCTTCCTTGAAGAGCCTGTGCTACCAGATTAGTGACACGAACCACCTGGGCAAAGGGTTTGTACAAATGGCTCTCGCTTGAGTCCAGCGTGCTCCTATCTCCTCTTCACCCAGAGCTCATTTAGCAGTCGTAGCCATAAGTAATGACGTGGCCTAGCTAAGGGTGTGATTAGCAGATAGTCCACCCATTTTCTTAGGAAATTGGAAATGTCTCTTGGCCATCTTAGTCATAAATTAGGGAAATTGTTTCTATGCCAGTGTTGGAAAGGGCATATTCAGTCAGCGTGTTTTAAATATTTCTTGAAGGATGGGAAAAGCTTTGAGCAGCTGAAATAACTGGAGGAAAAAAATGGAATAGGGGAAAAAAAATGGAATGCCCAAAACTTAAGATCCAGCAATAGCGTAATGACTCTCCTTCTTTTAAATTGCACAACTGTAAATGTCACGTTGCCGTAAATATGCTAAATGTTGTTGGAAGTTTTCTGTCTGCATGTCTTTCCATCTTAGAAGGATGCCTGCTTATGGCTGTGTAGAGATGGGAAGGGGACTTTCAAAAAGAGCTTTGACATTTACCCAAACAACAGAAATACCTGGCCTATGCCAGCCAGATGTTTTAAAACATATTTTTCGCTTCTTATTTTAACACTATAACGTGATTGTAAATGTGTGTTTAGCAGGAGCTTGAGCTCAAATTTGGACCATCCTATGTGTAGATCATTGCGGTGGGTTGACCCCAGGCAGTCTCTGGCTTGCTCAGGGGGGCTCAGCTGGCCCGGCCGTGTCCCCTGCTAGCCCCTGGGCCACCCCGAGCCACCGGCTGCAGGGGCAGCCTCAGGCGGAGGGGGCCAGGGCGCTGTGCAAGCGCTGGTCAGCAGTAACTGTGACATGGGTGGGTTGTCAACATTGGTTTTGTCACCAGTTTAAAACACAGCGCCTTACAGGCTGCTAGGAAGAAAATTAACACTATTCCTGCCACACCCAGTCACTGTCCTAAACAGTCTGCTTTTTTAGAGATCGGTTCCCACTGTCTTGACAAAGAAGGAATATTTGGTAGCTGCACTTAATGAAGTGGAGCTTTGTTACAGGGAAGCAGCTCCGAAGCCTTCAGTATGCTTGGGGAGCTGGTCAAAGCACAGGGACTGCAGGATGGGGTTGTCTCCCTCTCTTTGAGAATTTGTACTGCAAAAAAGTTGCACTTCAGAGTCATTTAGTACCATGGCTTGTTTCTCACAGGAGAAAGCAATAAAGCTGTCAATAAGTGAAACAGGATACTGTGTAGACCACTTGGGTATTACAGTTAGCAAATAACCGGTGTTGAGAGATGTTACTGCACTTCTAATCAACCACAGGAGGGTGAGTTAGCTGACACTATTGCCATGCAGTTGGGAAGTGGTAACAGACTCTGCTCCTGGTTAGTTGCAATCATGGAGTAAATAAGTTGTGCTAAACACACCTCTGTAACAGCATACAAGATCCTTGAGTTTGGCTGATGATCCAGAAACATGAAAATCTCAAAGAGTTGAGACATAATAAAAGAGCCTGGGTGTCACTTCTGTTCTTGTAAGGCTCACAGCTGCTGTAGCTTCATAAGCATCTCTCTGCTGTCCTGATCCAGTATTCCAACACCAAGTAAAATGGGCTAATGATAAAAATGCACAATGGAGGAAATAACTTAGAAGGGCTTAAATGACCTCCTGGACGATGAACTTCCAGATGTGAGAGCACAGCAGGCACTACAGCTTAAAGGAGGCCAGCCTGCTAAAGCTAATTAAGGTAACGCTGGTACTAATGGGACAGAAAACAAGCCTTCTCAAAGTGAGCATGGTGCCTTGGAGCATAGTTTATTGTGTTTTAGTTAAACATTGCAACTTGACCAGTTATCCTAGTATTTTTTTTTTCTCTGAAATGCTGCTGTGTAGAATAAAAAAATCCTTGAAAGTCAGTGCCTTAGGGCATTCCCAGGGCCGAACTGGCCCCACAGCGCTCCTTCTGTAGGTCAGGAAGCCAGTATGGAGGACCCCTCCATTGTTTTTCAGCCTGTGTGTTTGTCTGAGGACTTGGCTTGGAGTTCAGCACCTTCAGGACATACATGTAGATCCTGTAGTGCTTCCTGTTTGCTGGCAGTTAAATATTCACTGCAGCGTAGGTCTTGTGGGTGTTAGACACTGTGTATGGCTGCAGTTGTGTACAAGGCGCGAGGAAGGGTGACCTGTAATTTTACACGTAGGTCTCTCCCTTTCCCCACACCGCCTCCCCCACACCCTGCTTCTCGCTTTCATGTGAATAGGAAGAAATAGGGAAAAATAATGGTAAGTTTCTGTTTATTAGCACAGCTATGGAAAAAAAAAATCCTTTATTAATGCAACATACGGCTCGAAGTTTCCTGACTCAAGCAGCTTTCTGATTCATAGTTCTCCAACATCCCCTGTTCCAGCTCAGACAAGTTGATTATTTCCTCCCACCAGCAGATGTAGACAGGAACAATTGGAGCTGTGATAACATTATCTTTAACAGGGGTCAGCTGGGTCACACACCTCAGTCTTTCCTGTCTGTAAACAGCAGCGAGGGATGGCCCCGTGGGCTGCCAGCCGGGGAGTCCTGGCCACTGATTGAAGAGAAGGGAGATGCCCGTTTGGCAGTAATCCTCAGCTGCCAAGAAGAGATGGAGGGAAATAAAGGGGTCTTGTAGAGAGATGCAAAGCAGTGGAGAGGGAAGTAGTGGTCAAAAAAACTTGATAATGCTCTTTTTAATCTCTCCCGTGAGGTGAGAATCAGGAGTTGGACAGCTCTGGAAGGACTGCTTTCTGGTGGGAGGCTCTGGCGGAAGGCGGCCGTGCTCACACCGCAGCAGCTCAGAAGGAAGCAGCCTTTGGAAATCGCCTTTCCAGCTCCTGCTGGGGAGCAGTTAGCTTTTCACACTGCTGCGACGCGCAGAGTAAACTTCATCTGCAGGAACTCTCTTTGCCGGTCGTCTGAGGTTTTTAAGTCAGCTTTTCTGTGCTGGTGGGTTGAGGAGGGAATGTAAAGGGAGAAAATTCTGCCTTTTTTTTTTTTTTTTTTCTCTCCTTAAGCGTGGTCCATTAAAACCCTCATTAAATAGAAGTTTTCCCTGAAGTTTTATAAAGCTGATTCTTATGTGTCTGCTGCCATAAATTAAAGTGGGAAGTTTATTCACATCTTTTGCTTTCAATAAAGGAAAGGGTTTTCATTTGGAAATTGAGATTTGTCCTGAAAGTTTCAAGTGTGCTTGCGCCCAGAAGGTTTCAAGATACTTTGCTTAGACTAGCAGTGAAGGCTGAAGAGTCAGGAAGCATGTGGATGGGGTTTTGTCATCAAACAGGCCCTTTTGTTCATTTGTATGTGAAAACTTCTGGGTGTAAAAGAATGATGTGTGGTTTCAGTTTTTCCTGCTCAGACAACTCAGAGGTGACAGCTTACAGTGAGGTGCTTGGCTCCCGAGTGTGAGACAGGCAAGGAAAAGAATTACTCTTCATATCCTAGCTCAAAGGGCTGGTGTCAGAGAGTACTTCTAATTACGAAGGGGTGTCAGTTAACTGCATTTTAATAGTTTCAAGCCCCCTTCCTTCTCAAAATGTAGACGTTTAAGCACTACGGTGGTGAGAATTGACTATGGGGACACGCATAGAAGCTTGAGGTAAGTTCTCAGTTTCAGAAGATGGCTTAGAGTGGCAGCATGTGGTGGTTTCTGCTGTGCCATATCCTAAGAGAAAGTTAAGTAGTGCAGAAGGGAAGGAGAGGAACAAAACACATACATATATCCTCTTCATCAAGGGGTCTTGGAGAGATATGAATATGTATTTTAAAAAATATATCAAATGTGTTTCTTATTCTTTTTTATGAACAACTTTCTTAATGGCCAAGTTAACTTCAGCTGAGATGCCTCTCTGCTTAGCTGGTCTCTCTGAATATTACTCTACCCTTAGTTTAATGGTTGCTCACTGACCATCTGGAAGCTGTGTAGCTGTGTTAATTTAGGTGCAGGGTCATACCAACGCTCCCGTTTCTTTCTATCTATGTGTGGTCAAGCTGGTAGATGGAGTCAGGTGGCTCTGTGGAGAAAAGACAGGGGAATTTGAGGGGTTTGGCTGTTTTAGAAGTGACTTTGTGTCCCTCCAGCAAAGCAAGGTTTGGAAAAAGGGATGTGAAGTCTGTCAGTGACAAAGCTTTGTAAATGCTTACGGCAAGCTTCTCTGAAATGGAAGCAGCCGGATGGAAGAAAATGCAAAGGTACTAGGTGGGTTTTTGAAGTGGACAGTGTAAATTGACTTTGTGGGTAGATGAAAGGTGGGAGGGAGTTTTGAACAATTTTGAACAAGGGAGGTCTTCCCTCTGATCCAAAATAAGGGTGATGTGGTGAGGGATACAAGGAATCTGGAAGGTCTGGATTGCATGAGGGGAAGAGCTTGGGAGGATTGTCGATGCCTTCTGAATAGTGGGCCTGGCAACGTGACGGTCGTGTTCACAGAGACCAGCGAAAAGGGGGAGCTCAGCTAACTGGGGGAGTAGCAAGAGCAGAGGCTGAGGTAAGAGCCAGAGGTAGAAAAGTGGAAACCAGGATTATGAACCTGAGGTTCAGTTACCATGAAACGCAGAACTGAGGGGAGAAAGAGCAAAGTGTCAGAAGAGAAGGGGCTGGGGATGTCTGGTAGAGCAGGGACCTGGGGGGAGGCAGGGGCTGGGCTCAGCTCTCTCTATCAGTTGGCAGGATGGGTGTTGCCTGGGTGAAAGCAGTGCAGAAGAGATGCCAAAGTGAAATTGGGAATGAGTACAAAAGAGCCCCTGTGCAAAAGAGTGAAGAAAGAAAGAAAGTGAGAGCAAATGAAGTATCATCTGTGCTGGTAGACAAGAAGCAGAAGAGGGAAGAAGGAAGTTGTTAGGGTGTCTTGGCAGGCAGCTGAGTGACGGTCAAGACAAATGCCTTGATAGCAGAGCTCAGGGAGAGAGTGCATGCAAGCATGCTTTGAAAACTAGGTTATCACATGAGACCTTCTAGAAGTTTATCTGTTTTTCTCTTCATGAGGTTATAAGCCACACAGGCTTTTCACACTCTAGCTGTGATCTTATATTTTAACTTTATTCTTCTCTTCCCATCTTTGCCTGTTAAAATTAGTATGAATACTAAGGATGGGGTTTGGAGTCTGTGGAAGGCATACCAACAATTTATAGACTTCATTTTCTGAGGATGTATTTACCTGTTGCTGTGACAGGAATGCTTGAGATTCCTGTAAACAGAGTTGGGTGAGGAATAAGAACTACAATTTTAGCTGTTCTTTTTCTAGCTCATTTAATTACCGCTGCATTCACCATCCTCCCTGAATAGGAAGTTATTTTCCTGTTCACTTGAGTCTTTTGAACAGTGAAAGGGAAAAGAAAATGAATAGTGGGGGGTGGGTAATGTCATTTTAAAGCCCCAACAGTCAGATGGTAGGCTTGAGAGATAGCACCTGAAACTATTATTAACAAATTAAAATGAAGTTCTGACCTAATTTTGTGTTGCTGATATTCCTTTAAGTCTGCACAGCCATTTTAGCTAGACAAGTTATCTGCAGGATCCTTGCAGAAGTCCAGTGAGGCCTGGGTGCCTTGCCAAGGAAGGAACTTGCAGCTTCCTTCTCCATCTGGTGAGGAAGGCTCGTCAGTCAAGGTGGGTGAGGAAATGAGCCCAGAATTAAGGAGTGTGCCAGACTTGATTTACAACTCGATGACAAAGTGCTTCTTTGCCTGCTTCTTCCTGAGTGATGTTTCTGATGGTCTTTTTTTAATCTTGCCTGTGTGCTGCTCACTTAGCGCTCTGTTTAGGATGGAAGTGAAATGTGAGTTTGAATAATTTGAAAGCTGAGATTTTTTCTATTTGATCTCCATTGCTGCACCTCCTAGTTCTTCTGTTGCTAAAAGAATGTTTAGGGAACTGCTGGACCATACGTGTTCTTGGGTAGCAGATTTCTCTTCGTACTGCGCACCCTGGAATGCCCATTTATAGCATAAAGTAAAGCAGTACTCAAACGCAGCAGCAGTATTTATGAGTAGGGTAAGCTTTTTCTTGCTGTGAAGTGGTTAACGCTCCAAGAATCTGCATTAGCCCAAGTGCTCCTATTTATACACCCCATGACCATGGGATGTAAGTGTGCAAGTGATTTTCTAGGTTCTTGAGCCTGCAACTTAAAAAGTTTTGTTGAATTCTTAATCATTTATTTTCATTTTGAGTTTATGTTCCTAGATATGGTTGCCTTAAACTGGGTGCAGCTGTTCCATGGGGTGTTTCAGTAGTGTCTTCTATACTAGCTTGACCCATAAACCTCACGCAAAATACCCTGGTCGTGGTGAAACTAATTTTATCTTTGTCACTGATGTACTTCATACTATCACCCTTCTCTGAGCATAGGGCAGTTTTTTTTGCATCATGCGTCCAGCTACTTGTAGCCTTTCATTGTGTATTCAGCCGCATTGTCCTATTTCTGGTTGTCCCTTTTGCGTGATACTTTTGTCTGGGTGGTGGTGTCAGTTACATTTCTGTGTAATTATTAAGGTATATCAGTAATCTACGTACTGTGATAAGACCACTACTGGAGGTACTAAATAAAATGATCACAGGACTGGTGCCTGAGGAATACCACTAGCTCACCCTCTCTGGTTTGCCACCGTCGCTTTCAGCATTCAAGCCGTTGTCATCTTCTCTCTTACTTAGCTCTTCATTAACCTTCTCATTTGTCTACTGGTCTTTGTCTTTCTCCAGTTTATCTGACTGCGTGCTTTACTGAAATCTGACAAAATAGCTTTGCTGCTTTTTCTTATATCTAGAGAATCAGTGGTCATAAAGCCTGTTAGATGGGTTTGGTCAATCTTTTGTAGATTCATGTCATGTTTCACTAGATTTTTTTTTTTTTTTTAAATATTATTATTTATATCTGGGGATCTGATTATTTTTCAATATCTTCAAATGTGCTGAAATGCTTGCATAGTACTAGGTCAAATGAACACTCTCAGTAGCTGTCATTTTTGTCTCCCTGTACTCTTTCTCCAATACAGTTGCTTTTTTTTTTTTTCCCTTTTAGCCTTGGGGAGCAATTGATAATGGATACAGTTATTCAGAACCCTTGTATGATCCTGTGATTTCCTATGACATGTTTTGGTTAATTGGATTTTGTTTTCTGAAGGGTTTTTTTGTTTGGGTTTTTGGTTGTTTGTTTGGGGTTTTCTCGTGTTTTGTTTTGTTTTGTTTTGTTTTTTTCTCTAAGTATCCAATTGTGGGAGAGAGGCAGCTTCCCCTCACTTCAGCACATTAAACTCTAAAGAGTCATCTGACATCTGTGCCACTCCACTAGGCTCCCTCTGATCAGGCATATTTCAGGTATAATTCCTCATATCCTAGAATATGAATGTAAAGCAGGCTAGATTAATGTAAAACATCAAGGTATTTATTAATTTTTCCCTGACTGCAAGGAGAAGCCTGAAATCACAGTGTAGTTATCAACTCATTAAAATCAGATGAAGTGAACCTCACTCCATGAGTTCTGTCTTTGACTGCTGGTACCCATCTTTGTTTACCATCTTGCTTTGCTCTCATGGTCAGCATTCTTCATTCTTGCTGAAAACTGAGGCCAAATATCTGTGGAAAGTTTCCACTCCTCCTTTAATGTCTGCTCTCCTACAGGATTGATTGAGCTGTCAGTTCAATAATTGGGCTAGATCTGACCCAGTTCGCTCAAAAAAACATTAAAAATCTTCCTTGTAAAGTCTTTTCAGGCTTTCTGGATCAGTTTTGTCCATTCCAAAGCTTTAAGTTCAAGAAGTGAGCCAGAAATTTTGTGAACCACTTAGTAATTTTCCCATACCTTCCACTGCTAGGACTACCTATATAGCCTTTTAATCTGGGGTATATGAACCCTATTTTTTTGACAGCTACAGAAAGCAAAGCAAGGGAGTCTCAGCAGCAGGTTACACTGGCTGCTCGTTTTCCTGGGTTCTTGTTTTTCTGTAACTTTCCTCCTTTGGAGTGTTAATCCTCCCATGTCACACATTTTCTGTTCAACTTTTCTCCTCTGCTAATCTCTGGATTTGTTCTGCTGCCCTTCCTAATCCACAGGAGCCTTGGTGACCTCAGGAGACACCCTTGGCAAGAGGCTTTTTTGGATTTAAGCAACATCGATTATGCAGTGCTGAAAGTCAGCAGTTGCCTTTCAGACTGTCCCTGCACAAAGCTGAACCGCTGAACAACTTGCCTACCAAAACCTGCTCACTGCAGTCCAGCCCTAATGGGACATGAACTGTCAGTTTAATATTGTGCTCAGACACAGCTGCTCCTGCATCTTTGCAAGTTCTGGAAAGAACTTTCTGCAACTGCCAAAGTATTGTACAGGAGATAAGCCAAGCCAAATTATAGTTTAATTTCTAGAGATGTTTTTTTTTTTTTGCATTGGGCTGTAAGTCAAAAACAATGTAGTAAAAAAAAAATTCCAGTCTTGAGTAAAAAAAAATCTCTACTGAAAAGAAAATAATTTCTGTGAAGAGCTTTAGCTGTAGCCGAAAGATGGGATTTCTTATTTTACTTTTAAAGTTAAGGGGCAAAGCTTGGTGCTAACAGGAGGGTGATGCTCAGTGGAGGTTTATATGCCAGGGTCAGAGGCGCAAGGAGGGAGCAGAGGGGGGGGCAGTGGAGGAGGTTTGAGTAACAGAGGTGCAGTAATTTACCCCATCGTTGTTCTGCACGCTGAGTAGGAGTCGCGATTCACTGTCTGTCAGTTACTGCACAGGCGACAGCAGTGCTGGCTTGCTGTTTGCTTCTGTGGGAGGGTGTAAAGGAGACTTTGGGGAAGTGGTGCTCGAGGAGGTCCTGGGGGATTGTGTGGCTGCAGGACAAGCCTTAAAATGTGCAAACGCTAGTCAGTTTGTGTAGTAGCTGGGGAAATGATTGATAAATGGTGTCCGTGTATGTTGGTACGTGTAGTGTAAAAAAAAAAAAAAAAAAGCTATGAGATTCCTTTTACCTCATTTTATCTAGAATGCAGCTAGAAGTGAGAACTTCCCAGACATTTTGGAGATCATACCGAGCATCCAGGGGAGCGCCAGCGTGCGACTCCTGAAATTGTGCAAAGTGCTCACACATACTCTCTGGCAACTTGTGCCAAGCAGAATGCAAAGTAATCTGCTCTGGCACCAGTGCAAGAAAACGCAAAGAAACCATCTGTTAAACCCAGAATCTTCTCCTCTGGTGTTAAAAGTTTGGGGATCCGAGAGAATGGGAACCCAGCAGGGCTTCATAGCTTGTGTTGTGCTGCTGCTCGCCTTTTGGTGCGTCTTGCTGCTTGGGATGTTGCTGGCACCTGAGATTCTGAAGGACACGTCCCAGTGTGGGACTTGCTTTCCTTCTGCTTTGGTGGTGCTCTTCAATTAGCTGGGCAGAGCAACAGAAGTTAACCCGTAGAGTTAGCGTCCTGTAGTGGCAGAAAGGTAAGCTCTCTGGTTGGTCTTTAATTTCCTCAATTCCGAGAAGACTAGCAAAGAGGTAGGGTATTTTCAAGCTACATTTCCTTCCTGCGTGGGAAAGAGTTCCCCGAGAGAGCCAAGGGGGGGAAGTCTCATCACCGGTGCGGACTTACTTTCTCAGATTTCTGCTGCCACTGCTGCAACAGGACGTGCAAGTTAACTTGGCGCTGGGGAAGGGGCACGTGGAAAGAGAAAACAGGGCCTCTCGGTGAACTTTTTGTTCATTCTTTACAGCCTTTGGTGGTCGGGACCGTGTTTGCCTTTTGCAGTGGGACAGAGCTGGTGTTTCTGTTGCCTAGATGGGTTTACGCTCTCCCTCAGTATCCTTTGGCCCCACTAACAGCAGCAGCAAGTGCTAAATTACTTGCACTAACTGTGCATGATGACATCCCAGATCGAGTTCTTGCTTGGCCAGAGAGGCGAGGAGGAACTCTATTTAATATATAAGTGTTTATTTAGTTTGAATGTGTGAATACTTAGGGAGCTATGGAGAGTCTGTTCACCAGTGAAAATAAAAAGTGACTTAATGTCTTTCCTTATGAAGAAATGTATACTGATATATACTTTGTCAGCTTCCATGGGCTTTGGCAGGGAGTCATGTGTGTCGGTTTTGTGCTTGCATAGACGTGTCAGCAGGATTTGTGGGAGTGTCGTCCTGGTGGAGGGATAGGACTGGACTGCTCCTGCAGGATTTAATTTGGGAAGGAGGATGTGCTGGTCTTGTTTGGTCCTGTGTATTTCCCTTGGTTTGTCAGAGGAGCAGGCAGGATTCTACACCATCCCGTTCTGTCTCTGTTGCTCTGCATGAGTAGGTATCACATGTATTGGATAGATATGCACAACCGTTTTCCTGATTTCTTTCAGGAATTTCCCCACTTCCTTTCAAATACAAGCTCCTTCTCTCCTGTAATTAGACTACCCTGTGTATTTTTGCTTACTTTTCACAATAAGGTGAAAGCGTGAACTTGGCAGTACGGATTTTTGCTGCTTCCCTTCCCGCTCCAGAGCACTTAAGATATTTTTAGAGGCTTTTATCTCTCAGGTTTTTGGGGAGAGAACAGCGTCCACCGATACATCAGCTATCAGGGTTCAGCTTGAAAACTTGCCTTTCCAACCCAGAGCTCGTGACTTCTTTTCATTATGACTTCCTCAGCATTGATGTACAGCGAAGGTAGACACTCAGGCTGGGGTTGGGGGAAGGATAGAATTTAAAAAGCTTTTGTTCACAAGTCTTTTGATATAAATGTACATGATGAAGATACAGGGTAGAAAATAGCCCCAGAAGAGGAAGCTGATAACTGAAAACCTGGTCTACATGCAGTGGAGTTTTAGAAACTGAATTAAGATTGAAAGAAACCCTGCATGTTCTGGGGTCGGTGCAGACTTAACTGAGTATCTGAGTAACGTTAGGTTTGTGTAGAAAAATCCATATACAGCCTCAGGAGTCAGGGAGCAGAGAGGTCAGGTCAGGCTGGTGATGTATGTTCAGATCACAGGGAGGAAAATGGTTAAATTACCACAAAGGGACTTTTAGACTGATTTGTGAAATGTTTCGCAGAGCACTGACAAGTCCCCACCAGAAAACTGCATGGATTCTTTCCCTTTTGTGGCATTTTATTAAGCTTTCTACCACTTGAGATAATGTCTGATGATTTGGTGGTATCTGCCTTGTAAGAAGGCTCAGAACAAATCTGTCATCTCCGATGATTTTCTCCTTATCTTCATTCACCTCCTTTGGGGGAAAGTTTCATGAGTTTTTTCCACCTGCAGCAGGACGGTCTGCTGTGGAGTGACAGACTCCTATTCTGCTGTTCTTAAGCAGCACATCAAATTAAAACTGAAACATAATGAGAACATAGGGCAGCATCCTGGTGAGTAGAGTTTGTTAGCCGATTGGAGACTGAGAGCAAAATGCTGAAGCAATAGATTTATGAGTCTTTTTTTTTCCTTTTAATTAAAATATTTTGAGAGAAAAGTGAGGATAAATAGAAATGGAGAGATGTATTGTAAACTCCTCAGGGATATAGCAGTGGACAGATCTGTCCTCAGAGAACAGAATAGGTTGGTAGTAAGACTGCATTTCATGAGTGATAATCCAAAAACTATTTCTGAAGAAGAGCTTTTAAAAAACCCACAAATCCTGCTCAGCCAGATTCTGAAATACAGTTGATTATAGCATGGACTGGAAACACTGAATAAAAAAAAAAAAAATACAAAATTATTTTTAATCATTTAGATAAATGACATTTCTTTTTGCTAAATCCAACATTTGCAGTTGTTTGGTGCATTTTTATGAGTGAACGAATCTGGACTTTTTTCTCTTGGACATAGTTTTATTTTTAAACACAGCTGCCAGAAACGCATGCGGGTGGGATTGCAGTTGGGACCAGCGGAGAGCTGCGGCACCCTGCCAGGCGCTCACCATGTCCCTGCAATGTAGATGGATTGCCAACGTTCTGGAGAAAAACAACCCCAGCATTTTAAACAAATTATGCTTAATGGAAATAAACTTTTTTTTTGCCCTCCTGTGTAGTGATTTGGATAATGCTCTGGCAGCGTGTTTCTGGAGGACAGAGGAATGGAGAGGGGGAGAGTAAGGCAGAAATGGAGCTCTGTGTGCCTGTAACTTGTTCTCCAGTGGATGCTCTGGGGAGCCTGTGCAGGGGACTAAGATGTTTCGAAGCTTGGAGCTTTTTTTAAACTCCCAGCCAGTCTTTCTATTAGAAGGTGTCCAGGCTAGATACAGCCAGCTACGATAAGAGCATTTATCTAGTGGTTGTTTTCTTCCATATATAGATTTGTAAGACCTGGAAAGGCATATGCCTTGTATCTGGCGTTTTCTGTGTACAGCTTTGACACTGTCTTCCATTCCATTCACCTGAGTTTTGATGGGTTTGGGTGGTAAATGGCAGTACAATGAAACTAATACCTGGTTATTTGTAGGTTTGGATTTGTTTTGGTTTGTTTTGGTTTCATTTTTTAATACAAAAAAGGACAAGCAGAGTAGACTATAGCCTACTTCACAGAAGAGGCACCATAGCCATACCTCTGTGTTTTTTTCAAGCTGGTGCTGATAAATCTTTTCTCTCACTTCTGTTGCTATGGTGTTAGTTCTGTGCAAAAACAAACCTTTGGGTGATCTTTGGAGAGAGAGATGCTGAAAGAGGAGGGGAGTAGGAGGGCTGAAATTCCAGCTGATGACAAACAGTGGTGTTGTCTCACCAGAGGGCCATCAGAAATTTTGCACTTTACTTTCACTGACTTCTGCTTGGGTCTAATACTCCACTTGAAAAGGCTTCTTTTTTCCTCTTTTTTCTTCTTTTTCTTCTACTGTTACTTTTTTTTTTTTTTTTTTTTTTTCCCTTCTTCTTAGTATATAAAAGGAAGGTGGATCTCTTCCAAATTCCGCACAACCCAGGAATATTTGCTTTCCACAGCATGGCCCAGAACACAGAGAACTTATTCTTGTAAACGGTTTGATCCTCCAATACACAAAATACTGGATCAAATTTTGAAGGTTTGTGTGGTTGAAAAGTACCTGCTGTCTTTGAGTCAGTTGAAGTGGTCATTGAACTTCCTACCAGAGGATCTGCCTTAGCATACTGTCATTTCTAGCACTGCTTTCCTGGTGAAGGGAAAGCCGAGCACTGTTAAGGGGGGACCCTTTTTAACACTTTCTGATGTGCAAAGTAGGTGCGTTTGGTTTCATTCTCAAAATATGCCAGTTGCTTTTAGCCAGGACAACTGTTTTGAAGAAGTTATCTTGCCCAGATGTCTTATGCCTCTGGAAAACACTGTACTGAAAATGACTGGATATGCCTTGAAGGCTTATTTTTATTTTGGGTCAAGGCTGAAAGAGATGACTATTTTTCTGAATGTTTCTGTGCAAATTGAGCTGCAAGTGCAGGAACAACGTAGAGGGGTAACCAATCTCAAATACTTATTTGCTTCTGTTTTTCAAACTGTAAGCCTTGAAAATGAATTAATTCATATTTTTGTACCTTGGCAACTGGGAACTTTCTGACCTAGTTAAATAGACCATTTGTTTTGCTGTTTCCTTCCAGATGTGATGGGCAGATGAAAAAACCTCAGGAAAAGCCGTGTGGTCATCTGAGATTTCTTTTAAGGATATTAACTGATTTTTCTGGAACTTGGTTGCAGAAGTAGATCATCTCCTTCCATGCCCGTAGCCAAGCTGCAGTTCATCTTGTTTTGCCTTTATTTTGCAAACATACTTGCCCTTAGCCTTTGTGGTGTACTGCTTGTGGGAGTGAAAAATCTAAGCGCCAGGACAGCCAGGCTCTCTGTAGACTGCCTCACCCAGCCACAGCTTACTGATCACTGAGCAACCACATCAAGTCTGTTTTCTTTGTCCTTACCATTGCATGATCTTTGTGTGTAGAGAGTCTGCGGTGCTCTGGTAGTCTCCTCAGAAGGTAGATGCACAGTATGTTTTCCAGTTGTATTAGAATCTACATAAATACTTCATAAATAATACTGGAGCCTCACCCTGTAACACAGTAGGAGCATATAGTAATGGGCAAGCATAGGTGGTCTATGTTGAGAAGAACTGGCAGTCTTTCGGCTCGCTTTTATGCAATAGTTCAGCTACTTTGCTCAAGTAAGCCTAGCCCAGATAAGAGTGCCCACACAAGAAAAGCAATTCAGCTCCATGGATCAGTTAGATTAGCAACTAGCAAATTATTATAAGGCTGCTAGATCTCTGGTTTAGTTCTGTTGGTGCTTGAGCTCCAGCCATCCTTATTGTTACCTTCCTTAAGGCACTCCTTAATTCAAAGCAGGGGCATTTCTGTACAGTGGGAAGTTTTATTAGGACAAAACTCAAGCTAGCGGGTCAGTGAAGCCCAGGCTTCTATCGAAACAGAGCATCAGCAGCCTCTTCTGCCCAGCCTTCCTCTCCTTCTTGTGCCTCCCACCCCTTTCTCTGCCAGAGTTGAATAAAAGGGATAGCAGCCATGGAAAGGAGCATACATGTAACTGTAAAACCAGATGCTAACTTCAGAGAGCACACATCTGTGTTTCATTTCAAAGATGTTCCTGGTTTGAAGGTTGCAAGGTTAAGTTGCCACTGATGCAGTAGATCTCATAATTGCCTGAAGAGCAGTGCTTGATAATATGACAGCTTTTGTGCTGTGGGCAGCCCAGTGTGTTGGCTAGAACATGAGCCAGCTCTGGTATTTATATTGTGCAAATGTTCAAATCTAGTAAGTAGCATCCTGGGATCATTAAGTTTGGGAGAGACCTTAAGAGTCTGTGATACATCATCTTGACCGAAGCAGATTCAGCATTAAATTCAGACTAAGTTGCTTAGGGATTTGTCCAGTCAGGTCATGAAAACCTTGAAGGATGGAGATCCTAAAGCCTCTGTGGGACTCTGTGCTGCAACCAGACTGTCCTCATGGTGGATTTTTTTTTTTTTTTCCTGATTTAGTTGGAATCTTCACAGTTTTGATCTATGTCCTGATAAATTTAAGCCCTCACAGTGACATTGGCCAGTTCTCTTAGCACCCTTGCATGCATCCCATCAGGTCCAGTAGCTGCCTCTGCATTAAGATTTCCTCAGGAGTTCCCTAACTCAATCCTTTTCCAGTGCAGGTGGTTCCTCTGCTCCTTGAACCCTGCCTTGGTACTGGGGACCAAGCCCTGTGACACATCGCCACCACTTTTGTGCCTTCCCATGTCTGGAGCAGAGTTTCTGCATGCCCCACCCCAAACCTTTGTCCCCTATCCACCTAATTGCCAAAGTCTGCTAGTGGGAGTGCTCCGAGACCTGTTCTCCACCTTATCAACTAAGTAGCTGTCCCTGCAGCAGATGAATTTGCAAAGATCCTGAGTCACTTGCTTTTTGTTCCCTGTATTACTGTCCTGGGTGCTGGCTGGTGCAATCCCAAAGGGTGAAGGGCAGAGCAGGTGTTCCTTTTATTAGTGGTGATAATCTTTGTTGGCTCATTCCTCTTCTATGTATGTGTAAGTACCCAGAAAGAGAGCTGAAGAGGGAAATGTTGGCTCAGGGTGGAGAAGCACAGGAAGGTGTTTGGATGAAGGGTGCTTGCCAATGACTAAACTGCTTTTTCATGGAATTAGATCTACAATGCTGAGAAATAAATGTCTTGAGTAAAATTTTCTGGCATTCAGTGAAATACAGATTCTCGGGGATTTGGGTAGCATACCAAAATAAAGGCAGTGTGTAACGTCAGTGCCTCCTGTGTGGCAGCAACACCTTGGATGTTGTCAAGGACGAGAACCTCAGATCCTCCATGTATTAATAAAAGGTTTCTGTCTGGTTTCTGCAGCTTGACCTCACCAAACCCATTGAAGATCAGGGTCCTTTGGATGTGATCATACATAAACTGACAGATGTCATCCTTGAAGCAGACCAGAATGACAGCCAGTCACTGGAGTTGGTTCAGAGGTTCCAGGTAAGTGGTTCTTTCATAGTCCTTCTGTATTTTAAACAGGAGGATGAACTTGGTGCAGCAAATTCCATCTGTTTCCTGTGTAGTTAGTAGGGTTTGATGAAAAGAACATGCTGGCATGCTGCTTCCTTGCTACTGATAGCCGGCAAAAATAGTTTTGTCAGTCTAAAATGGACTTGCACCTTCGGATAGGTTTTATGTTGTATTGGTAAGGTTAGTAAGAACTGGCTTCCTACCAAATGTTGCCCTGGTGTCATTCCAAGAGCATGAGTGCTGTTCACAGAGAGGAGCAGAAGTTTGTAGAGTCCTTTACGTGCATCTCTCCACGACAGAAGCCACTAAATTAATTTGGCCCAGTTCTGTTTAGTCTTCCCAGTTCCTGGAATGCTAATTTCTGTAACATCAAGGTTACTGTGAGTGATTCTGTCCTCCAGTGCTGAGAATCCTGTTGTATTAACTTTTTTTTTCTTACGTTTACATTGAAGGTCAGAAATGTGCAGGGCATAGTGGTACAGAAAACTCTTTTCCCAAAGAATTCCTAGCGGTAGTCTGAATGCTAATAAAAATGATAAAGCAACACCTTTATAATTTTAAAAGGTATTGCTTCTGGTGGATATCTTTGATCAAAGGTATACTCTTTTCTTCTCTTTCAAAGAGAAGCAGAATTTTAAAAGATATTTTCAGAATTCTATGGAATATGCTTATGTCAGGTTGAAAAACAGCTCAGTCAAATTCTGCGATTTTGACAACTTTGCCTTCTTGGGAAATGATATTCTCTTTGCTCTGCTTAATGTTCTACAACTAGTAATCCAGAAAATATTTTACTTACTGGAGTCAATATTCTCTTTGCTCTAGTTACAGAGCTTTTCTGCCACCTCCCACCTGTGTATTGAACACACACAGGAGACAAAAAGGTTTGGCTTGTGGGTCTTGGCCCTCTGGCACCGGTTCTCTGTGTAGTAGATGACTATTCATCACCAAGTAGCGCATGCAACTGCTTCCCACAGCACTGGAAACTTGTAAATGTCCAAAGAAGCATGTGGAGAGATGGACTTAAGGGCCTTTCTGCTTACAGCCTTTCCCTGTTTCAGATGTTAACTAGTTTGCCTTCACAGTATACCCATCCTATTGATGGGAAAAATGTGACCAAAGAGGCAAAAGGGCACGTGTCAAGTTGCTTGCAGCTGATTAAGACTCATGAGATTCCTCATTCCCAATTCTTACATTGTTGTGTGTATTCCTGACGGCCAGACTTTGAGTCATTGAGCGAGCAGCTCCGTGTTATACTGTGGAACCTTCCTTGGCTCCTGGAGAACATGCTGGTAGAAAAATTGTGCAAGCAGTTGTAGAACGGCAGTTGGTGTGTAGCAGTACAATTAATATCTAACACACCTTTCTTTTATTCCGATTTTAGGAATTGGGGTGGGGCGTGCAGAAACTCTGCTCCAATTCCTAAAATTCTCAAATTCTACAGTGCTGTGTAAGTTAAAATGTATCAGTGATCTTACAGGATTTATTTTCTTTCAAATGTTAATCTCAAATATAGCAATATTTTTTAACCACAGACTATTTGAAGTGAAATTACTGACTTTTAGAAATTATAAATAGTTTACATATTACTTTTAATGCAGCGTAAGAATAAGAAATGTATGTGGGGTTTTTGTTTCCATTTTCTAAGCTTTAGTCAGGAAGAAGTTATTTTATATAGTGCAGCTTGGATTTTTTTTCAGAAAGATATAATTCACTTTCAGTACAGAATTGCCTGCTGCAGATATCTCAGATTTCCACCTTTTTTTTTTTTTTTTCTCAAAGTGTACGTGGTGGCGGGTGCAGGAACTGGAGACTGTAGGCAAAAGCTTTGCAAAACTTGCAATGACACGTTTCTGTCAGGTTTATTGAATCTGTTTGCTGATGTCATGCACGATGGCATCTGTTTTACCACCTGGACCTTTCGGTCATGCTGTTTATGGTTTCTCTGGTACTTCAGTTCTACCAGTTCCTCACCTGGTGCTGTTTCTTCCCCCTACAGGTTAAGTCCCTCCTGCGTGCTTAGGGCTGTCTTCACAGTCCCCGCGAGCTGGCCGCAGTTAGAGGAGGGCTCTCCTGCAGCATGTCAGGCTGTAACCCTTGATTCAGGGTGGAAGCTGAAGGCCTCTCTGGCTTAAGTGTGAATTTCAAGGGCTGTTTGCTGTCAGACTTCTTGAGCCTTCAACCATAAGGAGGTTGGGATATATGGGGCAGAGCTGGGCGGGTGGGAAGGAGTCTGTTGACTGTCACGAGGGCATCAGCCAGACTCGTGCGAAAGCCAGGTACACTCCCCGGAGGCTTACATCCTCTGTACGGCAGTCCACACTCCCAGTGGAAGTTTCTAGAGATACACACATCAGAAGAAGCTGCAGACCCCTGATTTACAGGGGTATTCTTACTGGAACAATGTTACAACCTTCACCTAGCGCTGGCAAATCTCACTTGAGTTTGCCTCATTTGAGAGCAGCTGAGAAATAGTTGTATTCAAACCCCATGGACCATGGTATGTGGCACTGGGACCCCTCTGGTTATATGCCTGTCAGCATCTGCCACCTACTAGTGTACGTGCCTTCTTGTCGTTCCTGGAGGGCTCTCTGGTCAGATTGTGCCCTTGATCAAAGTTTGGAGGCAGTGCGTGGCGCTTCTGTGTCACTGCAGTTGATGTTTTCCAAGCTGCGATTGTTTGTGTCCTACAGTGAATTTGCTGAAACATTCCCATGTCTCACAAGCTGGTTAACTCCTCCTGTGTTAAAACTGGAGGAACTTGTTGCAAACCATAGCCTCAAAAGCTAAACAGCCAAACAAATACTGCCCTAAAATCCTACCTTATCTATTTGCGTATAGCCTCATGTGCAAGTTCAACAATTCAGCCTTGCCTCTCCTCTCCTTCCCACTAGAAGTAATAAATCAAGAGTGTCACCATATTCAAGGTGATTCCCCTGTTAAAGGAAGCTGCATAATAGCATCGCTGTGCTGCGTTGTTTCTTAGGACTGTGCTGCAGCTCTTGCTAACTTCGTTAATCCTGGAAATCACAATTCCTCTGAAGGAAACCAGTGAGAAACCTTCCCGTAAGATTTGGGGCAATCAAACCCAGCGCTTCTGTCCCATGCAGCCAAGTTCATGTGTGTTAACATCACCTCCCCTGCCTCCTGTGCCTGATTTTTTTTGTTTGCAGCATGGCCTTAATCTCACACAGCAGTTACAGTAATGGGTGAGGTACTGGGTCATTGATTTGAAGTGGGGGTATGCTTCCTGTGACACGCTAACTAATGTGGAGAGGTGAGAACAGTTGTTAATCCCAGGGAGTCATGGAGAATACTGACAGGGGTATTTGATACAGCATGTCAAATTCTTTCTGTAGGATTTGCTTAGTGATAAATTGATTTAAATACCTGACAGTACAAGAACATTCAGTTACATTAGATACTGTTGCAGACCTGTCTGCTGCCTTCTGAGAATAACACAGAATGAAAGGGGAAACAAGTTGGGGTGGAACAGGTTTGGGTAATAGAAATAACTAATCCAGAGACTAGATAGTAGGGTTGAAATTCACTTGTCTGTCTGTTACCACAGCTGCTGTTTTGTTCCTGTAAAACACTTACGACTTTCTGTCCCTCAGCTTACCACCGCCTGTTCATAAATTGGTCTCTCTTTCTTAATAACAGACTTCATAATTTTCCTGTAAATATCAGTATTCAAGCAAAAATGATACTGTGGTTCTTGTGACACTAACTTGCAGTAGGCTAATGGGAAGTTGAAACTTTTTTGATAATACTGGATATTTGGATTGTGTGTCAAGTGTAGAAAGCAAAGGGGTGTATGCTGCATGTAAGCACCCTTTAATTGTCATTAGGTCTGTTAATCAATAAGCAAGTGCATCACTGGAAAACGTCTTTCTACAGTGATGTGTGCTCCAAGTATATTTTTCCACAGCTCAAGCATCAGAGACAGATGAAAGTGAGAATAAGTTTCTGGGCAAGTCAGATGGAGAAGAAATAGTTCCTTGTCCCCTGACTTGATTCGTAAATACAGTTGAAGCTGTTCAACTAACAGTATGAACTGTATAAGGAGAAAGTAAACTGGGTGAAAAGCACACTATGGATACAGAGCGCTGTCTTACACCAGTGGTTTCTGTGCAGAGGATAGTGGTGAATTCTGCTCACGCTTTGAGGACTCTACAATTCCATTTCATGTCCCTTTTGACGGTGGTTTTAGTCCTTTTTTGAACAGTCTGCCTAATTCCAGTTTAGCATTGCTGTGCTCACAACAGCAAGCTTCAGCCAGGCATACTCTGGAAAGACTGTTGCAGGGCTATGCTAAGAAACTTGCTTAATTCTTCTTGTGAAATGCTTGGACCCAGCTGGCTGATGCCTCCAAGGCCGCTGTTTTTAGGAATATTAAATTTAACCACAAATGAAAATAATAAAAAAAGCCAAGAATGTTAGAGGAGAACTTGATGTTCTTTCTTGTCTCCCTGCCATTATTTCCTGGTTGTACAGTAAACACTTTATTATCTAAAGTATCTATTCTTTTTTGAGGATGCCATCTTCCTGCAAAGAAGTGCAGTGTAATGCCTAAAGAATTAGAAGGGGATCCTGGAATGTGAGTTCAGTCACGTGCTTTTCCACAGTTCCATTATGTGATCTATACCATCCCGTTTGCATCCCTAATTTTTTGTTTTGCAAGCTGCAATTTAAAGGAAATGGTATTAACTCCCTTTTGAGATTAATATGAGATTAATCTGACCTTTAGGTCAGAATGGCTGTCATAAGGAGTTGGGGTTTGTTTGTTTATGTTTGAAGCTCTGATATGAATCCGTAGAAGCTATGATGACAGCTGATTTACAGACCAAGTTATAATAGTCATACTGATGTCTGATAATCTGTCTTTACAGTTAGAGCATTCTTTAGCATAGCCAAGTGGATGACTTGACCACAATCATGTAGTTGAACTAGAATGTAGCGTGATGTTGCATAAGCACTCTGGTACCTGCACAAGTGGAATTAGTGTGGTTAAATTGACTGAAAAAGTTCTGATGATCTTAACCAGACCAGTGCAAAATCTGTGATGCTAATTTTCCTGCTATTGAGTGTAAGTTTAACAGCAAGATTATACCTGTCACTGGTCTTACTTTTGGCTCCATAAAGCAGTTTTCCAGGAAGCAGAGAGCAAGGGATCCTTGACCACAGGAGAAGGAACAATCTGCCAGGCTACATTTATGACCTTAGTAATAATAACTTGTTTTCAGAGCTGTATTGTAGAGGCCTTGACCATCTCATCTGTAACAGCTGAGGAGGAAACTGGTTTCACATTTACACGAGTCTGTGTGCCTGCTCTCTGGAGTCTGTCATGAACTCTTGTATGGTCTGGTGGATAGTGTTAATAGATTAGGAAGCCTCTCAGCAAGCCCTTTTTGTCTTGCTGTTTAATGACTGTTCTTAATTGCCTCGTAAAAAATAATCATCACAGGAGGCTCTGAAAGTGGCAAGGAGGAGTCGCCTGTTGCCAGTGGGCTTTTTAGCTGCAGAAGACCTTTAGGGCTGAGGTTTCTGAGGTCTTCATGCTAGCTGGATGTGGTCTGGGCTGCAGTTTCTTAGGAGAGTATTGATGGGTGCAAACTGTTCTCCATTGCATTGAAGATCAGTGATGAGTGCCTAGTGATCTCATCCAAAGCCAAAACAAAACCTGCATGCAGCACCTAGTGTAGTGCACAAAGTGCAAAGTAGAGAAATCTTCCCATTTGCTTTGTAGGAGACTTAGATCCTTATTTTGGGGGTGATTGATTATTTGTAGAGATGATGATTAGTCTCCCTTCCTACTGTAACACTCATTTGAACTGATTGAACATAGTTTATTTGTTGTCTAGTTAAAAATTGTTACAGTGTCAAGGTGGTTCCTTCCTGACCAGAGGAACACGGAGAGAAGTCAGGTGGGAAGAGGCATCGTCCCCAAGGGTCCCTTCCACTTGCTGGTGCTCCAGTTCCTGTCTTGTTGGTAAGAAAGAGAAACAAACTACCCCAGTTCCTGCCTTCTAGACAAAGTTTATGACTTTGAAAAATTAGTATGTGTTGGCTTGAGTAAGACATTAACTGGGGAATCTTTGTTATGCTCTGATTAGAGCAAAATAGTCTCTGAGCAGCTGCCTATCATAGCTGTACAGGGGCTTGAGTAGCTTAATTCGTTGCAGATTCATTCAAAATGATGGCTTACGTGATGGAAAATCAATAGGGTTATTAATTTGTCTTTCAGAGCTTTTTCTGAGCAGGCTCTCTTTGTATTAGCCTTCTTAAAAAGATCAGAAGCAGGTGTTATGCCTAGGCTTCTGATATCAGGTTGATGAAAATTTAAAGTGTTTTCTCCCCACCTGCCTTCCAACTGTTGATTCTCCCACTCTGAAGCTGTCCAGGAAGAGCTCTTGTATTCCTGATTCAGAAGCTTCCTTAGAAGGGTTTGGGACTGGGAGATATTTTGGAAGGGAAGTTTTAGGGGATTGCTCTTGCTTGGTAGGGGAGAATTTAATTGTTCTCACTGCACTGATTGCTTTTTTCAGAAGTCTCAACTGCGAGAAGGTGAATTTTGGTACGTACTCATGGAGATATACTAGCCCATTCTGTTCCTAGTTTTCAGCTCTGTACTCCAAAAATACTTACAAATTTCAAATTTCTTGAAATGTGCTCTGCTGAGAAAAGGCTAGCAAAAAATCAAAGGAAACTATCACATCTTAGTAATTCTTTTTCTTATTGGAGGGACAGAGTGAGACACACAGTTGAAATGCTCTATTTGTACCTGAATTGCCAGGACAATACCTGTGTTTTTCCCATCTGAAAAATAATTGTGTCTTACATTTGTTGGAAGAGCCTTGTAAGCAGGTAAAATTAACTAAAAATTTTCACTCAAGTGCTAACTGGTAGGATAGCTTCCCGTGGGTAGGTATTTGCAATGTGAAGCAGTGGTGGACTTCTGGAAGCAAAACAGAGAAGTTGAGTTCTCAGAAAGTTGCTTTGAGATGCACAGTGATTAGAAATGTAACAGGGGAAATCTGTCACCATTTCCCCTTGCTGCCTCCCTCATCCCTCCCAACCACTGCAGGAACCTTCTAGATTTAGGGACAAACAATTTTGAGATGAGCGTTTGTTCAAGATCCGACTTGCCTACACCTTTCCTTTTGAAGGTGTCAGTGAAAAGAGGCTGTCACAGCCCAAGACAACAAAAAGGAACTTTTAAGTCTGAATTAGATGCGAACTCTTTAGACAATCTTGTGTCTGCCTTTATATCTGTTTCTGTCAGTCTGTTGTTACAAGTGGTCATCATGCTTTTGTACATGGGAAAACGCAAATCTGAACGCTGTTATTGTTTTGTTTGCTAACTTTTTTTTTTAAATATGGAACTTTGTTCAATATTAAACAAAAGATTATAGAAGTTTTATTACTTAGTAATAAAATCAAGTCAGTGAGTCTCTCTTATCTAATGACCTAATATTTGCAGTAGATACTGTATCAACTTTCTGTTAAAATATTAAAAAAAAAAAAATTAGCTACCTTTTTGGTGAAATGACAAACAACTATATTCTCATTTTTACACAGGCTTCTCAAGAAAAGGTTTTTTTTTTTTTTAAATCTTTGGCTTATATCCAGAGGTATTTAATAAGGAACATGAAATACTTGGTCTCTCTTTGATTTCAAGTTCCATTGCTGGCCTTCTGCCAGTAACAGGGCTGGTACAGAGCATGACTGAATGCCAAGCCTGGAATACAAACAAAGGAGGATCTGCCAGAAGTCCTTGTTTCTTCTTGTTTGCTTTTATTATGTCAAAGATTAGAAAGAAGAAAACATAGGCATTGTCTGGGTCAAGCTGAACTGCAGCCCAAGGACAGACCCCTTTCAAAATATTGTTGGGAAGCCTAAGTATCCTCCAGGTTGTTGCCTGGGTTGTTAGAGTCTGCTGTTGGATACCAGTCCTGGGTAAATCCGCCCAAGGAGAGTGCAGAGTTTTTTTGTTGGAATGACCAGGGGAGATTTGAACATTCAAAGTTGAAAGGTTGTTCTGTACTGGAATCTATCTGTTAGCTTCAGGGTTTCTCTTTTCCTTCTGCAACTGCTCTATTTTCAAGTGCGTTTCAATAGTAGCTTATCTGCTATCAAATTTCTTAGACACAAACACTTCATGTTCACCTAGATCTGTATTTTTGGTGGTGAAGCCATTCAGTGTCATGGGAAGAGTGCTGCTACTTAGTCTACATCAAAGGTTTTCCAATCTGTTAAGTGATCTTCAGTTATATATTCAGTAAAACGTGATGTCTGAGTGTGCATCGGTTCCTAGTAAAGAATCAAAGTTTATGAAAGGTGTCAGATCGGCTACCATAATTGTTCCTGTGAAGCTAACAAAATAGATTTTTCTTGTTAGGTTTGGATTTTAAAACTATTTATTTATTTATTTTGGGTAGTTCTCTGTGCATAGATATTGGAACTCTTTCTTTTGCGTGTGCTGGTGATGTACTGGTGTGAGGTGTGGGAGACTGGGAACGTGCTGGCAGCATACATGCCCAAGGGGAGGCTGCGTAATTTGCTTTGGGGATCCTGCTGCAACATGATGGTTCTGGTTTTGAATGCAGAGTTAAGACTTTTTGATGGAAATCCAAGCAACACACAATACTGTGAGAAGAGTTGCAGAGTTATAAGGACTTGATGCTCCTGTCCCCTAAACGGCTTCAGCAGTTAAGCACTAGCTATGTTCAGAGATGACCTATACAAATATATTGACCTTGTTCTGCATTAACAGACTCCTTTGCTTAAAAGGGAAGGCCGTTTCTGGATTCAGTTAAAATGAGAGACCTGTAGCTCATCCCCAGATTAGCTCTAAGACATTTACTTCAGGTCCCAGTCTCTGCATTTCTTCTCAACATTAGAGTAGTTTAATAAAGTCCTCCAGACCCTAAATGGCTTCTGCAGAACAGGCCCCACTTCCTTCATCTTCATCAGTTACTTCATGTTTACCTTACAGAGCTTCTTGGAGGCTTCTTAAGGCAACAGGATGAGAAATGAGTAGCAGGAAAGTCAACTAAGATGCTCGCTTCTGTTGACACATTGCCTAGTAGAGAATGGCCTTGGGATCATGCCGTCACTCCTGATAAACTTTGTTATGCTGTGTCAGGCTTACTGCTTGGATGATATTTTAATACGGTTTAGAGCTATTATCTTTATAAATGAAATACTGTGAAGTTCCTTACAGAAAGCATAAAAAAGCAAGGCTCCCTCTGGAAATACTTAGAGTAACATGAGCCAAAATAGCAAATGGAACACATCAAACCCAGGGAAGTGAGGATAGTCCTCAATGCCGAGGTGAAGATCAGGAAGATTTGGGAAGGTGCACAAGGAGCTAGAGGAGGGGGAAAACCCTTGGAGGGGAGTGACGGGGGTGGAGGGCACAAGCAGGACAGATGTATGTGCGAGGGGAAGGATTAGTGTATACAGAGTAGGGGCCTGGCCCAGGATTCAAGTATGGGGATCTTGAATTCAGGGTGGAACCAGAGACTGGTTGAGGCCAAAGGGTTGTCACCACGGTGTGAAAGGAAGAGCTGGTACACGCATCAGAAACACCGCAGGATGTTTGCTGTCAGATCTCTGCTGAGGTCACGTTTCAGAGCTGTGGCTTCTCCAGTCCTGTTACCATGCGTGTTTGCCCGCTGCGGTAGTGGCTGTCTGCAATGTGCTCATGAAGATGCACACTGTGGTAGCTCCCTACCTTTTAAGCTGAGGTGTAGAGGGGCTAGGAGCTATCTTGTTACGCTGTAGATACGTTGAGATGCTCGAATACAGTTTCATGATCAGCAAGGTTAAGCTAATGCCCTAATCACTGGATCATCCTAGCTCCTCAAAGTGTCTTTTAGCCGCTGTGTAAAAGGGCACATATGCATAGACACACATAAGTGTTTAAGATGCATCAGGCAATGAGTTACTCATCTTTTTTAAAAAATAAAATTTCTTCTGTATTTGAAAGCTGACTGCTCTGCTTGAGACTCTTGGAAGTACTGGGGGCAGGAGGCTCATGGAAACTGTTCTCTGTATGTTCTTGGTATTAATAACTTGAAATGAACCCAGATTCTGCTCTGGTGAGCTGAAGAAGCTTTTTCTCCAGGCTATACTGCAAGGGTAAGACAACAGCTGGGTCTGACAGTCTTGATGACTGACTGTGCAAGAGGCTCTGTCCCTTGCTTTTCCCAAGTGGCAGCAAGGTTGAACATGTCTTTGGGGAATTCTTGTGTTCTGCAGGGATTGTTAAATACGTCAGACACACATATTGCCATCGAAGGGTGCCTTATGACCTGTGAAGGAAAGCTGCTTGTGTGCTGTGGATGATGCAGCGCGGGTTCATCGAAGCCCAGTGCTGGATCCTCTTATCCTCAAAAGAATAATCTACTTTTAGCAAGCCATCCGTTCAGACTATGTAGTCAGCAGGAAGCAACAACTGGCCAGTGTTAGGAGGAGTGGGGGGGAAGGAGTCTGCTTCCCCAGTCAGTGTCTGGAGCAAAATTACTTCCTGGGAACAGGTGATGCCACCCTCCTCTCTCCAACTCAGTATCCAGCAAAATGCATCTCCTGAGGCCACCTCGTCATACTCCTGAGTATGTTTTGTTCTCTGAAGTAACCAATTGAAGGGAAGTAGGACTTCATGGAAGTCCATTACTGGCAGGAACATTTATCATGCATTTGCATGAATGGATTTAGAGAAATGAGTGGAAACGTAAAGATGGCTTTGGGAAGCTGGGTGAAACAAAGGCAGATATTAACTTTGAAATGTTAAGATGGATGCTTGTTTGTCCCATTGACTTCATGGAGCCAGTTTGGGGCGATGATGAAGGAACTCTGCTTCTCTTCTGAGAAACAGAAGGAAGTTTTGTTGGGTTTGCAAGGGCAATACCTGGCAGCTGTGTCTGTGTTCATGGCCAAGATGCAGTAGAGCAGTCACGGCGTCAGTGGATGGGGACTTGAGTTTCCAAGATGAAGATCCATGAGAACATAAACTTTGCTTTGTTCTTGTGTTCAGGAGAGGAGAGTATGAACGTAGAGAAACAGCAAGATAGATGCTTTCAAAACTCAATGAAGATACAGTGAAGCAGCAATCTCTTCAGCTCTGCCAAAAAAAAAAAAATCCAGCCCTTATCGTCTGGCTCTTAACATTGTCTTCAGCCCAGCCAGAGGACAGCAGTAATAACAACATTAAAGAACCCAGATGTAGTTCTGAGCTTAGTTCAGATGGTTGCAATGTTCACGTGCAGTAATTCAATGCAAGGCTGACCCCAAGATAGCAGTGTGTCATCTTTCTTCTCCTAATTGCTTTTCTCAGCCCTGCTCACAGCTGTTCCTGTGGCACTTTGCCACTGGCTCCCTTCTGAGTTGATGTGGTTGCAGTGCAGGTTTCACTGCTGATGGTGAGTCCACAGGAGAAATTTGCCGTCCTAAAGCAGTTAGCTGTCATGTTTGTGTTTATTTCAAATGTCAGCGTCTAGACTGTCTGGTGACTTCCTGCGTTGCCAGTGTCCATTTGCCTCCCCTCAAAGAGAAGCTGGACATTGAGGTTTTTAATGTTTGTTGTTTTCCCCATCTCATTATTTTTCCACGCTCTTCAGCCAACCTAATGCATTTTTCTTTTTTTTTTTTTTTTTTTTTTTTTTTTTTTTTTTTTTTTTTCCCTATGTATTTGTTTTGCAGGAGTATATTGATGCTCATCCAGAAACCATTATCCTGGACCCTCTTCCGGCTATTCGTACACTTCTGGACCGATCCAAGTCTTATGAGCTAATTCGGCAAATAGAGGCATACATGCAAGGTAGGCCAATACCTGCTCTCCCTGAAGGCTTTTATTGTGGCTGGAGAAGGGAGCAGCTGGCTTCTGGAGGCTGGATGTGAGGTTTGAAGTAGTGATTTTGGGCCCCTTGCATTATGTCTCTTCGTGGCAGCACAAACACTGAGGCATTCCTGTGTCACAGGATTGCCCCCGAGTCCCGTGCTGCTCTTTTTCCATGTACACAAAGGAGGTTTGCATCTGATTAAAAATACGATGTGGATTTAATAGGGAGCATATTTACTACAGTGAGCACTCCCAGAAATCTTCTGGAAAACATTGTATTTTTGTGTGTGCTGGTAAATTGAAATGACTGTACAAACTTAGCAACTTGTCATAAGAATCCCAAGGCCTGAATTTGGAGGCAATTTATGGAAGAAAAATTGTTTTTGGAAAGGTCTGAAAGAAATTAAATTATAAAAATAGCTAAGATCTGTGAGAAGCACTGGAAGCCTATTGCACAAGTTAATTGCTAGGAGGAACACAAATGCACTTCTGGTGTTGGCTAGTTACCTGACACAGACTGTTGCCTTTGTCATCATTTGAGTTGTATTCCCATGTTTAGAAGTCATCTCTTTTCCATCTGAATAATTCAAGTATTTTATCTTAACCATTGTAACTGTTTCATTAAGTTAGTCTTTCATTCCCTTTCTACTTCTGTTACTGTCATATTGTGAAACATTTATTGGCTTTTGAGTTTAAATCTAGAGTAGCTCTTGAAGTAAGTTTCATATGTTAGATGACTTTACTTGAGGGGAAATTGCTTTGCCGAATTATGTTCTAATAAGGCGTTATGGGAATTTGCATTGTGCTTGTATTATCACTATCTTGATGGGCAGATAAGAAGCTTATCAATTTGTATTTTTCTAATTGTGGATTTGTAGACACACTGTTTGCATCTGACCTGCCTGGCCCCATCGGCAATGTCTTTATGTAAAAATAAGACTAATCATTCAGAGCACTCTCCCTTGTCTGTTGGAATCTCTGTAGAAGAAAATGTACAATTAGTTTAAAAGGATTTTGTTTTGGAGTGGTTATTGGTGTTTGTGAGTGGGAGAGATGCTGAAAGAAACCTGTGCTCTGAGGAAGTGGTTGGGATTTTGTTCTAGCAGCAGAGAGATTCAGTAGGATTGTTGTTTTTGGGGGGTTTCTTTTGTTCTTTGTGTTTTGCTTTGTTTTTTAAAAAATTGCTATCAGTATCGTTGTTATCTCTATGAGAACGATATCTTTGGGAGAGCATCCAGTTTTTTCAAATCGTTTGTCTTGCACATATTTCATCCTCCTCTGATCAACTGATGAAAAAAAGGAATAAATACTTAAGGAAGAAAAAGAACACAGTAGGTGTGAATTCAGTTAAAACTGACACTTTGAAGAGAAACTGTTAATGAAGTTGAGGAATAAGGTAGGGAGAAGTTTCACCTGTTCTCACTGGCTGCTGCCATGGTGTTAGGTGACCATATTTCCCCTGTCCCTGTGTCACCCCTGTGCCCCCCTCTCCTCATTTCATCTTATTTCTGTCTCATCACCAGAAATGTCATGACAGAGACCTTGAACCAACTTCATATTTAGCAGAGGAGATCTCAGGAGAGCTGAGTAATTGGCTAACTTCTCGTTCTGGCCTAAGTAGATCAGCCTCGGTATTCCCACACGTACTGATCTGCAGTGAGAAAAAAATTACATCCCTCTAGACAGCGTTGTGGGTTTTTTACCTGCTAAATTGTGTTTTCTGCTTGGCAGCTGTCATGTCTTATCCCAAGGCCATGAGCACTTAGACTCAAACAGGAAGTAATACATCTGTGAATGGCATGAGGTCTTAGGAGTCACATCTTTTTTGTTCTAGAATTTCAAAATGGAAGTCACTACCAAGAAAATAATATCCTAGACTCTAGCTGTAACTAGAGAGCCTGGTTCATCACATGATGCAAAATTGATGTGATGGGTTAAGTTCAGTGCAAGACACTGTTTCTTCCAAAGGAATTCAATAATTTCTGGAGGGTTGAGTAGTTGTGTAGGAGAAATCTTCTGGTGTTGAAAGTCTTTCAAAAGAAAATTCAGTGTTTGTTTACAAACCAGTTTTGGATTCAGGTGATCATTACCTCTTACTTGAATTATTTTTTAAAGTAACTATGTATGAAGTGTAGTCTTTGTTTATGATCTTCAGTTTACACTTCTTTTCAACCCTGTGGACCTTACAAGAACTGTATAACTAAAGATTTGGACCAGTTGGGTTGAAGGGAGGATGACCACATGCTCTGCTGACTCCGCTTTATATGGTGCTGAATCCTTCCTGTTCTATGTTGCCTGCACCTTTGAAAATGGCAGATGTTGCTGAGGTGACTGCGTTCTGCAGCAGTAGGGCCCCATGTTCTATAAATAACTTGATTTTCAATGTCGTCATCTTTCACATGTCCAAGTTAATGCCTTGCCTGTCTTTTGACAGTGAATTCCCCATACTTCCTGAAAAAGTGAAACATCTGAGAAACTGAACATCTGGACATCATTAGGTTTTGTGAACATCCTGTAGCTTGCTCTTTATTGAGACAAGTGTGTGAGTGATAAGTGCTTTGATCCAGCCTCCTGAGAATGGGTTGCAAAAGATGCTTTGTGGCACTCTCCTTGTCTCTGCTACCATAGTCCGTGGCCACTGAAGGAACTGAGGTGGATGAGAATTAGTAACTAGACAAGAGTTGTGTGTGTAGCGTGAGGGAAAGCACAGGGATGAACCTGGACTTTCCATGTCCTAGACTGACACTTAACCACTCAGTCCTTGTAAAAATACAAGGTTCATAGATTCGCTGCATCACTGAGGTTGGAAGAGACTGCTTGATATCATAATGCCCAACTCCTTGCTCAAAGCAGGATCCTCCAGAGCAGGTTCTTCAGGTCCTCATCTAGTTGGGTTTTGTATATCTCCACAGATGGAGACTGCATGACCTCTCTGGGAAACCTACTCCAGGATTCACTTTGAACCTGGTGTGCTAGCATGCAACTAGCAGTTGCTGAGGTGACTCGCAGAGATTGTTATTTTCTACAGTATAGATAGTGATATCTCCTTTGGAAGGAGGTGGGACTCTCTTCTGGGAAAAAAAAAAAATAAAAAAAAGAAGTGCTTTAAGAGATATTTTAGCATTGGTTTTAATGGATTCTTTTTTGGAAGCAGTAGTCTGACCAGGGCTGCGACTTTCTCTTTTTCCTGTTCTCTGTTATTTTGAGTGCAAGCTCTGAAAGAGCTCGTCATTCTGAAATCTTCACTTCTGAGTCTTTTAAAAAAGATTTGAAAAAAAAGAGGTTGCATTCCCAACTTGTGTCCTACATAGCTGGCAGGTCTATCTTGAAATAAATCACTGGATAGATTTTCTTGGTATAGCAGTTGAGTTCTCCCAGCAGCTGTATTGCTTTGTTTACTTATCTGTGAAGAATTGCTTCTGATATAAAAGTGCTCTAGATCAGATTCTGTAATGTTTGGTGAAAGATCAGGAGCATTATTTAATGGAAACTTCATTTTTAGCAGGGTATTGTGTGGTTGGAGCTGTGACAGCCTTTTTTTAAGCTTTAACCTCTTGAAAAAATAACTAAATTCTCTGATACTATGTTGAAAAGCTGTGACCCTACAGCCTTGGAATTTAAGATCTGACTTTTAAAATTATGGTAACAGATAATCACTGTGACTAGGCACTAACTAACCTTTTTACGTTACTTTTTTAGTTTTAAGATTAAAAGCTTTTAAAATTCCCTACATACCTTACAAGTAATAATCTGAACTGGAGGAATTTAAACCAAAACTGAGGTAAATATGCTACGCACTTGGTGCTCTACTTAGTGTTCCCATCTGCTGCTTAGCTTCCTTTGCTGTCTCAAGTGACTTAGAGGTTTCGTGGATAATGTTTGAACTTCAGATACTGCAGACCCTGAAGTTCATTTCTTTAACCACTTCCACCTGGCTTTTTATCATGGTTTTAAAGTCTTCTTGTTCTTAGATTCTTAAATTTAACTGGAAATCTCAAATTTCTACAGAAACTAGTTTTCATGGGGTTCTCCTCGAAGAGAGAACTCCTTTGCGAGCCAAGATCTGACTCCTGAATTTTTCTCTCTCCTAACAGTCTGTTTTAAAGCATGGGAACTATTCCCTCGGGACACTCTAAACAGAGTAAGACCTTTTAGCAATGATATTTTCATCCCAGCATGTAATTGAAATAACTTATGTTTGATTGTTTTCTATTACATGAGGTGCTGTTGCTGCTGTATGTGCTCCTTTCTGATTTTGGTGGTGATTACAGAACAGGTCATGGCATCCTTCCCTTCTCACTGGATTTCTTTTTATTAGATTCTGTCTGTCTTAGAAATACTCTATGAACATATTCATGTATCTTGTGTGACTGGGAGAGAGGCTCAGCATGATGTAAAGGGGTAGGCACTTGATTTGGGGTTCAGGGTTTTTTGCTTGGTGCTGGTCTGACTTGCTGCATGACTTTGGGCACAACGTGTCACCCCCATGCATCTCTTTCTTCTCTTGACACTCATCGGCATGTCTCATTCCTCTAGATACCACATTTTTCTGGCCAGGAACCTCTTTTCCAGATATTCATACACGTACTCTGCTATAGTGAGTCTCTGATGCCGAGCAATCTGTGTAGGTGTTGTTTTAACAGAAATTGTAGATCTGCTGTTGAGCAGAAAACTTGGTATTTACAATTCAATATCGACATAGGTAGTCAGGTTTTACTTTTTGGAAGTTACGGGGCATGTACGTTGCTGGCGTGGTGCATACTCAGAACTTCTCAAAATCAGGCCACCCAGTTAAAAGTGCCTGAAAATAGCTGTATATACATAGCTCTAGGCATTCACCTTTTGAAACCGTGGCCTCTACTCTGCAGCCTACTTTTCATAGCAGTTTTGGTCAGAGGGGAGAGAGAAGAATAGTCACACAGGTGAACTGCAGGCAGCTCTATCTCTATTTGAAGCTTCTATTAAAATTAAGGGGGGAAAAAATCTGTTCTTAATTTAAAGGCTCTAAATCACCCACCTGAGGCTCACTTGTTTATGTAGGGACGTATTAGTAAAGCATCTAAGGTAGAGGGCTGATGTTAGATACTGCAAATCCCCGTGTCTGGTTTTGGATGCAGAAGTCTCCCTTGTTGATTGTATGCTCTCTTTCCACCAAGAACTCGTGCAAACAGATGTCTCATTACCAGTGTGGTGCATGTTCACTCACTGCATTTTAATTTGTCTGAAAACTAGTGTACGTGCACGGAGGGAAGTAATTGGAATGGAATTAATACTCTCTGTGGCTGGAAGGAGTTTGTCCAAAGCGCATCAGCACGCAGCTCAGTGCTGCACGTGGCCGTGCTCTGCACCCCGGCTGTCATCACTCGGTAGGTCTCAGCCCTGATCTGTCAAATTGGAAACACTCTGAGACTTCTGACCCAGGGAGGTGTCACCTGACATCTTTCTCACAAAAGCTCATTCATTCATCTGGGAGGGGGTTGACGAAGGGACATGGAGGCGTTGGTGTTACGATAAACAAGCCCTGGCTTTGAAATTTAAAGTAGACAGCTGCTTCCAAAGGACTAATCCTGTCCTGAGAGCGGTGGCAGGAAAAGAAAACGGGAAGCTCCAAAGGGAACCTGGGATCTCCTCTTTTGTATCATTGCTTGCTCTTGTTAAGGTAGCTTACAGAAGGATTTTCGTAGGTAAGAATGCTGAAAGTCAGCCATTTCATAAACAGAAAATATGAACAGACTCTCTCCCGTACTGCCTCTCCTCCCCCTTCCCAGGTTTTCATTATTTTGAACCGTCAGCTCAGTCCCAGTGTCGGCAGGAGGGATCGGAGAGCTGGGGCCCCTGTGGAAATGATGGGCACAGTCCCTGTTCTCCCAAGCAGGAGCGGCAGTCTGCTGGCCTGCTGCTTCTGGCCTGCTGAGATACACCAGCTTGGTACTCTTCAAGCTGACTCTGCAGTCCAACAGACACAAAGCTCAGAGAATAACACAGAGAACATTTTTATCCTTTTGTCTCCGTGTGCCAGCCAGAACTTCTTGAACCAACAAACAATCTTCATCTTTGATTCTAGTAGTCTTGATGGTGACTGAACTTTCAAAATAAGCCTGTCCGTAAAGCTCACATGTTACTTCTGAGTGCACTTAGGTTTAATCTTTTAGTCTTGTGTGCTTCTGTGGCCAGAAATGGAAAATCTGCATCCCACTTCCAGTCTCTTCTGCTTATCTGAATCAAAAAAGAAACAAGGCTGGACCTTTTATCTGTTTATTGGATACCAGTGTTGGAAACTTTTGTTTTACATCTACATGCGTCATTTCAAAGCATCTGTGTACTTGATAAAGCTGAAAGTGTGGAAAAGATTATATCAATTTAAGCAAGACCTTCTATGAATTTTGTGTTTGGGGCTTGGTTGGATCTGAAGAACGACCAAATCTGCTTTTACAGGGTAAAGATATAAGCCATGACTGCAATCCATTGTCATGGGGCATTCCTAAGACATCCCCAGTTTGGGTTTTAAGAACAGAACATGGATTCATTCTTGGGGATTATTGTGTCTCTACAGTTAGAAAAGGAAGAGCAGGGATGATTCTTGCAATGAGGAAGCGTTCACTGAATAAACTGGATGTTTTAAATTCTATCACGGTTGTGTTTCAAGTTATTCTGATTCTCTTGAGCAGAAATTTCCTTGGCTGGCATCCATCAACAGAAGATACTTTTCCCAAATATCTGGGTGCTAGAAAAAATAAGGAAGGGGCAGTGAAAGATAAATTGCTCACAATAGCAATGTAAAACTTAACTGGGAATACTTTTTGCAGCAAGTGGCTTTTCCCCTGGTGTTTGTGCTCATATTGTTATAAGATCAGAGGTCAAGAAATAAGTCTTGAAAAATAGGACCTTTCATCTGAATTGGAAACCAGGACTCAGCTGGTAGTACATTACTCCAGTTCTGTGTTCATGTCACTTTTCCTGCTGAAGCAGCAATTTATTTTAAGATGTGTTACAGTAGTCTAGCATGGGCAAGAAAAGTAGCATCCCTCATTTCCTTAGACAAGGATCCAGTCAACATGATTCTAATTGCTCTTCATGAAGAGTCTAGCAGGACCTAACAGCTTTATTAGGGTAGCATGGGGTCAGCTGGTGATAATAGTACCTGAGAGCTCCATGAAGAGGATGCTTTCCTTTAGCAGGGCGACTAACATCCAGTGTAAAAGCACTGTTGGATCCTGTTCCACTTATCTGCTGGCTTTGTGCAACTGTTACGACATCTGAGCGTATCAGCAAAGAAAATCATGAAAGCTTGAGTGGCTTTGTGTTTCTTGATGTCAGTAGTTGGTTCTGTCTCGTGAATTTTCTAAGCGGCTTTCTGAAGTTAGAGTGGAAGGGGCTAGAAGTGTAAATGTTGATGAGAGGGACTTGAGATGGCCTGAGTTTCTGGTATAGCTTATGATCGAGTGGAACCAAACCTCTATGGTCAATTGCTTGATAGTGTTCCAAGATAAGGTAATTCACTTGTCATTGTCATTTGATACACTATTCCACTAGCATCTTGCTTTTCGTCCTGTTTGGGGTACCCTAACAGTAGTGATTGGAAAGTGCTGATTTTTTTGGTTTTCTGATATGTAAATGCTGCATATGAGGTGGAAATAGATCCAAATGCATCCATAGGCTGGTATGGCTGTATGGAGAATGGTCAGCTCTTCTGGAGTGTCAGTAATTGCAGTTCAGGCCATTATACTGCATTTGTGTAAAGGAAACAAAACTAATTCTGCAGGATACAGCTTAGCTCTGTGAAAATGGAAAGATGCTACGCTGAGAAGAAAGAGCGGCAGTGCTACAGGCATATGTTGCATTCTTTTTGGTGGGCAAGGTATACGTGGAGCATGTTGCAGAACTGGCATTTCTAGGGAAATATGCAACTTGTTTAGCTCTGTACACTGAGAGTGAGACACTGCTTGTTAAATTGGGTTAAAATAGTTCAAATAGTAAAAATTGGGTGTCCCCCAAACGGCACTGCATGGCCATGTTGCTCCAGTTGGCTTCAGGCCTTCTGGCCTGTTAGAGTTCTTTGAAGCTGTCAGATAGAGATTGGACAGCTGGGCAGGACATTGAAATAACTTTAAAGAAAAAAATAAATCACTCCTCAGAGAGCAATGTTAAGTAAACTGAAGCATCAGAAAGTGTGAGACAGAGACCAAAGACAGAGATAAATAAACTGCTTTCAGTGTAGCAAATCAAGCATCCCATACTAGTGACCTTCCAGGACATTTATTAATAACTCTGGAAAAGGCAGATGAACACAGGATGGCAAATTTTTCTGATAAATCCAAATTGTTTATTTTTTTTCCAGGCAATGGGAGACAGCAATATCAGATGGGGCTACCAAGAGTCAGTGAAGAGTCAGCATGATGATAGATCCTATTTATTGCATTCTCTTGGGCCCATAAAGAAATAATATGGACAGCTCATGCATTGTTAACTTCTACATTGACTCACTGCTCAGGAAAGACCTTGGCGTCACAGTGGGTAGCTCACTGGAAACTTCTGCCCCCTCTGCCTCAGTAGTCAGAACATGCCAACAGAACCAAACAAAAAGATCATGGTGGCCAAAAATAGCATTGAGGGTACTGAGCATACAGTTATGGAAATAAAGTGCTTGCTTTCCCCTGAAGGCTGTTTTCAGTTCAGCTTTCCTGAATTTAAACGTATTAGAAATTAAAGGAATCCTAGAGAAAAGGGACGTGGTCTGTGCCAAGAGACGGCCACACAAAGAGGGAGTGAGATCAGCCTGGGGCTAGCAGAGGTGGAACAAAACCTGAGCAAACAAAAAAATGAATAAATGGAGAAACATTCCTCTTTTTCTCTTTCCTACCATGTCAGAGTATGACACTGAATGAGTATCTGTGCAGTTGCCATAAAATACCAGCTAAGATCGTAGATGGACTGAAAAAGGTAGGAAACATTCACATCTAGATTTAAAATGTTTACAAACCATCATGGTTAGAGGTATATGGTACTGGCAGGTGGGTGTTAGAAACTCCATTTATTAACTCTGAACTCCATAACGTGGGATATGTTGGGGAACAATATATATTCCCTTTCCTCTGATTTGAAATCCATAACCAGTAGCAGAAATGGAGATAACATGGTATCAGCTGAACTGTGGTCTCATTTGGTTTGATAATTCCTATGTTTGTTTCTCATCTCCCAGGAAACAGGAATGCCTGAAACTGCAGTGATGACTTAAAGCATTTTCTAGTTCTTTGTAACTTTTAAACCTGGTTTGAGAATGTTTTGGAACTTCTACTGTCTTGTGAATAAAGCCTTGGGATTTCATATTACTTATTATGAGCACTTTGCACGTTAAATGGGAACTTCAAATACAGCCTGATGTGTTAAAGCTGTTATTCTTCTAGGAATATGGCTGGATGATGTGATTGTGACTGTTTTTTCTTTGATAACGCTCTCTTCCACTCCTGTAAGACCCTGTAGAGCAAGGCCAAGGGAGTGTGCATGAGGGGACAGAACAGCGGCACTACGGGGCAGGCACTCTTAATAGGTGGCAGGGACTTAATGGTACTGAACACACTTGAAGAAGTTTGTCTATTAGCTCTTGCTCTACTAGAGGATCAAGGAGGTCATCCTCCAGATCATGCTGGTGCCTTGTCTGGGACAGGACATTGCTTAGCACACTGGGACTTTTCCACTTTTAAAACTTCATTTCATTTCCTCCCTTGCTGCCTGGCAAAATCATGAGGAAGACTGACCAGTTGCAAAATTTCTCTCCCATGTAAAGATGAAAATGATTGAACAAAGAGTGTCTCACATGTCTTGCTTTCCTGCCTGTCCTAACAAGCCTGCTCCATGATCAGAATAGCTGCAGTTTTTCCCCTTTGCTGCAGCTCAGCTGTCAGCTTCTTCAGAGTCTGCTGGGGCAAGGAGGGAAGTGAGCACTCAGCTGTTACTGAGCATGTTAACTTTAGATGCGGCATCAGAATTCCTACATGAGGGCAGTGTTCATATTCCAGATCCTTCTTAATCAGCTGGAGGACGTCATGGAGGTGTTTGCTCTGGCTCTGATGGAGTGCCAGTGAGCGGCTACCAGTGAAATCTATCCTGCAGAGATGCAAAGTGTCAGTCTTGCAGGCATCTACCCACCACACATCTACTGATGAAAGGTATATGGATGTTCTGAATTAGGTCCTTCTTTTGACAAATGGACGCTAAACATGCGGTGAAGGTGATGGAAAATGTTAACATTCAGGAATAGCTTTGTCCTTTCTGGTTTGTGTTTTGTCAGTGTTTGAAGGTCCACTAAGATCTTGGTCATGTGAGAAAGTTCAGCTTCAATGAAGCAATTTCTTCACTTAAAACTGAGAGCTTGTTCTATCACACCAGCTTACTCAGTTGATGGTGTGTTGACAAGGTGCCCGTCTGGGTAAGCAATAGGGACACTGAATATGAGCCCAATCCTGTGCTAAGTCCTGGTTTGTATGTAAAACAATTAATCTACATGCAGTATTGTGGGCAAGACATAGGTTAATATGTCTCTGAGACTTTAGGATCTATAATGCCAGTGCAGTTTTATTTCTGCCAAATTTGCAGGGTTGCTTATATTTTTCTAGTAGTCCAGTTTGACTTGCATGACCTGATGTTTCCAAAGAAATGCAGTGTCTAGAGCCTCAGGGCCAGGAACTAGACATTTTTTTATCTCTGTTGTTGAGATTTAGGGCCTTGACAACAGCCCTGCTTTTACTCCCTTGATCTCCCAAAATGCCAGCCAAACTAACCTGCTTCACCAGGGGAACCTTCTGAGGGTTAGTCAGCGCTTGGGAAGCCTGTGAGTATGCTGGTTGAACGCTGGGAGGAGTGGGTAAGCATGAGAAGATTTTTGGTCACAGGGCTGCTGTAATGCTGGGACAAGCTAATGGAGTAGTTACGAGCCTTCTGGAGGTTTTAGGAACAGGTTAAATAGACAAACATCTGTCAGTGTTGGTGCTAGGAGCATTTCATCTTGCCAGAGTACAATGAGACTGGGGTAGATAACTTGGTAATCTTTCCAAACCGGTATTTTGTGATGTTGATTGTCTTTCTGAATAAAAACCATCAGCTACTGACAGCTTGAGCCAGGGAGCTCAACAAAGTCATACTAAAATGTTAAGAGATACCTGTCCTGTGTGGGGTCAGCACAGAGGGAGATGTGTAGCATATGTGCTGGCATAAGAGCTAAGCAGTCCAAGTAGTCCTGGACTCCCACTGGGGCAAAGTCTCCATGGGTCAGTGCAGCCAGAGCTGAGTATGTTTGGCTGTGCTCCCTTACAAAAAGCAGTATGTTTTAGCTGGACACAGTCCCATTGCTCTGGCTATGACTTTCAGGCCGAAGCTGGCTTCGTTTGGCTTTTTTTGGGATGCCGAGAGAGGAGCTGTGGGCTGCCTGCACCTGCTCGTGTGGACATGGTGCAGCAGGAGCAAGTATTTCTTCCCTGGTGGAGAAATCTGTGGAATGAGTTTGTCACTTGCTTCACAAGGGTGAGGCAGTGGAGCGATGCATTCCTGAATCAGCAGGCTCCTCTTGCCTTGCAGCATTAGGCAACCGCACATTAAATCTAAAGCTATAAATTGTATAATTTGCATAAGATATTTGTCAGAGAAGCACAATGGGACAGATGCTAATTGCTGATTTGGGAATCCTCACAAGCATTTGCTAGGAGATAAACTGCAGTTACTTCAGTATTGGGCAATTAGTGTTGGTTCTGTAGAAGGAGAGAAGTGTATCGCACCAACTGATTTCTTGTAGTTTGTAATTTGCTGATGCTATTGTTCTCTTGGGGATAGTTTTTTAGCTCCTATTTAAAAAAATATTTTCAAAAACCTGCTAGTTTTGGCAGGAAGGCACATGCAGTTTGGGAGGGGTGCTTCCACCAAGAAAGCTAGTCAGTTTGAATGCGCTTGCCTTGTATTTTGCTGCAGGGAAATGAATTCTACCATAAAATCTTTGGCATTCCATAGATCTGTTCTAGGTTGCCATGCAGGTATGCCAGACTGCAGACAGGGTTTTGTTTGGTTGATTTTTTGCTGCCTTTGCAACCCGGAGTCTGGTATGAGTTTGGGGAGTAAAATCTACGCTAACATTTTATTGCAGTTGTTACGAATTTTGACACTAAGTTTTCTAATCAGTCGTTAGGCTGCCACTTAAACTGCTAAATCTTGAAATGTGTTTACCTAGATAGCAGAAGTGAATTAGGGGAATGCAGAGCTCTACATTTGCTAGGTTTCATAGTCATTCTGAGTTTTGTGTCAGCCAACGCCCCCCACAATGTTTGTATGACATCTCATTCTATGAGCTGTTTATGAAATTCAGGCAATTCTATAAGCATGATGCTTCCCCTCAAGGTCCTGTGCTGTGAGGAAGTAAACGTCATAGACACTAGAACTGATGCTAATTGCTTTTGGTATTCAGTATTTTGAAAGAAAAGAATGTTAGAAGAGATGAGAAAATACCCATTTTATTTTCACTGAAGAAATGATCATGTATAGTGAACCTAAAAGGAGTAGTGGTGGAGAGTCAGCATTTTTGAAATTTCAGAATTTGGAGAAGAAGAGGAAAATATCTCTTCTTCCTCCCCTTCTTCTCCCACTCTTACTCCATAGCTTGCTGGCCCAAGAGTCCCTAGGAGAAAGAAAGGTGACTTGTTCTTTTGGACACCTGTATGAGGTGAAGGTAAAGGAGCTTTGCTTCATGCTTCACTGCAAAGCATCTTGCTTCACACCTGTGACAAAAGTGCGAGCCCTGTTGCAGGTAGGTTGGTTTGTCCATTTGTTTTGAACTTAACTTTAAGAACTTACTATACCTGAAAGCTAGTTATATGCAAAAGTAAAACACAAACTGTGCCTACAATGGTGGGGGGCTGGAGTTACAGGAGAGTCCCATCTAGGAGGGTCTGGGTGCCTGTCTGCATGAGATATGTTGTTTTTCATTCTTTCCAGTCAATGACATCTCTAATGTGGTTGCTCTTACACAACTTCCTGCGTGGGAGGAGGGGTGAACTGTACCAGAAGAAAGCACCTTTATAGTCTACATCCATACAGATGTTGGGGCAGGGTTACCATTCCAGATGGTATTTGCACCTCTGGCAGGAACTGCTTGGTGGATGCAGCTCTTTGCAAGTGCATGCCTGTCCCGAGCCAAGATCGTGCAACGCTTTGCCTCTTTCCTCTTGCCTTACTCCTGAGAGCGATTATTTTCAAAGATACTGCTATGAATTAGGACAAAGCCTTTGTGAAACAGGCTGGAGACGTGTAACCAGTGCCATCATTTAAGTGGTTAGAGAAGCTTTTAAAACTGTTTATGTAACTGGGTGGCTGAAACAATAGTGGTACCTGTGCCACACACAGACATACGCTGCTCTCTGGAGGCAGGTATGGGTGGAACACCTTCTGTGGTTGGTTTGAGGTTTGTCTGCCCGGGATTGGCTTCGTGCACCAGTCGCAGCAGTAGCAGCCACCTATAAGCTATTTCTGAGGGAAAAGAGAGGGAGTAGCTGAAACGGCTTCAGCAAGTGGTATGTATGTGCCTGTGAGGCTGCCTCCCTCCCACCAGAACACAAAAAAAAGAGAGAGCAAGGCAGACTGATTCCTCACACCAAACCTGCCTTTTTTGTTCTTCCTATGAGAAAATTGGACTTTGTGTTATTTCAATATCCAGGCTTATCATACAAAACACAGCCATCCTTCTCGAGTCCTGGTTTGCCTGTTGTAGGCACTTTATCATCCAGCCCATTCCAGAAACCCAGGGTGAGCCAGTGCGAAGAGCAGTCAAGCTTTCCACCTTCTCCCCACCTTATTAGAAACATTAAGGTTGGGAAAGATCCTTAAGGTCATAGAATCCAGCCATAAACCTAACAGTGCCAAGTCTACCGCTAAACCATGTCCCAAAGTACCATGTCTACACCTTTTGAATATCTCCATGGATGATGACTCAACCACTTCCGTTGGAAGCCTGTTCCAATGCTTTGACAACCTTTTCAGTGGAGAAATTTTTCCTAATATCCAATCTTAACCTCCTCTGGTACAACTTGAGGCCATTTCTTCTCGTCCTATCACTCGTTACCTGGGAGTCAAGACCGACACCCACCTCACTACAAACTCCTTTCAGGTGGTTGTAGAGTACAATAAGGTCTCCCCTCAGCCTCCTTGTCTCCAGGCTAAACACCCCCAGTTCCCTCAGCTGCTCCACATGAGACTTGTGCTCTAGACCCTTCACCAGCTTTGTTGCCCTTCTGTGGATGTGCTCCAGCACCTCAATGTCTTTTTTTGTAGTGAGGGGCCCAAAACTGAGCACAGTGTTGGAGGTGCAGCCTCACCAGTGCCGAGCACAGGGGTGTGATCACTTCCCTATTCCTGCTGGCCACACTATTGCTGATACAAGCCAGGACAATATTGGCCGCCTTGGCCACCTGGGCACGCTGCTGGCTCATATTCAGCCAGCTGCTGACCAACACCCCCAGGTCCTTTTCCACTGGGCAGCTTTCCAGCCACTCTGCCCCAAGCCTGCAGTGCTGCGTGGGGCTGTTGTGACCCAAGGGCTGGACCCAGCACTCAGCCTTGCTGAACCTCTCACAGTTGGCCAAAGCCCATTGATCCAGCCTGTCCAGGTCCCTCTGTAGAACCTTCCTACCCTCAAGCAGATCAACACTCCCACCCACTTGGTGTTGTCTGCAAACCTCCTGAGCATGCCCTTGATCCCCTCGTCCAGATCACTGATAGAGATACTAAACAGAACTGGTCCCAGTACTGAGCCCTGGGGAACACCACTTGTGACCAGCCACCGACTGGATTTAACACCATTCACCACTACTTTTTGGTCTCCAGACAGCCAGTTTTTTACCCAGCGAAGAGTACTCCCATCTAAGCCATAGGCAGCTAATTTCTCCAGGAGAACACTGTGGGAAAAGGTGTCAAAGGATTTACTAAAGTCTAGGTAGACAACATCCCCAGCCCTTCCCTCATCCACTAAGCGGGTCACTTTCATAGAAGGAGATCAGGTTAGTTGAGCAGGACCTGCCCTTCCTAAACCCATGCTGACTGGGCCTGATCACCTGGTTGTCCTGGACGTGCTGCATGATGGCACCCAAGATGATCTGCTCCATAACATTCCCTGGCACAGAGGTCAGGCTGACAGGCCTGTAGTTCCCCATATCTTCCTTCCAGCCCTTCTTGCAGATGGGTGTCACACTGGCAAACCTCCAGCCAACTGGGACCTGCCCAGTTAGCCGGGGCTGTTGATAAATGATGGAAGGTGGCTTGGTGAGCACTTCCAGCAGCTCCCTCGGTACCCTTGGGTAGGTCCCATCCAGCCCCATAGACTTGTGTGTAAGTGGTGTAGCAGGTTGCTCACCATTTCCCTTTGGATTCTTGGGGATTCTGCCCATACCTGTCTTCTTGCTGGCAGGTGGCTCAAGAGCCTGGGTACTTAAACAGTTGAGAATCCCTTCTAAATTCAAGTCCAAATTGATTCACAGTCAGGTTTAACCACAAAAAGAAGTATCATCTTCTTTTAATGACAGATCTTTGTCTGCATTGGCCTTTTGTTGGAGCCTGAATGTTGGCACAAACAAAACCAGCTCGTATTCAGACAGAGCTGGGATTCAAAGCACAATAGGTATTTACTGGATGAGAATCACATCTGGACATGTACACATTCCTCTGCAGCTGGTAGTATTTGTCTTATCTTCCCTATTTATATCTGATTTACCACAAGAATTGTATCTTTTGGGAAAAAAAACCACAGTCTATCTAATCCTACAATCATGTTACTTTTTTTTTTCCTTCTGTTTTAGGAATAGGAGAGAAACATTAAACAAAATTTATCTCCCAAATAGAAATATATCAAATTTTAGGTATGTTTTTAATTATGTAAGTTAGTGAATTGCACTGCGTCATTAGTGTTTGCTTAGTTGCTGTGAAAGTAAAAGCCTGCATGGAACTGAAGAGTAAAACAAATGCATTTCATATTGAATTTAATGTGTCTTGTTGTATGCAGCTCGTTTTGATCCATTTTCCTTCTGTGCTCTCCTGCAGTCTTTGTTTTTCATATTATTTTGTCCAAGAGAATTTCTTTTAATAACTTTCCATACTTGGTTAGCTTTTATAGGAAAATCAATTTTTCCTTTTGTAAAGGTAGATTCACATGCAGTGAATGTTTGTTCAGGCTTATAGAGACATTTGTTTTCTTTGAAACCTAAACCTAAGTAGGCTTCCTCGTCTCTTCCTTTCTGACTTTAAAAAAACCCAACTGATCTTTTCAAAACATTTTCTTGTTTGTACTTTGGTGGTATAATTCCTTCCCCCCACCACCGCTGTATACGTCACATACTGCAACTTCTGAAGACTTAAGGTACTGTTGTGTATTTTCAGTGGCTGTAGGGCACATAGTATTAATCTAGGAACTGCACCATCATTATATCCATTAGAACAGAGGTATCATGTCAGCCAGGAAGGTACAGAGAAAGATCTGAAGCTGTTAGACAAACCTGTAGGAGAACTCCACTGTGCTGGGACTTGAAAGGCTTGATCCTGTTCCAAGCCTTTCAGGTGGTGCCTGCACAGGTATTAATCTCTCCACCCCCTCGTTTCTTCATTTCACACCTCTGTCCTTCATCAGTCCTGTTTGGTTGGTTTGAAACTTCTCTGAGGGAGACACTACCTCTTAACATGTGTTTTACACAGTGCTCAAAATATTCACCTTCCAATGCCCTGTAATACAAATGATCCTATGATGTTAGGGAGAAACGGTAAGGCTTCTGTGGTGTCCACATAGCTTTTAATTGTTACTGTATACAGAGGAAATGCTTTGAAACAGCATTTAGTGAAAGATGAATTCTGAGCTATGACCTGGTTTCTTTAAACATTCAGGTTTCATCGTTATTTTGAAGCCTGCAGTATCTGATGCTAAAAATACACCGTGCTGAGCTTCCCACATGTAGGTAGTTATATAAATCTTGCCATAAATAATACTTGTTCACTCGATCATTATAGAAATGTCTTGACATGCAGTTCATAAGGGATTTGCTCAGAGCAAACCAGAATTGAGTAGAAAAACACAGATTAGAATTAGACTTCTAGACCTATTTAGATGCTGCTTTTATAGCATCATTTCAGTTATTTCATTGTTTAGTTTGTAATTTCTCCGATATCTAGACATCAGAAGAGGGCTAAGGAGAATCCTCCTTAATTCTTCAATCAGCTGTGAAATGCAAAGAGTTGGTTGGTCCTGTACCTTTACAGTCGTATGCCTTACAGATGTTTAAGCTAAATATCTTAATAGTCTGTCATTGTGCTGTGAGCACTAGCATGGAGTTCAGTGCTTCACTCCTTTAGTTTGATTTCACAGCCATTTTGTAGAAATGCTTGAGGACTATAAAACTGAACCACTGAGCAGTATGAAAGTTCTGATTGTTGTAGTTACTGGGAGAAGGTGTATTTTATAACTGGGAGGGAAAAAAGCATAGATGAACTGTTAGTATATGATGCAGAGTTCTTCAGGCTGGCAAGACCTGTGCTGTACTCAGTCTCCTGAATCCAGGTATCTTGACTAAACAAAAAAATCCCAAACGCCACAGTTCTCTTTCTGGACTGAAATATTCTGGTCTCAGAAAAGTCCAAGTGCATTTGAGCTTAAAAAAGACCAAGAAAAAAGAAAAATATTAGTGCTGAAGGGGGAGTTGTTTGGACAGTGGGCAGCTATGAACAGTAACTCTGAGGATATCTCATATAACTTGCAGGTATCAGTATAGAAAAGCACAGATGCAAAGGTTAGTGTAGGTGCAAGCTTGTACTGTGCAAACTGAAGTAAAGTCGGTCAGATGGGAGACAGTGCTCCAGCTGAGCTCTGAAAGAGTGGAAGTAGCAAGCATATGCCAGAAAGTCTTACTGGGCTCTCAGGATTGATGTAATTAGGGGGCAAATGTTTTGGCTTAATTCTCAGAAATGAGCACTCCCTACCTGCATGAATCCCAGTTTTGCCTTAGGTTGTTCTGTCAAGTGACGGACGTCGTCAGTGCCCGGTGCTCCAGTCCCTCAGCCCGATCAGTCGCCTTCACGCCTGACTCCATTCCTGCACACCCTGCTTCAAGTTGAAAAACGAGATTGTAAAATGATTGTACTGGGAACTGCTGTGAATTTTGTTTCTGGGAGGAAATAAAAAACAAAACAGAACAAAAACCAACAAACAGAACTGCAGCTTGTTTAGACCTATGACTAACAGCCAAAGTCGGTAGAACCTAATTTGGACCTTAAAATAAACCTTGAGAGTGAAGAAAATTACAGTGCATAGCAAGTGTACAAGTGAACAGCAAGGCTGGCCTGCTCAGACAGCTCTGGAGGAATGAGTTTTTGGTGCTCAGCTCCTTCTGTCCCCAGAAAGGCCAGCCTGCCTGCTCCCTGGGGTGCCTGCAGAGCCTTCATTATGCTAGAGCACTGGAGTGGGAAGGAACACGTATTGATTTTAAGAAGCGGAAGGATTGCAGTGTTCATTTTAAAAGCATGCCATTTTTTTTGCAGGTCCCAGATCTCATTTCTGTGCTACACATGAGGTGAAGGCTGTGCATAGCTCTGCTTTGAGTTGCCCGTGGTCTGGGTGCAGTAGGGGTAGTTTGTTGTTTTACAAAAGGAAAATGGAAGACGAGTGGAATTACTCAGGGCATCCTGGTTTACCTCCAGCACTTCTCATCCAGCTGATTTGATTCTAACAAACATTTGTGGGTTAGATCTGAAAGTTCACTGCCTTCTGATGTAGAATGATGTTGTGGAAGAATTTCAGTTTTCTGACCTTTTGTTGTTCTGTCATTTCTCTGCCTTCCCTTTTTCATTCTGACTACATGATCTATGAATGTAAGTTTGAACAGGGATCCTTTCGGGAGGATACGCATCTTTTCCCCTTAATAAGGAGTTAGGGAACATGAATGAGAGAAGGCAGATTCAGAGGAATAGGAAATTCAAGCTATGCAATGGGGTTGCGTTAATAATAATGAGGATAAATTGCTAGTCCTTGCACTGGTTTTTGAAAGGGACATTGCAAAAGAAGTCAGTAATTAAAATTCAAGCAGTTTTGTTTTTTTGTGAAGCTATTTAAAACCTAGTTATTCAACAAATCAGTGGTTAGAACTTAATGCCAGTTATTACCAAGTAGAGAGAGAACAGATACGCAAACATCAGAATTTTTTTGTCCGGGCATGACCGTAGCAGTCAGACTTTTAGAAGAACAGTGAAAAAAGGTTTTAAGACATACTCTGTTTTCTCTGTCCATATCAAATAACATGCTAACATAAGAGCAAATGAAGCAGTTTTTGGTTGTGTATCCTCAGTTCCAGGTGTCACCATTGCTGGAAGCAGCTCTTTGCGTACTGCAGCTCTCACCCTAGTGAGAAGAAAAAAATGATTAGAGAACATCTGCTCTAGTTCAATGGCTACAAGCATCAAACAAGGTTATTTGTAAGAGAACCTGAGGCCACCTAATTCAAGGCTGTACACATGTACAAGACTAAAGCATGAGTTCCACTGGAAAGTGCTTATTCTTAGGAAAAAAAAAAAAAAAAAAACAAAACAGACAAAATGTTCCAAGATGTGAATGCAGATGCCTGACATGCTAAATCTGGGTGCAGAGCTTGACAGACACTGTCTTCGAAGTGTCTGAAATGTGTATGCATTTCTCCCTTCTCGTTTTATTAACTTTTAGTTGTGGCAGGGCCCCCCACAGTGGAGGACTTCTGACCTGCTCAGTATTTGCCAGTTTAAAATATTGTAAGTTCATTCCACAATGAGCTTGAATCGCTGGCAATAGCTACTTTTCCCACCAACCAGGGGAAGCCAAAGTAAGTGTAGTTCATGTTCTCTTAATGAAAGTGCTCTCTATAAAGATGGGTGTACTGGTGACAGCAGCAGCATCGCTTCTCTAGGCTCTTGAGCCCCGTGAGCAACATCCCTGCTGCACGCTGGGGCTGTACACGTGTGAGGTCTTCCAGCTGACCGTTGCTGTGCCCCGTGCCGATGTGTCCCATTGCTGCAGTCCCTTGTCTGCATGGGATGTGGCCCAAGGCTGTGCAGTTCCAGGGCACCGTAAAACTCTTTCAGTCATTCCTGTCAATGAGGAAATGTGTTTACAGAATAATCAGTAGGATTGTAGCACAACCCTGGATGGCCTGACAGTGTTTAATAACATTTTAGGGTTAGTTTTAATTTGTATCTTAACAGGAAGTTTATGAAGTAGTTTGAGTGAAAGTGGCGTACCAGATCTAACCCATGCCTGAATTACAGAACCTCCAAACCTAGCCACAGATTTCTGTGTTCAGGTTACGTGGGTTTGGACTATAATCTGAGTTAACTACACAATATGCATATGTCCTTCCATAGCAGCAGTAGATATGTACCTTTACTTGGTAGCGCTGTATTATGCACAGGGTCTAATGCCTAGTCTTTTGATTTTTAGTTATTCAGAAGGTGATGCTTATCTCACCATTGCAGAATATTCCTCGCAAGCAAGAACAATAAGAAGAGATACAGATCCCAATGTCCCCAGAAGTAGCCAAAACCTAAAGCAGAGGAGTTTTTTGCCCATCCTCATCTGTCAACATCTCCAAAATCGTAGTGTCCCGTTCTTATCTCTAGAGCCCTTTTCTGTTCAGTTTGCTTCAAGCCAAGTAAAAATCTCAAGTGTTTTATATGACATAAACGGTGCAAGAGACCTGGTAGGACCCCTGGCTACCTGTCTTCCTCCATCTTCTGCTTTCTCAGTGATAAATTAAGGCTAGTGTCAGTGCTGGGCTGCTTTGTCTGTTGACAGAAATGGGGCTATGGCAATTCAGTACAAATTGTCATTCGAGCAATATGAAACATGTTTAATAAAAAAGAGCCCTAGGGATTGACCATGAAGAGATTTGCACAATGAAACACTTTTCTTACACTCACTGTCCAGCATAACTCTCTCTCCTCTTTTCTGCTTCACCAGCTAATCTCCAAAAGTACTTGTGGGCTTTCAAGTTTGATCAAATTGCAAGGAGCAGCCTCCTGGAAGAAGGGATCAGAGAAAGATTAACACCGCTGGGAGCTTGGTGTTTACCACTTCAATGGTGTGATTTAGCTTTCTCCTTTATACTGATTGTCATTAGGGTTAAATAAATGTCATGGCTTTTAAAAACAGTCCAGAAGAGAGACACTGCTTTGTAGTTTGAAATAAAACATATCTTTAGGGCTGGGAAAAATATCCAGAGTTGAGATAGCATAGTAATTAAAATTAATGACAATTTAATGTAATGATCCTTATCCTGTAGGAAGATTTGTTTGCACAAAATGAAGAATTACATATACTGAAGTCAGAGTTTGATGTAGGGGAGGAAAAGTTCGGGGGCTGGTGATATGTCACCAAATGTAGTTCAAATAAACCAGACCGTATATTTGTTTTTTAATTAAGCTTGATATAGATGTCTGAAGAGTTGCAGCTAAACATGGGTAGACTTGAGTTGACCAGAGAACTGCTATTCCTAAGTAGGATTTATTTGTTATTTTTATGTTGCATTTACTTCTCTAGCCGATGACTGGGTAAGATAATATTGGGGTGGGTCTGCCATTTGTCGCAAGTCTTCCTGAAGTGTCTTTTGTTAGTGCTGGCCTTCATGGTGCAGAATGACAGTGCCCTTACTGAAGGGTTTTCCATAACAGCAAAATGATAGTCAACCACATTCTCACTGTCAATCTGTGAATGACTCTTCTGTGAACCAGCACCTCTGATGTAATTACTAATTCCAGTGATATTACCGGGATCGGAGACAGCGGTTTGCTTTGATTTTCAATCTTACAACATCCTGAAATACTATGCCCAGCTGTAGCAGGCGAAGCCTAAAGCAGCAGTAGTCCTCTGCTCCCTGTGCAGAGTGTGCTGTGTGTCGCGTTCCAGGGAGCAGGTTATTTCTGTGTCACACTTACATTTAGCCAGGAGCAGTATGTGATGCAGGAGAAACACACTTTCCTTCCAGGCTGTATCTTTTTCCCAGTAATGGGGTAGCTTTCACTGCCAGGCATGTGCTAGCTCAGAATCACGGCAGCCTCGGAATTTACAGCTCCGTTTCAAGGTAGAAGGAAGAAGGTGGACTATGGAAGGGAGTTCTGCAGATTCGGTTCCTTTCACAGTGCAGTGGACTAGAGATCCCTGTGTAATTTGCTGAGCACGTCTCTGGGAGGGGGAAGAGTGAGAGCGTTGTATGGAGTTTCTCTAGGATTCAAAACCAGCATCAGAGCAGCTTTCTGAGCCCCAAACCAGACACGTCTACTGCTGCAAAACAAATACCAAAAAATCCAACCAATCCAGCTGCAGAACCTGATTCTTGATTTAAAGTTAACTTAAAGCTTATTTCCAGCTATATATCATTGCTTATGTTCTTGATTAGAATTGATGAGCAGAACATGTACAGTATGGCATTTATTTTAGATGAGGCAAGTGAGGTTTTGGGGGGGTGGGGTGTATGTGGTATATTTGGGTGTGTTAAGCAAGCTGCCTCCCTGAAGGCATTACACTTGAACATGGTTTCCTGCATACCGGTCTTTGAAAATTCACATCTAGACACAATTGTGGATGAAAATCAGAGTCTGACCAGCACCACCAAATTCTGAGCTGGGCCTGCACTGCTAATTTGGACCAGAAATCTTCTCCCTCCTTCTGAACACAAAGGTGGGAGGATTTACAATATGAGTTAACTGCATAGGTATTATAGAATATCTCTTTCATGATGGCCTCTGATTAGTTTTCTAAATTACACAAAAGGAATGCAGTATGTTTAATACTCTGTAACTGGGTAAGTGCTGCTTCTCCATTTTATCTCTGCTGAAATGCATTCCCTTCTGAACTAAGAAAATTTAAATAAAGACCTAACTTTTAAGTATTTCATTATCTTTTTATAGCAGTTTCTAGTTCTTAATAACTAGGCTTGTTAATTTAGTGCACTTTAATATGAGAGGTAGGGACTTTGTGTAGGAGTCTGTGCTCAAAATCTGAGCTGCATCTACAAGCACAGTATTCTCTTGCATTTTTCCAACTTCTTGCAACCAGATAACTCATTTTCTTTCAAAAAGTGGCTGTTCTGGCCTTAAAAGGGCTACATAATGACCTGGTACTTTGAAACACAACCTAAGTAGCCTGAAGTCCCAAAGCAAGCTTAGAGAAGTGTGACTTCGTTTTTTCTCCAAGTCTTGTGCAATAAATAAAGGATCATCTGGTTGCCTGTGTTGTTAAGAGTTTCTACTAAAGACTCAGTGTAAATCTTTGCAGGCAAAAATCAAAGAATTTTCTGACAGAAACTTGCAGTGTTACTGAAATGCTTCACTACAGTGGCCAGACCCTTTCTTTTCCATCCCCGGTACATTAGCTTCACTGGCAAAGGATTTGATCGAACTCAAATGCAGAACTCAAAACTTTTTGAAGCAGCTGAGAGGGGAGCATCATGGAGGCCTGTGTGAATCAGGAGCAGCATGCTGGTGATGAATGGGAACAGCAGTGTTTTGTTTCTTCTGGTAAATACGAAAGTAGTAGGTGGTAAGCTTAAAATTTTTTTTTTCACTATCCTATACTGCATAGCTAGACAAGGAAACTCAGTGCCACAGGATGTTCTGAGTGCCAATTTGTGTGGGTTCAAAAAAGCAATTAGATTGAATGGCAGAAAAACTAATTGAGAAGGGGTAAACCCTTTACTTTCCTGAAGAAGTACCTAAGTGGCTGCTGCAATGGGATATGACACGGACGATGTATCTGTAAGCTTTCTGTGGTTTTATACTCTTCCCTAGGCATCTGCCACTAGCTTTTGTGTCTGTTGATTTGTTCTATTACAGCCAGGCATCCTGATGCTGGGAAAAAAGACAAAAGCAAAACAAGTGAGCAAGGGATGCTGAAGATCTCCCTGGCAAAGACCAAGGAGAAAAGGAAATGGAGACCCTAAAGGAAAAATAAAATACAGAGGAACAAAGTGAATACTGGGGAACAGTTTCTATGGGAGAGTGTGAACATGTACCCCATCACTACAAATAATGTTTATCAGAGTTTCCATTATTTGGAAACATCACAGGGCTCAACAAACTTGGAATGCAAAGGATGAGCCTGATCCTGGGGAACAAAAACATCTTCCTGATCCTGGTCAGATTAATCTTTTTGGTCTCTTAGAGAGACCACTCTTCTGCTGTGGACTATGACAAGCCTAAGGGCATAAGGAAAGCTAGAAACCCCTAAGCTGGTTCACGTGGTGTGTTTAAGTACCATCGCCTCTTGCTCCTCCTATTGGTCATACTGTAGTCAGATAGGTATTGAAATAAAAAGCCATCTAACATCTTTCTAGGCTTCTCTGATGAGTATCTAGAATAAAATGCACGTGAAGTTATTTTAAAGATATTGGTGTCAGTGCCTGCAAGTTGTACCTGCTGGGTGAGGTGGGATGCTGCGCTGAGGAGGGGCTTTTGAACCAGTCCTGGGTTGTGTTCTTCTGGAGAGGCGATCTGAAATTTGGCTGACTGCAGTTTAACCCTGGATTTTGGCAGCTTTATGTAAGGCAGGACATAAGAACTAGAGTCATGCTACAGAATATAAGTGCTTTTGAAATGGGATGCAAAGATTAAAAATAAAATGAAAGTAAAATACTTGGGTTTTCTTTGAGGGAAGCTGAAGTAAAATGAGTACAGGGCCATGCAGAAGTGATCATGACCTGTAATAAATTAAAATCCTTTTAAAAATCTTAAGTTGGTTCTTAGAAAGATACATTATTAAATGTGGGCTCTGAGGCTTCTCTGGGATTTCCTCCTTATTAAGATAAACAGAAAGGGAAGTGGAAAGGGTGGTAGCTTCATTCATACCTAACTCTCAAACTCTTGCAAGTGTAGAAACAGTAATTGCCCATTTGGTAATGATGTGTTTGCAATGCTTCATTTTTTACTGTGCTACATGAACATCTATCCTATTTGCTTTTTATACAGACAATGAATTTCTTCTTGCCTGAGATCAACTTGCAGTGTATTTATAGGGGAGGAGCTATAAAAGTACACAAATATTACAGAAAATAACATGAGTGTATTGGCTAGCTGATGGATATATTTATAAAGTATTTTCTTACTTGAGCAGACTTAAGAAACAAGCATTGAGGACAAGGTATTAATTTCGATAACAGACCAATAACCATTGCCAAAATGGACATAATTACTGTTTCATGGTATACAGAGCAGGGGCCATCCTGCAGATTTAAAAATAAATTCAAATAAGCATCTAGCTCAGCCTTACGGGGAAAGAATATGAACTGGATAAAGCACAGAGTGTAGAAGAGTTGCAGTTTCAAAAGATGCTGGAGATACCATCTGTGTGCCCTGAGTGTGCCTTGGGTTAGACGTGTTTTCTGCTTTGTTTTAGCCAGCAGAAGCCGTGGCAGTGCCATCCTCCTCAGGATCTCACTTTTGTTTGCCTTCTGTGGCTCTGAGGTTGCGTCCACGTAGGAACCAGCCCACCTCTGCTTACCTTTGCAGTAGGATTCAGTCCTGACACCACAGGAGGGTCAAGCCCCCAGCTCTTCCAGCGAGGTGGTTGCATTGGTTTCCCACTGGTTGTTCCACATGCTAACTGCTGTAGTGTCATGGATAGCTTATGGTTGAAGGAAATGTGAGTATCACAAATGTCCTGTCTTCTCCAGAACTGTGGGGTGGGTGCTTGCCTTCTTCACAAGCCTCACACCAGAAAAATGCAGGTGAATGACAAGGGCTTGTTGGGAAGCAAGGGGCCTTTCTGGTTTTGTGGTTTACTCATTGGTCAGTTTTGGAGCTAATACCTACCTTCTGTGAGTCTGCTGGAGTGTAAAGCCTGTGTCCTTGTGCCCCGAACAGGGCTAACAGAATGAAATGAAAGATTTTAATTCTACAGGGTGTGTTTAGTTGGTGCAGCCCCAGAAGTCCAGTAATGAGACTGTATTAAGTGCTCTGAACCAGCATCATGGCTTCGATCTCTCATTTAGAAGGAGCAGCAGGGTGTGAGCCCTGGTAAACTTTGTCTCCTCTCCGTTCAGAACTGCTTGTTCATACCTGTTGCTCTCAGATGAATGAAGTACACAGGATGCCTCCCTCCACTGTGTGTCGGTATGAAAGTGGTCTGCAAAATCAAGTAGCAGTAGTGACAGATTTTTGCATGAGCAGGGTAGGCTTACTGCTGCATGCTCTTTGCTGGTACCCTGTCATCTTGGTTGTTGGCTTTCTCACGGCTTCAAAAGCTGTGATAGCCTAACCACTGTCAGGATTGCAGCCGTGTCTTTTCCAGCATTACGTGAAGTGTGATCATCGTTTTTTTTTTCGCAAGAAACTTGGCATATTTTCTGCTTCCTCTTTTAGTAAAGCACCAAATCTCCCAACGGTTTCCTGCCTTTGTACTCTGCTATACCTTGTACGGACAATTCCTAAGGAACCTGAAGGAGATTATTATTAAACACTTGACAGAGAAGCTTGAAGTGTTGATGTTACATGCCTGAAGACTGGAAAATATTGGCACCTGCTGTGATTCTCTAGTTCTAGACACATTTTTGTTTGGGTTTTTTTTTCCACTTTCTCAGTTCAACAATACAATTGATTCCTCTTCCTTTGGAGACGTTGCAAGGAGTGCTCAGGGCACTTCCTCCTCTTGTTCTAGTAAAACTAAGGGCTTTCTGAGCACAAGCACATTGTCAGACTAAGCCATGGTACATTCCTGCCTGTCTGCAGGTCCTGGATCGCCTCTGACTCCTGGTACAGTTTTGGAAACAAACTGTCTCCCCTACTATTGAAGTGAGAATCCCCCCAATGTAACTGGCAGCACATTGGATTTTCGCACAGGATGAATGAGCTTCTGGAATTGCCTGTACAAGTCTCATATGTCTAACTACAGCATTTGGCTGATGCAGTTGGTGCATAAATGTGACTAATAGTTAGGCTTACTGGAACAAAACAAATGATGGTGGTGCCCAGGTTGATGTCCTGGTAGGGTGCTCGCATGTCCTTGTTTGGCGTACGCATCATTCAGTCCTGAGTGCCTTCCCCTTCTTGCTGAGCTGAACTCAGCAGCATCTTCCTCCCCATTGCATCTGGGAGAGGAGCTGCTGAGATTGGGCTTTGAAGGCTGTTCCCCATGAGACAGAAGGTACGTCGTTCCTGGGTTTTAGCACCATGTTGAAAGTTTACAGCACCTTGTCCACAGTGGCCTAATGTTTTCTGTTGTACTTTTCTCTAGTAATGTGAAGGAATTACCCAGAAAAGCTGTACATATTCTACTTTGCTGCTTAACACGTGGCACTCGAGTTTCTGCTAGCCAATGGCACTGGTGCTGGCCTCGGGGAAGAGGAAGGAAAGCTAAAATGTTTTTGTCAGGGCAAATCCATGGTCTCAGAATTCCCATGTTTGCATAATCTCATCTTCTCCAAATAGGAGTTCAAACCACAACAGTCGGGAAGAGCAGCCTCCCCGCCCCAGAGAACCGAGGTGTTTGTGCAGCACGTGTCCTGCTTGTTTCTGAAGTGCTTTGAGTGCTGATGTGCAGATCCTTGTGATTGAGAGGCTCTACAGAACTGAGTGCGTTTGGATACCTACATGGTGCTGTGGCACAGTTACAGTTACATGAAATCATCCGTGGGCACAAAGGCCAAAAAAGCAATCTTCAGTAATGGCAACAATGCAAGAACATAAAACCAAACAAATGGACAAGGCTTTGAGCTTCCAGACATATGAGGAAATCTCATATAAAGCTTGAGCTATGTGTCTGTGTTATGTGTCTTTGCAAATCCTAACATTATTCAGGATCACGTTCTGCATTCTTGGAATAAACTAAAATGCTCATACTCTATGTGCTGCTCAAAGTTTTGTAAACTTTTCCACTGCACTTTTTCACTTCAGTATTTGTTTCCTTTCTCTGTATCTCAGTGTCTTAACAAATGTCGTTCAGCTGTTGCATTGTGAGTGGCTGATGACTCGGGACAGACCCAGGAACTGGTAAGTTCTTGGTTCAGAGAGTCAGACACAAAAGGTGAGGTTTTCCACCTCTGTCTGCAGGCTGTCACTTGGGGAGTCCTTCTAGGATTTCGTCTCCTGTTTTCACTGTCTGTAAATGGTGACGAGCGCTGCCTTTGTAAAAAGGGAAAGATTCCCCAAGTGAGGAGTGCTGTATGAGAGCCTGGGAGAACTGCCCATACATCCTGAACCCAGAGCCTGCTGCTGAAAACCATCATTGCCTTGGTCTGTTCACTGAGGGTCTGCTTCAGCTTCCCTGGCAGTAAAATGAAAGCCCTGTTGGATGGCCCAGGGATGCTGGGAGAATCTTTGGTGCATGTGAAACTTTGTGTATTCGAAAAAAGTTTGTATAAATGAAGTCTACATCAGTGACAGAAGCCTGGATTTTCTATGAGCATTCTTTCATCTGCATTTTAGCTAGTTGAAAAGTTTAATCTTAGTATTTATTCTGTGGGGTTTTTTAATCATTGCAAATAGAAGCTAATTCTTTTCATCTCCGAGGAAGCAGATTAGTTAAGTTTTGACTCAAAGACATGACCACATGTCTCAGAAATCTAATTGCCCTTGAAGTATTTAGCTTTCCCAGACCTGTGGATATGTTCCTCGTTTTGGAAATGCTTTGTCTCTCAATGTCTTCTGTCGCCCTGACTTTGTTACAGCATTTTCAGTCTGTTAGAAAGAAAATGAGTACCCAGATTCCTGAAGCCTGGAAAAAGGTCATTAAATAGATCAGACGAAAAGGAAATAGCATGTCTACTAAATCAGAGATGTTTTATACAAACCACCATGGGTCATGCTGAGAGCTGTCTAGCTTGTTGAGCTTAGCAGTGTTTCTGTCCTTGAAAATTAGCCAAGAACTTAGCTCTTTCCATAACTTACTAATCCACCTACACAGCAGAGTTCAGATCCTACAACTGGTATGCTATGAACCCAGCATTCTTCTGACGGGGTAGTCTTCAATGCTTCTTTGATTACAACATAGTTAAGAATAGAGTTTAGCCTGTGATTCTACTTACCCTGTTAGTAACTTTTCAATTCTTTTGTGCGGGACATATCGTATGTAGAGCATAAGAATTCAACACACCTTTGCAGCATTGTCACCCAACAAAAGGTGGGTCAAGATAGTCAGCAAGTGCAGATGGAGTCCTCTTAGGTTTTTGCAGCTGTTTACTTCTCAAAGAAGTACATTTCCTGAAGACGCAAGATCTTCATTTTGCTTTGGGAAAGGATCTGGTGAAAACTGGAAGTTAACACTGAACAGAAGGGGAACTTTCTTCTTCACTGATTAGATACCCTGAGCTGCAAAATATGGTGGTGTTTTCTAAATGGGTGTGTGTGCGTGGCTCAAGGCATCTTCCCCAGGGTCCACCTCAGTCACTGTCATATGTCTTGTCAGTAACTGAGGTGAAAGGGGAAACCCTTATTATTTCATTACAAACTCATAGGGCTGCCGGCCTGCTCTGCGTTGCGTAGCTAAGGGGTGGATATGATGTAGTCTGGACTTCTAGGACTATTTCTTGTGTTGTATGTCTGGGGAGTTGTGGACAGCTGACCAGGAGTTCAGTGGGTTTCCCATGCAGCTCCCTGCTCCCACTCGGTGCCCACTGTCTTAATGATCCAATCTGCAGCAGTGCTGCAGCTCAGCTTTCTTCAATTCCTTCGCGATGTTTAAGGCTTCTTCCTCTTGAGGTATTACTTGGCTTTTTCATATATACTCATTGAGAAGACTAGTAAATGCAAGGCATTTCTTTATGACTTTCGATTTGTTAGATAGATTAACAAGAAGAGATGTAAAAAGGATGCAGCCTCCCCAGGGAAAGGGGAAAAGTGATTGTATAAGCTTGGGTTTTGTCAGAGGGGAGGATTGAGGAAGGACCTGGTTTTGGAAATGTCACAGGAGGGGTTTATCCTTGAGAAAGCTTTTGACAAAATGGCAGCGTAGGCGGGAAGGGGAAGGTCAGGAATGGTGACAGGGCTGAGTCATCAGTTAAAAGAGCAGGTAGGTGTCCTGGTTGGGGCTGGAATAGAGTTCCTGTTGGTTTTAGTAGCGGGAGGAGTGCTGCAGCACAGAGACCCCAGGGGCTCCCCAGGGCCCAGTGCCCTCACCTGTGTGCGGGGGTGGGGGGAGCACAGGTGGAGGGCTGGGCCCCGATTGGCTGATATCCCATGTCATGTGACATTGTGCTCACCATATAAAGACAGGAGAGGGCTGGGAGGGGCTCTCACTTCCGGGAGTGTGGCTGTGGGGCCTGTGTGTTGGGGATGGCCGGCCGGGAGCAGGCGGGTGGTGAGCAGCTGTATTGTACATTACCTGCTGATACTGCTGTCGGTGTATTATTCTGTTACTGTTATTAAACTGTTTTTATCTCAACCCGTGAGTCTCCCTTTGCCCCTCCGATTCCCTCCCCGTTCCCAAGTGAGGGGAGGGTGGGTGAGCAGCTGTGTGGCGTTTAGCTGCTGACCAGGCTCAAACCACAACAGTAGGACTCTGGGGTGGGCAGAAAGGACAGACAGCAGTGTGCGAGAAGACCTGAGGGCAGTCCTTAAACTAAAGCACCCCCAGGATGAGAGGTCCTAGACAGTGAACGTTTTGCTGCATTCATAAAAGGGAGGGGATAAAGAAGAGGTAATGAAGAAGTGGCCATTATGTGTAGAAATAGGGAAAGCACCTCCCATGCACCTGAAATCCTTACTAATTGTTTTTTTAGGCATCACAGAGATAACTGTTGTATCAAGTCTTAAGTAAGTAAACTAATGGGGGGGGAGGGGGGGAAGTGTACCTCAGTACATTTTTTCTTTATGTCAGCAGATGGGAACTACTCACAGAGGCCAGTACAAAGAAATGCACAGAAGAAAGATTCCCTTCACTGTGCGAGTCCGTACCAATCAGTTAGGAAAGACCAGGAGGTGTAATCAAGGGCTAATGAGTTGTTACCAGCAAAAGAGTCAATAAGCAGCAGCCAGCCTGTGCTGGAGAGTCCAAAATGAAACCGGAGACATACCTATGGTCAGATGGACTGGGATAACATTTGCACTTCCTTTTAAACAAGTAAACTTATACTAGTAAGTTTTATTTGGGAGATAATATTTACCAAAGCGGAGAATGTGATTCAGGGACTCCTCTCTAGTGGAGTTGTCCTTCCACCCGCTGCTTTTTTAGTGTCATTTCCCTCCTGCCCGAGTGTTATTGGAGGAGATGAAATGCTAGACTTGCTGCTTCGGAACGCTGAGGTTTTCAGGGAATAAGAGGCTTCTGGCTGTTGCTAGCTGCTTGACATGCCTAGCATCAAATCAGGGACTCAGGCATCGATTGCACCAAAGATAGTGCCAAAGACCCGGCCCCACAAGTGCAAGAGAAAATAGAAATAGAAACCACTTTGTTCTGGGTACTGCTAGAGGGCTGCCATCTTAGCAGATGACACCCACAGAAATGCCAAGCTTGGACACATGCCCCTCGCAATTCAGCAGCTACCGCCTTTCCTTCATGGTGCCAGCCCAAATCCTGCTGCACAGGATTTCCTCCTTGCAGCGCATCAGCAGTGTGGAAATAGTGTCAGCTCCCTAAAACAACACAGCTTTGGGGTAGCAGGTAAGGACTGCTGGTGCTTGCCTCCCACTAGCTTCTCACAGGTGTTGCACACTGATTTGGTTATCTGAGATCCAGTGTGGGAATGCTGTTCCCTGCAGTATCTACCCAGAGTGTTTTATAGTTGTTTAGGGGAAAAAAAAAAAAAAAAGTGTGCAGGGCTGTCTGAAGACTTTTTAACAGAAGAAACTTATCCAATGTAAACAAAGTGGTGTGTGTGCATTCCTTTGCAGTAGTTGTAATAACATAATTATAATAGAAAAACGTACACTGACAAAAGTTTCCCACATTGGTCTTTGCTTTTTTTCCTTTCTGGTGTTTAAAATCTATGTAGCTTGTTTGTCTCAGAAATTATTTCTTCTTGTTGATTTCGGAGTGGACCCTATCCGCCCCAGTGTGGAAAAATCATCAAATCACACCAGTCCCTGTAGTGTGCAGCAGCCTTGGTTGGTGCACCATACTCCAGTTAAGCCATCACAAAGAAGTGCAGAGCAGAATCCTGCAAGGCCAGAACCAGTGTTTCACAGTTACATTTTTCCTAAGTGTTTCAGAATTGTCTACAGGTCTGCTTTAAGGTCTTCATTTGAAAATCCAAAATGTTTCTTAATAAAAAAAAAAAAAAAAAAAAAAAACAACAACTGTTAATTTGATGTTGTTCCTTCCACACCACAAAATGCAAGCTCTGAACGATGAGCAATGTAGAAGGTAAAAGTCCCCCTGTGTTCGACAAGTTTACTAACCTGGGCAAAGACACTGTTAGGGCAGGGCCTTACCTTCTTGCATCCCACATGTTACATGTAAACTTGGGACTGATGATCATTTGCGTATGTTGTTGAGTTGATATTTAAGTCTCTGCTTAGCTTTCTCTATTCTTGTTTAAACGTATATTTGTTTCAGACTAAACAGTTCTTTCCACTGTTGTTATTGAAATGCTGCGTTCCTCTGTTTCATCCATGACACAGTAGGAAATGCGTGGCTGTTGCCGAGTTGTGTTCTGGGAAGCTGTTTGTACATAATGAAACTCAAATGAAACCAGTGGTCACCAAGTGTCTGGAAGATCCTTTTGACCTCACAGCACAGAGGTGGACACACAGCGTGGCTGCCTGGCCACGCTCAGCCCCAGCCCTTGCTGTCAGCCCTGCTCAGCAGTGCAGCAGCAGCAGCGATATCCCTCTCCTGTTGTTCAGCGTTACCACAAGATCTTCCTGTGTTTTATGTAAATCTGCACTTCACTGTGTGTTCTCGTACATGTCTGGTGGTAAAGTAACAAAAGGCGGGTAAGTTATTCATGTTTCCCCTGTTGTTGGTGGCATGCCCTAGAACAGGGGCCGAAAGCCCTGCTCCTCCCTGGCTCGAGCTGGGGCACGGCTGCTGCAGGAGTCCCGCTCTACTGTGGAGGCTTGATCTGAGCATCCGCTGATTCTGTCAGGAAATCTTCCAGCATGTCCCTGAGATGCCTCTATTACCTCGGAGGGAGCTTTGCCACTGTTTTGCATTCCTTGTGGGCTGCTGCTTTGCCTCTGACCCAGCACATATGGATTGGAAGTGGTATTTACTGAAAGCATGGGAGGTGTGTTGTGTAGTCTCTCCCAGGATTTAGCTTCCACAAGCTCATTAAACTGATCTGGTTAAGGACCATCAACCCTCTTAGATTAGAGCTATAAAGGGCTTCAGTGGACTCTACTCTTCTGAGTACTCTGATGTCTGCAAATTAACTCTGTCATGGACAAGAAAAAGCTGTCTGTGACATGTCTGTCATCCTGCCACTGCCATAAAAATACTCACCGGTGTTTTTTATTAAACAGTGTACTCTCTGTAAGACACAGAGAGACTGATTCTTCAACCGAGAGAACGTAACTCAAGTCAGTAGAGTTACATGCAAATAAAATCAGTAAGGAGTTCAGCATTGGACCTTCAAGGCTCACCTTAGATTCCTGGCTGTGATTAGCATCCCACTGCACGGAGCAAACTGGTGCTTTGCTGTGAGTTTCTCATGTGCATCAGTTGGTTATGAGGAACCTTAGGCTTTACATTATTTGTTCAAGCACGAGGGCCCCAGTGCTCACAGCTTTCCTTCAAGCTCCAACACATAGTGTTTAACAATATATTTGCACCAACTCTGGTGCTCCCTGGCCATTTTCAGGCTGTGTGTGTTTCTATAGGGAAGTGCAGAGCACTGTCTTGCTCTCATCCACCATTTAGGCCAGGGGGATGCACTGGCTCCTGTCCTGGAGGTATGTAGTTTGCAGATGGGAATTTAGCTTGGAAATTGTTTTGTGCTAGTCTAAGTGGTTTCTTAGCTCGTTATTTGGGAGAGGAAACATGAAATAAGCTGCATTTGGACCATTAGATACCTTTTGTGTTTCAGAGGAAGGAGTCATATTTGGACACTGCCTCTCGGATCTGAGACTCGTTTATCGTCCTGTGTGCTAGGGTAGTCCGTGTTGGTAAGAGTGCTAAAATCAGAGACTTCTGTTGCTTCAGGATGACTATTCTAACTATCATTCGTGTATCTAACATGTATGGGTAAACATATGAAACAGGAGATACAAATTACTGCTTAGAGACAATTGAGTTGGCTGTAATCAGAGTTCAGGTATTCACACTGAACTTGACGTTTGCATTTTAATACGGAGCAGACGCATAGAGCAGATCTTGCATTGTCTGTCTTCTGGAAATGCCTTTGGGGTTTCACAGATATTAATACTTTCAATGCCAGGGTTTTGAGTAGAACACTGTTGGGGTAAAAATGCAGATGAAGTCTTCTTTGAGCTTGCCAGACAATCCCTTTCAGTTTTTTCCTTCATGAAGAAAATGGCTTTCATTCTTCCTGTAACATTGGAAGTACTCCAGCGTTGATTCCCCAAGTTTTGGTACAGCATCAGTGCTCTAAGGAATAAATGTTACCGTTTCAACAAAAGCCATTCTAGCAGATTTTCTCCACCCTTCGTTATTATTTGTCAGAGAGTTTTGCCCAACCTTCTTTACGCAGAGTCTAAGAAGCAGCAGAAGGTTTATTTCCTTCTCCTGGAAAGTTGGTCCGTTTGCCTCCTTTTTCTGTGGTAAGGTATGCCAGAGTGCCTCCTTAAGAGCCTTTGCATGTGATGCTACTGAGAAACCTGAAAAGCAGTGGAGGAGGATGAATTGAAGTTGGTAGATAGTCCAGTCTCTTGGGTAATCCTGTCGACCTGCAGGAAATAGGCTTTAGTTTTTGTGTGTGGTAAGTGTATAAACATAGCCAAAATGCTGCATTTTTCAAACTCCTAAAGTCCTGTGTTGTAATAACTGGGGGAGGAGTGGGAGGAGTTGAGCTTGTATTTTTAAATTTGACTGCAAAGCTTCCTGTCCCTTGCATTTGCAAGGTGTTGGCTACCTGCTCTCACCTGCTGAAAGATGAGGCTGTTTGATGATGAACACACATCTCTCAGCCTTTGCTTTGTTTCCTGAATGAGATAATCTTTCACCTCTTCTTACGTTTCCATGAATTTGCTTTATCAGTCCATGTCAGTGAACGTGTTTCACAACAGGTCTATTGTAACTGAAGGTGTGTCTGTAGCTGTACTCCTCTACTGCCAGGTACCTGTGAGGCTCCAACCCCACAAGTGAGCTGAATGCTTGTTTGCAAAACCTGCCTCTTTCAGCCTGTTGTGATTTAACCCCAGCTGGCAACTGAGCACCACACAGCCGCTCTCTCAATCCTTTCCTCCCCTTCCCTGGTGGGATGGGGAGGAGAAACGAAAAAAAAAAAAGTGAAACTTGTGGGCTGACATAAGAACAGTTTAATAATTGAAATAAAATAAAATATTATAATAATAATCAGTAATGAAAAGGAAGAAAACAAAAAGAGAAAAAAAACCCAAGGAAGACAAGTGTTGCACAATGCAGTTGCTCACCACCTGCTGACCAATGCCCAGAGAGTCCCTGAGCAGCAATTAGCCCCTCTCAGCCAACTTCCTCTGGTTTATATACTGAGCGTGACATTCTATGGTATGGAATATCCCTTTGGCTAGTTCGGGTCAGCTGTCCTGGCCATGCTCCCTCCCAGCTTCTTGTGTGCCTCCTCGCTGGCAGAGCATGGGAAACTGAAAAGTCCTTGACTTAGGATAAGTGCTACTTAGCAACAACTAAAACATGAGTGTGTCATCAACATGATTCTCATACTAAATCCAAAACACAGCACTGCACCAGCTACTAGGAAGAAAATTAACTCTGTCCCAGTCAATACCAGAACAGGCCTGAACACTTGAGATGAGGTGAATTCCTTTCTTGGGAACCAGAAAGGAGCATCCTGCTCACTGAGGAAAGTGAGCGTAAGACGAAGGTCTAGATGTGAAAGGTAGAGGAGGAACCTGTACAGACCATAGCTCTGTGAAATGGTTGCCTCTGAAGAAGAGTTCAGCTGGGGTTGGCTTTACTTTGGCTTTTGCCTCTATTTCTTCTTTTTTATAATTTTTCTTCAATCTAAGCTGAATTCATCATGTTCAAAAACCGTAGTTAGCACTCCCTAATTGGAAGGAAAGGGCAAGTTATTGGAAATTTTTTTAATAGTTTCTTATTTATATTCCATTGTGAGATTTTGTCACTCACTGCCCAGATGCTTCAAAATCATTACTTTATTAGAAATAAAGACTGTTGCTCTGCAGATGTTCCATTTAACATAGATAGTCAGTGTACAATTCCTTGTATGTCAAGCTAGGCTGAGGTTAAAGTCGTGCCCTCAAAGCTGACTCTGCTCTGCCCTCTTGTGTCTTTGGAATGTGCTGCCAAATGCTCCCCAAATACAGCTGCTTTATCATGAGAGCTGAAATTTCCCCCCCACCCCAGACTTAAGAGTAAGATGCAAACACACAGGTATTCAGATATGGGTTGATTTTTCAGTAATAAGTAAAGATCAACACACATTTGAAATAAATCTTGTAATGCCAATATTTCTTATGCACACACCTCTGAGAAGAAGGGAAAACAACTTGAGAGTATTTTTAATACAGCTCAGAAGTGCTAAAATAAACCTAATTGAAGGGCAAAAAAACTCCAGTGATTTAAATTAAGATACCTTCAAGATAAGGTTCAGCTGCATGCTAAAAAAAGAACTTGACAGCTTCTCTGTGTGGTTAGTTGTTTTTTTTGGTTGAAAATGAACTTAGGAGGCAGGGGTGAGCTGGAAGTTCGGATTTCCTCCCCTTATTGTATTAGGAGAAAAAGACACTGCCCTGGCTATGCATCCTCTCTATCCCCTCAGGAGCAGACTGCAGCAGTGCAAGCTGGTGGAATCTACAGTGAAGCACAGTTTACTGAAAATATATTTATTCTTAAAGACGCTTAAGCGTTTTCAAATCACAGAGCCAACTATTCTATTAAAGAGTGGCTTTTCTCAACCAAGTAGGAAGTTTAGAGTTTAATATGGTCTGCTGTAAATCTTTCAGATAGCTTAAGGCTTAACATTTGCTTCATGGACGTTGGATGATGACTGACTTGAGCCAGTCCTGATTTTGACACGGATGTTTTTCTCCTTATCTTAAGGGTATTTACAGCAGACACCAGCACTTTTCAGGAGGAGCATTGCCATTTTTCTGCGTAGAGCGTTGCACGATACGGAGGTCGTGCATCCTGTTTCTTCAGAAGTAATCCTGGCAGCCTTTCCAGCCACAGAGAGCAACTCAGGCACAAGTTATGCTCCACTTGTAATTGCTAAGCAGAATTAGGGGATCACACGCTCATGTGCTTTGGGCCAAATCTGTTGCACACCCAGGGGACTCCAGGCCTCCTCTTGTTCTCCTATTGACATACTGCATCCTCACTCCACCTGTTTCAGAAATTCACCGTACCGACTTCTTTTACCTTTCCCTTCTCAGCATGCCCCTCATTTGGTGCTCCTGTTACCTTCTGTGTGTAAACAGAAAAGATGATATTACCAGTGAGACCGTACTAAGCTTGGTCAGAAGATAGGCTATTCTTGAGTAAATACCTTTTGTTTTATGTTTATCCAGTAACACTCTCAGGATTTTGGTGGCTGATGATCAGACAGAAGCTTCAAACAGGTAGCTTGTTCTGCTGTTGTAATAATAACCCCAGTAGCATCCAAAAGTCTTTTTCCTGAAACTCCTTAAACCAACTCTATATAAAGTCCCCCCTCACCAAGGGGTGAAGCCTTCTCCCCACTTAGCAAATGGAAACTCAGCAGTAGGACGTGCTTGGTGACTGGGTCATGGTCTCATGGCAAGAGGTGGATGGTGCTGGGAATAAATACTGGTTCTTCAGCCTGTCTGCTCTGCTTCTTAATCCTTCCATTAGCTAGTGAAGGATGGTGAATTACAAGTTAGAGAGACATGTTGAGACTGTAAATCTGAAGTTTAATAGGTAGTGGCCTCCTCGTGTTATTTTCTTTTTCTAGCCACAGGCTTTCAGCTGTCCTCGCAGATGACCATGAACTCCCTTTTTTAAAGTCCTTTTCTGAAGGCAAGGAAATGCAGTTTGTTGATCTGTGAATGCAGAGCATTAGATCTGCAATTTATTATTTGTTGCCTTACCTCTCCAAAATCGGAAGGACCAATTAAATTTGAAGAGGAAATTATTTTATGGTTTTTATGGTTTATGTTTTCCCCACAGTGATCCACAGCTGTCCTCTGTGTCAGTACTTCTCAACCTCTTATAGTGCAAGGACCATCTCATCAAAAACCATCCAGGGGCTGTCTTGTACAGCCCTGTCACTGTGGTTTCCATTTACTACCATGTAAGATTCGATTCAACTGGGAACAGCCATGTATTACTCTTATATTTCCTCTATCTATTTTGCCTGCCTGCTGAGTGGGAGTCTGTGTTCAGTGTTGGGTTTCTTGTGCTTCTTCATTTTGGGGGTTTGGGTATCCTGTGACTGTTTGTCAGTCTGTCTGCAGGCCACTGGTGGTGCACGGGCCCTGGCTGAAGGAGCACTGCTCAACATCTCTTACTAAAGCAAGTCCCAAGCATAAAGATGTCCACCAGTTCTCACTGCCAGAAAACGTTTTTCTCCAGCCAGTATTTAGTCTGCATCTTCCCCCATCTTCACATCCTATTGCTCCTGTCACTGATGTTGAACTTCATCCAGAATAATCCCCCTCCTTGGCACCAACACGATGGTTTGAGTACTCTTTCACCTCTCTCTTGTTGTTTAGCTGTGTCACTCATCCTGTCAACTGGCCTTGTTCAGTCTTGTTTTCCGCCTTCATAATATTGTTGTTGTTCCATGGGAATGGAGCAGTTCTCTGACAAAGCTCGCCCCAGACCGTGACGTGCCAGAGCTGACTGCCCCGACGCTGCGTGGAGGATTGCTGTGTCACCTCCAACCTGTTAGTGCCCGCTGCCCTGCTGCCTTCACAGCTCCCAGTGCAAATGCTCCCCCTGCGTTTACAATGAACCTGATCCCAGCTGGGATCTCCATTCTGAGGTAATGGAGGGATAAAGTGTAGATAGCAGTGGGAGAGCAGAAAAGACAGTTGAAAAAAAAAAAAAAAAGACTGGCATAGAGAAGAAATGGGGATGGGGGTGAGAAAACGTGCAGAAAGTAAAAGAAGAGGAGAGAGGGAGCTCCCTATGAGATCAGAGAATCTTGGAGGGAGGATAATTTAAGGAAAATATAGAAAGCAGACACCACAAAGTTTGTGCCAAGGCATACAATAAAAATGAGGACAAAGACGGGGGAGGAACACAGTGACAACATTTTGACTTTTAAATTTAATTACGATGTGTTGTTTCTAACAACAAAAATGCTACAGATACATTTGGTATTTGCCTGAAGTGAGAGCTGAACCCTCTCCTGATCTGAAGAGTCTTTCTTTGTTGCTGTTAAGTTGGCAGTTCTGGACCTGACATGATTCACCTGGAGTCCTGGCCATATTTCAAAGGCAGGTCCCCGAGAGGCTACCAGGCGCATAGAAGAAGAAAGAAATAGCACTTTCTGAGTGTGCCCTATATCACACTTGATTTGATTTACGGAGATTTTTTCTGCCGATATCTTTGGTTCAGTAGAGGCTACATGAAGATAGGGTTAATAATTACGATCATCTGTTTATCATGTGATTCAGTGTATTACCCAAAGGGAGGGAGGAAGTGCCTGAGTTTTAGTTTCAGATCCAAAATGGAAGTCACAGAAATTGCATTTGTAACAATCTCTTGGGAACGAAGGGCAGTTGTACATAGCCAAGGATGGAAGATGAGGCAGAGTCTTTTCCAAACTTGCTGTTTTAGAAGTGTCTTCCTAGTCAGTGGCATCCCAAGGCCTAGGTCGGAGCTGAGTACCCAGGGTAGAAGAGTGACGGTGTCAGCTCCTTGCAAGAGTTCTGGATTGTGTCAGCTCTGTGTCCTGACACACATACAGAGTCACTTCTGCTAGTGGTGCACAGCTAACGCATCTCTGTGGGGTCATGCTGTGGCTGTGGCCTCATACTTTAATAGTTCTCAGGCTGCTTTCGTAGAAGTCTTCATCTACATTAGGGCTCTCTGGTGTAAATGAGAATATTGCTTGGTTTTAGACTGGAGGGCTAGGCTATAGTGTCAATACGAAGGCTCAGTGGTAGGGCCAGACTCATGTCACCCATTCTCACCTCTAGACTGTTATGTTTATTTGTTTGTATATTTATTGTTGACCTTGGGCAATGATTTCCCATGGTGACTGGTCACTGCTGGTTTGTGAAGAAGCAGTGACAATGGCTAAGGGGCCAGCGCCTGCCTGCAGCCCAGTAAGATCCTGCTACAGCAGCTTCCCTCAGCGGGAGGAGGGGGTTGATGTACCACTGGGTGTTCATTTGCACTTTGTGGATTGTATGGTGTAGTTCCATGCTGTTGTAAAACAGTATTGAGATTGACCCTCAACTATCGAATTAGGTCTGTCCTGGACCTTGGTGCAGAGAAGGTGTGCTGAGGCTGCTGTCACTCTGATAGCAGGAACTTGGTGGTGAGAGAAAGCTTCAGCATGTGTTTGCCACCCTGGGAAAGAGGAGAGAATCATCAGTGGCAGCTGGAGGACTTTTTAAACCTCCAGCTACCTTCAGAATTGCAGTCTGTGCAGTTCAACTCAAGAGTGGCAGCTTTCTGGCCATTCTGAAACCTTGTATTGAGTGAGGGTTTGTCCTCAGGTCTGGCTGTGAATTAATGGCCTGTCTTAGAGACTCCAGTGGGCTAGAATTGCCTTCTTGGTGCAGAAAATGCCAGTGCAGTGCAAAGTCAGCAGGAGCACTTTGAGATGCTAAGAGTCTTCTCTGCTGCTTTTTGTTGATCCAGGTGGCCTTTTCTGAGGACAAAGTCAAAGAAATTATTGTTTGCCCCTTCCTTCATCTCCCCATGCAAGTGCCATGTAATCATCAGGAGCTCCCTGTCTCACGTTCCTGTTTGCTTGGGAGAGAAACAGAGGGAAGTGAAATAGAACCATACGTCCCTCAGCATCTGCACTCTGAAGGCAAAGTTACTTGTGAGCCTTAAGCATATGGGTGGGAGAGCTGCCAAGCCAAAGTTGTTCCCAAGTATCTGTAAACTAAATCTGATTCCTTACATTCATCCAACTAAGGAACTTTTGCTCTGGCAAAGGCTTGTAAATATTACAGTACCTGTCACTTTTGGATGCCGCTTTCTGTTTTCATAGCAGCGAACTGAAAGCTTTGAAGCCTGGGATGTTTTGTTTAGCTTTGTAGAGGTTGACCTCAAAGCATCAATCTTTCTGCTCCTTTTAGGATGTATGAAAATAGTCTTTTCTTTTTGCAGAAAACTTCTTGTAGCAACGGTATTGCTAATGGCTGGAGTTTTCAGATATTCTGAGAGTGTTGAAGCATGTATTAAGATACGTGTTCCAAAATATAGAGAATTTTACCTCTTTGTTATTTTCAGTATTCATTTTTCTCTTCTATGTGAGGGAACATGCATAAACGTATACTTACAATGAAGTGAAAAGCTTTAATCTAAACAATGCTTATAAAGTGTTTGCTGGATGCATGGCTCTCCCAGTACATAGTTTTGTTGGGGTTTTAGTTTATATGTACTTTTCAGTTTCTGCACCATCTGCACAGCATATCCTCCCCCTGTTTGTATTCTCTGTGCAAACTGGGATAGATATGGATGGTAATGACAGTCGTGTTTTGCTTGTTTTCAAGACAAGTTGCTGGTTGATATGAACCTGTGACTTGAGTTTGCCGGATGCAGTTGCTCCCATCATTTGTGCTGGTCTCCAGTTGCTTCTTGGAAAAATGTGTCATGCTGTTTCTCCTGAAATAAGTCTTAGAAGTGAGTTTTGGCAGACCCCTTGTGAATTGCAGTTCAGTACTGCGCAGCTAACTGAAGTTCTAACTCATTTGTGACTCCAGAGTTAACCTGGCCACAGCTAAAACTCCATGGAGGCAGTACTTTTAAGACTGAGCTCACTGAGGAGTTAAGTTGGATAGTTGCTCTTACGTGGGTGATGTTCTTGCTTTGACTTTGTCAACGTGCACACAGCTTTTGTCTGAAAGTCTTTGGGCCTGATGACCCGTCCCAGAGCCATGGCTGAAGCCAAGGTTCTCTTTGCAGTTGAAATTGCAACCTAGCCCTCTTGAACAGTGGAGATCTATGCTCAAGTACTTTGAGTCCTATAGTGCTTTCCTCCTTTCCTGCTGCATTCCTAGGGTAATCAAAGTTCCCCTACAGTGAACAGGACATCAATCCTAGAGCAGTTCAACCTACTGAGTCACTAAAAGGGCTGGGTTTTGACTCCAGCCTACCCACAACCCCATATGAACAAGCACAACATCAGCAGAAACACTTTGGAGTAGACCTGCTCTGTTAAATTTTGCTGTGGCTCCTGTGTTTTCTCTCTTTAACCAAAGCCCACTGAGCAGTCTTGCCAAGGTGTCTCAGTGTCTCTGCCTGGCTTTGCCAGACCCAAGGAATACTGCTTTCGTGGCAGAGAGGTCCCAACGGACACTGGGATGTATTGCCCGGCTGGCACCTTGGCTGAAGTAAATCCACACTGGAACCTGCCACTTGAGGGGCCCTCCAGTAATGATGGTTTTGTGAGACTGCCTACTCCAGCCACACTTGCTGACCAGTTTTTGTAAGATGCTTTAGAATATTATGTTATGCTTGAAGGCGTAATGTTAAGAGCTAAGATCCCAATTGCTTTTTCACCTCACTGGGTAAGTCTTGTGCAGCTACATAGTCCTAAGCGGGTGATCGTTTTTGCTGCCTAACTGTGAAAATATGGGCTTTATATTTCCATTTAGATTATCTGAAAATTGAGCCTTTCATCTTCTGAAATGTTTCCAGAAACTCAAATTCAGGCCTGGCTGATACTCTTTCTGGTGCTTTAATATCAACTGTTAAAGTAAAGCTGACTATCAAGAAGCAGTCAGTATGGAGAGAGCTGGTAATGATGCAGCTGGGAAGCTAAACCCCTCATCTCCATTTGAGTCTTTTTTTTCGTCTTGCAGATGAGAGGATCTGTTCACCACCCTTTATGGAGCTGACAAGTGCCTGTGGAGAAGATACCTTGCAGCTTATAGAGAAGAATGGACTGGCATTCCCATTCAGTATGTACATGGGCTTTTCCTTGGTGCTTCTAGTAGGTACTGAATATTGCACATGCACCCCCCAAGATGAAGCCAACATTGTAGAAGTGTGGCTTTATTTGCCAAAGTGTTGGATGTTAAAAACTTCCTGAAACAAATGCTCTGAAGCAATCTGCTTGGAATGTGGAACAAACCCCCTCTCTATCAGCTTTTACTTTGCCTTTTATTGCTGTTCCTTACTTTAAACACCTCGCTAGAGTAAACCTGCGTTCCTGGGAAATACTAATAGTTCTAACAAAGTTAGCCTCTTGCCCTGAACTTGTGCAAGAAGTTTCTCCTGTTAGCTGTGTTCATTATTTTTCTTGAGAAAATCACCGCCTTGCTGACTGCCCCCTTTTTTCACCCATCCCTCCTTTTCCCTGGTCCAGGCTACCAATATAATCTCAGAGGGTAGATGGAGGAGTGTAAAAATTACTATAGATAGTAGGCTTCAAGGGCCCACAGCCTCAAACAGCTGCTATGAACTCTGTTTGTGCTTTGTAGCAAGTTTCATTGTGGGGTTTGTGCTTTAAACCCTTGCTTTATTTGATTTCTTGAAGTATAAAGTGAGGAGAACTGGTTATTTTGTGTTTGTTCCCTTGGTGTTTGCCTCATTTGTAAGGTTCAGAAGTAAAGTCGTGTGGAAAAATCATGTTTTGCCCTCCCTGCCATCGCTTTCCCAAATGAGGCAAGTGTCCCAAAACTAGATTGTGAAGCAGTAATTTAAAGCCCACTGAATGGCTTTGATCTCCCCTTCCTCACCCATGCACATTGTCCTCTTGATACAGGCTGGGTAGTGCTCAGTAGTCAGCAGCATAGCCCATCTATTCAGAAAGCCTGAATCAAGCCCTCTAAATGATGATGAAATTAAAAAACAACACTGGAAATTAATATATCATGGTATTCTGGGAGTGCTTTTTCTGTCTCCTCGTCTCTTTTTTTTTTTTTTTTTTTATTTCTTAAAAACACTGCTGCTCTTCAGAGCATGTGTCTGTGAGACATCATATTTCCAAAATTTCAAGTTACCAACTGATTTTGGACTCTAGTGCAGGTCATCTGCCTTTCATAGCTGCCTGTCCTCTTGCCTAGCAATTTAACTCTTTCAACAGCCCCCAGAGAAGTCTTGTCCTATACACCCCCCTCACTACTTGCAAGTTTTCATCTCCTCTGCTTGACATATAAATAACATCAGGTCTAGTCATCGTGTGGGTCCCAAGCTCTTCAGGTCTTTTCTTGTTTCATAATAGCAGGAACCTGTGGTTTCTTTCCTCATACTGATTTTAAAATGGAGGTGAGAACCAGGAAGTCCAGAGCAGATAAGAAATATGAAGAAAGAACTGGTGGGCTCCTTCTACATTTTTTGACCTTCTCTATGGTTGCTTGTGAGAAATACGTTGTATCTGAGTTTGGTTCAGCCCATTCAGTTTCCTATTCTTCCCAGGGAGGCAGAAAAAGAAGTTGCTTTCCACTGTGTCCCAGTTCCCTTATTTTCAGGATGGTGGTGTTTTGCTGTACCTGTAAAGTAGCTCCAGCCTCAGGCAAAATCACATACTTGTGAAGATGCCCTCTGAGTGGGCAGGATGGCAATACCAGTACTGGTACTAACTTCTTAGCTGATGCTTTGCACCTCTGTCCAGTCCTAATAATGACCTCTGCTTGCACATGGGGTACAGGGAGGAGTTGAGAGAGCAGGGCTTAGAGCTAGCCAAGCTTTGCAGTGGTTGAGGACACTGTTCAAGCAGAGACTGTCCCTGGTATCTGGTACAGTCAGTGCCTTGGTCTGGTGAACTCCAGTCTTTGCACGTGTGGGTGGGAATGGATTTATAAGGGTTTTGTGTGTCCTGTTTCAGTGGTGCATTGATTTTTCTTTTTTTATCTACCCAGTTTGTAAAACCAGAGTGGCCCATGGAACCAACTCTCATGAGGTGAGTTAAAAAACTTTTGCAGTGTTATCCCCCTGCTCCCAGTCCCCCCTTCATGGTGGTTTGGCAGGTCCTTTCTGCTCCTGTAGTAGGGGGAATGAGGGCTGTGCCCCAGTGACTTCCCAACTCCTGTCTCTGCCTCGTCTTTAGTTACACCATTCAGATTTATCCAAAATTAAGTTAAATATGACTTTAACCTCTTGATATGGAAGTTCTTCCTAGCTTGTATCATGTTTTTGCTTTCTATCAGTTTGTAGTCGCCAGTCAGCTCAGTCTGCAAGGAGTCTCCTTTAGCCCCTTCTTTGGTGGAAGGTCACACTAAGTCATGTTTCCACCCTAACAAGTTTCTCTTCCAACATGTGTGTGGTACAGGTGAGAAATGGTTTTGTGCTGAAGATGAAGCAGCTGGTTCCTCTCCTTGAGGGGAATGGGATAGCAAATAGAGACGGTTTCCAGGCATGCTCAGTTGTAATAACATGCTTGGAGCTGTGGGGAGAACAGGGCTGGTAGAACTGTCTGCCCTCCCTCCTTCTCGTAAGGCAGATGAGGTTAAAATGGTTGTGTATTCCGGGAAGGAGTGCATTCCCTATGAGCCTAACTTCCCCTAAATTTAGGCAAGTTGAGTCCTGTTTTAGTTCTTTTCCATTTGTGCTTCCTTCCTTCCTGCTTACCGCAGCTCAGTTTTGAGAATTCAGCCCTTGCTGCTGGCTCTGCTGCTGCCTGGCTTCCTTTGTTAGCAGCATCGTCGTCGGTCCAGGTTTCCCAGCTGCTCCTAAAACACGCAGTATGTTGCTGCAGCATCTCTGAGAGCTGAAAGCCCTGAAGTAAAATGTAAATCTAGACAAACAGAATGGCTATGGCTGAAATCTTGAGTGAGCAGCACTTTATTTTAAAAATGCAGTGAGATTTTTTCATGCAGGTCTTAGCTTGAATCATTTTACAAGCAGACCGACAGTCCTGTTAGTTTGCCGGAGCAGCCACTATAAATTTTTGCTGTTATCCCTGAGGACACTTGGGGACTGGATTGTTAATGAATTTAAAACTCCAGCTTCCCTGATGATTCTTCTATCAAGAGTTCCTCTGCAATTGCAACCTAAAATGCATGAACCTTCTAATGCTTGTCCAGTCAGGCTTGGACTTCGTTTCCCTGGTGAATCTTTCTTTGCTCTTCTTTCATACAATGCAGACATACATCAGCCTCTTGCCTGAATTCCATTTTCTGAGCAGAAATTAGACTAATATACAGTTGTAGGATGCGCTTTATCACAGGAACTTATGACTAGAGCCTAGGAGGACCCCTGGAAAAAAGCCTGAAGTCTTGCATGGTACTTCACATAGTAGTAGTAGTCACTTTGGGAGTTGCTGAGTTCTCAGAAGTGATCCAAAACTGTATTTATGATCAGAGAGGAACTGTCTTGTAATTCCTATTTTATGGTCAATAATGGCAAGGGAAGTGTAGAATAAATACTCTGCTTACAGTACAGTCTGTCTAAAAAGTAGACCATAGGTTTGGAATCAAGAAAGCGTTGCCTGTTTTATTAATGACTCCTTCTTTGGCTTTTGATAAATCGCTTCATTTTCTGTAAAGATATTCCCACTGCAGAGCTGACACTGGAACTAGAACACAGCCTGACTAGAAACCTGGTTTTCCTCATAAGATGACTATTCGGAAAGTTCAAGTACTGGCTGACAGGGACAGCTGAAGGTGCAAAATGCTGGAGTTTGGGTTTGGTGCCAGCCAAGGCTGGCAGACCCAGCATTTTGCAGTGAAAACATGAGGTAATTAAGCTGAGGTGCTGTTAGTTAGTCTTGTGGTGTCCCACAGTTCTACATGGCCTCTGCACTGCAAGTTGTATTGGCCAGCTCAGCACTTGAACCCCACTTGTTAGCTGGCACTGTTTTTTAGACTTAAACAGAGATGACACTGAAGGTTGTCCTTCCCGTCTGTCAGCACTGAGACTCATAACCTGAAGAAATGTGTCCAAAATGAGTCTTCTTCTAAGTGTTGAGCAGGCAGGAATGAAAAAGCAGAGAATCACTGTGTTTTTTGAGACTGAATTCCTTAAGGACATTGTCAGTAAAAATTTTTTTTGCCAAATGTTTCGTTTTGCCTTTAAAATAGCTCTGCATTTATAATGAGGTATGCTGTTTGGAAATTATGATATAAAGTATTTTTCCCGTGTTACTGCCAGACGCAGCAGGTCTGTGCTAGATGACAAAGAGCAAGTGCACCCTGCAAGGGAATTCTTGGAGCTGTATTCATGGATGCTAAAAACCATGAGGCATCGCACTGAACCAGCATAACGCAGCAGCATGGGAGTTACATGGGTTGTGTGAGTCCGTGGGGCTGTCAGCACAGAGCTTTGCAGAAGAGACGTTTCACATCGTTTTCAATAGCCTAGGTCAATTCTGTGACAAAAAGATAAACTCTCTGGGCTTCCACATTTCTAAAACAGGACAAGTACCTGCTCATCTTATATTTGTTTGTGGGGATTAATTAACTAATATTTGAAGAGAACACTATAGGAACAGCACAGTTCTTGCCGATATGATGATGTAGATACTAAAATGGCAACAGTCTGCACAGGAGGAAGAGAGGAGTTTTTCCTGCCACCAGTGAGAGACAAATTGGGTATGAGGTTGTTGCTGCGAATCATCTTGATGGACGATTCTGCTGGTTAGAGTAGGTTTTCTTGCACAGGTTGTTACCACTCAAAAATTCACTCTGTGCTGCCAGATAGATGGCACCTGGTATAATAGAGACAGAGTAAAAATATCAGCTGCAAGTAGATATTGAATGCACGCGTTGATTTGAACTCAGAAAATGTTAATCTACTGAGTCATTGTGCAATTATGTGATCTAATGTGGTCTACTAGATAAGAAGGAATAAGGACAGAAATGTGCTCTGGACTTTTAGCTACAAATATGTAATCACTCCATCATTTACCATGGCTATGTTTTTGAACAACAAAACCTATTATATTTACTATTTTTAAAACAGAAACAAACTAAGGTGTCAGCAAAAAATTCAGTCTGAAAGTACAGCATATCCATCAAATGAGCAGCTGTTCATATATGATATATGAGAGTACAAAGTGGTAAAGTTTCTTTGTAAAATCCTTCCAGTGACCCTGACTTCACCAAGATACAGCTGATCTCAGAAAGCATGAAAACTTGACAGGAAGCATATGGCAGGAGCAAACAAGCAGTATAACTCATCTGCACCACGCTGAGGCAGGGAGCTCCAATTTTACTCTGTATCGCTGTGGAGTCACTGTGGGACCCAGAGAAATTCTCTTGGCCTCTCTGGACTGTCTTATGTCCTGAGTAAAACAGTAGGCCCAAGCAGGTCAGTGAGAAGATATTAACAGGCATAAGAATAAATTTGTGTTTCAGGACTTAGGAACTTTTCTGGTAAGTGTTGTGGAACCTGCACTGGCTGAGGTAGGCAGGAGGCTCAAGATTTGGATGCTTAGCTGTTGTCTTCAGAGGGGAAGGTGCCCTAACCAAAGCATCCTTACCTGTGGGAGGGAGTTTTGTCCAGAGGAAAAGAGGATAAAACGTATGTCAGGTTCTTCTCTGGCCTTGAACAGCGCTTTCTGGTATTCACCTGGCTACCAACATGCCCTACCGCCACTGTGGATAAGAAGGCCCAGCATCACTGGAGTAACAAAGAAAGGTCAATATTCAGATAACTAGAGCACAGCTTTTTCAGGGCTTTGAGGATGGATAACAAACCTAAGTTTATCCTCACTGCTGTGAAGGGTCACACTGGTATGAAGTAATTTTATCACCTGTGCCAGAATGGTGCTTGCTGCTGGTTCTGTGTAGGAGCCATGGTAGCATCCATGTGCCAACAATAAACCTGCAAGATGGGGCACTGCAGTTATGGTGATTACATATGCATATAAGCGTGGTCATGGAGGGATCAATGGAAAGAGCAGTGTAATGTGCTGAAGGTACCTATCCTAGTTTGTCAGAGTACTTCTGTGCACCTACCAGCATTGCTTTCATGCTGTTTGAGGCAGCTGTTGTTCACCATTCAGGCCCTATAAATGCCTGCCTTTTCGGCATATTTGTTCCAGTCTTGTCAAGAGAATTATCCATTTGGAATAATGGGGTGAAACTAAGCCAAGAAAATCATTAGGCCAGCATTTGCTAGCAGTAAGAATTACTAGTGTCTGAAAAGAGTTCTCTGATGTGGGTGAAACTGTGGTGCTTAGGCCATTGCAACTGGACTGAACCAAACCACAGGAAATAGAGCTCTGGGGAAGAACTTGTATAGTTAGTACACAGAGCTCTTCCTTTTGTTGTTTTCACGATACACACTTGCATTTAATAAAAACTTTTATCATCCGTGTTGGTCGAATGTTTTACCCTTTTGTTGTACCTGCAGTTGCAGTAGCTTCCCAATTAAAAGCATCAAGTGAAAATGCAAAGAGCTGAGAAGAACATGTTGATGGAAAATGAAAGCTGCACTGCCAGTAGTGTTTGGGGAGCTGCATGTCAGTGAAATGAAACATTATGAAATAGGACTAGCTGCTGAGAAGGAATTCACGTGTGATCAATATATATCCACGAGTAGATGTTCCCCCTCACTGTGAGTCAGGTGGTGGGTAAGCATGAAATTATTGAAAGGCTTGTGCACAACTGTGTGTGCATGTTTCCAGATGGCGATCATCTTCAACCAGGAGGGCCTGAAAGCCGTTCGCCCCCCTTGTGTCATTCAGAGCTTCATCAATCACAATGCCGTGCTGTATAAAGTCTTTGTGGTCGGAGAATCCTACACAGTGGTGAAAAGACCATCTTTAAAGAACTTCTCTGCGGGAATCTCAGGTACGTTATGCTGATTTAAAAGGAAATGTCAGTTCTTGGAGCCTTGGCAGCAAACAGCTCAAAAGAAAAATATCTTTGAAAAGGCTGCTGAAGTGAAGGCAGCTGGTTTTCACATACCATGTTTCCTCTTCTGTATTATTTCAATAGGAAGGGAGATAACTCATCTGCTCTGGAATACATACGAATGACATTCATATAGTAAATATTTATGCAATGGTAACCTGAGTGTTACCTGTTAGAAACAGTGTTTTATGTCATGTGGAAAGGGGGGAGAGGGAGGGAAATTCTCTCATTTCACTGTAAGTTCATGTGTCATTTGTTCCGGAGTTTGTTTATAAATGTGCTTTGGAGAGAATTTCCTGGATTCCATCATTTCAGAACTTCCTCTCCCTGTTTCTACCTTGATTATGTATGTGTGTTTAAATTAAAGATCACTTGTACACTCCCCTAACCAAGCTTCTCTGTTCATGTGAGGCCCAGTGTTGTAAACCTTGCTGGGAAGTGTCCTTTGGTTTGTAGATACCAGCTGTGCTGGGGAGAAGGAGGAACGGATTTGTCAGTGAGGACGGTGATCTTCCTATATGTCACTAGAAAGCAGCACTTGAAGGGTTTTCATTAAAGATGACTTACATTTCCTTTATGGAAAAAAAGGCCACTTTCCAGAAAACTGCATTCTGTGGCCCATCAGAAGCAAAAATGAATTATCAGTGAATGGATGGGAGCGTGATCTGACTGCAACTGGAGAAATCCAGGAGGTGGGGGTGGGAGGGGAGAAGGTATCAAACCAAAGGAGATGAATGAACAAGTGCCAATTTCTTGTCACTTTTCTTAGTGGTTTCTGCTGTCCCTGTTAGCTCACCACTGTATTTTGCACACAGGTATGTATTTTCTTAGTATACGTATAGTAGGATCCCCATAACAGTCCTTGTCTGTAGGTATGTATGCCTGTATTTAATTTGATCAGGACATAGACTAAATGTAATAGGCCAGAATCTGTGTGCGTATAAACTATTAGGACAGTTGGTCTGCACTTTTGCTGGAAGGGAATGTTTTAAGACATCTTTCTAAAAATGCCTTTGCTGATGTCTCATCTGTTTGTGTAAGACTTGAAAGTTGTCTGGAAGATCACATAAAAATAAGTTTTACGGGCAGATTAGGGTAAGTGGAGGGCTTTCTTAGCCTCATGGGGAGAGTTTAAGGGGGCTGTGCTACAGGCACCTGACTAGGCAGATCTGATGGCTCTGTGACACTCCAGGAGCTGACTGACAGTATAGGACCCACCTAAATGGGAGGAAAGGCAAGAAGAGCATATGGTGGTGTCAGACTGCAGAGTGGATTTGGGTTTGCTTTTCACAGCTCCCTCATCTTTATTGTATGTGGCCCTGTGTCTGATCTTAACCATCCACCCAGAGACACCAGCATAGCAGAAATACTCTATTGCTGGTGCCACCTGCGTGCTGAGACTTTGGTCCGGGTGCTGCCATGTGGGTTATCTGCGTGATGCCATCAGTCTGCCGTGGTGGGAATCCCAAGGGGAGACTCGTGGTGGATTTCTCCCTGCCAGTAAAACCTCTAGCGCAGGCAGTGCAGGGCGGGAGGTGCTGGTGCAGTTGTCCCCGTGGCTTTCACTGCGGTATGTTAGTGGCTTCTGTCACCTCAGGGTGTCTCGTGCATTTCTGTGGTGCCTCCAGGAGGGCAGGTCCTGACCATGAAACTTACTGGTTTCCTCCGTGGTGACAATGCCTTCCCCAGGTTCACAGGGATCTCCGTGTACCCTGGGTGCTATCGATTTACTGCCTGCAGTGAACGCAGCTTCTCCCTTCTATCACACGCCTTCCCATTGGAACTGTCACTTTGAGTATAGCAAATCAGGAGAAATTAACTTCTTTATCTTACTGAACTTTGTGAATTGGCTCTGGTGAAGGAAAGGAAACCGGTTTCTCTTCACCCCATGCAGTTCTGTTTATCCGAGGTCTGAAAGCCGTGGGTGGCGTGGCCGTGGGTCCCTGCCTGTGCAGGCAGCTAAATGCCAGCAGGCAGGAGAGGCTGGGGGGGTGGGAGGGTGGTGGGGGGCTGCCTGGGAGGGATCAAGACTAGATTCACAGGGCTGCAGTGCCATCTGCTGTTCCTCGCCCTAATCCTTTGGCAATTAAAATCCGGTATGAAGTTATTTACAACCTGCTTTTAATTCCAGACAGAGAATCAATATTTTTCAACAGCCACAATGTTTCAAAACCAGAATCCTCATCTGTCTTAACAGCAGTAAGTATACGTGGTCTTTTTTCCTCTAGCGCGGCTGGAAAACTATCTAGTCCTTTCTTATCGAAGCGTTAGTAGCTAGTGACTCTCCTTCACAAGTTGTCTGCTTCTGTGTTGCAGGCTGAGGTCTGTTTGGTACAACGAACCAGCATGACTGTGTCCCCCCCTGGTTTTCCTTACCGAGCTCCGGTGAGGAAGCACTGATGCAGCAGGGCTGTGCTGCTTGCCAGGCTTAAACTCCCCAGAGCTAATCTAGGCAAAGGGAAGAAGGAGGTTCTGAATGCAAATGCCTGGCCTTTTCCTGTCCAGAGAGCTTAATAAGCATAAATCATCCTTCTAGGACTCAGTTCTGTGAGGAAAGACAAACAGTGAAAATTCAAGCAGAGAAATTGCGTTGGGCAGGGCCACAGAGGGCCGGTAGCTGTCTGCGGTGCGAGCACGCCCCAGCTGTGACCACGGGACCGTTTCTGGGTGTCTCTGAGTCCGGCAGTGCCAGCACGCTGCACACTTCCATGCTTGCGTTACCAGTCCTTTTAATAAGCTTTACATTTATGAATCCTAATAAGTCCTTGGGCACTTGACTGCTGAGAAAGTCACTTTACAGGACTGGGTCCTTTCAATCTCTGAGTCTCCAAATTATTTTCTGTTTCACAAGCTCTGTTGGGGAGTAGTTTCGTAGTTGTCAATGATTAAACTTTAAGTTGTGTGCAACACTGATAGGCATGCTAAATATTAAAACTGTAATTATGCTAGTCATAAATCCCTAAATGGCTCAATTTGCTTTCAAATGTAGCGTATGTTCCATACACGCTTCTGTAGGCATAGCAGCATACTTCTGCTGCATAACATGTTGTTTAAAAAATGAAGAAAATTACATCTTCCAGTCATAAGTAACCCGAGTTACTCGTAGTAAATATTTATAGAATTATTTGTACATGTAAGACCCACATAAAAGATATCCCCTTTGAATTAGCCTCTGCCCTGAAGGTATCAGCTGAGTTGTATTGTATGGCTCACATTAAACTAACAGCAGGAGTCTGACTTACCTACCCTTTAACATAGACCTTAATCTACACTGAAATAACAGAATGATATCCAGAATATTTACAGCGCAGGGCTAAATGTGCTAGCTGTATTTGGTTTTTTAAGGTGTAGATCTAGTAGTTAAAGTAGTGAGTCTGATTCTCCATTCATTCCTACACTGCTCTGTCTCTCGAGGAGCTGCACCAGTATGAAGAGGAAGAACTAGATGCTATAGAGCAGGTGAACTTCCAATATAGGAAGGATTTTGAGTTACAAAGGCAGTTTCTCTTTGGTGTCTTTCTCTGTTTCATGCCACCGGTTCTCTGCAATTAGATTTTGTGGATATGCACCTGGAAACCTCTGAAAATCAATCTTTCCACTAAAAAGACTGTTTCAGAGTCCCTTAGTAATCTGTCTTTTTCCACTGTAGCTGGAGAAAATCGAAGGCGTGTTTGAGCGACCAAATGACGACGTCATCCGGGACATCTCAAAGGCGCTGCGGCAAGCTCTGGGAGTTTCCCTCTTTGGAATCGATATCATCATTAATAATCAGACTGGGCAGCATGCGGTCATTGATATAAATGCATTCCCAGGTGGGAAAGGCCTTTGCACTCATGCGATGTGGAAACTGTGCAGTGCATGCTTAGTGTGAAGTTTTACTGCTGGTGTCTCACACCATTGCTTCCCAGGTGGGGGGCAGGAAAGCAGCAGCCAGACTGCTCTGAGATCAGATACTGTTCAATCTGGGAAGGACAGAACCCTAATCTATATATGGAATGTGCTAGTGGAATATCAGATTTTAGGAGATAGAGTCAGATTTTTAGTGGCCATCTGTAACATGGCTGTCACGCCCTTCCCTGCAAAGGGACGCCAAGGAACTGAAGCGTGGGACTGTGTACTGGGATCTGGCCTTTCTGGGCCTGTCCCTCATTCTGAAGATGAAAAGAAGAATAATAAATTCTATTTCAGGAGAGCCTTTTAAGATTTCTTTTTTTTCCAGACTCTGTGCCATTAAAAGTGTTGAGGGGGTGGAAGCAGCAAACTGTTCCCTTGAAAATCTCTTCCTGTGCAAATTGATTCCCCACAAAAAGACATTTGTGCACAAAAGCAACAGCACCAGGAATCTGAAGAAGATGATAAAATTGTAGGTGCACAGAATTTGCTGTAAAGAGTTAAATATCCTTGCAGGTTCTCATACGTGCATCCTGCAGTAGAATAGAGCATGTGAAAAATGGGTAAATTTGTCCACTTTTTTTAGTGCAACATATGTCTTGGAAACAACTAAACAAGCTCCTTGACCGCTGGAATTGTTAAAAGGAGTTGTGTGTATCAGGGGAGGCAGTGATGGTCTGTCACTTGTGCTAAATTGAGTAGTCTAACACAGGAAGAGAATATATCGTCTCATTTGATGCTGTTTTGCATGGGGTTTTTCTCTTTGAGAATCTCCTCTCATTACCTGGATAGTGATGTTTGTTTTCAAAGCCATACACAGGCTGTTACATAGTTTGTTTAATCTGTCAGTCAAGACTTTGAGTTTTCAATATGGCTGAGGTATCTTTGTATCTAGAATCTTGCCCTGAGCCCCAAGTCTTCTTAATCTTTCAGTTCAGGTCTTCAATCCCACTGTTGCCCTGTATTGCCTTGCCTGTGTATCACTACACTGACTGGCTTCCTTTTAAAACTTCAGCCCTGCTATTCTCAGGTCACTTTGAAGCTTCGTTCTACCATATGGTGTCGATGCAATCTGCAGACCTATGAAAATGGTCTTCTGTCAAGAGCAGTGAAACGACCTAAATTGAGTGTCAGATGGGGCATCATCAGGTTGATGAATGCGGTTATATTTCAGACACTGGGCCTGGAAGTCAGTGATGCAGGACATTCTTTTGGAATCTTGCATCCTGCATTTTGGATTGGTGCTTTGGGTTTTTTGCATTTTTAAAGTAATTGGTTTTGATTTGGTACTTGGCACAGACTGAAATTCCCCTTTTCTTGAAATGTTGAAAAGTCTAGATTGGGGAACAACTAGTGACAAACTTAACTATTTAAAGAGGAGTAGTATCTTCTTGTTGTGGCAGAAGTTTGCAGAACTCCCTTCAGCCTCATGCTCTGCTGTACTTCTACCCTAAGGCGATAGTTTTCGATATTCAGCCCAAGTCCTATGTTGCAGTCTGCACAGTAATTGGTCTTTGAAGAGGCATTGAATTAATCAAATGGTTTAGTCCCTGCAGGAGGCTTGAGAGCACAGGGAAGCTTCTTATGCAAAGGCTTACATTGTGTCTCACACAGGATTTTTTTGGTGGTGAACATGTGGGTAGTGAAGGTAGCTACTGGATTTATCACCATGGGATAGGTTGCAGATCAGTTGAAGAAGGTTTAGAGGAGAGCAGCAGGAACCAGACATATGGAAGAGAGAAGGCTGGGGATAGGCAAAACTGCCTTCAGATTTGTAAAAGGTAGCAGAACTGAGACAGATGAGCTGCTCTCAGGGGCTGCTGAGGTTAGAGAAGAAGCAATGGGGATACAACAGAATGGGAATACAGTGAATGAGCAGAACAGAAACGAGATGGGAATACAACAGAAGAGAAGTTACATATTCACACAGAATACTCAGATGCCCAAAAGCGTGTTCAGCCCAGACAACTGTGTTTCCCTCCAAGGGCCAGTATGATTAAAGGCTGAGCAACTTCAAGGGTTGGCTTCATTGATGGAGCCAGCACCTTGCTAATGAGAAATTCAAATTCAGCCCTGCTCAAAAGAGTCACCGATGGGCTGCATCAGCAGTGGGATCTCACTGTTCCTGGCTCAGTGCAGTCCCAGGAAGGTGCTTTCCCTTGCTTCTCTTCCTCACGTCATCTTGTCCTGCAAGGGTTGCAGTAGAGCCAAACTGGAGCCAAATTAGACACTTTGGGGACCTGCCACATTATTTCTGCACCACTGCTTTTGGAAAGGGAGGGGAAGAGATGCCCTTTAAGGAGCATTTACAGCCTCTTTCGTGGAGCTTAAGCTGTGGCTTGGGGCCAGGCCTGACCAAAGCCTTGTCCAACTGCCCAGAGGCTTGGCTTCCGTGTGTGTTGCCTTTTGTGTTTACCAGGCTTGAAGCTCATTTGAACCTGCCACTCCGTGGATGTCATCTTGAGATTAGTGTAACATCAGAACTGAGAGCAGATGTACCTGTAGGAGTATGTCGTCTGTTATCTGCTCCATTAGCATCAGCAACTCTTCAAAAAGATTTTAAAGATAAATGTCTAAAAGGCCTATTGTGTCTCCTGTTCTGTGGGAAACCACCAGGGCTATATTTAGCAGTGGTTACCAGCTGAGATATTTAACTGTAGGCAAAGTCACGTAGCGTTGTGGGTTTTATGTTTGCCTGACCTCAGGTATCTGAGAGAAAAAGCTCCACGTAGCCTGCTGTCCTGTGGCCATTGCTGAGCTCACCCAGCCCGAGCAGCAGCTCGTGTGCACACTCTGCAGCCTGTCACCAGCATAGGTGAACCTATGCACTTTATGTGTGTAAATATGCTGCTGCAAATGCAGGACATGGGTTGTCCCTTTCTCTCTGCCCAGGGGAAGATGCAGAAAAGCAGAGAGTGTCCCAGATAAGGGAGCATCTCCTAAAAATCAGGCAGGTAGCACCTCTAATGCTAGCTTGAAAACGCTTGTAGGTATTTCTTGACTCCACGAAGCTCAGGGGGACAGATAGTTGTTTTCAGATACATTTCTGGGTGGGCATCCTTCCTATCCATGCTCAGCCAGGGGACTCTGGAGACTGTGTTCAACATAGCAGAATTCAGGCCTCTTTGTAGACAGGCATTTCCAAGATGGTTTCAGTGGGCAGTGTGAGAATAGTACCTGCTGGAACATGATTCATGCAACTTGTGCTTTGAGGCATGCAAAACTTATATCCTCCCACTGATTCCTTGTGTGACATGAACCCTGAATTCATTGTCAGTAGTTTCTGAAGGTGTAATTTAATCTGCCCTTCTTGATTTTTTTATCATCACAGCACAGTGATGTCCCACAGTCGCCTTTTTTGAGAGGGCTGCAGCAGCAGCCAGTGAACAGAGCAAGGCAGTGTCCACAGAGTTTGCAGCCTTCCCCAGGCATCCTGTGGCTCAGGAGCTGAGACACCCTGGCTCTCTTCCTCCCTTCCTTGTGTTTCTTTCTTACAAGTGTGTAGTTTCTTCTGAGCGACCAGGCAGAATTTCTTGGGCCTTTCCACCCCATGTGCAGAGGGCTTGCACAGAGGAAGCCTGCCCAATACCTACAGCTTCCTTACACTGTAACATCTGCTGATTTCAGGACTGAATAACTGGCCATCTTATTCCCATTAAATATTTAAAGAACTGCTTTGTGACTTTGCCAGGTGCCCTCAAACAAGGCTGGTTTGTTTTCAGTGAGCAGACACGAAAGACCCTAGGGTACTGTGGATCTCCTCTCTGAATATTAAAGCTGTTACTATGGAGATGGCTTATTCCCAGGGTGTTTGGAGCACTCTGAGTAGATTTGAAGGCTAATCCCATGGCTTTTACATAAGCAAGAAAGCGTAACAAGCACCTCTGTCAAAGAGGTGGAGATCTTATTCTGGCTCCCATGACCGGCTGTAAGAGTCCCAGTTGCCCCCTGCCAACCGATGGGGTTTCGTGTGGGGCACTGGGGAACGACGTTTTGAAATGGCTGGTTTGTTTGGTGAATCTGTTTAAGGGCCTTTTAGAAAGGGAAACTGGGAGTTTTTGTCTTACACTGCTGGTGCTTTGTGCGACCCGTTAAGTGTCTAGGAGAATTGTGACCAAGTGCAATAAAATCCAAAGCAATGTAGCAACCTAAATAAGAGGTAATTGGTTAACGTATGGGTTTTAAATGCACCATAAAATCACATTTATCTTAAGGTGGAATTATCCTCTTACCTTATGTTTTTCAGGAAGTTGGGTTTTTATTGCCTCAGGAAGTTGGTCTTTACAGGAGAAAGGAGATTAAAATGGAATTATTTATGGATCTGAGGGGCTCTTCTCCTCTGTGATCACATCAGCATAAATGTTTTAAAATGTGCATTTACTTTGTGGTCTCTGGTTCTGCTCATGTGCTGCTGTGTGAATGTGTGCTATTCACATGGGACTTTTAAACTGTTATTTATTGTTTTAGTCTCCTGTATTAATACCAGGTCACCTTCAGAATACTTTTATAGACCTTTTTAAAACAATCAGCCTATCCCATTAAATACACCGAGTGTCATATGTCACCTCTAAATGCTAAATCAAATTGATAACAATTTTAGATAATGCAGTAGCAGTTAAGATCCATTTAAAGACATGGTACCAATAAGTTGCATGTCTGGTTCAATTTTAAAATGAATCCAGTGATACATGCCTGTACCAGAGTGTTTCAAATAGAGCCAGAAGCTCTGTACGCCTACTGCCACCTTTTGTGCCACCAAAAATGTCACGTCTCCTGGTATTTGAGCAACTGTTTTAACCAGGAAACTTGTTGTTAAACTCTGCATTGTAAATTGTCTGGAATCGCTTAACAGCACATGCAGAACGGTGGTTTCAGTACTGAAATAAAAGATTGATGTTTCTACCAAATACTCTATCACTGATAGAGTATTATTGTCCCTCAGGTGTTTTTTCAGACATTGCTTGTAGAGGAGAACACGTTTTAAGTGCCAAATTAGTTTAGATTAGATGAGCATCACGTTGCTTCTTACACAGTGGGAGGTTGATTTTTCTGTAGCCCTGCTGTCCTCTGAGGTTTCCCCAGCTGAGGGTATTGCTGGGAAAATTCCAGAGAGAGTCCAGAGCCTCAAGGAAACTGCATTGAAGCTGCTTTCCGTAGTAAACCTGGGAGCAGGATGGAAAAGATCAACGTTATATCACAGAGTTTGTAACTTAGGGAGAAACCTGGACTTGGTAATACATGATAGGATATACTTAGAATTATTTATACACATACATATTTGGGAGGAAAAAGAAACAGAAAATCCAAAAGGTGACAGTTTTTCTTGTAGAACAAAAGTGGTTTTGTAGCAAGGGTCTCTGTTCCTCTTTATGCTAACCTGCCTGTGCAGTCGCTTGAAATGACATCACGGAAAATAAGCCTTTTCATTATCATTTGGAAGGCAAGGACAGCCCAAGAAATAAACTGGTAGAAGAAGCCTTTCAAAGAACTTACGAAAATGACTTAACTGCCTTTTTTTCTCCCTCTCCTTCATTTTTCCCGTCTTCAGGTTACGAGGGTGTTTCCGAATTTTTCACAGATCTCTTGAACCACATAGCTGCTGTCCTGCAGGGTCAGGCACCTGAGGTGACCCAGCTAAACCGCAACAAGCTCCTGGCAGAGCAGACCAGCGGGATCATGGACGGGCGGATATGCTGCGCTGGCACAGGCTGTCTCAGCGTCATGGGAAAAGACTCCTCGTGGATTGTGGAAAGCGAGACCAACAGCTCAGTAAAACTGCAACACCAGAGACTAGGCTGCAACTCGGCAGTGTCCCCCAGCTTCCAGCAGCACTGCGTTGCTACGTTGGCAACAAAAGCTTCTTCTCAATAACTTGCCAATGTCGTGGACTGAGAAAAAGCCGCAGGGATACTGATGGTGGTCCCGGAATTAGATCAGGCTGTAACAATACAATTGTGAAAAATTTAAAAAACAAAACAAAACAAAACATGACAAAAAACACAAAACACAACACACAAAAAAAAATCAAAATTAAAGAAACCTTCCATTTGATTTAACCTGATTTGCTGATGAAATGGACTGAAAGGGGGAGGGTGAGAAAGTGATTCAGATCCATTTCATCAGATTCCAGTTGCAAATCTGTAGTGAGTTTACACACACGTGGGTTTTAACACTAGTCCTTTCATTGTGGGAGGGTTGCTCTTTCGTTTCTATTGTTCTTTGTAATCACTGGTGACCAGCATTTTAAAATCGGACCTCACGGTATCAAAAAGATAATAATGTTGAAATGCAGAGTCTGAATGTAACAGCGCTAGGGATTTTTGCCTAAAACATTCCCCATTCCCTTTTTCCAGGTAGGCCATTGCAAAAGAAAGCTAAGACAACTTCACTATCACTAAACCAAATCTGTTTGAAGCATTGACCAGTCAAGATGTTGACAGGCAGCTTGCTGTGGGGCTGTGGCACCTTGAGTAGGACAGAGCAGACTGGTTGTTCGGGGTGCAGATCTGAGGTGACCACCCTGCTTCCAGCTTTGCAGTTCTTCCCCCAGGCCTCATTGCTTCAGTCAAAACAGCCTCTAACCACACCTGCCAACAGTGACACGTGTTTGATCCAGACAAGGTGCCGATAGTTAGGTTGAGTGATTTAGTAGATTAAATATCATCCTTTCAATCGTCTGCTAGTGGTGAAATCTAGCTCACCTCTTAGCAGAGAATTTAATTCTCCCTCCATCACACTTGTGAGGACTCTAGAACAGCTCTGCAAAAAGGCTGGCAATCAGAGCCGTGCAGATCCTAAGGGGTAACACAGCTGCTGCTTTCCACGGGTCCGTGCTACTTCGCGTTTTGTTTTTCTTTTGCAAATTAAATATAAGCAAAATTGTGTACCTTTGTATGAGGTAGAAGTACGCCACAGCTCTAGCTTAGAGACCACATTGTTTTGTTGCAAGCTGCCAGATGAGGCTCTGTGGTAATTTACAATAGTTCTTTATACTATTCGTAAATGATAGCACAGCCAAATTGTATCTCTTGGGATATGCAGTAAACCTACAGTGTTCACCTTCTATTGCATCTTCTAGCATGGCAGCATCTTCTGCTGTTGAGAATTCCTGCAAATTTTGCCAATTCTGAACACTAAACTGGAAATATCCAAGTCTGTCAGCGCTGAGAATGGAGACACTATTTTGGTAGACAGAGTGGCCTTCCCTTCCCCATATAAGCCCTAAAATGCATTTAATAGGGGTGGTGTTAAGAATATTTCCTTAGTTAAGCTCCTAGCTTGCAGATATTGAAATTTCTGTCTTTCTATAGCAGGTATTTGTAAAGCATCCATCACTGCAGCATCTAATACCAGTTTGTTTAGTATCATGTGTTAGATGTCTACTCGAAAGGAAAAGGTCTCGAGCTTAAAGCCCAGGTAGACTGTGAAGAAAGGAGTAAACTGTGTGAAAGATGTCACCACCCTACCTGATGCTACCAGTCCTGGAGAGGAAAAAGTTTGGGAGAGTGTTGTGTAGCAGTTCTTTTGTGTAAACAATGTTTTTTTCCTTAGGAGAAATTAGGGTTTTTCCCAAAACGCCATTCTTGGGAATTTCCTGTAGCTGGGATTGGATTTTTGAGGATGATTTAAGAAGAGAAGATTGTTCCACCTTTAGAGAGGTTACTAACTTCAAGATATTTCCGTAGGGACTGGAAGGACCTTATGGGTGTGGTATCTGTCAAAATCCAGGGTGCACATAAATACAGGCAGCTTCCTTGACTGTTGCAGGTCAGTTCTGAGCTGGGCACGCTTCACAACGCCTGTATGCTTTGAGGCTGCTGGATCCCACGTAGTCTGCAGCTCGCAGGTCTCGGGTGGTTGTGGTGTGAGTGAGTCAGGTGTACATACGTAGGGGTTTCTAAATGTATTCACGATAGACCAAACCTTTCGCAAAGCCATGGCTGAAATAAAATTGACATCTACAGTTTGAGGTTTGTTTTTGTTTGTTTAAAATAAAGTGGTTTTTATGTTACATGCGTAACAAAAGATACCCTCAGGAAGGAACTTGCCAGTGCATATTTTTGTATGGTACTTTCTTGTAACCAGCTGGTGGAGTGTTTGTAGACTTGCCTTTTGCTCCCTTTATTACAATGGCTTGGGGTTTTTTTTGGTTTTGGATTTTTTTTTTTTTTTTTCGTTTGGTTGGTTGGTTTTTTTTTTTTTTATTGGGTGGTGGGGAAGAAGCAATGATGTTAAACCTGGGTTAGTAACTCAAGACCTTTCAAACTAAGTATGTTTACATGAATCTGAGTGTTGGATCCAATGGAAATGTCTGTATGCTGTTTCCTAGTTAGAACATCAAATAAGAATTTTATTTTCCTGGCTGCCTTCTGAATTTTGGTTGGCCTATTTTGCACTGCTTTATTTCTCCAAAATAAACTACTGAAATATAATTGTGCATTTTAAACTTGTTTACAAATGATTGTTAGAAGTTTATTTTGTAATTCTCTGAAGGCTTGCAGAAATACTATATTTAAATATTACTCCAGACCTTGGCAGTAACTAGAAAACAAGTTTAGGTCATTGGCGTGATCCGTGACATTTTTCCCATAGTCTGTAATTTATTTTTTATTTATCAAATGTATCGGTATCACTTTTAATTGACCGGGTGCAGATATGCAGGTACCTGTTGTGATGTGGCATTACAATAGAGTTTTCACATAAATTACCATGCAATTGCTGTACTACTATATTTCCTTGCAGAAATTACTGTTATGGCTTGTATGCTAGAATGTTGCTAAATCACAGGGGCAAATTGGGAGACCAACTTTTAAAAGCCAAACCTGTAAATTGTCAGCTATCAAGACATACAGTTACATTATTGAAGAACATTCAAGCACACGTATGTTATTAAGCCTGTGCTAAAGTGCTTTTCTGAATTGCTGCCTCGTTTAATAAGGTCAGGATAGTTTTGGTATAAGATAAGCTTCACAGTAAGTTAGTTAATATTTTCTACTCTTGTCTTTTTTTTTTTGTAAAAGTAGAGGCATCTAATAATATTGGACCATACCAGAATGCCGTTGCTCTTAAAATTGCGGACAATCTGAGGGAGATTTTCCATAATGTCTGTCTGAATTCTGTTCCTGTGGGTTAGAAAAGGTTCTGCTGTGTTTTCAGAGGCAAAGCTATTACTGCTGTGTTGATGGGAGCAATTATTACATGGTCACCAGTTAGCTTCTTAGGGATCTATTTAAGTTCTGCTTCACTGTTAGAAATCCACAAGAACACCTCTAGCTTGGCTGGAATTTCTCCAGTTTTTGTGTCGGTGTGATGGAGGAGATGGGACTCGTTTCCACTGTGGTTATGTAATCCGCTTCAGCGGGTGAAGATTTTTCCCTGTTGAAGAGACCTTGAGTGGCATTATTACTGCCTGCAGTGTGAAGCCATCACCATCCTCCTCCCCCTCTGGCTGACTTTGCCGGCTTATGTTTGGGTTTGTAATGACCGTACCAGAACATCGCCGTCATTACGTGAGATCCAGCTCCAGAAATGCAGCCTGCTGAGGAGCATCGGTGCTGACACTTGTGGTTTGTGTGACGCAGAACTACCACAGGCCAACGCTGTTTTGCCTTTGGTTAACTGCCTGGCTGGCTATTCGACCTTTGTGCTGTAGGAGCCGATTGACCGGGCTGGTCGGTAAATAGGATGCGCTGTTTTTATTAATACTATTCACGCTTGGAATAGCAAAGCTGTTTAAAGATCTCCATCCTCACCGTGGGGACGTTTATTCGGAGGAGGTCTGCAGCAGGTTGCTCAGATGGAAAACCACCAGTTTAATTTGTTTTCGCTATAGATGATTGCAAATTGAGAACCTGACCCTGAGGCTTCACAAGGTAACGAGAATTGCTGAAAGTAAAGCCTCAAGTTCTCCAGAGTAACTGTGGACTGTATCCAGCCAGGGAACAACCAGGTGGAATAGTGGGTAGATAACAGAGGCAGGATACAGTCCAAAGCCTACAGTAAATGGGGCCAGAGGTGTTTGAATTGGCTGGCAAAAAAGAGCGAAACAAAGGAAAAGTGCTTCTGTTTCCATCCAGTAAGACAAATTCAGGCTTATCAATTCTTAGACTAACACTGGTTTCCCAAAGTCTTTGCGTGGCAGCAGTGAAAAGTGAGTCAGGCTTTTTCGCACTATATTGCAGCCTTGCCTTCCACAGCTGTGCAGAAAACCTTGGATTTTGTTTTTTTTCTAGTGAATACACTCTGATTTGAGTTGGTAGCAGTCTCCCCATGTGCACACTTGCAGGAGTTCACTTGCGTTACCCTGCTGATTTTCTTTTCCTCTCTCCTTTTTAATAAGAGATGTATTGATTTCTGTATTCAGTATACAATTACTTCATGGTGTTGCAACTGTGTGTTTTGAAATTAGGAGTATGTGAAAATGCTTTGTGTAGATTAAAATATTTCCTTTAATATAATCTCCTCTCGCTTTCTTAGATAAACAGACACGCCATTGCAGATCACATTGCTGATTTTATTTGTAATACTGCTTTTATATCTACTTCAGAGGAGTGTAACCTCCAGAAAAGTACTTTCCACATCTTTACGACCTTTCCTTTCTCTGTTCACTCTGTGTGGATCCAGGCCATCAACACTTGAGCTTTTGACCAGATGGGTTGCAGATCCTCCGCGGATTCTGTCATCTTTACATGGCCACAGAAATCATTAAAGATGGTTGAAGTTTGAAAGGATCGAGGTATAAATGGAGATGCTAGAGTGATTCATCAGCAGCACAAGCACAGTAGCATCTGTAGCAAGCAAAGGGAATTGTTCTTCCTGTGTGTGTGCAGGTGGCTGTTGTCTGGTCCCCCCTTTCTGCTGGGGCAGTTTTCCTGTGGTGATAAAAATCCACTCAAAGAAAATCTGTGCTGTAGAAGGAGGGCAAGGAAAGATAGGGCTTGGCAGTGGAATCCTGGTCAGTGAACATCGTGATACCAGTGGTCCAGAATTTCACTTTGTGGTTTTTAATAGCAGTCTGGGGAGATGTTTTCTTTCTCTCCACCTTTTTTACCCTGAATCCACTGGGGCTGACACTAGCAGGTGCCTGTGGGCCACATGAGCTCATTAGCAGGTGACCTTGCCCAGCATGCTGTGAGTTTGCAGAGGGCTCCTGATGTGTTGGGAAGTTTCTGTTGATGGCCTGGAGATCTCTTGAAACTCCAGAAATAGCTGAAACAGCGAATGGAGTTCATGAAAATCAGGTCTTCCTCCTCCATCCTTTTTAAGGAAACCCACATTTTATTTCCTCCTTTGTTCTTTACACAGTAGGTTTTAGATATAAATTATTTTAACATTTTTTGTGTGTGTGTGAAAAGTCATATATACATATATAAAGTTATTGAAAGGTTGAGTATATGTTGAGTATAAAACAGTGACTTCTTTGTTTCAGATGTTAGCAGCCCCTAAAAATGAGTTGTTTATCCTCTTGTAAAGTCAGTGCTGTAAAAAAAAAATATTAAAAATAAAAGATGTATTAGTTGTATCTTTTATTATTTATTTCTGATTCAGTATTTGTTACAGCTTGTGTATACCCTTGTGAGAACCACATACTAAAATGCAGTTGTTCTTAAAATGGAGTAACAATAATTCCTTGGGATCCCAACAATTTTGAGAAAACTGGCCCTCCAGGTGTGAATAGTGTTGGATATTCTCCTTCACTTGCCAACAGTGCTCCCCACCTGAGCACGGCTGAATCTTGGGGACCATTTTGTGTGTGTGTGCCAGGTTTTGCAAGTTCATTGATACCTGTGTTCAGATCCAGCTGTACAGTGTTAACAAGTGTGTCTTGTGATTCACTTCAGCCCAGTTCACTATGATTTCAGAAACATAATTCCCATTTTGTACTTAAATTTGTATAGAATTATATAAACCCGTAAAAGATCATGGCTTACTGTACAAACCAAAAATACTTGCTCTTTGGCGTCTTCAATTGCATGACTGATCAGATCTGACAGTGAAGATGGTGCACTGATTTCAATGGTAACACATTCATTTTCATTTGCCAAGCACCTGTTTTGGACAATGTTTTGGTTTCAGCAGTAAAGCAATATGCAGTAAGTATTGTGGCATTATCTCTGTAATTGTTTTGAAGACAGAATTGTCCCTTTCCAACACTTACTGAAAATAAATGCCTTATAACAAGTTCTACTTCGCTTTCTCTTTGTGGGTGGATAGGACAGCGAGGTGAGCAGCTCACTGGGGAAAGCCCATTTTCATGAGAATTTGGTTTTCACATCCTTCCCCAGTGCAGGTGTTTGCAGTTACTTTGGACCTCCTTGTACCAGCAAGATTTGATTTGATTTCTCTTCTAACACTAGTGGGAAGTCGGCCGTTTTTATCTCGCTATGTAAAACGTCGCTGGGATTTAAGCTACCACTGTCCTAAAGCATATATTCCTAGCGTAGACTTCTGGAACGATTCTTCCTTCATCATCCTGGATAGGCAATTCTTGATCTCTCAAAACCTAGCAGGATTTTTAATCGGGAGCCTATGATGGCTAGTGCAGGAACGGTAGATATCTTACCCAGCAGCATTAAATTTTGCTAAGCAACAAGCACTCTCAGCAAGGGCGCTCGTGTAAACCCCGCCTGGGGATCAGCGCTGGGTGTCAGCCCCAAGGGCAAGCCCTGCGGCGGTGAGTTGCGAGGCACCGTAGAGCAGAGGGACGAAGGGCCAGCGTTTCGCAGCCGGTGGGGCATCCTCTCAGGCCGTGAACTCCATCTTTCCCTTTGAAGAAAGTCCTTGGGTCCCAAACGTTTGTGGTGACTTGAATAGCCAGTTGAGACAGTACTTACAGTAGCTTCATCGAATAACGTTGTTTTCCCTCTTGTTGGTTTTGCAGCAGCAATGGACAAGTTCTGTCGGCTGCCACCATCCTTTCTGGAAAAACTTGTCAAATTCATTCGGAGGTGGCTGCGTTTCTATGGTGGGTTGTTTCATTCTTGGGGTTGATTTTTTTTTGTTTGGTGGGTTTTTTTTGTTTGGGGTGGGGTGGGGTGGGTGGCTGAGGGTTTCTGTGAATTTACCGTGATACGTAGTCCTGAGTTTGCAAGGGGTTGCATGAGTGATGCTATGGGCAGACACTCTACCACAGGGAAGAAAAAAAAAAAAAAAAAAAAAACAAGTGCAATATTCAAATTAAAATTCAAATGAAGATCAGTATGTAAAATGTGGCTTTTACCGCTGGATTAACTCCGTAATCACTGACATTTTAGTATTGTTTCTGTGGAACAGCTTTGGTTTCACTTCTGTTCCGACACGTGTTTTCCCGAGGTTAATAAGAGAACAGTCTCTTCAGGGTGGGGTTGGGAGACTCACACCTCGCTCAGGTTCGCTTTTGCCAGCTGGGATCTTGCCCTGTGCCTGGTCCTGGCTCATGCCCTGTGCTGGGGCAGCTTCGGGGCCGTGCCTCGGCCTCGCTGCCTCCTCCTGCTGCTGTGCGGCTGCCCGGGGCTGGGGGCGAGGGGCAGTGCCCCTGCAGCAGCTCCTCCAGCCCCCCCCCCCCCCCCCCCCCCCGGTGAAGCTCACCTCAGGGGTGGAGGACAGGTCTGGACACCCAGCGCCTGCTGCGCCAAGGGGACCCGGCACGGCCACCTCCAGTGCAATTCACTCGACAGTGCTGATGTTTTTAGCAGAATAAAGGAATAGGTCAAGCTGAAAGCCTGGCAGCTGTTCCGTGGGCTGCAGGTGATGGGAGACCACTGAGCTTCAACCTGAGGGGTGGGATACAGCCCTGACAGTGGGATGCTCTTTTCCTCTCCTCTTGATACACACAGAAAGTCTAAAATCTTATGATCAGTGTTCAGAGATTTTGGGGGCATGTTTCCCCAGCCCAGACACCGCGTGGTCCTCCAGCTGGCGTGTGGCCTGAAGCCCAAAGGATGGGGAAGGTTCTGCCAGCAGACGCGCAGGAGGTGCGTCCCCTCAGGACTGGTCCTCACCTCTTGGGGAACATAGACCAGTGGTTTTCCTCATGACTAGCCTACTTGTTTCTTTTTTTTTTTTTAAACCCACTCGTGCGTTGGCCAAACAGCTTGACTTGCTCAAGCATCGCCCCGGTGTTTGAACTTCTAAGCTCTGAACTCTAGTCAACCCCGTGTTCATCAACGCGCCGCAGACGTGACCCACATCTCAGTGAGGCACCCGGGACACCCGGTGCTGGGCTGGAGGGCGGGCAGGGAGAGCCCCGAGGTGCTCAGGACCTCGGGGAGGTGTCCCCGAAGCTGAACCTCGGTGGGCAGCGGCGCTGGAGCCCGGGTAAGGAGGGAACCACCACCACGATGGCCATTCCCCCCCCCCTCTGCCACGACCATACAAGCCTTGCAGCGTGCTGACGACTGAGACTGAAGCTGCCAAAACAAAGGAAGGAACCCACTGCGCTTTTATTTTTCCTTAGATAAATTTTTTTTTTATATAGAATATATTACAGTCAGAGTTCTCAGCTTTTAATCAAAAGATAACAAGTTATTGCAGTTTTTTACCCAGTGAAACTACCGGTGGAAGGAGAACTTCCTAGAAAGCTGTCTTGTCTTTTTAAAAAAGAGGGAGAAAAACCCCGCCCGGACAGAAATTACATGTGTAGGTTGCGCTTTGCACCCACCAGCGCCCGGCCGGGCGGGTGGGCATCCGTGTGGACAGGGGAGCGTGAGGTGAAGAAGCGGCGATGGGCACAACACTATGGCGAGGGAGGCAGGCCTGGGCGCTAGCGAGGTTGGTTTCCTAGGCGCGATGCTTCTGCTCCGGCTTAATTGCTTTTAAATCGGGAAATGAAAACGTGGTTGGGGGGAGGGAAGAGGGCGGCGGCGGTGGCTTTCGCCTGCGTGGAGTGGGCTGGGGCTCTCAGCCTCGCCTCAGCTCGTGCAGCTTGTGGGCGACGCGCTCCAGCTCGGCCTCGATGGCGGCCAGGCTCTCCAGCTCCTGGTCCTGCAACGAAAGCCCGGGACACACGTCAGCGCTCACGGGTGGGCAGCCCTTGCCCCCCAGAACTACGGAAAGCCTTTGCCCAGGGCTAGCCGCCAGCGCTGGCACAAACACAGCTGCGTCTTGCCCCATTCCCTCAGGCTGCTCCTGCATTTGCCCATCCGAACAGATGTCTGCGCGCCACAGTAATTAGTCCTGTCCTAACGTTAGAGTTGCTGCAGCTGGGGACGAGGCATGCAGCCCCCATCCTTCCCCAGCCCTGCTGCTGGTCAGGGCAGCCCCCGACGTGTCTCCCCCCTCCAGATCGTGGGGCAGCCGGGGGCCGGGAGGGTGCTGCCAAACGGCACTGGGTGACGGCGTTGAGGCACTGGTGTCAAACTGGGGTGGGCACAGGCGCCCGCCGCCTGCGGCAAGTGCAGCATGTGCCCCGCTCGTGGAAGGGACAGCAGTGTCCCCTCTCCCCCATGCTGTGCTGGGTGTCTGCATACACCTCCAGTACCAGAAGAGTCTTTTCTCTTTGGGAAAACAGTGACGGGGGAAGCCATCAGTTTAAAGGCTCAAGCTGCCTATCACTTGGTGGCCTTTCTCTAGCGGCTCTTGTGTATCTATGCCGTCACTGGAAGCTATTTTATTTAGCGCGGGTATTCAAATTTATAACTGAGTGGCTTTGCCTCAACTCCAGTCATGTGCAAGTGGCCCTGCCTCGCTGCCCTCACCTGGGGCTCGCCGCGGACTGCGCGCTCGCCCAGCGCGGCAGCAGCAGGCTCTGTGGCAGCAAACTTGGGGCTGTCGGTGCTAAAAGTGCCTTTTCCTGTTGGCAGAGCTGAGGTGACAGCCCCTCTCCCCTGTGCGGAGGGAAGGGAGCCCTTGTCGCTGCCTGCAGCGGCCGCCAAGTGCAGGCCAAGGCTGAGCACTGCGTGCGGCTGGTGGGAAAAAAAAAAAGTGAAGAAAAATAGGTAAAACAAAAGTCATTATTCTCATCCCTGAGTTATTTTCCTGAACAGGGAGAACATCGCCCTGTCTCTCCACAGGGGTCTTGGCTCAGCCCCTGGGAAGGCTCTGGCTACAGCAGTGTGCCAGTGGCTCGGGGTGCCTGCCAGTGCCCAGGGGAGCCAGACAGCCCGAGAGGCTGTTCCAGTGCATTTTGTCTGAAACGGGTCAAGGAGCAGCTGGCTGGGGTGCGCCTTGCAGGAGGAGAGCTTTAACTGCAATGGGAAGCCCCAGAAAGTGAGAGAATAGTGCTGTGCTGAGGTCCTCCACAGCACCCGAAGAGAGGAGGGGTGAGATCCAAACCACTGCCCTAAGCTGTATGTGTGCGCCCCGGCTCGCTCCTGCCCGAGCCCCCAGGGCTGAGCCCTGGTGAGTGCAGCAGACAGCACTCTCTGCCCTTGGCTGTGCCCACTCTGGCCTCACTGGCCAAGCCATGCGGCTACGTGGCCCAAAAGTGAGGAGAGGCAACAGGATGGCAGCTGCTCCAGCAGAGCTGGAGCCTGCGCCTTCCCTTCCCTCACTGCTCGATGCCTGGTCTCATGCCTCCTCACTGACTCCCAGAGGTCCTGATGTAGTTGTTTGGTTTTTTTTTTTTTAAAAAAACAAAACGAAACAAAACAAAAACAAACCAACAAACCAAACCAAAAAGTCTTGTTGCAACTAGAAACGTAGCAGCTTTGCAGCCTCAGCAACCTCCTTCCCAGTCCCCATTCAGAGGCTGAGCCCATCACCATGCAGACAAAGTGCACCCCAGAGCCTCTGGCAGGGGCAGGTGGGGAGCAGCCTTCTTGGGGGAGAGCCCCGGGACGTGAGCAGGTGGTGGTGAAGAGGCAGATGGGGCAGGCACCCACTGCATCCCTGCTTGGAGCTGAGATGTTTGGCTTTGCTTTGAAAAAACACGACTGGAGATGCCCTCTAAGTGAGGGATGCTGATGGGCAAGCTTAGGGCAATGTTTTGGTGTGTAACTAAGGCAAAAAGGGTGTTTTGGAGGCAAGAGAGCTGCAGAAAACTGGCTTTACCCACCTGCTGCCCCAGTCTGTTCCCAGGGACCTGACTGTGGCTTGTCCCACAGCAAACACCTGCAGAGCCCGTGCTCAGCCGCCCTGTCCAGCCCCCTGCACTACCCCAAATAAACAGCCGTGCCTGGAGCTGGACCTCAGCACAAAGGTGAAACCACCACTTCTGGCTGCCGGGGAGGTGCTGAGCTACCACAGAGCAATTTGTGAGGTACTGGGGAAGGAGGTCTCTGACTTTGGAAGCCTGGTTCATATAAATTCCCGTATCTATCAACCATTTCCACTCTAACGCCCCAGATCTCTCACCACAGCTGATCCCCTGTTTTTTCTCTGTAGGAAGTCTGACACTATTCACTCCATCCCTGAGGAAAAGATTCCCTTTGACTTGGAGGGGTTGGGGACACAAGACCCACCCCCCAGGCTCCAGATATAGCTCTGGTCACCATGTCCAGCACAGGCCAGCACAAAAGTCCTGTCACATTTTTAAGAATCGCTGGGGCAGGGCATGTATTTGCACTGGTCATTAAAACAAGGATAAAAACCAAAGACGCAGCCAGGTACAAATCTCAATAATACCTAGGGCTGAATGAGTAAATGGTCACTAAGCATGTCCTCAATATCACAGGGAACCAATGCTGGCTGCGTAACGCCAAGGTACCATCCACATCTCCAAGCTTAGTTTGAATTCCCAAGTAATAACCAGGGGGGATTTATTCTTAAGCCTATGTACACCAACCTCCGTTCTCCTGTTAGCGCTGCCTTCTTCATCCTTCTTTTCTTCAGGCATGGGAGCAAGTGGGAAGCCTCCTTCACTGCTGTCCTCCTTCGAGTGATGCTTCCATGACCTTCTCACATCTTCTTCTGGACTACTGAAGTCATACTTGTGGGACCTAAATGCCATTTTCATGGACCTGTCTGGGTCTTCCCCACTATCATTTTCCTCCATGCGCTTCTTCGATGTCAGCTGCTTGGCCAGCTCATCCATTTTGTTCCACCTCTTGGAGTCTTCCCACTCTCTGGAGGACTCCTCTTCCATTTCCTCGCTTTTGGCATCCCTGGGCTGGAAGGTGTCTTCCTCTCCCTGCATCCCCTCATCCTCCAGGCGATGCCTTCCTCCTCTCAGTGCCCGGGGCTGCTCTTCCTCCTCCTCCTCCTCCTCAGAGCTCCGCCCGTCTTTGCCAAATCCCAGAGCATCGTCATTATCTGAAAGAGCATTAAACACAACAGTGAGCACAAGCGTTAACCTGGTTATGCTCCACCTTCAGGGGCGATGCAAAGTAGGTTTCCTGACTTAGGCCCATTTTCCCAGGATTCTGGAAATACCCACTCTCACGTCACCGTGTCAGTAACAGGGCTTAGAGCCAGCAGTCAAAAACCACTTAGGAAGTTCAAGAAAAAGAAATTAGTTGTCTGCAGGTGCTACGAAAACTGAACAGCAGGCAGCAAGGCAGCTGCCAGGCCTGTGTGCATGGGCCTATGTGGTCGGGTGTTTGTGGGGGGGGTCCGGGTGGCTGTCAGTGGGGGGTATTTCTGTAAAACCAGGAAGCACCTGCCTGCACTTTTAGGCTTTAAAGCCTCTTATCCGCCTGTCTCAGTGCTTTCAACTCACCCTGGGTAGGTGTCAGTATCTGGGATACGTACTGTCGTCTCCCTGCACATCTTCAGCTTCCTCGTCCTCCTCAGCCAAATCAAGTGACCTCTCTGTTTCAGTAGGATCCTCCTCTGCAGCATCATCTCCTCCATCATCCTCCCGCTCCACGCGCTCCCCTGCCGCCTCCTTGCTCTTCTTCTGGCCCTGCCTGGATGGCTTCTCTCCCTCGTCCTCAAGCTCCATGCTGTCCCTGGGGCCTCTGGACTGTTCCTCTTCATCCCCTTGCTGCTGCTGCTCATCCTCATTGAAGTCTTTGCTGATGCGGTTATCCAAAGCTCCATCTCTATGGGCATCCTCTGTGTCCCCGATCTCGTTGCTCTCTGCTCCCTCCTGATCCTCCTTCTCTCCGGGATCAGCATCCCTTGGCCTGGTCTCCCTCTCCTCCAGACTGTTTTTTTCCTCCTCTCTTGAATCTTCATTTTGCTGGGTTTCCCGTGCTGCCAGCTCAGCCAGGGACCCCGTGGGCTGTTCCTCTTCAGGGCGCTCCCCTGCTGCATCTGCAGAGGGAGGAGCAAGAAGCAACACCTCTCCTGAGAGCTCTTTTTACAACCAGTGAAGCCCGTATGTTTCTTAGGGAGCTTCAGCCTGGCTCAGCAATCTGCTTAACCAGCCCAAGGATCCTTTTGCGAGTCACTTCAACATATGCTTGCGTTCAAGCAAGCCGGTGCTCTCACTGGTGCCTGCTCTCCTGGAGAGACTTGCAAGGCTGAAGTTAAACATATGCCGAAGTGCTTTGCTGTGGCATGGTCCTCATTTCTTGAGATGCCAGCAACGAACTTGAAACCAGATCGCATCCAAAATGAAATGATTTAGGAGTGTAATACAGCACTTGTACAGCTCTCCCTGCTCTGAGCGCTGCGCTAACATCACATCCCTATTTCTCCCAGAAGGTTGAAGAGGCAGCCAGTGCTGTTTGAGGACAAGCCGGTGGGAGAGGGGACCAGCTCTGCTTCTGCAAAACAGCTACTCAGCAGGAGCTTAATGTGGGCTGGGTATTTGCTCTTGCTCATGTCAGAGGCTGGCCTCTTTTACTATAATTAGCCACAGAAATCATCTTGCAAAAGGAAAGATGGGGTCTAAAGAGCAGTAGGGAAAGCAACATGGGTATAGAAAGGTGAGTGCAGCCCCAAGCAGGCTGAGGAGTGTGCTGCGGTGAGGAGATGCAGAGAGCCAGTCACGCAGGGCTGGTGACCAACCAGTGGCACCACACTGGGGTCACTGGGCTGCCTGCAGGCCCGGATGGCTCAACGCGCCACGATTCATCCTCATGCAGTCTCCACGCTGCTGGAGCAAGAGGGTCAGGTCTGCCCTGGGCAGGAGGAGGACCCGTTGCCAACTGTCCTCTCCGTTGGCTTTTTGCCGTGGTGGCTGCAGCAGCAGCAGCCCCCGGGGATATCTCTCCCCATTGCTTTGTGCTGCCGTCGCGGCATCGCTGCGCTGCCGTGGCTCAGCCACACGCCCCAGCGCCCACTCAGGACCCTCCGCGGGCGTGCTGCTGCTGCTGCTGGATAAGAAATTATCTCACCCCGTACTGTCACTGTTGCTTCCTGATGTGGAAGAGGGAAGGGGCCAAACCCTCCTTTCTGCTCCACTGCCTGTCTCTAGCCAGGCCATGGAAACACAGCGACAAAGGGAAATCCCAGCTGAATGTCATCTTTCCGAGATGTGGGTGTTTTGTGTGGGTGCATGCACTGTGTGTGTCCCAAATTCAATTTTGCCATCAGAGGCCCATAACCTAATAACTTGGGTGCCTGGAAAGAAGGGCGGTAGGAAAAGACCCAGACTGCTCTTGCCTATATCAATGAGTCCTTCAGTATGGGATTTCCCTGGCTGCGACTTATTTTAAGCATTAGCAGTAAGTGTCAGCAGCAGAGGAAAAATCAGTATCAGTCTGGTAAACTGACTATCACCAGTTACTATAGCTCAGAAATGACACTGTGTTTAAGCTGGTAAATAAGAACAAAGCAAACAGCCTCTTGTTTGTGTGTGCCAGCGGCAGCATCAAAGAAGATGCTCAAATGAAAAGCAGATGGACATATCAAGGCTGTTAGAAAGAACATCCTTGTTTACAGCCTGACCTGGATTTCCTGCGGGGAGAGGATGACACTGACCTCTCTGCTTGTTCTTGTCGTTCTGACTTTCAAGGACTTCAGAAAGTTCATCTTCGAAGCCACTGTTTTTCTTCTGCTGCCGACTTCTCTCACTGGCACCTGCATCAAGTAACAAAAAGTAAGGAGAGGCAACAGACCCTCCTGTGTTTTATAAAGCAGAGGTAGGAAAATAGTTCTGTGCCCTTTATAATTATATGTATATTTTCTACAGTGGACAAATCTGCCAAAGGGGACCTGCATGAGGCTCACTCCCAATTTTGACTTCTTGAATTTTTCCTCTCCTTTCTCCCTGTTGCCTCTGTGGCTTCCCTGCTCTGAAAGCAGTCTGGCAGCACTGTCTTCCAGCCATCTATGGCAGTCCTGCCACACAGGAGCAGGGTACAGGGACACCCTGGTGAGGGAGGGCTGCCAGCTGGGTTATCTCAAGGGGATGAAGGAGAGAAGGCCCGGAGCTGCTCTCCCTGCAGCCTGGGGAGAGCCCTGTTGCAGCCTCAACCAGACCACCCGGGCAGAGGGACCTTGAAGTACCCTTGCCTGGGACCTGCCCATCATCTCTGGGGACCTAGGCACCTGAGAATCGCCCTTTTTCCCCTTGCACAACCCTTTGCACAGCTCTGTGCTGCTGCTGCTCCCACATCAACCTGCGGTGAGCAGCCTGCCCCTCTCCAAACCGAAGAAACTTGCATTCAAGCTAAGGAAGCCAACAGAAAAATCCCCATTATCTCCAGGATGTTTTCACTGGGGTCTTTTAGGTGAAAGTCCCTTCTGCCACACCTGTGTTTAGTGCTAGACTCCAGCTGTAGAAGCAGTGAAGGTTTACTTTCCTTTCATTCCAGTTTGGGAGCTGGTGGTTATTTGTTGAATTAAGTTACAGTATTCTTTTTAGGGTTCTCCCACCCCAAAATGCCTATTATCTGCATCACCACCAAGTTACATTGACAGTCATTTAAATCATTTGATGCATATTGGAGTTATTATTATAATCAAAATTCCTGTCCCCATTCACCCAGTCTCTACTGAAAGTCGTGGAACAGTATTTCCTAGGGCACATTTATATGATGTCAAAGTAATGTAAAATACAAAAAAAAAACCCAAACAAAATTGTGCAAGGGGCTACAACAGATGAAACCCCTCTTCCCAAATATAGTGACATGGTACCTTGAGCAGCAATTTCCTGAAGTTCCTTCAATAAATTTTGGTGGCGAAGGATAGAAATGATTCGTTCATCTGCAATAGAGGAGACATGGTGCAGAAGGTGTTCAAAGACAACCTCCCCCCAATCCCAGGAAAGAAAAAAAGGATCCCAAATGCCACTTTCTTCTTTGTTTACTCTTTTCTCTCCCTTGCCCTGATTTGTTGCCACATCTCTTAACCATGTGGTTAAGACGACAGGAAGGTCCCATGAAAACTGAGCAGCTTCACGTCACCCAGCTCTCCTTTGGCCACGTTGCCACTATGATGCCTGGCCTGGGCTGGTTCTGTCCCTGCTTCTGGGGCCTGTGCAGCCTGGTGGGGTGACCGTGAGGAAGGTGAGTGTGTCGGGGACCCCTTGCCGGGTGCTAGAGCATGTGTCAGGGCAGGACCTGCCCCTGCTTGCCAGATCTGCTCTGGCTGATACCCAGCATTCAATCTGAGCCTGTACCTCCTCTGAGTGTTTCTAGGCATTCCTCGCTGATCGGAAGGGGATTTGGCTTCGATAAAGTATCAGAGATGACCTCTACAATGCACTTCATCACCTAGAAGAGACAAAACCACAAATTAAATCACTGTTTTTTCATCTATTTTTCCTAAATCTATTTGTTACTGAGGCTAAAATGCAGCAGATGATGGCACAGATCTTCTTGCTTTTCTGGTTGAGCCAGAACTGAATGTTCAGTTCCTGTTTTATCTAACGCAAGAACAGAAGGTACCTCCTGAAACTGAGAAGTGAGCAAGTGACACATGGCAATGGAAAGAGCTTCTTCAACATGACGCACACTTCAGCTGAGGATCTCACGATTCCAGCCCATCCCAGAGGCTGGACACATCAGGAGATTAAAGGGAATCTGGATATATACATAGAAAGTTCAAAATCATCCTCTTTTAAGTCAATATGTCTCAAGCTGCATCTCGTAAAAGGGCTCAGTGGGAGGTTGTAGAGAGAATCAAGTGGTCATAGCTCTTCAGTAGGTGACCTTGAAATCTTGCAAGCTAATTGAGCCCTGAGTTAGACTGCAGCCAGGCACGGAGGGCGAGGTGAGGCAAATGGTACTTTCAGACATGGACGAGAAATACTGCTCTCAAGCCCTAAAGAAGGACAAGACACTGGAGAAGTGTTTGACCTTGTGCTTGAGTGTTGAAGCCATCTATTACAGACTGGAAGAGATGCACACAGAAGCAGGTCATCTGAAAGCAAGAGGTTCCCACACATTCCTTGGAAGGATTTGCGATTGCCTGAGGCAGCTTCCCAGACAAGATGAATTCTGAGCCTGCCCTTTCCAGCAGCCCTGATCTTTGGTGTAAAATGAGAAGCATTATTAATCTAGTTTAGAACTGTACTGAGACTTCAGGCCTAGCTCTTCACCCAGGCAACTACAGCACCACTGATCCCACAGGGATCACCCAGTGCTGTGTGTGTGGTAGGAGAGTGAAAGCCAGAAAGGCGTAAAGGCAAGGTGGCACCTCCGGTGGGGTGAAGACATCCTCGCCACCCTGAGACACACCACCAGGAGCCCTGCTGTGTGGTGATGGTAGACCCAAACAGTCGCACGGGAAAGAAAGCAGCAGTCACGACAGTCTGGTGCTGGTTAGTAGTGCAGGAATAAGGCTGCTTAGTTCAAAAGGATGATTATTTATAAAGCAGCCTAGAAAGTATGCAGGGCTCACAAGTACCTGTGGAAAAAGAGAGGCTAAATTGAAAAAAAAAAAGAAAAAAAAAATACAAGTAAGCCTTGGGGCAAAAAATAAAGCACTCACTGAACCTCTTTCTCATGATGATTTCTGCAGGCAGCCCTGACCTCCCTCACAAGGTGCCATTCTCAGGAGAGCAGAGATCTGTGGCTATACTAGAAATTAGACACAAGTCAGCAATTCTCAGTCATCTACAATGTTGCTCATTCAAGCAATTGGATATATTCATTGACCAGCTGGAATGGGCAAATTGTCACCCTGTGTAAGGAGAGAATTCTGCTTTTGCAGATCACAGCCATAAAATGCTGAGCTCTATAACTACCTACACAGTTTGAGGAGATTGCCTGCTGTGTTAAAAATGTTACAGGAAAGATCTAACAAAAAGAAAGCAGGGAAATTTCCCTGGTATCATTCTCCTATACCACAAGCAATCCATTAATATTGATTTTAGATAACTTCAAGTCTCTTCACTCTACCATTAAATAGAGCAAAACCCAGATTCTGATACTTCCTTCCTACATTTCCCAACCTCTGGAGCCAATTAGTGCAGCAGTATTCAATGCAGCTTCAGAAGTAAAGACTTTCTCAGCATAAGAAATAAGAATCTGGTCCAGTGAAATGCTCTATACAAGTTTTTTGAAGACTTCTAAGGTGATTTAAGGTCTTTAAACACAAAGAAACACATCAGTCACCACAGAAATACAGCCAACTCTGTGGGTAAGCTTTGTAACATAACGAAATGAAGGGCAGAGTCATTTCACAACACTCTCCTTGGCTTTTTGTAAGAGCAAGTCTTGCAGAGTGATGCTTCACAAGGTCATGAAGTAACAGACTGCACCAGGAAGTGAAGGAGATCCTTTCCAAATGAATGTAATTAATCCAGTGCAGAAATTCAGACTGGAATTTTGCCATAGCTATCCTCTAACTGTGAGCATGTAACTAGATCCTTAAGAGTTGCTCATGCTGTCTATACACAGAAATCATCAAAGGATCATGTCCTTACAAGGATAAACTTGAACACTTCTGAGCTTAGCTATGCTCAGGCCCTTCTGAAATGGATGGCTGTAAGTGGGAAATAGCGTCCTTCGAGCACAAGAGTGGGCAAACACCGGAGATATTGTAAACACTTTGGTTGCGTTCAGTTCCCCATAGAAAGTCCTTGGCATAAGGAAAGTCTGATGAGCTGCCCAGGAAAGGCGTGCAGGTGCTGACTACCCATTACACAGCCCTGAGCCACCCACAAATGCTGGTGGCACAGAGCATGGTGTGTGGGAAGAGCTGCGATGCTCACTGCTGTACTCATGTGATGATATCCCTGCCCTGATCTGTCCCGTGAGACCAGAACTTCCTTCACTGAACTGCTATGTCGCAGAGGATGTTGAAGGCAGAAGAGCCCTAATGGGTCCTTCCAGTTGTAGCAAATGCAAAAGAAACTTGTGGTCTGATTTTTCTCTCAGCTAGAGCCTGTGTCAGTCTAGGACCCAGGCAGGGGGCAGGCTTGGGAGAAAATCCTTCCTTGGTGGAAGCATTTCCTTGGAGTTGCGCTAGTTTCCACAACAGTGCCATGTTTTACACACAGAACGTATCGGGGAATAGATCTCACAAGACAAATTGTGGAATTAATGATTTGTCCCATCAGATGCCCAGAAAGCATCCCACTCCTGCACAGCCAGTTGGAGGGGCAAGAGCCTGCCCTGAGTCCCCTTTCTCAGTTAGCAGCACACAGCCTGAAGCAGGCACCCAGTGGCTCACAGCAAGGGCTAAGCAGCCTAAAAGCCTTAAAAAAGCAACAGCTCTCCAGGCCCAGGCACATCGGCCAGGAGATGGGGAGGTGTTTCTCATGGCACTTTCCCTGTAGGTAATGAGCAGAGACACTGTACAATGGAACCTCTGGCCGAGACTGACATCAATGTGCCCTCCCCTGATGCCGCCTGAGGAAAAACATTATGTAGGTAGAAGATTTCAGGAAACAAAGCGGATCAAGAAAGAAGTAAGGGGAAAAGGGCTGGAGTTTCCTTTCTGGACATTAATTTCTGTAGAAGTCTTAATTTGGGCAACTAAGAGATCAGCTCATCTGAAAGACTATAGGTACTATAATATCAGGAATGGGAGTTCTGTCATAGAACAAGGCAGGCAAACACAGCTATCCAAGCATTTAGGTGCCAAAAGCCCATCGGGAGTGCACAAACTTGTGAAGTGCAACTATGAATGTCAGAGAGGTGTGACACAGATGTATGCACAGAAGCCTATAAAAGCAAGCTGAAGGGGTCAGCTAAGGCCAGCGGTGCTCATAGACATCCAGACAGGCTGAGCAGTAGCCGAGGACAGATTAGCAACCTGAGAGTAGCCAGTTGCCTATTTTCCAGGAGCATGCAGTTTTAAGTAACACACCACACACGTACAAACACAGATATATACACCCCCCCCCACAAACACACAGAGTTCCAGCAATGCCCGTTCCTGAATCACATCTCCCCCCACTCTCCCCTGACTCACCTCCTGTTGAGAGCTTTGAAAACCTGAAAGTAGGAGGAGTAGGGAGGGCTATACCCAACCTCCATCCCCAGCTCCACCGTTCTCTAGACAAGCTTTTTTTATCCCTCTGGTACATCCTGAGGGACTGCCCCCCTTCTCAGGTGCCCAGAAGTAGATGCACATCCTGGTAGGAGGGAGTAGGGATGGATCCTGCTGTAGGGATCTCATGCAAATCCCCGGAACTTCCTACGGGGTATTTCTGCAGAAGCAGACAATACCCAACCAGCTAGGTGGAGGTTAAACATCACATCCTTCCTCTTCACTCGCCTCTTTCACTACAGACCCAACCTTACCTTAGTGTCGCCTTTATTCATGTCGTTATTCACTGGAAGGGAGACGGCTGTAAGGTGAGGGGAGGGAAAAAAAAAGAGAGCTTGTTATTCACCTCCTCTGGGAGACAAGCAGAAGGATCCTATCCTGCTAAAAATGGAAGTGGAGAAGAGGGGCATCTCACTCTGCTAGAGGTGGTCTCTGGGTGTAGCAGCTGGATATGTGCATGTTCCCCCCTCAGGCTTCTCCTGGGAGAGGGAAGGGAAGGGAAGGGAAGGGAAGGGAAGGGAAGGGAAGGGAAGGGAAGGGAAGGGAAGGGAAGGGAAGGGAAGGGAAGGGAAGGGAAGGGAAGGGAAGGGAAGGGAAGGGAAGGGAAGGGAAGGGAAGGGAAGGGAAGGGAAGGGAAGGGAAGGGAAGGGAAGGGAAGGGAAGGGAAGGGAAGGGAAGGGAAGGGAAGGGAAGGGAAGGGAAGGGAAGGGAAGGGAAGGGAAGGGAAGGGAAGGGAAGGGAAGGGAAGGGAAGGGAAGGGAAGGGAAGGGAAGGGAAGGAAGGGAAGGGAAGGGAAGGGAAGGGAAGGGAAGGGAAGGGAAGGGAAGGGAAGGGAAGGGAAGGGAAGGGAAGGGAAGGGAAGGGAAGGGAAGGGAAGGGAAGGGAAGGGAAGGGAAGGGAAGGGAAGGGAAGGGAAGGGAAGGGAAGGGAAGGGAAGGGAAGGGAAGGGAAGGGAAGGGAAGGAAGGGAAGGGAAGGGAAGGGAAGGGAAGGGAAGGGAAGGGAAGGGAAGGGAAGGGAAGGGAAGGGAAGGGAAGGGAAGGGAAGGGAAGGGAAGGGAAGGGAAGGGAAGGGAAGGGAAGGGAAGGGAAGGGAAGGTCCCCTCCCCAGGCTGGCAGGGCCCGGCGCGGCCCCTCGGGCAGTGACCTTGCGGCAGCCGCTGTCCGCGGTGCTGAATTGGTCGGGCCGTCTCTGTCCGCGGTGCCGAAGGGGCCGCGGCGGGAGCGGAGCTGGGCGGGGGCAGCGCTGTCCGCCGGGCTGCGGGTCCCGGGAGTGGGGGGGCACAGGGACCCCAGCCCCGTCCCACTTACCCGGCACGGCCAGGAGCAGGACGGCGAGCAGTCCTGGGCGTCTCATGGCGCTGGCAGGGCGGAGGGAGGGAGAAAGGGGCGGAGGTGAGTCTGTCCCTGGCGTGCGGGCTCCGGGCGAGGGGCTGGGGGCAGAGCAGCAACCACGTGTGCCTGCGCCAGTGCCCTGGCTGAAGATCCCAGATGGGGCACTGCAGCAGCCGGCTCATTTATATATCTCAGCCCCTCGGAAATGGCGTCAGGAGGAAGCCACCTCCTCCTCTCTGCCCCCTCCCCTCGCACACAGCCTTCCCAGCAGCCTCCACCGCTCGCCAGGATCCCCCCGGCCGCCCCGGAGGCCCGAACAAGGGTTTCCAGCAGCAAAGCATCACTCCCCAGTTGCTCCATCTCCTCACGCTCACCAGGTGAGGTATGTTGCCCAGATAAGCACTTTTCCAGCGCCTCACCCGAGGCTGCCAAACTACAAGCACGTTCTTCCCCTCTCTGTACGGACCAGCAGTCAACAGCGAGTCACCTCACGTATCCCAGCCAGCACGGCCGCCTCGAGGTGGATTTGCCCCCTGGGGGTGCCCTTGTCTTTCACTGACCACAGAAGTTTTAGAACAGTTGTTGAAGTTTTAAGATGCCTGTTAAATGCCTCCGCAGAGGACAGGAGTGCCTGCAAGACTGGTCAAGAGCCGGAGAACTGGTCACCATGAAATGGGTTTGCCAATGGAGATGATGAGTCCCAGCTATTTAAGGAAATATTTTGAAGTAGTAGGATATAATTTGTGATGAATAGTAAAGGCTGATGGGTCTGTTTCTCAGCTATTGTGACTCTGCAGGCAAATTTTAGTAAGTCACTATCCTTTGTTCAGTGGTTCATAACAACCTATAACATCACCCTACACCCTCACTGCTAAGCACTCCAAAGTTGAAGTAACCGAGATTACCTGATCACTAGTTTCCATTGACAAGGGAGAGAGAGGAAGTAATAAATCATACCTTTCTCTTAGTCATAAGCATTTCCATGCTCTTGACAAAATTGCTGTCTATTCTTTGGATGGAGCATCTGTCAGGTCAGCCAGATGGATTTGCTTTTGAAAGTGACACCAGTGCTTCTTTAGGAACAGCACCTCTGCTATTCTGTGCTATCATTCAAGCAATTTCAGAGGTCACAAAAGTCAGGGATTTCTACTAGAAAACCAAATTCAGAAAAATGCACTGTCCTTGTTCCCCACCCTACCTTACTTTGCTCACTGGGGAGTCCTGCACCCATGGAGCTAGAGGGATATTTGTTCTAAGATGATGAGAACTTTTCTATGAGACCAGGGAGTACAGACTGAACTACAGGTTTCCACCCTCTATTTCCATATGCACATGGAAATGTGCTCCCAAATGCACTCCAAATTGCCCTCCAATATCTATCTGATTTAAATGTATGCTTCAAAAGGCACATCTGGATTGTAAAAGCCCACTCATACAGAATCAAAGCTTCCCTTGTCTGTTGTATGTTCTATTTAATACCAGAGAAAAGCTGGAAATTATTTGATCCTCTGAACAGTGCTTTGTGGATGACACTGATTGATGGTTAAATGTTTATAAGATGATGAAATGAACACCCATGACAGTTCTTGTTTCATGGGGAATCTGCATCCTCCAGGGACAATAGATACCCTTTCTTTTTAGTTGTTGGGTTGGGGTTTGTGTGTGTGTGTGTATTGTTGAATTATTTATTGGGGGAGGAAGGGAGGGGATCATATACAATGGGCTTTTACTCCTTCAGGATACACTAGAACATTTAGTCTAGGACACACTGCCTCTGAGTCTGAGATACTAAACATTATTAAGCTTATTAATTCCTATGTATCCCTAAGAGAGGAACAGATTGATCTGCTTATCAGGCTATGTTTACCTAGTCAATATTAACTTATCCTTACATATAAATGTTGATCTTATTAGGGCAATAAATTATCTCAGTTCTAATCCAGTTTCTTACATGTAGCCATTTTCTTCCCTCTCGGCCTCTTTTTGAGAAATGTAACAGGGTATGTATTGCCCATGACTATATATTTTTTTTCTCTTTCCCAATCTGTGGTCTTAAGTTCATTGCAAAGCAGAAACTAAATGTTTTCCAGGTATGGCATGCAGTCTCTGATTATCCTAGCATATGACTGATGATGGGGTTTTCTATTTCTTTCCCCAGGAAAATGGATAAGAAACTGTTAATCCAGCAATCAGTACTTCTGCTATTGGATTTTTTTCTCATCATTAGGCACAGCTATATTAGGGACTGTCAAAGTAAAGCACATCAGGGACAGATTTATGTCAAAAAGCAAAAGTGATCAAATAAAAAAGTGGAAGGTATTCTACTACTTAGAGAAAGGCAATGCCAGAAGCAGACTTCAAGGGAAGAGCAGGTTTGTGAGTCTCTGAAGTAGTTTGTATTTTAGTATATGGAGAACAGGAGTAGAACTTTAGTGTGTGGCAAAGTGATGAAGATGGACATTTCTGACCAGTTCCAGTCTTATAAAAAAGCTGTTTATGTCTGTAGAGAGCAATTCCATTTTTCCTTATAGCTGCCCGATTTCTAGGGCATGAAGTGTGGTGAGAACGTGGAGAGCCATATAGCATTACCTACCTGTGATCACTAACATAACATGTGCAGCTGGACAAAGAGATGAGTTATTGTGGTGGGGAAAGGATATTTGCCCTCCTAGCCTGAAAAGTGATTTGAGAAGATGGCATTGTCTGGCAGGATGGAAGTAGACACCCAGCTCTGTTGCATTACCCATGCTCTGAGCTGAGCGAACAAGAGGGCCAGCCTGAAAGCCATATTGATATATGAACATCTTCCTATGCATAAGGTCATTTCCTCAAGAGATCATGTGTCTTAAGTGTTATTCTCAGTCAACACATAAGAGTCTTTTTGCTTTGGTTTTGTTTGTTGTTTTTTTTTTTTTTTTTTTTTTTTTCTTTTTCCAGAATTCAGGAAATAAAACCAGAGGATCTGGGGTATGTCTCTGAGCTACTTCGAGAGCTTTGTTCTCTAATTTCTTGGCTGAAACTGGGTTAAGAATTCACCCTTCTCCTGTGCTTGGAAACACTGACACTGCATTTCAGACTGCTATGATTTTACAGGTATGGGAACTGAGGCACAGAAATAGGAAAAGTGTCTTTTTCATAAAGATATCAAAAGGCTTGAAGCCAAGGCACAGCTATTACCCACACCCTAACCAAAAAGAGCACGACGCAAAAAATAGGCAACAATTGCTTTCTTGTTTGTGAAATCAATTGGCAACTGTTTGACTGAAAAATCTGAATGTAAGCTCACTGAAAAATTAGTAGCAAAGTCTATTAAAACCCCCACATCACACCTTTTCTTCTTTCCCACATGTTAGTCAATCATGCATGCCTCTCAGCTCCCTCATACAAGCCTCGCTTGTCTGCCTGTAAATAGAAATGAGCTTCAAAGCTCAGACTGCTGCTCTGATTATCCATTTACACTGTTAAAAGGCAGTCCGCTCTCTTCTTTTTCGGGTCAGAGGCAAAATTATGTTGACTTGCTTTGATTTTCTTAGTCTAGATTGTGCTTGCACCAACATGAAATAAATTGATTTTCCCATTAAAAGGTTTACTTACGCCTCATAAAAAAGCCCAGTATAGTGCCCAATCCTGACAGTACCTACTGCTCTGCCTATCCACTTTCATCCTTGCCTGGCACGCACAGCTCTCACTGGGGCAGATGGAGTATGTTCTCTGTTGGGAGAAGCGATTTCTCCGTAGCGATCACAGAATACCATCTGGGCACCCTTATGAATAGCTTGGATCTCAATATAATTTTTCTAAATGTTATTCAGACACCAACCTGGAAAATTTCATACCCCTCCAATGCCTTGGTCAGTTTACCTAGCACTTACAGAAAACCCTCGCTGATTCATGTGAGCCCCACTGAATCAGTAAGAAAAGATGTGGAGATGGAGGCTCTCCCCAGGCAGAGTGATCTCAAACAGCCTCCTCAGGAAATTGCTGATTGCTTCCATGGCTATGGTTTTATTCGGCTTGTGACAACAAAGTCTGTGTCATGCTAATGTACATACTTAGTAACACAAAACAATTCTCTAAGTTTTAGAATGGTCTAAACCAAGTTCATGAGAATATTACTGATATTGTTTAGTTACCCGCAAAGTTAAGAGACAGATAGTCTTATTTATTGCCCTGCAGGCACTGACAGGGTTCATGAGAGTTAATAAAAAAATATAATGACAAGAGTGACTCAGGTCTTTGGACCAGCACTCCTCTTCTGGAGGTCTGTAACCTCACCAGACTACCTCCTCATCGCCAGCAGCTCATAGGTAACACACGGACTCCCTGTCAGCATCAGCATCATTCCAGATTCTCTACACTGAATGACTGCCTGGTATATTTTGTAGAGATTAATATTATGCATCTTCTGCCTTTAAACACCTGCTCCTTCATTCCTGAAGTGTCCCAGGCTGTCCATCCACTCCAGGCCAGTTGCTCAGTGAAAAATAAGTGAGTATGTGGGTCTCCTGGGATGCCCATTTTGCCAGAGTTCATATACTGATCAAACGCAGTGAGCATGGTAAGGGCCTTTTTTGGGATGTAAGTTAGATACACTTTTGCTAACTTTCCCAATTCATGGAGACGAAGTGACAAAATCCCTAATTAAAAAACTATTACAATTAAAATTCTTACAACATGGGTTTTTTTTTTTTTTTTTTTTAATTGCATTAATTTTTTTTCTAATGGCAGGGTTTAGGATCATGAAACACATAAGCACTTTCCATTCTAGGTGCTTCTTTTGATTTCCTTGTCTCACATTGGAAATAATGCACTTGAAGAGATGAAAAGAAGACTGAACAGCCTGCTTCCCTGCCACTGTTATTGCAGAAGGATGAAGGAAAGGGGTGAGGATCTGAACTTCTGCTCCCTACACTCCTCTGTCCCCAAAAGTGCCAGCCACAAAAGCCAGACTTAAGGACATCCAGGACACTGCTGTCCTCAAGAATATTCTTCTCCAAACAGTGGCAATAACACATCACTGGAACCACTTTTCTGGGGATATGGAGCATAAGGACTCAGCAGTTGTCGTTGTGGGTTGGAGCAGGGAGCCAGGATCCAGCCAGAGACCCTGTGGCCTCCTCCAGAGGCAGGGGCAGGGCTGGGGTGGGAACAGGGACTCTCCCTGCCCCTGTGCCAGGCTGAATCCCAGTTTCCAAGCCTCCCAGAAACTGAGCATCAACCCTGATGTTTAACAGTGCTCCGCAATGTTTCAGTGCTGATCAGAAGTAGCTAGTTTGCTTGTCCCTTGGACAGAGTATCTCCTCAAACTTGGTACCTTCTCAGCCTGAGGACTTCTTAGGGCATTAAGTACCATAGCTCAATTAAACATGGTGAAAATATTTAATTTGTTGTTTTTAAATTGCCTCTTATCTTGATGCTAAAATCTGGAAAAAATAGAAGTTCTCTCTTCCCTAGTCCAGTGAGGCTTTCATGGATATTTATATTTCTGTCTTACTCATCTCCTTTCCAAGAGAAACAAACCAAATCATCTCGTGCTCACATGGCTCCTCTAAACCTGGCTACTAGCCAGTGAGTCCCACAGACTAATTATCTATAGCATATAATTACCTATAGTGTAGTGCAAAGAGATGCGGATGTATCCTGTTCTCACTAGGCCTTTTTTAGTCTTCACTTAGTGTTCCAGAAACTTTCTGGGTGTACCTGAAATACCTGTTCTTCATTTTAGTGATGACCATACACAGAAGTCTCAGGAGTCAGTATCCTTCAAGATCTATTTATTCCTTCATACAAAAGACATCATGGAGAGGATAGGGAGGATGTCTGGAGGTCTTAGAGATGCTCCAGCAGTAAGTCAACAGTAGAGAGTGGTCTCAGCCTGTATTAGTCAATGTGACTCAGCCTGGATGAGGCAAGAAGAAAAGACTCCCACTGTGGCTTTACTGGTCTCAGTTGGCACCTCAGTCTCTTCCCTCCATCCATTCACCCTCATTTGGGTCAGGCTTTTCTCCGCACAGCCCGAGCAGAGCTGTGGGCAGCCTTTGCAGTGCAGATGGCTCTTACCTCAGATGTTCTGTTGATAAGGCAGTTTTCGAACGCCAAATTGCATGTTAATGTCAGTTAATGAATGTTCTCTTTACAGGCAAAGCAAACCTTTTCCTTCTCTACTAAGCAGAGAACAGGAGGTAGCCTTTCAGGTATTAAATTGCCTGAGAGCATCAGCACAGAGCAGCTTGAGGAACAGCCACAGAATCTTAAATTACTGTTACTGGGCTTTTCCTCACCCTGCAGGAGCTCAGGTTTCTTTCCTGAGCAACACTTTTTTTTCCCCAGAAGGGCAGGGGCTGCAGTGCCTGTCCTTGGGGAGCAGCAATTACCTTCCTCAGAGCAAAGGAAAACAGCACAAGGACCTTCAAATGCAGCAGAGCCTCTGCTGAGCCCACCTCACCCACACGCTCTGCAGTTTAAATGGTCCAAACAGTTTCCTCTGCATTGCAGGATGAGCACAGAGAAAATTTGGGGGATCTTGAGGAAGCTCTTTGCCCCCCAGTTTTCTCAGTGTGGAGGGAAGGGTTTGGGCTTCTACCACTGACCTTGCAGAGTTCTCCTCTCCATCTGTACTCAGCTGAGTTCACACTCGGCCTCTCCTACTAACTGCTTGTGGGAATGTTCCAGGACAAACCACACTTCCTACTTTGCTGAGGATTAAAAAAAAAAAAAAAAAAAAAAAGGAAGAAAAGCCTGCCCATGCTTCTCTCTCTCAGTTTTTTAGGTTTTTTACTGAAAAAAATGTCTGCTGGCTCTCAACAGCTTTTTGTATTATGCAGGCAGCTGGATACCCACAAACATGGTGAAATCCTTGTACGTGTTTCGTGCCATGTAAGAGGCAATTGCTGTCATGTGTAACCCCAGGGGAGCAGAAATGGAAGGGTTTCCCCCAGGCAGAGAAGATAAATGGGTACTACATTCACTTTGTATTTAGAGCTGCAGTGAGTACGTGACTTTCTATACTGAGGGGAACACTGCAGCTGTTTTGCTTGACATAGATTCATATAGTAAGAAACTGGAAATGTAAGGAGCAAATCTGTTATTTGCCCTTCTAAACAAATTGTTCATTTGATGACCATAGTCAGATCAACAGAAAGACTCTTACCCTTTCCAGTGCATTTTGGTTTGAGTCCTAGACCTGGCTTCCTTTCCGCAGTTTGGGATGCATTTCTCAGAGGCAAGGATGTCATTTAAGTGTTCTCAGGGAAGGAGTAAAGGTAATATCAGCTCCAAGGGGGAATAACTGGTGTTCAGATGAAGTCTTAACAACAACAACAACAAAAAAGACATATCAGTCAGTGTTATTCACTACCAAAAACAAAGACAGGAAATCAGTTTGAATTCTGCATGTCTAACAGCAGACTTGACAATTTATTCCCTCTGAATATCAATTTAGACCCACCAAAGACTGATGAGGTTTTTTTTGCTCAGCTGGAAATTTTTGTACACCTAAACCTGTGATAATATACAAAATTCAGAGAGTGAAAGGCTCTAGAAATTCTCGTGATTGCCCAGACAAATCCTGAGGAGAAACAGACTCCTAATTACTGAAGCTGCACCTTGTGGTGGCTGAGAAGGGTCTGTTCTCCTGGGTCACTTGGAGGGGAAATGCTGGCCATGTAAGCCACTGCTTATTAAATCTGATAATTCCTTACCTGTGAGCAGACTACTTGACCCAGCTCTTGGCAATAGTTGCAAAGCAACTAATTAGATCCTTACTTTGGGTATCCTCTACTCTTCTGTGGAAGGACACAAGTGCCAGACAGCCTGCCTATGGGTCTTGGGATTGTGATGTGGCCCTTTTTCCTTTGGAAGCTTCTTGGGAAGAGGTTTCAGGACTTTATCTTCATGAAGTCATGTTGATGGGAGTTTGAATTTGAATAGTACAGGGGCAAACTCCTTGTGGGTATAGATAGTGGAGACACCATTATTTATATCAGAAAGACAGAATAATTCATAATTTTTCTAAAACCCCACAGCAACCCTTCATAGGTGGATCAAAGTGGGAGACTTCTGCTTTGAAAGGGATTGTCAGGCATCAGCAATCATAGAATCATAGCATCATTTCAGTTGGAAAAAACTTAAGATCATCAGGTGCAACTGTAAACTTAACAGTGCCAAGTTCACCACTAAACCATGTCCCTAAGTGCCACATCTACACGTCTTTTAAATACCTCCAGGGATGTTGACTTAACCACTTCCCTGGGCAGCCTGTTCCAATGCTTGACAACACTTTCAGTGGAGAAATTTTTCCTAAAATCCTATCTAAACCTCCACTGGCGCAACTTGAGGCTGTTTCTTCTTGTCCTATCACTTGTTACCTGCGAAAAGAGACCAACACCCACCTCATTACAACCTCCTTGCAGGTAGCTGTAGAGAGCGATAAGGTCTCCCCTCAGCCTCCCTGTCTCCAGGCTAAACACCCCCAGTTCCCTCAGCTGCTCCACATGAGACTTGTGCTCTAGACCCTTCACCAGCTTTGTTGCCCTTCTGTGGATGTGCTCCAGCACCTCAATGTCTTTTTTTTTGTAGTGAGGGGCCCAAAACTGAGCACAGTGTTGGAGGTGCAGCCTCACCAGTGCCGAGCACAGGGGTGTGATCACTTCCCTATTCCTGCTGGCCACACTATTCCTGATACAAACCAGGACAATATTGGCCGCCTTGGCCACCTGGGCACGCTGCTGGCTCATATTCAACCGGCTGTTGACCAACACCCCCAGGTCCTTTTCCACTGGGCAGCTTTCCAGCCACTCTGCCCCAAGCCTGGAGCGTTGCGCGGGGCTGCTGTGACCCAAGTGCAGCAACGACTCTCCCACTGTCTACACTGGATTCACATAACCTCTCTCCTTGGAAGCTTCACTGCAGCCTTAACTTCTGCCTTGTGCCAGGGAGAGAGCCACATATCGGTGCCCATATCTCAGCTGCTGCAAGATCTGACCTCTTGAGGTAAGGACTTCTGGCCCTCCTTGCAAGGATATGTGAGATCTTTGGCTTTCAGGAACTGCCTGCTCCTCTTCAACTTGCTTTTGTCAGTGCCATGTGATACAAATGTTCCCCGTGGTCTTAGAGGTCCAATAACACGAGACAAACACCTAGCAAAGCAACACAGCTCATCTAAAGTGGTATTTCATGAAGAAATGAATTTGTTTCTGGTTTGAAGCAGGTTTCCGTGTGACTAGGGTTCACACACAGCAGAGATCAGTCAAAGACCTGCAGAATCGCTATGACTAAAACAGTTCTGGTCAGAGACCCCATTTGCCTCAGGCTGGTTGCAAGTGCCACTGGAAGAGGGGTTGTCCCCACTGCTTTCTCAGCCATTCCAGCCATTGAGAAGGACTTTTGTTGCTTGCCTGTGTCACTCCCAGATTGTCCATGGGCTCAGGATCACGTGCAGAAACTCACTGGAGGATCAGAGCCTCAGAGGGCTCCATGCAGCTGCCTCCATGGGGTCTAGCACAAGGGATTATGTCTATCAGTTGTCAACAAATAACCTTTCTTGATGACAAATAAATCACTATTATGTTCACTTGGGAGCTGGAAGATCACGGTCTTCCCATGTCTCCCTTTACTTTTGAGGTAGAGATTTCTGCCATCAGTTTTGTCCTTGCATGTTAATCTCTCAGGGGGTGAATCTCTCAGGATTTTTCATGAGAAAGGATATTTCCTGCCTCCCAGTTTTCTTTGTGTGATATGGGTCCTGCTGCAATAACATAAGCCTAAGCTACATTTTATGACAGCTACGTCTTTCTCCAGCTCTTGCAGATGTGAAAGCAGGAAGCCTGTGTGCAGGACCTGAGCGTCCCCCACCAGCCCCAGCACTGTCACAGACACACCGTTACTCACTTTCACTCCAGTCCATACACAAGTGGCATCTGCTGCAGCTCAAGTTCTCCTGTAAAACCTTAACAGGAACCTCCTCCTCCTCCTTGAAAGGAACTGTAACAAACCAGCACACCTGCCTGGGAACTCTTTCAGGAATTCAGAGAATTTTTTTTTGGCTTAACGCTGCTGTCAATGTACATGTTGGCCAGTTTCTCCTTCCTCTGCTACCAGACATGGGCACAGTGCTCATTGTCCACTTCAGTAGATTCAGCTTGACAAAACCATATGCCTCTCCGGCTTTGAAGGTACAAAGTATCCAAAAGGAGATGATAGAGACTTAAAATTGATATTTTAGAAGTCAGAACAATAGGAACAACAATATATGTAGACGCAGATTTAACTTGCTTTGAATTTCTTGTGAAACACGGAGAAACAGGTGCAAGCCTAACAATGATAAAGATGCCCCGAATCATTTGCGTAGAAACTCTCTGCAGTCAGTGCCTCAGAGAGAAAATCAGCTCCCTCCTTGAAAATTGACTGGCAGCCTATTTTACAGGGGTTTTGATCAATACAAATTGTCAATATTTATTTTGATTATATTTTTAAGAAATGAAAGCAGAAATGAAATGGGATGTTTTGATGTTTTGTCTTTTTTTTTTTTTTTAATATAAAAGAACATATTTCAAACCCTTTGAACTGAATGGTTCATTGAAATATTTTACAGAAACACTTTTCCATATTTTGATCAGCTCTATTTATAACTATGCTGAAGACCATCTCTACTACCATCAGCTGGTATGTTTATAGCCATCTGGATCACAGGCTACTCATGTTTTTAACATGCTTATTGCATCTAATGATGTTTTGTTAACCCCTTATAAACAGCAGGTACACACTGTACACACTGTACCATAGCCACAAAGAGGAATCAGGTGTTGAGCCCTGACCTTCCCACCTCCATTCACCCACTCCTGGGTATCACAGGTGCTCCAGTTTTATTTAATTTAATTTTATTTTAAAGTTTTACCTCTGAGTGCTTCCAACTATCAACCTTCTGGGGTTTATTACTTGACTTAAGCAAAGAAATTAATTTTTCACATTCTGAGAGCAGATTCATTAACTAGAAGAGGTAGGTAAGCAGAGGAGCCCACTGGAAATTCACACTGTAATAGGGGAACCAAACACAGAACTCCCTCCTGTTCTGCTCCGCTCTGAAGATGCTATCAGGAAAAGCAGTGGCCCTGGTTGCCCTTGCAGTGGGCCTCAAGCACAGCACAATTAGAGCAGCTGCTTGTAATCTGTGGTTAAAGAAAGCTCCCAGGGGACAGTGTATTTCTGTTTGATTGGAAGAGTACTCAATTGTCTAACAAAGCTGTTATCCTCTATTTAGTCAGAGATGAGAAAAGGAAATCTTTATGTATCACTCCTATGTAACAAAAAAAGCTAATTAGAGAAGTCAGACCCGCAGGCGGAAAATAAAACCACCACAAAACAAGGCAATGGTGGCAGTGAGTAAAAGTGAGCAGGAGTCTTGACTCAGCTATGCCACCTGCTCTGTTTACCCAGCCCAGAGGCTGACACCTACCCCATGCCTCACTATGTCCCATCCACCAAGAGAAGGTGCTTCCCCATTTCTGAGGGGTTTTAATTTTCATCTCCATATCATAAGTATCCCCTTAACACCAGAAATTACCTTGGAATATGTTTACTAGTATTGACAAGATCATCATCAGGTGAATAACGAGAAGCTTGATGTCCTATTTAACCTCCTTCTTTGTTAAACCATAACCCTCACATCCACTCCTGATTCCAGTAGGATTCATGTGGACTTTGGAATGACCCAGAAACAGGCCCTTTGCTTTCTCAGGAGCAACAGCCCTTGCTTTGAAACCCTTAGATACATATTAGGAGCTTCTCCAAGAAACTACAGAGCTCCTCCATATTACTGGGGTGACCTTGCATGGTGTTTCTACTCCTATTAACATCCCAGGATGACACTGCTGTTTTTCTTGTATGGATTAGTTTGAAACTTTTCTTTGGATCGTTAGAGCTGAATGATGAGTTTGTACTCATGGGAAAGTTCATTTTGCAGTCACTGAATGCTTGCAGCCAATGGTCCCTGTTACAGTGATAAATGGATGCTTAAAATAAAGAACTTCCCAAGACAGGCATTCATCCAGCAGCAAAGCCTCCATTTTACCAACAGAGAGTGAGTTTTATGAAGTATTTTCAACCCCCCCAGTATCAATCACACTGCAGCTATCTTAATTTCACACCTCCAATATACAACAATATTTTACTTTTCAACAAAAAATGAGAGGACACAGAGCTTTCTAGGAAATGTCTATTGAAGTGGTCAATAGGAAGGACTGGCTGATGGTTATCATCAGTGCTATGGGAGGTTGTGCAATACCCAGGGATCATTCTGGCCAAGGACCATGTCATGCACACATGTGGAGATGCTGGGCAAGACCACCCAAACCTCTCTATTTCTTTCAATAATGCCCATTATCTGTGTTTTCTTTTCACCTCTGCAGAATATCCTACCCGATATTTTATTTGCCTCCTTCCTTTTCTTTAAAACCCCTGACTCTGTTCTTTGATTTTATTTCCAAAGGGCTTAACTGCATCCTGCACTTACTTACCCTGAACACTATGTCCCCACACCATCCTGACCAACATCAGGCAAGTTTCATCTGCTTTAATGTGCAGCTTGGGATATTCAGCTGTACATGCTTGTCTGCTATAGGTATCCTCTCTGACCTGCAGAAGGGTCGGTGCAAAGACCCAGTATAGCTCATCCAAGCCTTTGTAGGAGGTCTGCAGTGTAAACAGGGACCTGGACCAGGATTTTTTGAGCTCCAGATCTATCACCTTCTCCAGAAGGTTCCCCTGGACTTCACTGCCAGTCTGCCATCCCTTCTGCTGAATATCCACATGCTTTTCTGGTTTGCTTTGGCTAAAAATGGGATGTTTCAAGGGCAGTCTCAGCATAGATCTTTGTTTTCTGCTTAGTATTTCATCTCCCTATGTCTTCCTGCTAGTCTGCACCAAGGCCAGATTACTTACCATGAACCTAGAACACAGCTTCCTAGTGCCAGCTCTTATCTTCATGAGGCTTTCACATCAGAAATTTTGCTCACTAGACACCAGCCATTCCCTATCTCCAGCACAGTTCATGAGACGTAACTAGTTTTATGGAATTAGGTCTGCATTTGCCTCTGGTTACATCACTTGAGCTGCAGATGGTGAAGATACCTAGAAGTCAGTCTTCCCTCTATGGCCTTTGAAATAGCTGCTAGCAACACCTGAACTGTACAGTCCCTCAAGACAAATATTCTCTCTTCCTAGTGATAGACCAGGGAAAGACCTACTTAACTTATCTCCCCACTGTCAGAAAATTGCCTTCTATTTTCTAGTGAATCATACAGCTCATTTTTCCTTTCCAGTAGTCACACAGACCTTGCCACTGCTCACCTGAGAGCCAGCAGCTCCTACAATTACTGCCAGCAGCCAGGCCAGACGGCAGCAGCGTCAGGCAGCAAATAGGTGTGAAGGTGTCAGGCGGCTCATTGCTGGTTTGGATCAAACCAGCACTAGCTAAGCTGGCATTGAGTCAGGCAGTAGACGTGCTTAAACTGGGGAAACATTTCAGCCCGTGATAAATGCTTGGGGACCTGGTTTCTATGCTCAGCTTTGCTATTTCCTTCCCACATGATCACTACAACACATTTAACTGCCCTGTGCCTCAGTTTACCCCTTAGACAAAATCCCAGTGATATGTCATGTCTTTGGAGAGGGCTCTGGGACCTAGGAACGCAAAACCCCAAAAAAGCATTAATTATTCATTTTCTACAGTTTTCCTATTTTAAATGGATTCCTCATCCTGTCTTTTGGTCAAGAGATAAGGTGAACATATTAACAGTTTTAGTGGCAATATTGGTACCCCAAATGTTTCAGGGAGAGATCACTTCAGTGCTGCAGGCTTGGCTCAAGCCAACATCTTTTTGAACTAAGAGGAGCTTTTCCTGCTTGCAATCAGCAGGACCCAGCTCCCATGGACGAGAAAGAAGAGGAACACGGAAACTTTTAACTAGCTGTACTTTATCTCTTGCTGCTTCTTGTGCAGCCTAATTAGTCTAACTATGGGCTCTGCATTCCAGCAAGCAACTCTATCGCATTTCCACAGGGCTCGTGAAGCAGAAGCCCCGCACACCCCTGGGAGGGCTCCTCAGCTGCAATGAGTAAGCACAGCACCCCTGAGGTGGAGGGCACTTTGCCGGAGGGCTGCAGGTAAGGATTCATCCCTCTGGATTTCGAGACTTGAGGATAGAGTTGGCTGGGAAGGGAGTGCAGAGCCACTTTGATACATATCATCTTTGACACCGCAGTCGGCCATCTGTTCTGAGTTTATTAAAAGTGATGTATTCTGCTGGGAGGATCAGGAAGCATCTGCTCGTGCATTTACATTCAAATCCTCACAGCAATCCCATCCATCCTCCTTTTTTAATTAATCAAACCCACTTTTTGGTGAAACCACATAGATAAATGCTTCCTCTGTAAATGGGAGAGCATATTATGCTAATGCCATTAAATAGCTAATACACAGAAAAACAATTTAGTGCAAGTAGCAGCATCTATCATCTCAGGATTTAAGAACGCTGTTCTGACAGAGATCATTCCTGTTCAAAGGGATCACCACCTAAACCTGGTTTATGCGGCAGAGCAGTTTTGCTGCTGCAGTATTGCAAATCAGCTGCTCGGGGCAGGAGTGAACCCTGACGTGATGAACTGAAGCACGCACAGCTTGCGAGCCCACCTGCAAGGGTTGGAGGGTGCTGAGGGGCCCAAGTCCCCCCAGCAGAGCAGTGACCCAGGGAGTTTGGAGGCAGATGCTGCAGAGCACATGTAAATGCTCTTTGGCTGGAGGGAGAGCAATGAGATAGCAATGAGTAGCACTGCTTCGCATTAGCACGGCTGCTTTAAAAAGGCGAAGATCTGGCGATGCTTCTTATCACAACCAGATTCTCTGGAAGCTGGGGAGGAAAAAGGTGGTGCCAAGGCTGCTGGTCTCTACATTGGGTGCCTTTGGCAGGGATGACCATTCGTGATACCCCTGTGGTATGGTTTAGGGGCACAGTGCTGCAGCTGGTCAGCTCTCTGGGTTTCCCCAGCGAGTTCAACGCTGGGCTACGTCGGCAGGCAGGGCCCCCCAGGGTGCTGCTGGCCAGGGTACAGTGTGATTTGCTCAGTGGGTGGGAACCTCCATTGCAGATCACACTTAGCTCTTGGTACAAAATCCTCTCCTAGGAGTCTCAGGATCTCAGCATCCTTCTGTCCAGAGCAACATCTCCTGTGGATGGGGAAAGGTGTCTGAATAAAATGCAGTGGGAGCTGTTGGTAGAGGGTCCTACAAGACAAGACCACAGTAGTCTCCAAACCAGGGCGGTTGGTGGGTCTCCAGGGATCGTCAGCATCTCCTTTCACCCAGACAGCAGGAAGAACAAAGTCCCTTGTATATCCCAGTCTGTGCCCAAGGATCGTGCCTGGGTCACCTGTGGGGTGGTGGAAAGGCTCTTCCAAATAAACCCCGAGACACTGTCTGCCAGTTTGTGCTTTTCTTGGACGCCTAAAACAGTTCCAGCATTTTCTAGTGAAGATATCATGTGCCCAACACTTAACCAGTGGCTCCAGCCCACTCTTCCCATGATTGGGAGGGACATGGCCAGTCTCCAGCCTGTGGTTTGAGGGACAACCAGAACTGCTCCCACTGTCAAATCTTTCTTTCGAGGCTGTGAGTCATGGTGCCAAGTATTTGTCTGCAGCCAGTCTCCGTAATGTCTTTGTAACCAGGCCCCCCAAGTGAGTGAGGAGGTTTTGCCGTGCAGGGGGAGGGGATCGACCTTCCCCACTGCCCCACAAAAGGGATCAGTAATGCCAACGGCAGCAGTGAAGGCGCTGGAAAAGCATTGGTGCTCAGTGGTGAGAAGAACAATCCTTGGGACTGTGGGAGTGAATTAGTGTTCATGATATAATCTCATCTCTCACTTACACGGAGCATAAGGTGCAGAAGGGATTTCTGTGTGCTTGGGAACTGTGGCCATATCCCTCCGTACAGCTATCATTAAGAGACAGCTGATACACAAATTAAATAGAAACCTTTTACTCCTTGGCGTGCTGCTCCTTGTCTTCTTACTTTGGATATGTTCTCCAAGCCTTTTTTAAACATAGCTAGTTATTTTCCAAACCTTCTCTTAGTGTTATAAACAATAACATTGGCTGAAGCATCTAGGAAATGTAAAGTGCGGTTGATCCTACCCTTCCCCAAATGCTCAGCTTGTGGCAGGCCTGGCTTTCACCACGAAACACCTGCTTCTGCAGCAAAGCCCTTTTCCCATGTCAGAGGCAGTATATTTGCAAGCCCAGCCCTTGTCTTCCATTAGCAAACAAGGGAGTCACAGATACAGAAGCCAGAGCATGCTGTAAACCCTCGGGGAGCCATAACTTGCTTTTTTCTTTCTATTATTGAGGTTGAGTATTTTTTAACTTGCATTCTTTAATTGCAGATGTTGCTGATGAATTTGCAAGGCTGCAGTTCAGAGACTAGTCAAATGGCACTTGGGTAACTAATGGTTGTTGGCCTGACAGTAACTGTGGAGCAAATAAATATGTGCATGAAGTAATATTTAGTAATTACAGTGCTGGAAATGGAATTAGTGACAGACAGTGTGATTTAAAGAGCAATGGGTCTTGTCAGGCTCAGACCACCAGACAGCAAGAGATGTGCTGATAAGGACAACTGTCACGCACCTTCCTCAGTGCCTCTCGAGAAGGGACTCACTCCCCACAGCACGTTGTGAGTGAGCAAACCGTTCTGTGAGCAGCAGAGCTAACAAAACCTGGGGTTTTCTAGTCCCTCTAACAGTCCTACCATGTGGTCTTGACTCCAGAGTCTTTGTCACTGACGATGTGAGCGGTCCAAACGGTCCCACAGCAGCTGCCACCGCACGAGCCTGTGCAGCAGCAGAGTGCCACGAGAGCCAGCCCTCCGCAGGCACCCACCGCCAGCTTATCCCCGGGCTCCTGCAGCCAAGGGAGACTCAGAAATGTGCTGGGCGACACCTGGCTGCTGGGGATCTTCCCAAATGAGTTTTCCAAAGTTGCCTTTTGCTGGAACTGTGTTTTCGATCTTGAATTGAAACCTCTGCTGGAGTAAAACTTGTTGGTTTTCACCTGAGCCTTGTCCAGTAGGTGAAGCCAGGCATGCAGCTTTTCTCAGTATAACCCCACTGCAAACTGAATTCTAGGCAGTGCTTTCAACCAGAGCTGTCAGAGTCAGCCTGGAGGTGAATAGTCCCCAGACTCCAGGGGAGCCCCTGTTGGCACATCTAAACCAGTATTTCCTTGGTAAGACAGCTCAACAGCATCAGGAAACCCACAGTGTCTGCTGTAGTCCTGCATTTATTACTAAAAGTCCTTGTCTCTACCATAACTGTTTCTTGTAGCCAACTACTTCTTCCCTTATTAAAAAAAACCATAGGTTTCCTTTAGTCAGCATTAAGTATTTGAATTTACCCAGCAATATGTATTTGAAGTCATTTATGTATCAAAATAAGGAGGAAAGGATGGACTGCTTTTTAACCAAAGGGATTTAGCTTTTGAGTTTCTTTGTCAATTCAGCCAAGGATAAAATTAGCCAATAGCTGTATTAAGCAAAAGCACTAGAGGGCTAAATCCCTTGTTTGGAGAGACTTCACTCTCTCTGTGCAGATGTCTGGGCCTTGCTGTCTCTTTGAAGATCTCTTCCTAAGGACTCTCGACTTGTTGATTCCCATCACGATAAGCAGAAGACCTGTGTGTGGTGAAAGAGGCACTCGCATAAGACTGTTGCAGCTACTTCAACTGGACTTTCCCCAGGCTGCTGTGCCTAGAGACCAAAAATATAAGTTCCCTAAAAGGAGGGAGCTTTATCGTAAGAACAGAAATCCTTAAGGAATGTCCTACCCTTTGAGCAAAGCACTCCTGGGACCAAGCCTCCTGCCTCCCTCTTGCCTGGCGAGGTGAGTCACGAGGGTTCCGATTTTCCCCTTGTGGGGCTCAGCCCTGGCACTCAGGTTGTGTTGACCCAATTGTGGGAGTCTCGACTGCAGAGTTTGTGACAGAGGGAGGCTGAGCTCATGCTCTCCTGGTAATTTAAAAGCAAGCCCCGAAACCACAGTGGTAATAGACATTATTCAGGAAAAGCAGCTGCTCTCTGCAGTGCTCCCTTTATGCTCCCCCAGCATCTGTCTTCAGCTGAGGGATTAGGGCTGGCAGGTGGCACATCCCTAACATCACCTTCTCTTTTTGACATGTCAATCTCTGTATCCTGCTGTCCCTGGATTTACCAGGTCCCTTTTTGACCCTGCTGGTTCTGTCTGCCTCTGCCAGCTCCCATGCTAGCAAGCTCAAGAGTTCACAGCGTGCTGTGCAGAGAACTACCTTACTGGCTTTAATGAAGTCTCCCACTGATTACCTAGAGATCCTTGACTTCTAGTGACACAGGATTTGGGGAATATCAGCTCTGCATTCACCCTATCCTCTACCTTCATGATTTTGTGAATCCCACTCATATCCTCCTATAGCCTTCTTTTCTCTAAACTGAAGTGTCCCAACCTTTGAGTTTCTCCTCCTGACTCTCTCAGGTGCTCCATCCCACTGATTGTTTCAGGTGTTTGTCACGGTTTAGGTTATTTTGCCCCTAGCTGCTTTACCTTCTTTATCTCCACTGAAGCTCATCTGACACCTTCTTGTCCATTCACCAGCTCTCTGAGGTCCTGCTGAAGTCCCCTGCCATTGGCATGACATTTGACTACCCAAAACAGCTTAGTTATCACCTGCGAACCCGACTGTTTCACCTTCTGTCATAGCTGCATGCACCTCCTTTGGGGTCTCGTTTCAACTCTTTCACAATATCTTTGCAGCTGCTCGTGGTGCAGCTCTGTACACCTGGGCAAAACAAAACCAGGGAGGGAAGCAGAGGGGTTTGCCTTGTTCTCCATGAAGTGATGAGCTCTGAGTGAGAGCACAAGCAGAGGGGTGTGTTCAGAGTCCGCGATCCCTTTTAAAACCCTCTACCCGACCAACAGGAGGCTTCTAATCTGTCTCTATTTCTACACACCTCTGAGGTAAGTAGGAAAGAATTAAAATCCAAGTTTTTCAGGCAAAACCTGCCTGTATTTGAGTGGGTAGTTGCAGTGTCTGCCTGTGGATGCCACTGATGCCCATTTGGGATCGTCTGGGCAGATGCTGGGCAGCTGCTTTTGCTTTTTTCCCCTCACGACAGCCTGTCATGGGAAAAGGCAGAAGTGTCTTCAGCTTGCTGTGGTTATTGAACGTAGCCTTGGTTAAAAGGCAGAAAACTTCCATTTCTTACAAACAAAGCACATTTACTGGAGCTGAAACCTTCCTTCAAAGGCTGCAAGAGGATTAAGTGTTGCAGAAGGAAAAAATATGGGTTTTGTGTAACAGGAACATTCTTGTACTATCAGGGAGCTCAAAGCGGAGAGCCAGTGCCTACTTCACCTTCCAATTAATGACTTCTGAATAATTAGCAGAATAATTGTCGTGGTTTAGGCCTGGTTGGCAGCCAACCACAATGCAGCAGCTCTCTCTCCCTTCCCCTCTGGCAATGAGAAAGGACAGAGAGCCAGGCTTGGGGTTTGAGATAGGACTGGGATGGGGGAAAAATTCCCCTTTATGGTCACAAGCAAAAGGCAGACTCGTTAGGGGAAGAAAAAGAGAGCATACATTTATTACAGACACTAACAACACATAACAGAGTAGGACAGTGAGAAGCATTGCCACATCTTGAGAACACCTTCCCCCCACCCCTCCCTTCTTCCCGGGCTCAGCTCTGCTCCCGATATCTCTACCTCCTCCCCCAGGGGCACAGGGGCAGGGAATGGGGGGTGCAGGCAGTGCTGCCACTTACCTTATCTTCGGTGAGGGGAGTTTCTGGACCTTGTTCCTCCTGCTCCATCATGGTCCCCCTCTCACAGGAGACAGTCCTCCACAAACTTTCTCCGACATGAGTTCCTCCCACGGGCCGCAGCGTTCCCCACATTGCTCCGGCATGGGTCACTAACTTTCTCCGACTGGATTCCCTCCCACAGCTGCAGCCCTTCCCGAGCTGCTCCAGAGTGGGACTCCCCCGCATGCTGCAATCCTCCCAGCGCTGAATTACAGCAGTGGGGCTGCCTTTTCCCACGAGACCCCAGCCTTCTTCGGGCACAGCACCTTGGTTATTCCAAGCAGGAGCCACAGGCCATAAATCAATGTCTGCTCCACCGTAGATCTCCATGGGTGGCAGGGGGGGGCCACCCTGCCATCTCCCCACAGGATACAGGGGGGTCTCTGCTCCGGCACACCTCCCCCCTCCTTTCTTCCTCCGTTCCCCCACTGACCTTGGTGTTCACGCAGCTGCAGCAACTCCTCCTCACCAGTCCCACTGCTCCTCACCACGTCCCTTCTTAAATACGTTATCGCAGAGGCGCAGCCGATTGGCTCAGTTTCCCAAACAGAAGTGGAGCTGGCTTGGAGCTGCTTCTCACAGGGGGCCTCCCCAATAGCCCCCTCCCCTGCCACCAAAAAACTCCACCATTCACTCAACCCAGGACAATAATCTTTTTAGATATGCTCCAGTAGAAGTGCCCCTGATTGTCAGATAAACAATCTCCTGGAGGGGGAAAAAGCTGGCAGGGATGAACAACTTGTTGAGGGAGCAGCAAAGTTATACAAGCAGTCATTAAATTGGGAGAACATTCATCAACCCATTCAAAGGATCCAACAAGTCAGAGCCATTTCACAGGGCAGGCTAATTGAAGAAAATTATTTATTAGGGAATGAACAGAGATCATTGCACTCTAAATTCTGGTGTTAACACCCACTGTGGTTTTAGTCTTGCAAACAGTACAACAATTGTTTTCCTTTGACAGTTAAAACCTGGGTACCTCGTCCTCCCCCAAAACTTTAGTCTCTGTGTGGGAATTTATCAGGGCAGCAGCAGAGTGCTCTGACCATGGGCACACCTGCTGTGCCCTCTTCCTTGCATCAATCACCTTTTCCCCTCTCATTTCAGTGCCACTTTTTACCCATCCAGAAGAATTTGTTTCAGGACTGCAAACTAAAAAGACATCCTGGGGTACAGGGCAGGACTAAGGTTGATGTGGCTCTGAAAATGATTTTTAATACAGTAATTCTTCAAACTAAGCCTGAAAGAAAACGGCGAAAGAAATACCATGTTATTGCAGCCAAGGACTGAGAGCATATTGGATTTTTACTGCCTGTGCACCTCTCATGTGTGAGAAAATTTTGAGAAAATACCACCCAATGCATCTGTGGGGCACAAAGGAAGGTGAAAGTTTGACTCCAAGTTCACGGAGAGATCTCTATGGGCGCCACCGTGGTTTCAGATATGTATCACACAATTTCACCCTGATTTTAACAAGTCTGACTCAGAGAAGCACCAGGATGAAGAGATCTCTCAAATCCCATTGAACCTGTCCATGATTTCAGGGTGGATTAGGTACTGTGGGACCTTTCTGCCAGAGGAGGTACCCCAGCCACCCTTGACAACCATATGGCTAATGGACATACAAAGTCTTCCACTCAGTCGGACCTTACACTCAAAGGAGCTCATCTGAATGTTTAGCTATCCTTGTATTTTGAAAGTTGAATTCTACAATTTTCTCCCAATTTCTATATTGTTTGCTTCAGACGAGATTGTCCAGCATGAGATATGGGGAACTTCAGACCACTGCCTGCTCTGTGGATCTCCTGTGCAGCTGTAAGATTACTGTCCCATTTCCCCAGCCTGCTCCCCAGTCTTTTCTGTTATAAACTAACCAAGCTTCTCCTCGCACTCATGTATTTTCCAAACTTCTTCTCATTTGTGTTGCTGTGTCCTGGGTCTTTCCCATCTCGTCTATCTTCCACAAAGTGGGGTTCCCAAGACTGAAGACAGCAGCTCCAGCCAAAACCTTATAAGAGCAACGTAACCCCACTATGTCTTCAGAGAAACAAATGAAAGACATTAGCAAGGAAGCTCCTGGGTCACCCAGCCTGGGCCCATACTCCTGCAACCACCACTAATATGACCCTGCCAGAAATTGTGCATTTCCATCTTGAACCCAGTAAGGATTTCCTGACCTGTTCACATCTATTAGAAAGCTGTTTCAGAATTTCATTCTCTGATATAGATATTCTTCTAATTTCCAGCTCAGGAGTTTTCACAGGTAGTTTAAACCTTTTCATTTGATTTAGTTTTGGATTTGTTTGTTTGTTTTGTCTTGTCTTGCTTTTGTTTGTTTGTTTGTTTGTTTGTTTGTTTTGTAATAGCTGCACAACGTCCCTTCATACCCAGTTTGTTGCTACTTTTTTCCATGATCCTTCTTTGTGGATCTCTGTAGTTGTGCATTGATTTCCCTTTTCTGCTTGCAGTAGTTGGCTCATCTTCTTGCTCAATTTCATCTTGAGGATTTCAGAGCACTTTTCTTAGTCATCAAGCTCATTTTGAACGATGAACCTGCCTTCCAAATGTCTTGTAAGCTGTAACAGCTTGGCTTTATTCAGATCTCTTATAACCGCACTCTTTTCCCCATCATCCGTTCTTTCACATGCTGCTCAAACATGGGCTGAGCACACATGCCCTGGTCCTTGCAGTGCTTCAGCCCACCTTTTACTCTTCCAGTTTATCAGGTAACTGGACTCTTCCCACAGTGCAGTCTAGACCATGTTTCCCTGGTGCATACCTGAGCATGTTCTGTAGGAAAGGGTCCAAACTCTTCTCAGAACTAAGTCCGTTTCCCTTACCCTCTAGACCAAAGAGGAAAAAGTGATATGAACTGACACAGTTTACTCTTGACAAATCCCTGCAGTGTGTTTCATATCAACTGACTAACCTGTGTCTGATTATAAATGCAGGATTTTGTAATTGGTTCTAGCAATTTCCAAGGATTAAAATTAGGCAAATTGATTTAAATTTATTGGCTTTCCCGCAAAGCAGGTACTAAGTGTTCTCCTGTTACTCCTCTCTTATTCCCCAGCTATTCAAAAACAATTGCTAATAGCTCGGAAATGGCTTTGGATGGGTCCTTAAGCCCTTGCAGATTAATTTTGTTTGGTTCTGCAAGCTGGAACACATCTCACTAATCTAAATATTCTTTAAGCTTTTCTTTCCTTATTCCGCTCCGTGGCTCCAATCTTGTTGTTATATATTTCAATTGTGTTCAACATCTGGTTATAATCAACCTTTCTAGGAAGTTTGAAGCAGAAAATGATAGTGGATGTTTCAGCATCTGCTGGATCATTACCTCTCCAGAACACAACCTTTTTTTTCCTTTTCTTTGTAGACTGAGGTGCTATTAACCCTTTCCCTATGACTTCCTCAGATGTCCTCTCAGGACTTAAGAAAGGTGAGATGTTAATGACATGAAAAAGAAATCCCATTATTTTATTAACAGAAATTATTCAGGAAAAGCTGAAAAGGTCTGAGGGTCTACCACTGCTAATGTACCTCCTCTCCCTGTCTGTAGGCTCAGAGCGATATGTAGACATGATTTAGGCGAGGTGCATAACTTGGTGTTTTGCGTTACACACTGGCCCCAGATACTGCCTGGTCGGCAGCCAAACAGCCCGCAGCCATTCACCCACCCTCCCCCCTCACCTGGGGATGGGGGAGGAATTGGAGGGGTAAAGGGAGACTCGCAGGTTGAGATAGAAACAGTTAAATAATGGTAATAAAATGAAAACAGTGACAGAAATAGAAAATATAAACGGGCAATGCACAATGCAGTTGCTCACCACCCGCTGACCAATACCCAGCCCGTTCCCAGCCAGCAATCCCAAAATACCAAGATCCCACAACCGCAATCCTGGAAGCGAGAGAGAGCCCCCCTTCCCGACCACCCCTCCTCTATATAGTGAGCATGATGTTCCATGATATGGAATATTTCACTGGCCAGTTAGGGTCAGGTGCTGTGGCCGTGCTCCCTCCCTGCTCCCTGTGCCCTTGCGCACGGGCAGGACATGGGGAGTCGGAGAGTCCTTGAAATCTCAGCAGCAGCTGAAAACATCAGTGTGCTATCAGCATTCTTCTCACACCAAAACCAATGATGAATCCAAAACACAGCACTATTCTAGTTACCAAAAAGGAACATTAACTCTATTCCAGCCCAAACCAAGACAGTAACCCAGAAGATAAAGGCGGGCTCCAGATGTAACACCTGATGTAGGGTGGGGGCTAGGTGTCTGAGAGGGAGATGTGAAGCTTTGTCAAGAAACTTATCACTGAGTCAGCTTGGGTACCTGACTCAGGACAAGGAAGTCCCTCTACCTGCCTGGACCTCAGACCCTGCATCATCTCCTCAGGGAAAGTACCTACTTGTTTAAAGGACTGAGCAAGAATCACAATTTTGTGTTAAAACCAGGAGCCAGCAAGGTAGTTGTAGTTCAGTGCCTCTTTCCTACCAGGATGGTATTTAGAGAACTAACCCCTCAAAAAAAAAAAAAAAAAAAAAAGATGAAAGTAGTAGTTTAATTCTTCTCTTAGCTTGATAGACTTCAAAGTCATGAATCCCAAGAGAGTCTCCTGGCCACAGGAGGCCAGGGATACCCCAGCCTCACCTTTCCCTAAGCAGTCACTGATGCAATTGGAGCCTGAGTGAATGAGTGCAAGGGAGAATGTACTCTTAGTCTTTTCTTCAGGGCACTTGGATGAGGGAAGTGGGCTTGACTCTCCTCATATTGCGAATGTGACAGCGGCTGCTTCAGGTTACGATACAAAGAATGGGTACAGTCTTCTGAAGCAGGATCCAGAGAGTTCTGGTTTGGGATTTTACCATGTCAGAGAAGGGTGTGAGTATCAGTGGCCTAAATCAGGAGCAAGAGCTCCTCAGACACTTTAGAGTCAAACAGAAGCTACCTCCAGGCCTCAGTCAGATCTAATGCCTAAAAATAAGCTGCCCCCCCCGCCCCACCATGGTATGACGCCAGCTGGCTTGGTGATGAGTTACATTTTTTTTGTGGGAATACCACTGCAAAGGTTATTTAACACAGGGGAGTTGATTTCACACTTTTATTTGTTTTATTGTACTGTATGGTAAAATTAGAGGAGAACAAAAGCCAATATACAAATACATGCATATATAGGTAAATTGTGGAAGATCAAAACCATGAGACAATTTGGGTCCAAAAGTGACTCAGGGGACCCTGAGAACTGATGATGTGGAAGTGTGTGTGAAGGGTGGAGGGGAAGGAGATAAGAAGAGGTTAACTGAGCTGCCTTCATGCCAAGTGTGTCATCTAAAGTACAGGTTTGTCATGTATGGGTCCTCTAGACCAACAACAGCAACTTAGAAACTGGGAGGTGGAGTGGATATAAGTACAATTAATAACTCTTAGGACTTAGAAAACATTGCCAATTATGATTTTAGCAAACTGGTCATGTGAGCTTGGAGGAATTTGCTCATGGAGGAATGGAGTGGGTGTATAAATTCAGAGAAGTTCCTGCAGAAGGAGGAAGACTACATGTATGACATTTGTATTGCTAAGGCAGCAGGAGCTGGATTTAAGAACAAGACAAGGAGATAGAAAGGTCGGCTTCTCTTTCCCACACTGTGTCAGGTATGAGTATAGGTGCACAGATGTCCAGGGAAAATCCTTGTGGGAAGCACTGATTAGGTGAGTCATTCCTCCAGATCCTACAGCTGAGATGCCTCAAGGTCGCTGGGTGACAGGCAAAAAAGAAACTTGATTTTATGTCTCATTATATTACAAGGAACACAAGACTTGAGCCCAATCTGGTGCCGCAGTCTGCTGGTTTACACCACCCTCTGGTAACCTTGATTCTCATCATGACAGAGGCTCTCACCTTACTGTATGGCTTCTAATAATACTTTACCTTTCAGCTTGCTTACCATGAAAGCAAGGCACATGACTTCTGTGGAGGTAACAAGACCAATTTAAGCAGGTGAGTACAACAGACCCGCTCTCCCCTAGGACCCACAGCCTGGCTCCTGAGCCCTTCCACGTCACAAGGGTCCCTGTGAGAGCTGCTGTGGTTCCTGGGCAGGGGTACACCAGCAGTTCCTCTGGGTGAGAAGCAGGCATGGAGAGGCAGGTGTCAGCTCTGGGCACACTCTCTCTTCAAGCTTCACACCAGGATTTTGAAGCCATTTGTTAGAGAGTCACAAAATCCAGATTTGCCTGAGATTTCTAACCCTCCTCAGTATTCATAACTAAAGAGCTGAGAAAAGCCTCTCTGGTTTAAAACACTCCATCTAAAACTAACAACGGTTCTCAAGAAATATGCGTAGAGATTTTATTGCAAGAGGTCTCTTTTATCCAGATCCTGCATCTCTGATCACAAAGCTGGATGCACTTCTTGGGGGGAAAAAAAGAGAGCTGGGTAGGCATGTTAGCAACCTTTCTGAAGCGTACATGTGAAAACTGTGCCAAAAGCCTTTGTTCATACAAAATCATCCAACTAACCACAGAAACAGCTTCTGAAGCTTGCATCCCGATCACTCCCTTTGCTGCAAAGTTTAAGCATTAAGAGCTTTGAGGCTTCATGGCTGAGGCACAAAGTTGTTATAACCTTATGGAATTAAATACAGCTACACCAGTAATAAGCTCAGCCTAGTAACTTTGCTTTTGCTTTGTTTCTAATAAGATACTTGGATCAGGGTCTTGTCAGTATACATCTGCTTTCATTATTTTTTTCATTGCATATACAGTAAATACCAACTAACAAAAAGGACTAGCTAATTAAATCTTTTGCTTTATGAGTATCTGGGAAATTAATTGGGGGAGTGCAAAGAATACATGGGAACTTTATTGGTTTTCAAAAGCAACGTCACTCGATTTAATCCACCTTTTGCAGTTTGTACATACTCTATCAGGACATGTTTGCCCAACAAGCATTTCAAATTCAGTAGTTACCGTACATTTACGGTCAAGCAAACACACAAAATGATTCTGAGAAACTAAGGCAAAACTCTTCTTGATGAGTAGCTAGTTTGGTGCGCTTATCCCAACCCATGTCTGATCAAACGTTATGTACCACAACCAAAGCCTATTACAACGGTGGGTTTGCAGCGCGTTGCTGTGGAGCTCCTGCCCAGGTGACGAGAGAGCAGAGAGGAAAGCCTGCTGATGATTTACCTCGTACCTCCTGGCTCACATGTGGGTGTAGGTGGCGTGGTTGGAAGTGTGCCAGCACCAGAACCGTGCTCTGGGGGACAAACTGTGTTCCGTTCCTCCACGTGCCTTTCAGAGGAAGGGTTAAAATAGGGCTACTCACAAAATTTATTTGACCCTGAGAGGTCTGGACGATCAGAGCTGCCCTAAGTTCTTGTGATACACTGCACTGACCTCCATACTCTTATGCAAGCTGCACTGCATGTGGGGATGTAACCAGGGCTATTGCTATTGCATCAAATCTCCCTTCAGTGTGGTGCAACTGCTCTGTGGAGGGCACTCACACTTTGTTCTTCAGCAGATGTTCTGTAACTATATCTGGCTACAACCTTCCCTGAATCAAGCTGGGCATTGCAGGTGATATACCAGCAGCAATGAGGAATAATGCATTTCAAAAAGCATATCCCAATTAAATATTTAATGCTCATTTTCCCTAGCACCAGCCTCATCTGATCTTTGTATGTGAAATATTTGTTTAGCCAGGTATTATACTGGGTTGTTGCCTGGATACTTCACCCAAGCCACAATATCACGACTACAAATGCAGAACTAAAAACCAAGTCACTCCTTAATCTTCAAGATTATCTCACCGAGTTGATCCCTGCACTGCAGGTAAGTGTATTTCTTAAGCAACACAGAATTAGCTCTTGGCTACATGTGATGTATCCATGAGAGATTCAGGTCATGTTTTAAATTTATTATTCTGAAATTGTCCTTTCTAATTTCTCTAATGTTTGAAATATCTATTTGTCTCCTCTTTCTGAAATGGAACAAGTTCTTGCTTGTTAGTGGTGTAATATAACTGTACTTAGGCCTTTGCACTTTTACACAGCTGGGCAATTTGCACAAGCTTCCCCTGAAATGAACAGTTTATATCCCAGTCCTTGTCTCATGGCTGGAAAAACAGAAGGAGGTTTCCATCCATATTGGGCCTTCATTGACCTTATTTCTGCATGCAGACCCACCAATTTGTAGCCACTCTGTTGGCTAAATGTGAGTGGTTTTAAAAGAGAAGTGGGCTAAACAAGGGGAACTTCAGACTATTGGCCTGCAACTATGCCATCTTTTCTTAGAGATGCCTTTGGAGAACAAGCTCCGTATCATCTCATCTGTGCTGCCCCAGGGACAGCATATTAAATTGCCAAGTTCAAGTTTGCACTGGAGGGTCCTTTACATGCCTTCTCTTTTGTTACTAGCTTCAGTCTATCTGAATATAAATTTTTCAGAAAAGTGTTCTCCCTGAACCATGTTGTCCAGCTTCAGCAGGCAGAATGATTGGAACACCATAAGGGACAAGGAGATGTTGTCACTGCACTATTTAAATATCCTTTAAACATGTGCAGTACTTGGACTTGGTCCTTCAGAGGCTGATCCGGGCCTGATCCCATCTAGGAGAAGACAACACTGACAGTCCAGCTCATATTTTTCCTTAAAGTCCATGTTCTGCTTGCCATTCCCCTTCACAGATGTGTGAAACTTTGTTGAAGCCATTAGCCCTGTAATGGACTTACTGTTTACTGCCCTTATAACCATTTCTCCGTAATTAAGTGCTGTGGACAGTGATGACTATCTACTCTCTGGGTATTTCTACACATATGCACTTAAGTGTTCACGTCAGATAAGATCACTGCCAGGGTTGCTCTTTAGGAAGAGTTAGCCAAGGGATAATATAGCCACTAATGGCTAGCAATCTTCAAATCAGACCGTGTTGCTCTAGAAAGTAGCTCTTTGGGGCCAGTGCTGAGGGCAAATTTCCTAGTGTAACTTTGGATGGAGCCAGAGATGAAGAAGCTTTCTGGCATAAATAAAAAGAAGTCACACTATGGATGGGGAAGGGCAGTGGCCCATCTTCAGGATGCAGGCAGCTAAAGTTTTAAGTAGTGTTGTCTGCTTGACTCCTTGATGCTTTGGAAGAATATGGATGTGCACAAAACACACCCAGGATTTCTCCGGGCAGCCCAGTGCATCCGGGCTCTGGCAAGGCTTGAGAGGCAAGGTGTCCCCAAGTGCATCTCATGCCGGGGGAGCGCATCTGTAAGAGCACGACTTGGCTCCTGCTCCTCTCAGCGAGAGGTTAGGGGTGAAGGTGGCTGGAGGGGCCGGACTCTGCACCCCCGGCTGTCTTTCCAGCTGTGTTCTTTATGCTGGCCAGGGTTGGGTGCCCATTCAAGCAGGACCAAGCTCAGCTCAGGAAAGGTCAGTCAAGCTCATATGCTAAGAAGAGCAGGACAAGTCATTTGATGACTTTAAAATAGAACTGTGTGGAAGAATAAAAAAGAGGCCATAATAGCTTTTTCTCAGCAGCTGACAAGGCAATTCTCAAAACGTTAGACAAACCCCAGCTCAGGAAAGCCAGTTACAATTTGCAAAATAAACCAAGCCTTAGATGGAAGCTCTAAGCTTCCCCATGTAACCAACAGTGAATAATAGCACCTCCTCAGCACTTCTCCTGACTCAGCTACAAATTTACTGTATGAGGCTAGATGAGTAACTTAATTTCCCTTTATTTGTGTCTATATCTGTACCCTACAGAGCCTATGAATAAATGGATATGTTGATACACAGACATATATCCCCTACATGTCCATATAATACAGTTTAATATTTGAATTTTTGATGTAATAGGATTCAATTCTTCATATTGAATAAAACACAGGGTTGTATCAGTGCTCTGTGTCCTTGCAGAACAGAGATGTCCTAATGCTTAATTCATGTTTGCACAATAAACTGAAGGCAGAGGCTGAAGGACGCCAAACGCTGGAGACTTTGCTGAAGGTTTTATGTGAAGGGGCTTTGCGGTGGCCGTGTGCCCACAGCTCAGCTGCTGGGGGGATGCCCAGCACCCCTTCGCATGGCTCCCCTCTGCCTGGAGGAGGGCAGGGAGCTCTGCCCCTGAGCCCCCGTGAGAGCTGGGAGCCCCAGGAGCAGCACTGGCAGCAGCTGCAAATTTGGGGGCAGGCGGGAGGTGGATGACCCACCCCCACCACAGTCCCCTGACATTCTGCAAAGGGTCTTCTCGCTGCAGGCACACAAACGCTGAGCTAACCCCACCAGTGGCTGATCAAAACCTGATTTGGACAGAGCAAAAAACCCCCTCCTGATGAAACTTAGCTGCATGCTGAATTAGCCGTGGCCCTGGAGTGACGTTTAGAAGGACATAACAAATGGGAGTGTGCTTAATTAAACTTGACAGTCATAATGGCACTGCCCGTAATAGTGTCAGGAGATTATCAGTTACAGGCCAGTGCTACAGGATGGGTGACATCCCTGCCAAGGTGTGACTCTCATGCTAGCTCTGTCAGGCCAGAGTTTAATTTCTTCTCTTTGATGCTGAACATCACATGTTGATAGGGAAGTGAAAACAGCTTTTTCCCTCCTTGTCTCCATATCCAGCTGCTCTCTGTACCATGCAAACAGCCATGAAAAGTCCAAGTTAGGATTTATCTAACAACTGATCTTTAATATAATAACAAGTAATTAATCAAAGGTTAGAAGAAACAGCTTAGGAAGGAGGAGAAAGGATGTGTCTTCCTCCTTTCTGACTGACTGGTTAAGTATTTTGATATTTACTTATTTAACCTCTATCCGGGTTAAAGCAATGGGACAGGGGTTGTCAAGACAGCGTATCACTTCTGTGACAGGAGATTGTCAGGGAAAGCAGCACTGTGACATGTGCTGGGAGGCTGCGTGGGCACAGCACCCAGCGTGGCCCAGAGCTCCCTGCTGGCACAGCACCCCCGAGGGGAGCCCTGCCTGCTGCACCTCCTCTCTGACGGCCGACCCCAGCTCTTCCCCAAGCCAGCAGCAGTTCTGCCAAGTGCGTTGAAAAAAAAGATGATTTGGGACACCGGGAAGAAACTCAAATCGACCAGCTGGCGTGGGATAGTGAGGGATCTCAGTTAGAGGCTGCAGGGCATCAAATTATCAGTTACATCTCTGCCAGCTTTTGGTTTCAGAGATACTGCCCACATTTAAAGCCTTCTACAGCCTGGAAGACCATGATGGAAGCATGTAATTCAGCTTGCCTGTGCAGACTCTCCACTGTAACCACGAAACTTCTGCAATATGGCTTGGGTTTTAAATTGGTCCACACACTCACTTGCAGGCAGACCTTCCCTCCCATCGCACACACTGCACCAGTAAATGGGTGCTCCCAATGCCTGCCCAGAGAGGCTTGTCCAAATGCAAGCGAGTCCCCTCCCTGTACCCCACTGTGCAGTAGAACATCACACCAGAAGCAAGGACAAGCTTAGAAAATGAAAGAAGACTCGATGCTTCAAGAAAAAAGACTCTCTTTGAGACAATGCTTCAAGACCTCAGCTGTTGCACACTGTATTTCCCCCCTGAAGCCAGCACTTATTCACGCGACTGCCCTGGCTCTGGCTCCATAACTTGCTTCCAAGCAATCAATTACGCTTGTTGAACATTGCTATTCTGGCTTGGCAGAAGAGTCAAATGTAACTACTGCTTTGTACAGAAGCTGAGAGCAGGTCTTCTTCAATTAATTTTGTTTCTACTCCTTTTTCTCAAAAAGCTCCAGGATCTTAATTACAGCAATGTTTCCCAGTGGAATGAGAGCACTCTGATTGAGTAGGGTAATGAGGTGCACAAATTAACAGTGACATCAACTCGTGCTCCCAGTCAATATGCTGATATATTAACCATTGAAATAAGTACATTTTAACATTACTTTCAGCAGAATTCAGAATATGCGTGCACTGCAGCCAGAGGATCCAGCCAGATGGGTTCAAACCCTATCCAAGGAACGTGGGAATTAAAGTGAGAAAGGAGAGATTCAAGAGATACTCAAAATAGAGGATCATAGCTCTCAAGCTGAGCTTAGCACTTCCTTGGAAATGTAACGTAGCTCCTGTGAACGCAGAAGTTCTGGGTTTTTTTCATATTGTTCAGGATTCCCAAATCAAATTACTAATGACACAGTGGAAAAAAAAGCATCAGAATAAGTTTCTTCCTGGCACAGATGAAATCATACATACAAGAAAGGAGGAAAAATCAGTCCATACTGGTAGAGGCTGTATGAATATATTGATGATAATAGTCTAAGATTATCTGAAGTGTTTTAACAGGTCTAGGGGATTCAAAAGCTACCCTTAAAGCTTGCATCCCTCTTTTGCATCTTCATCCAGATATGAGCAATGCAGGTGCCTCTGACTTTGTTAAAGGGCTCAGAAAGACAGGCTGTGCATGCCGCATGCTGCTGGGTAGTTTGAATAGTGCAACGTCTGGTGACAACACCTAAAATGCTGTAACTGAAAGAATTTCTCCACTCTCATCCCTGGGGACATGCCGTAACCCGTTCTACCTCCTGCTCCAGGAACGTGCAGAGGGGAAACCCCAGAACCTGAGCTAGAAAGGAGGCTTGGTCCTTGCAAGAGAAGAGAAAAGGAAGATCAAGCAGGAGTCTTTCACAGAATCAGGCACGAAAGTGAGGTCCCTGGGCTTGTTAGAAAGGGACTGGGAACTGTCAGTGAGACACCTCTGTCCTGTGCTTTAGACTCAGTGGTGGTGTGGGGAGCAGGGTGCTGGGTATACTGGCAAAGCTGTGGGATATGGCAGGGAAATCCCAAATTCCATCCTCAGTTCATCCCCTAACAGAAGCAACCTAAAATTTAAAAAGTAATTTTTCCGAACTTTCCAAATATTATGTTACTCGTATGTAGTAGCAGCAGGAATTCACCACTTCATTAGTGTGCAGGTACCACATTCCTTTTTGACAGGCAGGGAACCTGGTGCAGAGAGGGTAATGTAGATTAAAATACATGTTTGTTTGGTTGTTTTTTTTTAAATCAGCCTTCATGCTGGGTACCTCCATTTCTGGACTCCGTGACCAGGACTGACACGTGATGCCTAGTGCAGCCAGACAGGGCTGTGAGCCTCATGGGCAATGAGCCTCTCAGCTCTTATCGTGGACACGTTGCTGCAGAAGTGGAATTTCATTAGAGTGTTTTTTCCTGAGAGCTCCAGCAGCAAAGAAAGGAACAGTCGTTTAAAATAGTTTAAAATACCCCAGTCACAACTGCTCACATCCAGATCTCTGACCTTCTAGGGGCTGCTGGCACATTAGCTGGAGTGTGATTTCCAAGGCCTGACTGAACTCAACACAGGCACATCAAGGTCCACATTTTTATTCATCTCTGCAGCTGTGTCCATCTGGTGAGGTGACTTCGCTGGGTGAGTGTGGGACGTGATGCATGGCAGAACTAGAGTGCTGGTTAATGCGGGGAGCGTTTCAGATGACTTGCCAATCACGCAGGTCCCTTCAAAGCCACGCTAGGGCCACTGTCCTCTGCTCCAGATGTGGCTGAGCTACTACCAGTAACTTACTAATGAGCTCATGCTTATGGCAGTAAGTTTTCGTCTTTGCTTTAGCATTCCAGGTCCTGCTTCCTCAGGTCAAAAGTGGATCCCCAGCCACTTAATTCATTAGTTTTATAATCCCCTGAGAGCACAGCCCGATGGTTGTACCCTACACTCACACCTCCTCTGCTCCCCAGCTGTGCAACAGCTTCCTAAGGTCTGCCAGAAGCAAGTACTTAATGGGATATGTGCGGTGGGGGGACAAGACAGCAGGGTTATACCTGACACTGGTGCATGGCAAACTGGGAAGGCAGCAGAGCACTTATCACTTCTGCTAGCAGCGACGTGCAGCACTCTTTCATGCTAGGAGGCCGTAAGGCAGCTCGTTCAACCAGCCGTGCCGAAAGTGGGCAGCTTGCTGCTGGTGGATGATGGATGATGCAGCCACGTGGGAACCTGCCAAATGGCTGTATCTGCCTTGTAGGCAGAGTGGGAGGCAGGAGCCTGGCAGGGAGCAGTGAGTGGCAGGCAGCCCGGGGCTCTTTGCACATCTACCCGACCTGTTCCACCTGTGGCTGGGCAGCCCGTCCTCTTGGTCTGACTTGCAAAGAGACAATGGTGCAAGCACGGGAATGCACAGTGAAGGGACAGACCCCCTGCTCTGAGCATGGGGGTTGTTTCTTTCGTCTCTCTGTCTGTTGGCTTTGGGGTGAAGGAAAAAGTGCGCTTCCCCCGATGAAGGCAGAAATTGCTCTAGGTTGGTCTCGAGCTCAAGGACTTGGGCTTTTCCCAACTTTAGGCCAGATATAAGAGAGAGGAGTAGCTCACAGAAGGCAGTTGCCCCCACCATTGTTTCCAAAATGTTCCCAGATGAGCCAAGCATCCATGTTATATGGACTTTCAATTCACGCCCCGGCAGATTTATAAAAGAAAGTGTCCCTTTGACTTTTCCAGGTACCCACATCAGCCCTACAGTGTTCCCTCAAGCCCTTACAAAACCAGAAGTTCCCTGAGAAACGTGGACCTCTTCCTGCAAGCGCTGGGTGCTGGGCGCCCTGCCGCAGCTCCATCTCGGGGCAGGGCTGCTTCCCCGCCTGCTCCGGGGGCTTGCAGGGGCCCCTCCAGAAACAACCTGCCAGTGGTCTCAGCACCATGAACTGCACCCAACAGCGATTTGCTGCTGCCAGCTTCTTCACCCGCCAACTTGTGGAAGTACAGCGTGATCATCACATGGCCAGGAAAGGCTGCAGTGCCTCTCTGAGTCACAGCTCTCCGCTTGCTCTCATAGATTTGTAGGGTGTAAAATGCTTTCTCCCCATGCATGGCTTGAGCCACGTAACACATTCAGATTGGCAGTTCCCTGCTGATCTGCACCCTTCACACTGCTCCACAACAGCCTGTGACTGGAAACACCCTTTCCCCTCACACTATTTGCTTCCCCAACTAACGTAACCCAAGTTCTACCCTCTCTATCATTTTCTCCAACACAAGGGTCTGAACCCAGATCATTGTACACACTAAGATGCCGAAACCAGCAGCCACGGGGAGCTGTGGGTGCTCAGAGCACAGAAGGCAGAGGCACTCTCCTGCCGCTGTGCAGGGGGGGACTTTGGCTCCCTGCTTTCCCATGTTTTCGGAGCTGCCTGATGATCCAGGAGTGGGGGGGAGGTCATGAGTCATTCAGCCAGTACAAGCACGTGGGTGGCAAATTTTACAGCAGATCATAGCTAGGGGATTAAAGCATGTGGTGACATATATGTGACTACGGTTCGGTCAGAGCCACTGCTGGAGCCCAGCATCAAGGGGAAGCCTGTGCAACCCTCCTCTCATAGCCTTGCCCCTCTCTTTACTTGTCAGCTTTTAAAGAGGGTGAGTGGTTGGTATCAACTGAATAACTCCTTTCCATTTCATTTTTTTTAGACGAAATCATGAGCATTTAACTGCTTTCGCCACCACCCGTATCTCTGCAGGAGCTGTGGATATCCCACCAGCAGAGGTGTCACAGACACGTGTTGGGGCTGGGGGCTTGAGACCCTGGGGGTCTGCACACCTTGCCCTGCCCTGCAACCAGGGCTCGGCAGGACTTTGCACAGTGCCGGGCCCCATGCTGGCATCCTTGGTGTAAAAGATGAAACTTATGAAGTCAAGCCAGAGGTCTCTGTAGCTCGTTGTCCTGCCCCCAGTACTGGCCAGGCAGGAGGATGTCCTCTGGGTGCACCAGCCGTGGGGCACTGGGCTGCACAGCCTGGGGCAGCACGAGCTCTCCCTCAGCAAAATCAGAGCCCCAGCCAGCAGCCCAGACCAAGTGCTCAGGGAAATATCTAAGACTGGATAATCCCATGGTGATGCTGCTTCCAGTGATCAGCAGTGCAAAGGCTTCCTGCACCAGGGATGGTGGTTTTTGTTTTAAGAGCCCTTGGTGTTTGTTTTTGGGTTTTGTTTTTTTTTTTTTTTTTTTTCCCAAGAATGAGCTTAATCAAATTTTGAAGCTATGTAAGCGTTCAGAATCCCTAACATCCTGAGGAAAGGAGTTCCACAATTTACCTCTGCATTGTGCAAAGAAGAATATCCCCACGTTAGCTTTGAGCCTCCCATGGCCAGGATTGTTGTATTTCTGGGTGAGAACATGAGGGAGAGGCAGACACCTGGGACTGGGGTGCTGATTTGAAGAGACAGGATTTAGGCTAAACAGTATGATGGTTGGGGCTAAAGGATTCAAGGTTCAGGATTAGCTGGGATTATTAAACGTGTCTTCAAGCAGCAGCTTTTAAAAAAATTATGTAGGTCCCCCAAACTGGCTTGGACAAGCCGTGCCTATTCAGGACAAACCACCTGCCAGCGTTAAATGGAGCACTTTAGAATTAATTTGAAACCAGAATAGATAGTAGCAATCAGCAATAATATGTGCTTGACAGTCCTTCAGAAGGATATTAAAAGTCAGCTTCTCAGGAAAGCAGTGCTCCAGAATACCAGCTGCCACCGTCTCAAGCCTCAAAGAGAGCACAAGAGAAAGTCTGGTCTCTTTGGAAGTGTATAATAATCTCATGCTAATCAAGTATTCAGGGAAAAAGCATCTTTTACTAGGAAATTCTGCATTGAGGTGTCTACTAAAAGCGTAGAAAGTCATGTTCATTCTCTGCCTCATTTGTACTGTTAAATCTCATGTTCTGCAATACAGAAGACAGTTTCCAGGTGAGGGACATGATTAAAGTTGTGACAGCTAGGAGATGTTTGCTGCTTTCTTTCAGCATTGTGAGGGAATAAAGTTGAAATAAAGTCTGTTGAACAGATTTAAGAGACAGCCTGTGTCCTTAAGTGCCTACAATGTGCTGAGACAAGGGTGAGAGACAGGTGATGTTATTAGCCAGGGACAAACTCAGCCTTCCCAGGTCCAGAGCATGGGGCTGGACTTTGGAATCCAGATTATTCTTCCTCTTCAAAACCTATTGCTCAGGCCTATTTGCTTCCTCAACATATTGATTGCAACCAGGCACACCACGCTTTCTTGTGTAGAGTAGACCAGACAGATACATGCCTCTGAATCTTAGAATCATGGAACAGTTTAGGTTGGAAGGGACCTTTAAAGCTCATCTAGTCCAACCCCCCTGCAATGAGCAGGGACAGCTTCAACTGGATCAGGTTGCTCAGAGCCCCGTCTTGAATGTTTCCAAGGATGGGGCATCTACCAACTCTCTAGGCAAAAAATTGCTTCCTTATAGCTAGTCCAAATCTATCCTCTTTTAGTTTAAACCCATTCCCCCTTGTCCTATTGCAACAGACCTTACTAAAAAGTTTGTCCCCATCTTTCTTATGAGCCCCCTTTAATTATTGGAAGGCCTCAATAAGGTCTCCCCAGAGCCTTCGCTTCTCCAGGCTGAACAACCCCAACTCTCTCAGCCTGTTTCCATAGGAGAGGTGTTTCATCATTTTCGTGGTCTCCTCTGGACCTGCTCAAAGAGGCCCCTGCCTTTCTGTGCTGAGGGCTCCAGAACTGGACACAGCAGTCCAGGTGAGGTCTCACCCGAGCAGAGTAAAGAGGGAGAATCACCTCTCTCGATCTGCTGGCCACACTTCTTTTGTTGCAGCCCAGGATATGGCTGGTTTTCTGGGGATGAATCTTTTAAACTTCCTTCTTCATCACTGATCCAGAATGAAAAATACAGGATCTGAAGTACCTTCAGCACATGTTACCATCCTCTCCTGTGCCCTGAGTAATTCCTTCAGTTATTTAACCGACTATTGCTGCTGGTTTTTTGGAGAAGATCGGACTTCCAAGTTTGTCCTGCTTGACCCCATGTAAACAATGACAAAAGGCTGGATGAATGGAGAAATTAATTTCTGACAGAGTCAGTCCCACTTTCTCCTGTAATGTGGTATTTTACCGTACTGTGGTTTCCAGCCCTTCAGGGGAATAGTTTTAATAAAAGGCATCGACATTTCAGAAATAAGTTGTTTCTTTTCATTTGCCATGTAGACATAATTTCCTTTTAAGAGGCGGTACAACCAGGGGCCGGAGTTGAAGAAGACGTGAAGGGTAAATGTTCTTCCCAGATCTGGTGCCACACTTTTGTAACAGAGCTGAGGAGACCCAGCTGTCCTCTCACCAGGACAGTCAGTGGATAATGTTCAAACAGAAACCCGATGGGCTAAAAGCAGCCCTGGAGCCATCCTTCCTTTACACTCCTGGGTTTATAATCACAGGCACCCAGTAAGATCGAGTGCTGTAGTGGACACCAGGACACCATCCCCTTGCAGTGCTACAGGACTGTCCCACTGCTCACATCCCAGCCCGGGTCCCGTGGGGCTCTGCTCTCACCTCCCGCCCACCCAACCCTGGGAAATGCTGGACCATCTCCTCTTTACACCCACGCTCGGCAGTGAGCACGGCAGGGCACTGATCGCCGAGTTGCACAGTGTGCTCACTAGCTTACGTGCTCCTTATATGTAGGCATTGCACCTGAAAGCAGAGATCAGGACGTGCCAGGGCTCATGTTGGGAAAATAACCATTGTGTAGTAAGACGATTAGAAATAATTATTTTGGCCGAACTATTCTTTCCAATTAAACCATGTTAGGACACACCAGACATTCACACAGGGTATCTGTAACACGCAGAGTAAGGATCAAATCCCAAACAGTTATGTTATCCTGGCTTGTTTTAACGCAATACTGGTAAATAAAAGCACTCTGGTTTTACTAGTTTTATAAAATGACTGTTACATAGAACCATCTCTGAGATGGCAAAGGAGATCAGCATTGCCTCTATTAGGGTTGCTCACGTTCACATCAGCAATATCTGTACAACTAAGGTGTTCATTTGTGAAAGAGGTGATCATAAGGAAGCTCTGTAAAGGCTGTGGTATAGGGGATTCTTTTTTTTTTTTTTTTTTTTTAATATTATTTTTACAAGCTGCAGCCCTCATGAGAACCAGAGATGACTGTTCAGCACTGTGAACATTTACAACCTTTGAGCAGCCAAAATGGTAATTTCCAAAAGATCTCAGGTCCTGAACTAAACAGTAGTTTCAGTTGTTATTTAAACCTCTGTGGAAAATAAAAAATTGTGAGAGCAAACTCTAAAACCTTTGAAACTTGGAGGAAAACAATTTTTCCAGTCTTCTGGCTGGTCGACCATTGTTATTTTGCAGTGCTTGCCATGGTGGTGTGGATGGCTCATGACCACAAGGCACCTGGGATCTGTGCCTGGGCTTCAGCCTTTGGAAAAGACACACTGAAACTCATCAAATTTCAAGGAGACAGCTGCTAGAAAAAAAAAAAAAAAACAAAAACCAAAAAACATGAGGTTGTGGCTTATGTGAGTGGCCAGGGCCTGCAGTACTGCAGTTGTACCTGAGGTCAGACAGTTTGCCACTGAAAAAACAGGGTAGAGGTAACATCCAAGCAGGCTGCCCCTACCTAGCCCAGGGCCTGACCCCAGCCTTAGTCCACGGACAGGACCAAACAGTGAGCCATTTCAGGTTACACCTTGGCTTCTGCTCTGATTGAAGAGGGCATGGGGGGATTTTGTTGCATGGTCACTGAAGACATGGGATACAGAGCAAAGGGGAACCTATGCATGGGTACTTCTGGATGACTTTCACTAGAGCTACAGGTGAGATACCCTCCTACCTCTTTTCTCTTAGTCTCCAATAACATACAGCATTTTCTTCACTGATAACTCATTGCCCTCCCAAATACGCTTTAATGCCAAGGCAACTTTGACTATCTTATTAGTCACTATATTCGAAGAAACAGCCTGTGATAAGGCACAAAAGTATTAAGATCTAAGGGGAAAAAAATTAACAAACAGCAGCAGTTGGTAATGCAAGCACCTAAATTTCCTGTCTGTCTTGACAAAGCTGCATATTGAGTCATGTTTCCTGACATATTAATAAAAAGGTTCGGTGCGTGGGAAAGGGGGAACGGGTGGTGTTTGTTCCTGCAGAGGAAAAACAGAGAAGCACCTTGGAGCCCACAGAATTTTCCAAGCGTGTTTCTCTTTGCTTATTTAAGAGCTTTATTTTTTTTTTTTTTTTTTAATAAAAGCAAGTTTACAGAGATAGGAAGACAATAACAGGCAGCGCCATTTCCTAGCTTGTTAGTGCTGGATAAAGGTGACAGGCCGAACAAAATCATCCCTGTCCTTATAATTTTCCTTGTTTGATTGCTTACAAATAAACCAGCTTAATAAAGTCTCTGAGATATAAATGCCACATGGCCATATTGACAGGAGTGAGGGAAAGGAGAACACAATAATCACGTTAGCTCTATCCCTCAGATTAGTTGCCTAGATAAAATATGCATTTACCTCATTCTAGACAGAAAAATATCATCTACCGACCAGCAATTTAGGCAGGCATGATGCTGTTAAAAGCCAGGCCTGGCTGATCCTAACTAGGTGGAAAATACGAGACCCACAGCCCCGCAAAGGATGGGCTCCTCTTCCCCTCTGCAACAGCAGCCCACCATGGTGAGGCTTACACCCCTTCCTCCTTCAGCTCCAGACAGAAACAGCTTCAGGAAAGAGTGGATCTCTTTTAGTGTCCCTTAAGTATGTTTCCCTAGGACTCAGCACATCTGTATTTTAAAAATTCCACCGGGGTTCTTTTCTCGCCGTGGTTTCACCGTAACCCATGCAGCTTTAGCTGCAGAAGAGGTCACAGCTGGAGGATGCAGCCTGGACCCTGCTGCCGGCATCCCACTCACTGCTGCCTCATCTGCCCCTCAAGGACACCTCATCCTAAATACAGACTTGGGTCTTATCTTGTTAAAGGTCTGTCACAGTTTAAACCAAACAAGCTCTGTCTTCATTCTCTGCCAAACTGTAGTTTCCAGGCCATAAGAAATTATTGAAGTAACATTACACCGGTTCAGTGGGGAGAAACCAACAAACCCAACTCTAGCCTCAGCTCAGGTGAAATAACATGACACCAGATTTCTTTTCTAACACCATGGCATTAGTAGCTGAAATCAAGGCAACAACACTTGCCAGAACTTTTTCATGGTCAAGCATTGAGAAATACTTTTTCAAAAACATAAGCACCTACCCAGGGAATAGATCAACTCTGGACTTAAGATGGTAAGGCCAAAATCTCAAAAGGGTTCCTACTTAGGCACTCAGAAGATGCCTTGAGAGATCTGAAGCTCTAACCAAAGTGCAGCCTTCCTGAGGGATCACCAGATGACATGTGAAGGGGGGTGTTGCTCAGAAGCACGTTGGGTTCCAACAGCTCCATACCTGAGGTCAGTGGGTCCTGAGGTTGGTGCCTGGTTGTTGGTTTGGCAGCTGTGATGGCTGATCGGTCTCCTCTTCCCCGTGATGAGGAGAACAGAAACAGAGTTTCCATGGGCCAAGGATGGTGCGGACACCTTCTCGTCACTTTGCTTGAAAGATCCTAAGGGGAAAAAATGTACAAGGAAATGGATACCTCCATACTGCTGCTAACCTAAACCCATCATTAATGAAAAACGATACATTGAGCCTTCCTGTCATATGGGAAGAGGCTGGAGTATTGTGTGGCCTTGCAAGGAAAGGCAAGGTAGTCTTTGTGAATAAATTGAGAGGAAACTGGTCAGACTTAAATGCACACATTTTATCTACGAATCCAGAGGCCAGAGAGAGCACCAGATGCTTGAAACTGCCTGCTTCATCCAAGTGGAAATCAAGGCAAAGAAACGAATAACTGCTGGGAAACACCACTATTGTGAGCTGGGCCTGGCCGTCCCAGAAACTTCCCTCGAGTCACAGCTGAGCTCCTTTCAGCCTCCTTCCCATGCATTGCCAAGTACTCGGCTTTGGGTATAATATTTATGCTAAGAAGATAATTCATAAAACTGTATTACGACATTTCACACCAAGCTATTTTGGGAATAACCTGAGCAGGTATTTGATTCAACCTCTTCTCCCCCGACAAAACACAAGGTCTTCCAGGTTTTATACTAAGAAAAATAGTAAAGAAATACAGTAGCATGTATAAGATTCAATGAGATGAATGTTTCTAAGTGGATGCACCATCTCATCCTACTGCCTCCACAGTGCTGGAGGTGGGCAAAGCCAGGGCAGGGCAATGCTCACCCAGACGCAGCGGTGATGGGCTTTGTCCCTGGCTGTGTTTACAGCCCAACCTGGGCTGCGAGTGCATAGCCCCTACCAAAGCAGCAGCTGCACTCCTTGCTTTTGCTGAAGTCTTTTGTTACATAACTGATCTCTGTGTGAACCCTTGGGAAGCAGCAGATGCAGGAAGTTCAAACCGATGCTTTCAATAACCTTGGATTAATGATAAATAGTCATGTATAACTGATACAGGTGATCATACAGCTCTGCTTTATGCTTATGGAAACGCCTGTTCAGGCTGCAAAGCCAGGCCCCCAGTCCTTGGACAACCTTTATTTCCCTCCCTGACCCCTGCAGGCACAGGCAGGATTTTTGGCCTGTGAACAGGCCCCATTGCTGCCTGGCCCTGGTGGGTGTTGAGCCCCTGGCTCCAGCAGCAGGGGCAGCATCACCCCCGTGTTCTCTACAGGCGGCACTGCTTCCCCTTCCAGCTTGGAAGCAGAAGTTTGGACAACTGCCCTTATTGCTATCCTGAAAAAAAAAAAAAACACCGCGTGCAATTAGAGATCCCCCCCCTCTGGCGAGGTAAGGGGCTTTATGGTCACAGATGTCACAGCCGAGCCAGGCATGCCTTGGTCCTTGATACCCCGCTGCCTGGCACGCAGCAGCCTCTCCCTCTCCCGTGACTGCAGGTGGGGCCACCTTGCACTTGCGATGCCTGACGGGGCTCTGGCAGCAGCCTGGGGCAGCCACCCGCCGCGGGGCCAAGGTGCCGTCCACCGTCTGCGTGGCTCTCCGGAGAAGGGGGAACAGACGTGGCTCTGTGAAAACCAAAGCCCCCGCTGCTCCTCTGAAGCAAAGGCTGGGAAAGCTCCTATGTGAACAGCTTGTGGCCAGCTGAATGTCCCGTAAAGGTCAAAGTCATGGCTCGCTAAGTTAAAGGGGCCCAGAAGAATCAAGGCTTTCCAAAACAAAATTCAGACTCCTTCCTACAGGTGCATAAGTATGTTTTTAGGAGATCTCACTTGGGAAAGTCTCGATTCTGCATATCCATTTGGCAGAAACTGGTAAACAATTCAAGCTATAATTCAGCAATACAGAGAAGCTTTGAACATTAGCATGAACTGGCGAAATACTAATTTCTGCTCTTTGTTTCATCTGCTGCATCTGTGCAACGTCCCAAGCTGTAGCAGTGGGAAACGGAACTGGAAGGCTCCCCCCCAGCTCGTCAGGGATGCTGTAATGGCAATGGCACACTCATGGGCAGGGATCTCCTCAAGCACCTACCTGTTTGGGCAGAAAACTGGCATTTCCTATCTCTCATCAGGCAGAATATGTTTTCTAGTTACAAATTAAACACTAATTCTGAATCATTCTGTTTTCTTGCCACTAAAGATATCAGTGCAAATGCTTTCAACAAGCTTCTTAATTTTTTTAATGGAGCAATTTAGAACTTAATTACTGCTTGAATTTGCATATAAAAATTATCTCTGTTCTAGGTTGCTGTGAGACACTAGTGTTAAGGTGATACTTTCTTTGTAAGTTTTTGAGAAATCATACCACGTACATTAGCACAAGACTGGAGAAAGTGCTGTCTTCAGTAATGTTTTGCTTCACTATGAATGCCAAGATAGACTCCTTTTCTGTGTCAAAAAACCAACTTTCACTCTATCCCGTTCCTCCAAGCCCAGATCTTTCTTATATCATATCAGGCATTTTGCTGCAGTTGATTAATTACAGCTTTGGTAGCAGTTATAGTGAATGAGAACATGGTTTTCTTATCACTGACCTTTACCAAACACACCTGCTTGACTTTGCAGAACATCTGGAGCCCATTCACTTGCTGCTACAGAGTTCAAAATCCCACATATTTGTGTCCTCCTCCAGTTTCTCTTCAACAAATGTGGACTCAAAATACAATTTTCTTGATTTGAACTGAACACGCAGACATGAAAAGCTGCACATGAAACATCTGTCTGAAAAGAGATAAGCTTCAGCACAGGAAAGGTCAATTTTAGGCAAAACACCCATCCATATTTCTGATTCCTTGATTAGAAGAGCCTGTCATAGCACAAAAAGGTCATGCCTTCTCTTTTATTATCTTTTATTTTCTCACAAGAAGTGTCTTACATGAGATTTGACCTGCCAGATTTTTAAGCACATCATTAGCAGATATTTAATCATAATCCAGCACCTTTTGTTTTTTCCCTCCAACTTGAAAAAGTGTTTCTGTGCTCCCAGCCCAAGATTTGCCCTCGCCTTGATTCACTTATACCTCGTATCTATTCAACAGTTCACGACTCCCTCAGTTCCTGGAGCTGCCTGTAGTACTGGACACTTTCTCTGAACAGCTTTTGCTTACTCTTTGATGCGCAAGCATTTAATTCAAACAATATTGGCAGGAAGCAACAATAGGTAGGGGGAGCTCAGATTATTCCATTATTTGTGGCATTCAGTGGTGGGGTCCGGTTCTGCCAGCAGCCCAACATCAGGTACCATATAATACAAATTAAATCAATAAGTGCCTATCTGAAAGGAAACTATATATCTAAGAGGATTATTTCTATGAGTGCATGCACATGAATGCCTACTAGAGTAATACAGATAATTTGGGGAGCTACTATTCATCTCTCATAATTTCTGTTTTGCTGACATCTCTCTGCCTGTTGCCAAGACAAGGCTTTGTAAACTTAAGCCATAGCGCAAGACGGTAACAATCAGAGGAAAGCAATTGAAATTCTAATGAATTCTCTGTATTATTCATAAAAATTGCCTTACGGTTTCAACACCTAGCAACACATTTACAGCAAATTTATAACCAGGCTGCAGTCGGTCAGCGCAGGAGGAGGGAAGCAAAGAAATCCATTCTCTGTGGTAAAGAAACGTCTGTCTCTATACTGATGAGAAATTAGTAAATTAATTACCGTGCGAGTCTGATTTCCCCCTTGTTAATGTTATCTGCAATAAAGCAATAAAATCACTTCCTTCGTACAGGGTATTGGTATACATATGGCTGACCTAGCACAGTAAATAAAGCAGAGAGATCAAATATCGGCAAACCAAGGTGTCAAAGAAGAGTTTGTTGTCACGTGAGGGCTTGTGAGTATTCACACAAAGCCCTCTTCCACAGAAACCCAAATCTGGACCTAACTGAACATGTACCAAGACGACCAGCATCTTAAAGAAATAGGCCTTTTCTAGACTGCAAAATATCGGATAAAGAGCCGTCTTGCTCTCGCTACCTCCTCCGCCTGAGCAGCTCCCACCCTCGCCTGCGGTCCCCCAGCTGCCCACCCCCCCAGGGGACATCTCCTCTCATCCCTTCCAGAAGGGTGGCATAATGCACTCTGTCCTTCTGACCATAGCATGGAAACTGAGCACAAATAGGGTGGGGGAAAATAAATATAAATAACTAATGCTCCCCATCAACCCTCTCTTCCTCATTTTTCATCTTTTTGACTCTTAAGGTGTACACTTGGCTCCCGGAGCAGTTTCAGTCCTAGAAGGAAGGAAATGAAAAAAGACTTTTCTTCAGCCACACAATAGTCTATTATGCTCTCAAGGCAGTGAGATAAGGCAGTTGGGAGACAGAGACTCCTATTTTCTGTGAGTTATTATGACCATTATTTCTTGTGCTAGGCTACAGAGCACAGAAAGATAGGCTCAGCATTTGTAAAGTATTTTTAAAAGCCCTAAACTGCTCTGCTGGTCTCTGAAGTAATTTAGCTGCTTAGTTTACTTTTTAGTTTAACTGTAGTAGTATGATAGTCCCTCAAGAACAGACTTGGCACTTGGAATATCCTCCTGCCACTTAAGATAGAGGCTAACAGAAGCTTCTTGTTCGCACCAAAGCCATCTGTTCGGTAAAGCAGCCTCCAAGACCATTAAGAGCTGCTGGTGGAAACGGTGTCCTTATGGCACCTCTGACCCGTAGCTGTGGCACACTTCGCCCATCTATACAGATGACATCAGAGCCAACATCACTAGTCAGAGGCAGGAAATATATCTGAATGTTCAACTCGAAATTTTATATTCGGACTCCATTCAGGTCTTGTCTGTTCTTGCTCTGCACCCTGTGCAGCTTATTAACACGAATTATGGGGGCAAAAATCCAGTGTGTTTAAACAAAAACCTTAAGGAATAGTTATCTGTATTTCTTTTATAGCTCTGAAACAGTTTAACACCATAATAAAGGCTTTACATACTCTTATGCTTTAAAGGTGTTTGTATAAAGTAACATAGCCTTTGGTAGCACAGTAGCATTTGTCTTCTCACCCCATGTTACCCCCCACACTGAACAGCCCTTTGTCTGGCAAGGAATTGTGACTATAAGCTGTCTAGTTCCAGATTTTATACTAGGTGAAAACAGTGATTTCACACAGCTTGGTTGTTAACATCTCACCTTTTAAAAATCAGAATATAATCAGGTTCTCAAGCACCTGTGACCTTCTTTTACAAGTACTTATTAAAAAAAAAAAAGGAAAATTAATAGATGCTAAAGATGGGAACTGAAATTGCAAAAAGAAAACTAAGTTATACATCATTTCATGGACAAGGAATAGAAACAGAAACATCTTTGCAACACACACAGAGGTCATGAACACAAGGCTGATGCTACTCAGGTACCCTGCACTAGACACCGTTCTTAACTCTAAGACATTACAGGGGTCCACACTACGTAAGACCAAGCTGATACTGAAATACCAGAGCCTAGTTCAAAGGCAAAAGTTGGCAGGAATCTTCCAGTGCTTACCCCTGTAAAATTTCTAGCGTAAAATCTGGAAGAACTGCAGAAAAGAATGTTAATCTATGATAAAAGGGTTCTAGAAGCACCGTAGTAGCTTTAGGAAGTTACCAAAAAAAAAAAGAAAAAAAAAAAAAAAAATCTGTGGATTCCAAGCTTATCTCTGCAAAAGAAAAAAAAACATATAAAAAAAAAAAAGAGAAAAGAGAAAAACATAGGGAGAAAGGAAGCAAGAATCAATCTGCAGTTAGTGTGATGTCAGCAAAGCTGTAACGGGTTTATACCAGTAAGAACGTTCCCCCCAGATTATCACAATATACTGGAGTATCTAAAGACTCGGTAGGTTTGGAGGTTTTAAATGAAAAAAATGCATGTGTATAGAAAAAGATGGTACAAAGGACCTTACCTGATCTCCTTCTATAGCAATCAGCTCTCCCCAGGGTTCAAAAGTTTGATATCAGAATTGAAAAGAAAACAGGCAACGGGAATTAGGTAAAGGGCAGCAAAGGTGACAGAGGGCAGGGACACAGCTTACAGTAAATGCTCTCTTTTATTACTTAGTTCATCAAAACATTTTGGTTTCCTCTGCAAGATCTGAATCAGAGCAGCAATACAGTCGTTTCTCTACTGTAACATTTCCATAAGAGTTAGCATGACAGACTTCACGCACAGGACCTGATGCTCAGTGTGTCCAAGTCACACGAAAGCTGAACCACATTCTTAAGAGCAGGAGTGACAAATTGCTCCTAGTCATCTTTTCATTACTCAGCTTTAAGCACCACACAAGAAAACAAGAAATTTCCTAGGGAAAGAAAGTGACCTTGTATTATTATCCATTGAGAATTCATAATTACAGAATGCCATGGTCTAACAACAGAACTGTTACAGTAGGTTTGGTTTGGTATTATGGGGTTTACGATAAATAACTGATGAGGTTTATTAGTATATTTGGTAAGTATTTAGCCATGAGAAATTTTTGATGTTCTGACAGATTATATATAGAAATAGTCTTAATTAAGTACCCAAAGCTTTAGAAAATAAATATTTTGACGAATGTAAGATCTGATGAAGACATGTAGTAATGAGAGAGATATAAGAAAATGCAGTCAAAATATATAAATTTCAAGTGCAAAAAGAAACATTATTTCTAAAGAGTTTGAACCTTCTTTCTCAAAACCATCCCTCTCTCTCTCTAATAAAGCTAAAATACCAGCCTTTAAGTAGGCAGTGCCACTATTCAGCTGGCAGGGAAGATAGATCTATTGCGCTAGAAGTACAAACCTAAGAAGAATGCATAATATTTTATTTTTAAACTTATTTACAAAAAGACATTGCACCAATTCATTGTCCTTTTTTCAGTTTAACATGTTAAGGAAAAGTCTACTATTTACAGAGTTAAAAACAGAAGTGCAAAAGACTGAAAGAAACCAGAAATAAAGTTTATTTCAATTGCTAAGTACAATTTGCTACCTGACCATAGCCCACATCCAGTGTGATCTAAAATAGTTTGTATCATATATATCTGCAATTTCAGAAATCCTTGCATTTCTCTGTAGGTGCAACCCTTATCTTTTACACTAACCACCAGAAGGGTCTACGTAAAATGTAAAGGCTAACCACAGCTTAATAGCTTTACTTCTCCAGGAAAGTGACGCTCCTTTAGGTAAATTGAAAAAGTTACATAGTATTATACATGTATTTGAAGAGTAGTGATAAATCAGGCATGATAGTTTTCATTCTTCCTAAGAACCGTGAGGAAAAGTTTGCTGCTATTTCTGGACTGATTATTCTAAAGACACTGCCAGTCCAAATTACATTAGCACAGCATAAGGTCCTGCCTCAGTCTATCTGCCACTGGGACTGTCATGATGCATTTCTGGGGTGTAGGTAAGTAGAACAATCATGACCCAGAGATGAAGTAATGCCTGGGAAAAGAAAAGAAAGAGTTAACTTACCAGCACTGACAAACATTGCTCACAGCAGCAGTAAATATGAAAGCTCTCAAACAGAGATAATAAAGGCTAGTTTTGTAGAAATATTTTGATTAAATATTTTTTATATGATTCAGATACTCCTAAAAAAAAAAAAATTCTTATTTACACAATGAAATGCTCAGTCAGGTTCTGAAGAAGCCATTTGCAGAAAACTAAAGATTTTACACAAATAGCAAAACTAAAGTAGCCTGGTTTCCTACAGATTTGTCCTCTGGCTTCTCTTTCCCTCCATGCTCCAGTAACCCCAGCTGTTCTCTCTGAAATCCAGCCTCCAGCCAGTACCTTACGCGATCTGCCTCGAGTGACTGGTGAGCCACTACTCCTGCACTAAGCGGCTGATACCAGGCTGGGTAAACCAGCTGAGCTCTGCTTTCCTTACCCCAGGCACTGATTTGAGGCATTTTTATGAACTTTTTAGGAATGTTAATTCTTATTCAAATTTGGCTGAAACTATCCAATTAGAATAGGATCTGCTGGGGGTGCAACAAGGGAGATAACTGACAGAATGCATAAGCCACATTTCCATAAGAAAAAAAAAAATTAAAAATCAAGTTACAAAAGTTACAATAGTCATAGTCAAGGTTCAAACTGAAAAAAAAGTAACTGCCACTGAATTCCCAATATGCAGCTCCTATACAACCATCATTAAGTTTCACATCAGGGAGCAGCTTAGGGGGTAAAAGTCGTCAGTGCTTTGGTACAAAGCATTTTATTCATATATTGATGAGTCAGTCATGAACAGGGTAAAAGAGAGGTTAGTAATTAAACAGCTCTGCTGCTTCCAGTACCTAACAGGCTGGAAGAAGCAATTGCAGGAGGAAACTTATTTCCTTTATTCACGTGTGTCTGTCTGTTTTACATCCTGAAACAGTGACAGTTGTTCTCAGAAACTCTGTTCAGAAGTATCATTACACCTTCTTAAGCAACATTTTTTTTTTCATTTCAAAGACTCAAAAAAGTTCAACTAGTGCAGTATTTTCAAGCAGGGTAGACTGTACACCTACCTTACCACAGGACACCTAAACTGAGAGACATCTGCCCTCCAGTGGAAAACGGAGGAATTTCATTTTTATTAACTACAAGCCTGACAATCTCACCTGGTGTAGATGAGCAACTTTCTACTAATTTAAGTCTAGCAAGAAAAAATTTTCTTGCTACTTTTTCAGCTACAGATAAGTATGATTATTAGCCACTGAACAAAAAGTGCCAAATATTAAAAAAGTTATAACAGATGTCATTTTCCTAAATGCATTGCATGCAGATGTGGTGGGTAAACCTTGGCAACAGGTCACTGTTGTTCTGTATTTCAGAACAAAAACTCTGTTCTTACAGTCTTTCAAATGGTAGTTACATAAATGTCTTTAAGACTGCTATAATAAGAATTCCTGGGAAAAACTGAAAACTGCCAAGCAACATGACTCCAAAATGCTGTTACTAAGTACTACTTAGTCTGCTTTACCAAAAAATACATTACGTTGTTAAAGTTAATTATACAGCCTTTCAGGCATCAAACATCTTGCAACTTAAGAAGTATTATATAAGCTGACTATAGAAATCCTGCATTAAACTTCTTTCTTTAAAGAAAGCTTACTCACCATGTAAATGATTACAAAGACTCTTGCTATGGGATACCGCCTTAGAAAGATTCCCAGCCGAATGCTACACAAGAGAAACAAAATGCACAAGTTAGCACTGAGCAATAAATTCCTGTTCCTTTGATTCCAATCACCACAAATTCATAAACATCAGCTGATGTTACATACGTGCCTTTGCTTCCACCTTGAATTTTACTTCATGCGTTCAAGACATTAAATGGAGGGAGAAAATTCAGAATTCAGACCATAAAACACGTTCTCCTAAGTTTTTCTGTTACATGCTAGGCTCAGAGTTGGTGAAAGGGAGTTGTACAGGTATTTTAAAACTCAGAAATATGCTATATATTTGTCAAATTTTGTTACTTGAGGAGCTGTCATGAATCTTTCAAAGATTTAAGCAACTTAAACCTTAGATTCCTTTTTAAGAACTGATAGATCACTACCATTCTTGTATTTCATTAGATGAAAAAGACATGGGTTTTCAGAGTTTACTCCTACAGTGCTACAAAGCATACTGCATTAGATGTGTGCTCAGCAACATCAGTTAAAAACCCCATGCGTGTACTGAAGTGAGTATGATACTGCCAAATGAAGTTTAGTAGCAAAACATCACATATATTAGGTCCCAATCATAGAAATTCTGATATTCTTCACAATGAAATTAAAGTACCATGGAAGCACAAAGGACTTTCTATCAAGGTACCATGCTTTCAAAGGATTAAAAAGTATTATTTAATTTTGTTTTCTATTGGTATTAGATTCAAGTTTTGGGCCAGACCTTTGTTAGGAATACTGACAATTAGCCTAACGGCTCAGAAAATAGATCAAAGCAAGTCTTTTGCTGGTTCCAGAATGATTTTTGTTTACTAAATCCTTGAAGAGATTATCCTTCAAGGTAAGCAGCTGCACTGGGTCAGAACCCAGAATCTTGTCTCCATCAGGATGCCTAAACAGGAGTAAAAGAATACATGTGATACTCCCTGTAAATGAATACATGCGTTACTCCCCACTACTACATTCTTACAGTGTTTATCTCTGACAGAGTCAAAACCTCTGAAAGTGAAAAAAGGTAGAATATGGGAATGAAAAAGGTTAGGGTGTTTTGTACATAATTTAGTGATTCTCTTGTATCAACATCTACGAGAGCATTGCTTAAATAATTGACTACAATTTGCAAAAGCCCAGGGATATTAATATCATAGGAAAGCACAAGTGAACTAGGTCAACATTTAGCAATTTATACCGTACAGTAGCTTCATTATTTTTTTATATTAACCTTCATAAAAGCAATTCAACGCAGAAGGTGCCACCTGAAAACTGCAAAAGCATTCCAGCAATTACAAAATACGTTCCCTTAGGACACTCTTACCTAAACTGATCTATACTGCTGGCAGCTTTGCGAACTCTCCCGTACATTCCTGCCATGTTAGTATCCATGTCACTAAACAGGACAGGAACGTTACGCATACGAGTACCTATTTGCAGGGAAAAGCAAAAAAATCTCATCAGTCTAAAACCAGCTAAGTTGTTAAGTAAAACAAATTGATAGCGTATAACAAAGATCTGTAAAAATAATATAAAAATAGCGATTAATCTGATCTGTTAGCATCATTTTACAGGGGATAGAGGAGTGTGTTTTGAGGGTAGGATTCTTGACAAACTTACAACCAAGTCAAATGTTTCTTCAACTTTGTATATTTTTAAGATTTATTTTAGTTTACTAGATGGACATCTTGGTATTCAAGTCTGTCATGTAATAACAGTTCTCTTATTAGGTGTATAAAATGATGGGTTTGATACTGTCACTGTTTCTCCATTTGTTTTTATTTCTCATACAGTAAAACTTTGATGGCATTCCTGATACTAAATGGTATATTCCAAACATTTCTACTTTATTTATTTTTTTACTATGTATCAATTTTATTAAAAGAAAATTTTCTCAGGTATTGTTGTCTTTGCACAGCTAAACTTAAGCTTACTGGAAGTTATCTAAAAACAAGCTAAAATTAAATATATTTCAAATCTGCCAGTACTCCAGCCTTATTTTTTTAAAAGTCTTTCATAAGCAGAGAAACAAAAGTCCGGATTGTCATTTTACACCTCTTACTAATTGTCCATTGCTCTCCAAGTTACTTCCTATATATACAAAATTACAAACTTTGACTTTGAAAAGTAACATCTCAAAACCATGGATCAACTGCTGAGATTCTCCTAGAGATACAAATGATTGCTATGCAGTACAGACAAATCAACCTCAGCAGAACTACCATATTTTAAACTGCTTTTCAAGAAAAGCAGCAAGCAAGGAGGAAACTGATTTCAACTAGAATTCTGATCAAGTCTCAAAAGTAAGTATTCCAATCTTGCTCACCTCCCAAACCCTTTTTACAAGAGAAGACTTATATCTGGCTTCTGACATTCAGTTTAAAACCCAAAAGACAGACTTATTTGCACCTGTGACAGGATTTGTAAATATGATTGTTCCGACAGTGCCACAGCATTGAGAATTAAAGATGAAATTGGCTTTATTAAGTTTACTTAAAGTAATGTACATATAAAAAAGAGCTTCTACTTAACTATTTTTTTTTTATGAGACTGGCTGCTGTTGACAACATCTCTGGCATAAGCTGAATACTTTCAGCACTTTTTTTCCTTATCAACTCAGACTTTCAGGAAAAGGTATCAGGAAATATAAAAGCCTGAACTGCAGAAAGAACAGAATTTGCAGTGTTATGATTCCTTATTTACCTTCAGCACCATCAATGCCTGCCATATTAATGGAAGGTCCATTAGCACTAGTGCCTTGGACAGCCTTCAACTGTTGCTCAAGTCGTTCCAGTTGATAGACAAGTGAGTTTTTCTCTGTGCTCAGGCTCTCTAACATAGTTTGCTTCTGAATTAGTGTTTCCGTCAGCTGATGAAGCCGATTTTCTAATTCTGTCTGACTACTACTGCTTAGAGCCTTGTTTGTGAGCTAAAAACAAAGCAAAGAAAAAAAAAAAATCAGATTAAATTCAAAGTCTGACTAACTGATATATTACGAAACTCTAAAAATCTAAGCCCTCCAAGAACCAAGTTATCCCATCACAGATTTTTTTACAGGATAATACTATAAAAATGATCACCAGTGATCACAATAAAGAAGAAACTTAATGTTGACAGTTGCTAAAACAAGATTTTACATGACACAAGAAACTATCTAAAAACATATTCCTAAGTTTTCTACTTCTAATCATATGAACATTTCTGTATAATCGTAAGTTTGATCACAAAATTCAATGCTATGCCTCACAGCTGAGTTTAAATGGTAGGCATGACAACAGCAAGATAATCCAGTCTGACTATCATACTTGCAACTTCACAAAACAAGTGTGTATGTAAAGTGTTTTCAAGTGAGGAAGGAAAAACTCAGTACAAACCAGGAGAACCTGATGCCATTCTACAGGAAAGCTCGAATGAAAATGGTGAAAATGCAGAATACGCTGCAGGAGGATTGAGGAGCACTGAGGCAGAAAACATGATTGTACTAGCAAATAGAAACTGCAAGGACAGCAAATGAAGACATGGATCATGTAATTCAATTTGCAGAAAATATTTAAAGCAAATGGGAATCCCCAGATGAGCCATATGTGCAATAGCTCATCTATTCACTACAGTCTTGGACTGCTGCCACTTGACGCATCATATACCACAAAGATGTAGCTTCAATGATGAAAAAACATAATCATCTGGAGCCAGAGGCAGTGAGATATCAAAACCACAAATCAGATGCATGCACCAGGGCAAGTGCAGATAGTCCTAAAGCCAGCATTACCAGAAGAATCATCTGCCAACAGGCTCAAGAAATTGGTATCACAACACAACACTTTCCAAATCTTCTGACAGTCCCACTGCACAGCTGACGACACTTGACTCTAGACTATAAATTTCTCTACATATAGACTACTTTTCAGTACGCTAATATAATTTACACAAAACAAGGCCTATGCTTTCATGCTGCCCGAGAAGACTGTAGGAGCTGGCAAGTATCAGAAGGTTCCAAAAGGCATTAGCCTGATTCAAAGAAAATAGGTCCATAAATATATTGGCGGGACTTAGTAGTGACTTAAAACACTGATGTCCCTAATTCAACTGCTGATGCTGAATGAGTACGAGGGAGTGAAGAAAGCAGCCAGGCTCACATGCTGGCCCCATTGCCACTGGTAGAGCCTTTATGTTTAAGTTTAATCAAATTAATAGTTCTCATCACTGTTTTCATAATTGAAGGTGACAAAGTTAGTTTCTATACACACACAGTACCTGATTTCTGAGCTTCTGAATTTCTTCCTCTCTGTCTTTTACTCTGCTTTGCAAAGTATTCTTTGTTCGATACAATTCTTCTTCAGTATAATGGAGTTCCTGCAAAATTTATCACATTCACAAATAAAAGATTTTATACGTATATGTACTTCCAGAGACATTTTCTTATCTAGAGTTTCAGAATAGAACACGAGAAGACAATATGCTGAAATCAAATATAAACTGAAATTTAATCTTCGTTAAATGTCTGGCTAGGATGGGAATGAGGGGGGAAAAAAAAAAAAGAGAGAGTGCCGAGTATGAAGACACAACCTACAAGATGTATCAAATTCTTTTGTGGAGACTGACCTAATATAAATACTAATCCAGACTAGTTTACCAAGAGTCACCCAATTTCATTAAGACTGTGATTTATCTTCCTTATACTTTCAATGTTTATTTTATTGCTATCTTGAAACAATGTCAATGATGAAACTTAAACAATTAGGAAATGCCTTGATGGGGAATCTGTATTCCTAAAATAAACCCATCAATCCAACATACCAGTTCTTATAAGTGCTTAAAATCCTTTGGCCTATCTATCTAAAATTCTGTATGACACACATCTTCCTTTAAAATTTAGGATAAAGTAACACAACAGATGTGAAAGGGGAAGGAATATTAGTAGGAGACAGCTTACTAAGCAGTAAACCTAACCATAAATTTTGTTATTCCCATGGTTTAGCGTCTATTTTAACTCTGACTTCAAGACCTGTCATGCTTATCTTTTAAAATAAGACAGTCTTCAAATCACTGTATCACTTCAACTGTCAGTTGCTACAGAAAACAGATAATCTTATTCTCCCTTCAACCCACCAGATGTACAAGAAATAACACCTCTACTTATGTTCCATCTTCAGTCTCAGAAACCTTATGGCACTAGTTAAAGGCATTCCCAGATAGAACAGATCATAATTGTATTAAGTATCAATGCACACAATTACTTTAAAAGCAAGTGCAAATGTGTGTCATCAAAAGGAATACCTCAGTTTCTATAATAACTGATAATGTTGGGTTTGGGTTTTTTTTTTAATTCACCTGACTTTTTCCATATGTAGTATTGACTTAAAATACACCTCTCAGAAGGGCAGGAGTAACAAAATACACTCTACCATCTGCTTTGATACAATAAACATCAGCTATCCATCAAGAACAGACCTCAACTTCTGCCTTTTAATTAGTTCAAGCTGCTAGCATCTCATTAAAATGTAATTTCTGGAAGGACATATAATCCTAGAAGATAAATTGTTCTTAGCAGATAGAGTGTACTCTCCTGCTTTCCTCATTATTAATTCTCTTTACATGAGCTTTTTCTTACAGAGAAATTTTTTAATAGGATGCAAAGCATTTGTCTGATTCCTACTGAATAGTAAGCTTGTTCACATGAAAGGTGAGTTTTCCTGTTTCCCCCCCTTTTTAGCACAAAACTGCTTAAATCAAAGGGGAGTTTACTTAAAAAGATAACACAATATGACAAAATTCATTAATATAATTTTATCACCAATTTGATTGAGCAGTTTGGAAGTAACATTTAGATTCAGAACTGAGCAACAAGTGGATTAAAAAAAAATAAATCTACAAACTGGTACTAAAATAACATTGGTTTATGAGCTAAATCTTATGTAGTAATTGAGCACAGGAAGTTGCACAGTAATCATTTTTAGTATTTGAATTTCCTGATGTAAGTACCAGTTACAGATGTTACTATATTCCTATTGTTTGGTTGTTCCCCTGCTGAATAAAATTCAGGATCATGATCAATTTTGTGCACTCCCTAGGGTCACGTTTATTCTTTAACAAATCAGTGAGATCTCTTTTTATCAGGAGTATCCAGAAGGCCCTGTCCATCGCTTAGTACTGCTTGTGCTTTGTTTGGCCTAGCGACATCCATTAAGCATTTGGGGATTTCTTTGGCATACTAGACAAAAAAATAACCTCAGTACTGGATAAGCTACTCTCTTATTAAGCCAAATGCTTTACTGATGACACCACGAGGCTTAAAATAAGATCAGTGAACTTTCAAAAATTCTGTACCTGTTTTTGCCGTTCTAGTTCAGCTTCTGCCTCTTGCTTGGCCATTTTTTGTGCCGCTAACTGCTCTTGTAGGTCTTGAAACTGCTCTCTCACTGACTCAGCTTCACTTACCTGCTGAGTCTCCACATCCTGAAATGAAATATTACCATTTCACTAACGTTCAAACAACACTGCAATCTGTCATAGGTAACAGCAAAAAAAAAGTCGTATCAGCAATATTGGTTCAAAGGAAAGTGAAGGTGAGGGTGTACTGAATAAATGACACTTGGTCATTTTATACAGAATACTTTTACTAACATAGTAATAAAATAAATGCATTTTGTGAACATAAAAAGCCTCCGCTTTTTTCTTTCTACAGGATAAAACTGTGTAAAGTGGGTTTCCGTGCAACTGCTGGGTTGAGCCAATTATGCCAGCAGATGACTGATTACAGTTGCTTCAAGGATTAGTAGTAGCCCTTGCAGAAAAGGATATAGGTGATCTCTACAGAAATCACTATGCTTGTTTGGAAAGAAACGCTTCCCTCAAAGGGTGCACACAGTAGTGAGGGAAGAGAGAAGTGGTACTGCAGTACTACTTCCACCACGAGCTGAAAGAAACTGGGTATTCAATAGGCACTTGTCTCACCTTGAGCAAAAGTTGGCTTATTTTAATATTAGGTCAAATAACCACTAGAAGCAACAGCCCTAAAGTATTCAAGAAAAGTCCTTTGTGCACATGCTTAACTACAAATACATGGGTACATAAATCATAGTTACCTGCAACTCTATTCTCAACTGTTGCATTTGTCCCATTAGTTTTTGTATTTCTTCTCTCTGAGTGTCTCGCTCGTGTCTCAGTTCTTCTAGTTCCATTGTGCTTGCAGTATTGCTATCCAGGCCTTCAATACCAGAGCCTTCTTTTAAGCTGTTTATCAACTTTTCTTTAGACTGAAATAATAAATCAATATATTATATATGGCAGTAATTAACAAGTGCTCCACTAGAATATGCCAAAATGACTTTGCTCTAAAATTCAAATGTGGACATACAGTAAAAGAACTGCCTTTATCTGTTCTTTTAGCCAAGCTATTATTAACTCTACACATTTTAAAATGACAATGTTTCCCTACTGATATTTTCTCTGATTTCCTGTATGCCATGAGACTGGATTTACTGGAAGGCTATGTTTGCTGAGGAGCAGTCCAGCTTTTCTCTTTAGAAGTGCCTGGAATGTTAAACATGTCATGGGTAACAATTTTGGCTTTCCAGCTACCATAAGAAAGAAAATGGACACTAACAGACAGTAAAGACAAAACTGACCCCGTTCCAATCCATCCTTTCTCCTGCCAACAAGGCCAAGTAAGAAACAAATACAGCAATAACTCTTCTGGGAAAGAGGATGAACTATTTTATTCAGAGTCAACCTAATGTTAGCTTGACATTAAATTCTGATCTCATGTTTTTGTATTTATCACAATGATTTAAAACTTGTCCTTGGATATCACACTAAATTAACTATTCTAAACAGAGACCTTTACCTTCAACATTTTGCTAACCTTTATAAACAAGACTCAAACTGACCATGTTTGGACTTGGTATCTTTGACAGTTTAAGTAGTATAGAACTTACAGAACTCTGCACAAAATACCCGATTTTGCCATTGTTTATATAATGTTGATCACATACAACCTTTCATAATATATAAAAATTTTTTTTTGGGGTTACACATAAGTATCCATTATATGATATGCTTCACCCTCGAGAATAGAGCAATATTCTTGACTCAAGACTACTGGGTGGGTAACAAATTGTAGGCTATATCTATTTATCTATTTGCCCAAGATTGGACTCTTGAATGCGGAACACATTGACAGATGTTGCACAGTAAGTGCAATTGGTTGACTTGGATTTTTCTTTAAGTTCAGGACCTGAACTTCCATTTCAATTACCTAACTCAAGCTGTAAACTCAAATTTACAAAATGCAGACTGGTAGCTGTTCTGTATAGGTATCATCATAGATATGCCCCAAAAGATATTACAGGTCACATGAAAAAAAACACGAATTAGATCATTTGAAGCATAATACCTTATAAAAGTGTCCAAATCAAACAGGACTTGTTTACAGAAATGCTTACCTGTAGTATGCGAGTAGCTTTCTGTTTATAGTCTGTCAGTTCCTGCTTTGCAGATTCTAGATGGTTTTTAGTTACTTTGACTTGCTGCTGAAGCTCATCAGCTCGCCTCTTTTCATCTAAATACTTTTTTTCTGCTACGGTTATCCCTTCTGCCAAGCTCTGACGTTCTGCTTCCATTTTACTTAGACGAGCCGCAAACTCATTCTATTAGCAATAAAGAAACAATATTTTGTGTTTAAACACAGTCTCAACTTTAACCTAGAAAGGAAAAAAGAAAGTTTAAAAGCAACTACACATGACACAACACCTCACATCTATCACCTCCATCTTAAAGATGCGTTAGTGCTATGTGGAAAGAAATCCTGCTTGCTTAAACAAGTGCTAAATGTCAGTAAAAATATGCACTTCTTTCCGTCAGCAGAAATAGTGAGGGAATAACAATCTTCCCATTATTCATGTTTAGTTGGTAAAGAAAAAGCAAGCTTTCCCCTCAAAAAAATATTATCAAATGCAGTCTGCCGTATTTTGATGTACTTTAAAAAAAACGCAGACAGATGCTGATGAAGATTTTCAAAGATACTATTATACATAACAAAGGCCAAACTAAGTGTGAAAAGCAGGCTCTAGCAATGAGGTACTCACATCTTTACCACAGAAGTGATCATCCAGCTTAATATGCTTAAGGTTACATATTAAAATAGCATAACAATTTGTTGTGTAACAACATAGCATGGAAAATTGATTACTGATTTAGTTTTAAAACATGTTTTAACATTAAAGTTAGTATGGAAAAAAACGGCAAAAAGTGTCAGAATTAATCCTCAAAAACTTTTACTCAAAAAGCTTTCAAAATAACATATAAAAAGTAAACTAGTGTCACAAGGATACTTGGTGCAACAGACAGCACATCCTTCCAAACACTTAGTACCCTGCATAGGAACTGAAGTCAAGGGGAAGAGAGAGCAGTTGGAACCTCACAGATTTGATCTCAAAAGTAGAGTCTGAAACTCTTTCTCACTCTCCATGTCTAACCTGCATTTGTTTGTAACTTTCTTGCTCTCGCTTGAGCACGGAGTCTGCATCCCGCAGCCTCTCTTGAAGAGTTTGAAGGGCTTGATTTTGCAAACTGCTCCCTTCGCTGTGGTCTTGTATTATCCTGAAAGAGTGAGATACATATTAAATAAAAAAAGAAGCCTAGTGTGATTTTCAGGTAGAAATATGACTATCTGGTTTTCAGAACAGCTTTGAAAATTTACCCAGTAAATGACTGAATATGGCTGGCTACAGGCGTGAGGCCTGGAGTTAATGACTCATGCATCTCTTCCCCGACCTATATTCTGGAGTATCCAATTGCCAACTCATATCTCAGCACTAAGGTAAGTCAAAGTATTCATATTTGTGGATAAGCAAAAGTATTTTTCAAACAAAAACATTTTTATTGATATCTTCAGCTTCAGGCCTCTGACACAAACACTTTATATAAAATGGATCTCAGTAATCAGGTGACAATTGCCCCTATTTAATACTCATTTGAGCCGTTCCCACTGCCAGCTATGATACAGTGGGCTCAGAGCAAACTTAATCCTCATTTCAAATCTTGATACAATCCTTTTCCCCATTAGTTTATTCACTTTTATTCTTAAAGAAACTAAGTTATCTACCTTGAATTGTCAAACCTATTACTATTTGCAGAATTATGAAGTATGTAATTATGAAGTACCGTGATTTTTCACTCTGCAATGCTTCCAATGCTTCTGTCCGGGCACTTAAGAGCAGATCAGCTTCTTGCAATCGTACTTTCAGCACAGCTAGCTGTGAATCCTTGGCACCAACAGCTTCTGTCAGATCATCCACTTGAGCTCGAAGTTCTCTGACCATCCTGTCACTCTTTGAATGGTCAACGTTCCACTTCTCGACCCTTTCCTGGGATTTGTTCAATTCTACAAAATAAGAATTTTCCTTAAAGTTTATAAAAGTACGTATTTCAACGCCTTGTAAACGGTCAGGATGCACACATCACATTTCTTAAAGGAAGCGATTAAATACAACCAAGTTGAAGTAACACTGAAACTTTATGAACAAATTCCAGACTGTCTGTCAGAATACGACCCATAAAATTTTGCTGATAATCTCAAAACAAGGCATTTCATTCCGTGCCACATTGCAGTGGATGAATTTTACCTGCCCCACCCCTTGCAATGGACTACTGGTGAATAGCCCTGTGCAAGCAAGCCTTTGGAAACCTCTGCATAAAGCACCCTGTTCAACTCAACGTGACAATAAGCTCAACCTAAAAAACAGCAGAATACACCAGTGTTGAAATAAAGCCCAACTACTTACTGAGGCTTCTGTTTTTAATCAAAAATCACATAATAAGCTTCAATGGAAATTAAAATTCTCTGGCTCCTACAGCTACTTTGAAAAAAATGTGGTCCCTCAGTTGTATGCCTAACAGGGGCAGTTTGCTTTGTGTTTAATCATTTGTTTTTATATTCACAATGTTTATATTTGGCATTTCATTTGGTTTTGAGAAAGCTAGTGAAGTCATACAAAACCACTAAATTTTTTATCTTTACTGTCAGTTTCAAGTCATCAGGTTATAGCTTACAGCCAGAAAGTGGTCAGATTTTAAAGTACTTAAAGGAATTTACTCACTGAAAAAATTAAGTATTTTTCAATGATCTTTAAGAAGCAGGAAAAATATTTTAGTACTGTTAACATTTGCTAAAACAGTTTTAATAAGATGTAAGTTTTGGAACTAAGTTGATCACATCATTTTAATCAATATTTGTTATCACCTTTGTAGTTGAACAAGACTTTTAGTTTCTTCCAGCTCGTTGTTCTGAAAACAATAATAATTTTGCTTGGTAAGTCATATATGCAAATTTAACTAGAAAGACTTTATTAGAAATACAAAACACTAATACAGAAATAGCATTCTCTTCTAGTTCACTAGCATTTTAGTAATGTGTTACACTTTAGTTTCCAAAGCACAGTACCTTCTTGTGTTTCTTTGGACCTCTGAATTAATGAAGCTATTTCCTGATTTAAAGACTGAACTTCATTCCGTAGCAGCTGATTCTCCAGGCGAAGATTGGATAGCTCATGTGATTTGAAATCCTCATTAGCTGAAAGGTTAGGATTAGTTACTACACTTAGTGATGAATCCTTCACGCCATCCCCTTGTGCTCCCAGTGCTCCCAGTCCAGAGTCTGAACTGTCTGGAGTTTCTGTACAGAGAGATGCAAGTTAGAATTAATATATGTATTTGTAAGTTGCCTTGACAGAAACTGCAACTCTACATTCTGCATCAGTGTTTAAGCGCATAATGTAAAAATTTTAAAAGCAAAAAACCATCAGAATAACTTATGTTGAAACGGAATATGGAGATGCTTCTCCCAAGAGACTTGCACAAAATAGAACTATTATACAGTATACATGCATCATGCAGTGTTTTTGTTAATGCCGCAAGGCAAGACATGAAAATTATAAAATTTCTTATTACATTAATGTCAAATTTAGGATTTCAATAGTAATACTTTTTTATTACTATGCTGCCCAGAGACGTCTTCAGAAGGTGAGAGCACAACAGAAGAGATTGAATATACACAGCAGCTAACCAGGGAAACTTTTACTACAAGTTCATTCTGGTTTTCCATTAATATTTTTGATTTCAAGGATGTAAATTTTATTTTAAAAAATCTTTTCAGATGACTATACTTAGTCATTTTGATATCAAATACGTAGCTCAGCCACATAGCTACATATTGTAGTTATCTTTAAGCAAAGAAGCATTTTAAGAATAATTTCAGTCAAAAAATCATCTGATAATTCTGCATTAATAATTCTCTCAAAATATTTTTCTCAGAAGCACTTTTAATATGAGAAATTGAGTTGCAGTGATTTGAAGAAGCGTGATATTTCCTTTCTCTAATGGAAAAATAAGGTAGGTATAGTCTGTCAAACTGTTAAAAGCTTTCTGCCAATACAAACTGTAGTCCTCTAGATTATGGAAACAAAGGTACAGATTTTTCTTTTTTTTTTTTTTTTTTTAAGAATCTTAGAACCTCAGTGTAAACAGCAAGGAAGCTTCTAGCAGTAGTCTGAATAGTTCCTTACATGGAAAGAGGATCCAACAGCCTTCCCTCATCATGAATAAACACACAGAGAGCATCCTGAATTAATACTGTGAAATTGATATACCCACTGTAACAGTCTTGATTCCAACATGCAGATAGTTGAAAGCTTTTCAGCAGTGTTAAGATAAAACAACATAGCACACGAGCAAACAAGCAGGCAACCCAAAAAAATATTGCTTCTGAATTTAGTGTATCCCAGATTAGTAACTGCTGAAAATCCACAGGGACAGAATGCAACTAATTCCAAGTAAGACTGCAGTTCAGCTGTCACAATGTTATTTACTTCACCCTGTGGTCACCAACCAACATGCTCCTCCTTCCTTGGTACCACTGCAACAGCTCCTATCACCCAGAGCCCAGGAAGATGGGGCAGATTGTTAATTCTGAACAACACACTGAAAAGTAGCAGCAGGGACAGCAGCATTTCTTCCGCATTTTCTCAAACTCCTTTCCTATTTAAATGGTTCTAAGAAGTGTAATTTCTTTCCTTTTGATTTATACAATTTCCAAATTATCAGACAATTTATCCCCATTCCTTTGTCTGGAAAACTCCATAGACTAACGATGCTAATGAAGCAAAACATTAGTCTTTTATAGCACATATTAGATTATATCCATGGCAATGTGCAAAGTATAACATTAATTGGTCTTGTCTATAGCTAACGTGTCATAAGCTACTTCAACCAAACAGAACATTTAAATGATACAGATATATTTATACAATCAACTCTGAAACTAGCATGCTCAAACCCCATGTTGTAATTGTGTGCTTCCTCGTTTGGCAGCTCCACAATGTAAACTCCACTCAAAAATCCTCAGAAGAAAATTCAACATGCCACACTGAGCAAAACAAATATGTTCCTTAAACACCAATCAGCAAGGCCATGTAGCCTTGTTGGTTACAGCCTGTTAGCCAGGTCTAACATATCTGAATTATTATTAAACCCTACTGAAAAGTTACTGACACAGAAATACAAATACATTCACATCTTTAGAAATCATCCCTTTTTGCATCCAAAACTTTTCAGCATATTTAATATAGTAAGTAAAAAATTGTAATTTACAATGTTTTACATGCTCAGAATACTGAACAAACAATAAAGTACTTTAACTACATTATTAAGAAATAATATAATAATTTGCTTCAATTTTATAGAATAAACAACAGCAAAGTGGCACAGGAACAGCAAGGACCGGGTATAGACTGGACATTTTGACAGAGAACACAAGTTGTTCCTGACACGTCCCAGCCACACTCTCCTCTGCCCCAACTTTTGATCATCTGACCTGGAGGCTCTTTGAGGTGTCTGGATTCAGACTGCAATAATGAACTGCTTCTGGCAAACCCAAAGGCTTTATCTATCTAGCTCTCTCCCACCTGTACCTCTGCAGCAGCCTATTCACATCCAACTTCCCACTCTGCAGGATAAGCAAGTTTACCAGCATATCCCTCTTCCATGGTGGAATGAAGAAAACCTTGTATCACCCCACATGCTGCACTGGGCAACACCCAACATCATCTACGAGCCCATGAAAGTCACTCAATCTCCTATGTAGCAACAATAGGTAAGTGTCCCTGAGTGATCAAACAAATGCAGCAGCACCTCTGCTTCTAACTGGGGCTGCATGGGGGCTGATGAAGGGTTAGGTCATAGCTCAGGGAAGTCACAGTGGGCAGTAGCAATGAGGCAGACTGAGAACATAAAATATTTAGGTACTAGTTATGCAGCTTGACAAAACAGCATGGTATCTAAGAATACCCCAGTGATGAAAAAATGTGAAGGACCCTCCTGTACTCCATACATTTGACATACTATCACTAAATGTTTCATGAAGTGACAATAAATCCATTACCTAGCCTTACCCTAGACATACTTGGGTTTTAAATATCTCTAGGTTCAATACTATTTAACTACCATTGCCTTGGCTCCTCATGGAATTATCTTCAGTAGTTTTTGCACTCTGTGTACTGGTAGACACAGAACTAATGCTTGAAGTCCTAGAGTGATTTTGAAGAACAGGTGCCTTGCTCTTCTCTTTTTTAGAGTCCATCCTTCCGTTAGGCTCCTTCTCTGAACTATTGAGAAAATCAAACAGCAATTCATCATCAGGTTCCGACTTTTTTCTTCTCACAAAATGTGAGGCAGCTCTGGGTGTGGAAACACTTTCTACTGGAGAAGCAACCTCCGAAGATGTCCTACGTGCTGGTTTAACATTTGCTGTTCCTGCTAGGATTGTTGCCTTTTGATGTTTAATATTATCAGCTGCTGAGGAGATGTAAGCTGCTTTGGATGATGTCTGGTATTTCAGGTCTCCAGTATACTGGCGCAATTCCGAATATTCATTGGCAGAGTCCAAATTCTTATTATCATAAACTGCACTGCTTGCTGTGTCTTTTTTGCTCAGAGCTGATGCTGCTCCTTGATCAACTCTGTTGAGTAGATCCTCTGCCTTTCCAGCGAGATCAGCAAGCCAAGACATGATGGATGGCTGTTGATAAACTCTATAAAATTAAGATTTCGGGACCATATGCTGCAAAAGACATAGAATTATTACAAATCAGACTGGTGGTGGTAAGGCAAGATGTATGGGTTACCTAAACAACTGTTGCGTTACACTATTAGTGCTGTAATTATCTTCATACTTTTCTCCTACTCACTCGGTATTTTGCTGTTTTGGTAACTGATGGAGGAAAGCAGACAAAACCAAGGCTTAGCTAGCAGACCATCATATCTGTTTCTGGCATTAGCACCTGCTACAGAGCATCCAGCCTGCTAATCAATCTGCAACAACAGAAAATAAAGTCTTCTTGCACCTGACAAAACCAAACTTAGTTGGGGGAGGAAAAGTGGCCAGGTGCTTATTACAGGAACAGATAATGACAAAGCCTTAGAAGTCTGGCCTGCAGATTCATAACCTGGATCAGACAGAGGAACTTCTTCGCAACTTTGCAGACTGCTGTCCCTTCTGTGACACCAAGACGGGGGGGAGGGGGGATACTTCCACTGGCACCAAGGGCCTGCGAGACCACACTGGCGACGTGCGCCTCTACCCCAGCTCCCGGGGAGGGCTCCTTCACCCCGGGGCGGGCTTGGGGACGGTCCCTTGTCCGAGCACAGCCAGAGCGGGAGGGGGGAAGCGCCGGGTCAGGGGAGACCGGGCGGGAGGGCGATGCTCAGGGTGGCCGCTACCTCCCCCCCCCCCCCCCCCAACACCACCTTCGCGCCCAGCCCTGCCCCGGGCCTCCCCGCCAACCCCACCCGGCGGCTCTCGGGAGCGGCGGAGGCCTCAGCACAGCCCGGCCTCACCTCCTCCCAGCGCAGGGGGAAGGGGGAAGGAGGCGACGGTCACGGCGAACACCTGGATCGGGCCCGGCGGCGCTACCCCATCTTCCGGCAGACGTGGCTGCCTTCCGGGACGCAGTGCGCAGGCGCAGGCGGCGACGACGGGGTGAGGGGGGGGGGGTGTGTGTGGGCGGGTGCGTGAGGTGGCAACGGCGCGCCAATCCCCGCCCACCCCCGCGGGACCACGCCCCCCGCCCGCCCCGCCCGCCCGGCAACGGCCCGCCCTGAGGGACGCGGCGCCGGCGCTGACGGTCCCTCCGCGTCTGCGGTGTGGGGACAGGAGGGGCTGCGGCCCCGCACGGGCAGGCGTCGCGGAGGGTGTTCGCTGTGGCTGTTAGAAACATCCGCGAGTGGTTTTGCCTTTCCTGGCGCGGGGTTCAAGGATGACGGCTGACAAGTGGCTGCTTGACCTGGCAGAAACTCTCGCTGCCTCTGCCCAGAAATGGCGGGTGACCCGTTCAGGGTGCCTCTGGGTGCGCTCCGGGCCTGGGAAGCCCTTCTTGTCTCTGCTCCCCAGCTTGGGATGTCAAGACCGTTGTTCAGGCCCACTGGAAAAAAACACCTTGGCCTTGATATTGCCAATAAATTACAGGAATTCTGACCAGAAGAAACGACATGGGCCATTTGTATTCTGTTCTCCACAGCCTGGGGGAAGATGTGAAGGGAAAATGACCTGATAGTCAAGGGCAACTGTAAGATACCAAGGCGCGTGGGACACTGCCCCTCCTCAATATGACACACACACACCCTGCCCTGCACAACAAATACAAATAACTAAAGGTGTCCTTTCAACCTCCTGGATTCATAAAACTTTTATCAGCTTTAACATCCAGGCTCACCCTTACCCTGTTGCAACAATCCCTCCATACATTTGTCCTGTATGGTAACACTAATATTGCCTTGTTTCTACAGAAAACACTTGAAAGGTGCTGTGCAAGCAAAGGTGACTTACTTGCGTAACAGTTAAATATACTGATGTCTTAAAATTTTTTCGAATTAAGTTCACATAAGGTATCATGACTAGTCTTAGAAGAGACATCAGCTGAGAATATCCTGATACTAGTAAAGAAGGAATCTTAGCTCTAAAGCCCTCATTTTTTCAGTCTTCGGTTTTGATTCCACAAAAACTCTCAGGATTTTCTGAGGCCATCTTCTGATGACTAAGTGGCCTATTTTCTTTTTCAAAGCCCCATGATTTAGAGGTTTCTATGACAAAAAAAAAGGGAACTTGCACACACTGAAACCAAGGGGCTTGGCATAAAGAACGTGCCCTGCACTTTTTGGATAGATTTGCACTATTGGGCAAGTTTTGCCTCAGCCCAAAGAAGAAAAAAAAATACTTTAAAAATTACTCTTGTTAAGTGAAAACTACTAATGTCCTGCAAGGAATAAAATACTGCTCCAACAGTAAGTGATACTTACCAATATTTATTATCATTAATTATATAAAATGAACATTCAGGAAGAAGGAAGGATTCTGATTTTTCTAACAGGTAAACAGGAGACTTTTACTATGGCTTTGCGTGTATGGGATTGAAGTAAACAGCAAGGAACTTCTAGCTAATTTCAGAACAGTTTTTATAGCAGGTTAAGTAGAAAAGAATGCTGCTCCTGTGATGTTTCATGCGTCTTGAAGTTACTGTACTCATTAGCTCAAAGGAGAAATGGTGCCCCAGTCATCTATTTTGCACATTAAGCACATGATGCAAAGAAGAAAAAACATTTTGTGGAAGGCTGTCTCGCAACTTCAGTTATCTGACAGGTCAGCTAGGGCTGGTCAGCTAAGGTTGGAAGAGATAGTTTCAGAAATATGGCTTATGTCACAGGCAAAAGAATAAGAATGGATCTTCTTTGACTATTGCTCCAGTCCTAAAAGCAAATGTATAATACAGCAAATTCCCTTGACAAAAGGAACTTCACATTTACTTAACAAATAAGTCCACTCTGACAGAGACAGTATCTTCAGTAATTTTAAGTCACTGTTTCAAGTCAAAACCTTTTGGTTGATGTCAGATTTATGTGTGAGAGCTCAAGATCCCTCTCACATTCTTGTACATACACATTTTACTATCTAGACTCTCAGATGAGGTGTTGGAGTGAAGACATTTGGCGAGCACTGTTTAGAGGGGCTCCCACACTGTGGATGTCCCCATACTTGTGACTGTAACTTCTTTCCCTCTCATCATCTGTGACTCGGTGTCTCAAACCCGCAGTACTTGAACTCTTTCAAACTTTATGGCTGTCACCTCTTTTCTGTAAATGTTTATTCTTAGTAAGGATAGCTGTTAAAGTGTACGTTATATTAGGTTAGGGTTTGTTGTTGTTCTTTCTTCCACCTTCCCTCTCTGTTTGTTTCCACAAACAATCTTCTAGACCAACGTATTGCAACTAAACACTATACTTTCTCCGTGGAGGACTTCTACTCATGCTTGAGGTACCAGCAAGAATGTGAATGAAGACAAAACTTACAGCTCCCGCTGCTTCAGATCCTTTTCTTTTGAGGACCTGTTCTCTTCCTGAGATTCCGATTATAATCCTGGATGCATGGTTCGTGGTCTACATCCACATTTCCCCAGAACACTAGATGTAACCTTCTCAGATCACACAATTATTCTCTGGTTAAGTTCACAGGTACGCTGAATGTTATCAAATACCCTCCTCTGGTTTACAGAAGTTTCCTTACATCTCATCAAGGGAATCCTCTTTTTGTGGGAAACCCACAAGGTTTGGGAAGATCATGGAGAGCTCTTGTGTAGGACAAAGGCTTCAAAATGTTTGTCGACGGATATGAATGATCAATTATCATTGGGCCTCATTAGGACTCAAACCCAAGGAGGAGACATCAGTCCTGCTGCCTATTCGGAACATATGGCAGAAGTACTGGCATGACTTAACAGAAAATCCATCCTGCCTCATGACAGATTAAACAACATACTGGAAATAATAAACCAAATGAATCCATAACCTTCAACTTCTACATCATGTAATTCAGCTGCACATAATCATAATTTCAATTAATGTGAATATATCACCTTCTCGGACACTAAGAAATAAAGAGTTCAGGACCCTACACAAGTCCAAAAAAATGTAGGCATCTTCTCTTCACATAATGTCACAGAATTATAGAATGCTTTGGGTTGGAAGGGACATTAAGGATCATCTAGTTCCAATCCCCTTGCCATGGGCAGGGACACCTTCCACTAGACCAGGTTGCTCAAAGCCCCGTCCAGCCTGGCCTTGAACCCTTCCAGGGAGGGGGAGCCACAACCTCTCTCTAGGTAAGATGTTCCAGTGTCTCACCACCCTCCCACTGAAGAATATTTAAAACTTTAGCAACAAATGCCACCAGTGTGGAATGGGAAGCTCATCTAGACCACTCATGTTAATCATAACGTCCTAGAGCTAAAGGCATTTGTGGTATATGGCAGGATTGTTTTTAAGTGTTATAGTACCATCTGTTCAGATTTCAACAGGCAATGGTACAATTAATTTTCATGTAAACCAGTAAGAAAGAGGAGAGGTTTTTAAGAGATTCTATTAATTACAAACTAATTCTAGTTTTATTCCACTTGTTTGGTATTCGAAACACATTACAGATCCCCTCAGTGGAAAATTCACAGGTGATCGTGAATATTTGAAATATTAGATCACTGAAGACTAAAGAGACATGAACAGATCTATTCCAGATGTTGGAAAGAAACAAGAAGGGCCAAAGCCAATGTCCTAGGTTATCTGTTTTTTTACAGAGAGGATACAGATAAAGCATATTCCAATCCAGAAAATATGTAACTGCATCACTGAATCTAACAAGTTTTTCTCTGCATTGGTTAGCATCTGAAAACCTTTTTACGAAATATACCCATGGTAGAGATACACAAGCAGCAAGTGGAATTCCACATGCATTTTAACATGTCCTATTCCACTCTACAAGCATTGCGTGGCGCTTGTTTGACTGGATCATTTTACAGATGTAATCCAGTTTAGATGACCAAACAATTGGAAAGAAGTGTCTTTTATTCAGTAATACATAGGCAGACTCCTAGGACCATATCTGAACTGCCCACAGCCTGAGAATTACTGGTTCTTGTAGATGACAGTTATTTACCTTGAAGTAAATTCCATGGCAACACTCTTTCCCTGTTCATACAATATCTTAAAAACTGGGATCCCATATTGATAAAGGGACTGGGTGAGAGTGGAGGTAACCCAATCCTGTAAATCCTGTAGAGATTTTATATTGAATTGTTGGGTTATAGAATCATACCATAAAAGCAATCATGCTTTATGTGTAACCTGGAAAATACATTTATTCCCTCTGATAAAATGTAGTAACTCCACTACAATTTTTACCCATACTTAGTGTCTCCCAGTTTGGTGTGTAATCTTTGCAATTGCCTGATCTTTGGGAAGACATAAAGTTTATATCAACACTATTAAAGTTTGTTACATTTACATTTTCTCAATTCCTGATAGTCTCGAAAAATACTATTTCCATTTACAAAATGAGGAAAAAAAAATTAAGCTTAAAGTGTCATGTTTTAGACCCTGAATAATATAGAGAAATCTAGAATAGTGATATCTCTTTCCTTTGTGCTTCTTTGAGGTCTGTATTTTTATTCAAATAATTGATGTCCTCAGGTGGCAAGGATTTGTAGGGTGGCAGTGAAGAAAGAAGAAGGAAAGAGAACTTACTGCCTGTTTCACTAGCCTATTTATAAAGTCCCTTACGTCTGCTGCATCGACAGCTGCTTCCAAGCGTCCTGTGATTGTGAGGCTGAGTGGTGAGAATATTTAAGTCTCTTACAAAGGGCATACAGCTTCATTAACTACCACTTTACAGGTGCCCTCCCCAGAGTCCAGGCCCTGATCTGATCTGCTATATGGGCTGCTGCATTGTTTGAAAGGTTCTGGCTGCAATTTTCTGTCTGCCAGCATGAAAAATAAGTGATTCATAGCTAATTGTAGATGAAAAATTAGACTCTCTGTACAAAGCCTTTAGATCCCTATTCATATTCAAAGTAGAGGTAATTTTTACCAATAATTTGCACACATTAATTTTTCCTGTTAGAGCTCTCACTATAAAGAGATTTAAACAACAAAGCTAGAAAATATCTGCCACAATAACTGCATCACAGCGACATTAAATCGCTTCCTTAAAACTCATAGCAAGAAAACAATTGCAGCTTCAGTTTTGATTTTTTCTTTTTTTTTTAATGAAAAAAGAGGCAGTTTTTGCAGTTGACAAAATTATTTCTTTTTAAAAATTACCATTTTCCACTTTGAGCAGGTTTCCAGGTTTTTTCATTGTTCTTGAAGGGAAATTGTTAGGTAGCAGAGGCAAAACATACATAGTCACATGACTTGTGCTTAGAGAGTCAATGATTCTAAGTGTATTGAAATAGGACTTTGGCAGTTATTTTCTATCCTAAAATGTGCTGAAAAACATAACAATTTCAAGACGTAGAAACAAAAAGTAAAGGTTGGTCATGTTACCTTAATTCAGCCATTTTTTGCATATGTGTCATGAGATATTATTATGCAACTACATACCTGGACTAAAGTCTTTGCTTCATGCTGTATATTGAAATTATACCAAATATCAAGTATTGGAAAATAACGTGATGGATGGTCACTGCATGAGTTGTCATTTAAACTTTTATTTCATTCTCAACATTCCATGTGTGGCCTCATGCCATTGATCACTTAAATGTATCTCTGAATTGTCATTTAAACTTTTATTTCATTCTCAACATTCCATATGTGGCCTCATGCCATTGATCACTTAAATGTATCTCTGAATAAAATGGTATGAACTTGCCCCTTAAGTTTGTATGACTGTTGTCTATGACTTTGCATGACTCAGTAAGGGCAGAGAAATCGGTTACTTCAGGAAAAGCTAAGGTGAAAAGTTACAGCTCTACTCTATCTGCCCATGTCCCCACATGTACTCCATGGTAAATGAAGGTACATGACCTCTTCCTTTAGCTACCTTGTGGGACCTCAGCTACATTCCCAGGTAAGCCTACGTTCACTCAAGCTGTTGCATTAGCCCATGAGACACTGTTCACACACCCACAGCTTCTGAGGCAAGTGGTGTTTATGGGGAACTGTGGTACAGAGAGGACAAACTAAAGAGGGAGTCCTTTTCCATGCCTGAACAGAGAGCAAAGCAGGTTCAGTCTGGTCAAAATGTACAAACATTGGGGATGGATCATGCTTAGTGCTAACGAACTTTTAATCACCAGTCTTCAACATACTTTGGTGTTTTGAAGGTATGTAACTTGTCCAAATGTGACTGGCCTCTCACAAATACAGCAAAAAGTTCATGGGCGTGACTTGAACATAATAATTCCTCGCAGTTATATTAGTGCAGCTGTGCCAGTCAAAGCACAAATCCCTCTGAAAGTGGCCAACTGCAGTTGATGAAGGAAGTTTTGAAAAGGAGGGCAACAGACGCAAGCCTGACATAGAACTCAACAGGCTGCCAGCACAAATGTGCAACTGGTGATGTGAGTGCTGGGTGGAAGGTCTTCACTGGGCCAGTTTGGCAATTTCCCAGTTTAACTCTGAATTACATGGGTTATTCCTGGAGCTGTAAATGTGTAGATTGACTGGGCCAGGCTGAATCTAACGTGGAGGGAAGTGTATTTGAACCAACAGAGAGAGAAAAGAGCATTCTTCCTGACAGTGGCAATGGGTAATAAGACTGTTTGGAATCCGAGTGCAGATTCCACAATGATACTGCAAACATATCACATATTTAGACATTAGTTGTGTGCAGGAAAGAAATCATTATCAAGGGGATGCATGCAGTGAGGTTTAGGAAGTATGTCAGTCAGATATGAGGATTCCCACGATTGCCTGAGATGAAGAAAAAAACCAACAGAAATCAAGTTCAGAGAATCCTATTCTGGGTGTATACATTTCATAATTGGCATTTGTTTTCACAGTTTTCAGTAGATATTTTATAGGTATGAAAATGCTGATAAACTAGATTTGCAATAAATAACACCATTAAGCCTACTGCTGGCTATTACCTTATTCCACAGTTTTTAAAATACTTCCCTCATTGTGTAGTCTCACAGGTTATTGGGAAGCCACTGTCTGGAAGGATGTGTTTGTAGTATTTTAACCTTTAGACTTCCTCCCCTTTTCCCTCCTCCCTGCCTGTTTTGTCTAGTACACATTGTCCTTCCCTTGAATTTCCTGATCATATGGATATTTGAGGCTGTCACCTCACACCTACTTTATTCTACTCCAAACCCTTGCTTTTTCCATACAACTCACTTAACACTTGGCTACAAAGGTAGAAAGGTGTCATCTGCAGAAAAGATGCGCAGGGTGATAGGAGTCATTTTCATGTTTTCTGTAGGGTGAAAACTGAACCCTAAACTGAGTGCATTTAGCTTTTCTGCCGAGCTTTTTCTCAGCTCTCTGTGCAAGCATACATTCCAGGAAGCATTTCTTGGTTTGAAACTGATGCTGCTCGGTATGTGTATGTAGTGATCAGACTGTCTTGCACTTAAACTTTCTGGCATACTTATTCGGACTTTCCCAGTCATATAAAACTGTTATGTGCAGACAGATCCTAGATCAGGGTGTCTTTTAAGCTCTGTCTTCTTCAACATATGTGTCTATATGTGTTCCTATTCCACTGCTTTTGACACAGATCAGAGTAGAAGTATATGCCCCAAATTCTTTGCACTAAATTTATACTTCCACCATAAAGGAAATTCCTGGGTGCCTTTCAGTCATATCTTTACTCTTCCATTGAGTGTCAGTGCTGCATAAGCTCCTTTTGCAATTATGCAGAAATCAGTGACTTACTTCTCCTGGCTTGCTTTCGTACTCTTGCTTATTTATTTATTTTTTTGGAACAGAAATGGACACAAAGTCTCATAGAGTACATCTCAGTTCCTCCTTCCCCGGCAGAGCTCTGCCTGGAGAATCAACCTGATAGAAATATTACATTTCCTGAGAGATGGTTGTCTTTCCCCAAAAAGCCCACAGGAGAAAGGAACAAGAAAAAATATCTTAACGACTTTTACTCTTGGAAGAAACTGTGTTTGTATGGCTATGTCTGTAGGCTTCAATGCTAAGGACCATTCCTAGGCCAGTGCTTTAGTACCTTATAATTAAAAAATGCTTTCCACTCTAATCTACATGTACCTCTTGCATTTTAAGACCGTTATTTCTTGTTCTGGAGACATTAAAATATTTTCACCTCGTGTCATGTTAGAGTCTATCTCCTGGATCCTCGCTTGTCTACACGAAATTGCCTCACGTCTTTCAATCTTCTCTCATAAGTGATCCCTCCACAACCTCTTAACCATTTTCTACACTACAGTTCATTCAGTTAGTTATTGATGTGATATACACAAATCTTAACTAGGAACCGCTAAGTGCTGAAGAGATCTGCATGTAATGAGGCTCCTGTCTGCAAATTTTTCCCCCAAATTGGAGTGTTTATGCAAATGAATAAAATTAATGTATATACAAATACATGTATATACATATTCTATATTGAGATACAGACATATATATTTTTCTCTCTAAAAATATAGATAAAAGGAACAAACTGATCATTTGCCCTCATTGTTCTCACCTTTCTCTCCCTCTAAAAAGGGTTGTCAGGTTCACTGGTTTTCTCTGGTGCTGTCTCAAACCTTTCCCCTCTACTTGTCCACCTATTTCCAAGAATAATATAGAACCCACTATCTTGAACACTGTCTAATGTAGTTAAATCTGTCAGAACAGCTGAAGAAAGCATGGTCAAAGATGTAGGGATAAAGTTTTCCCTCACTCCCTCTCAAAACATTTGCGTATATATTCCCCTAGTGATGTACATGAACTAAACCTCTGAATCCCTCTGCCTCCCAGACTTGCTTAATCTCAGTTTATCTCCATGATGATATGCCTGCCATTAACTCTCTTTCTTTCAGAATTAGTCACTTCATGCAAGTCTCTTATGATTTCCCTCCCAAAATAAAGATGACCATTGTCTTTTCCTTTAATCTTTTGATAGCTAAAACCACCCCCCTGTTAATTTTGCTAAAATGAAAACTAAATCCTTCCTCTTTTCAAACATATGGGGTAACCATGTCTGATGTTTGCCTTTACAAGGCAACTAGTCATGCATCATTACTAGTCTGACAAATCTAATCTCATTGATGGTGAAGATGTTGAAAAACCAGACTCAGCACATTGTTTTGTCTACCATAAATCTCTCCCACTCTTTACCTTACATACTAGCGCTTTTTTTTCCCCCAGAATTTCTTATTTTCTTTTGCTAATAGTTATTAAGTTAGCGCAACTACAAAGAATTAGCATTCGTTCAAATATTTAAAATAGGTCAAGGAAGCTTAAAATTACATGAATATCTGGAATCCAGGACTACTGTTAAGCAATCATTTAAATTTGGATTAAGAATCCAGCATTCAATAGAACTTAATAGAATAAGAAATAGAATTTAAAGAACTTGTTGATCTTATAGAAGCAGGTCATTGCCATGTCGAGGCTGGGGGCAGTTGACCATGCTGCCTAGGTACAGAGTGGCTCAAGAAAATCCTAACAAGGAAATAGATGAGAAGAAATTGCATTTTCTCTCACCTACTCAAGCATCATGTTGGTAAATATTATGCAAACACGCAAAGGGATTTATATGGCAAAGCACTTTAAAGTCTACAACATCCTGAAACAAGTGACTGCATGAGCAAACCTGTCGTTGCATGGCTGAATAAGCATATGGGTATCACAATAACAGTATATTAGTCAGCTCTGGGTCCAACACAACTAGTGTGGTCTTGGCACCCTGCATTCTTAAACACTGTTACTGAATTAAGTAATTTAAAAATCCTCTATTAATGAGTAAGATCCTTTTCTCTCTGTTATTGTCCAGATTCATCCACATGGGACATATTTATGGACTCATTCCATCTTTCCCTTTGAAAACGTTCAGTAACATTTGGTGACAATGTTTCCAAGAAGTAGAAGACATTCTTTAAAAAAATTCTCTACAGAATTACAGAATTTATAAGGTCTTACGGGAGTGTTGTGGCTCATTAGCTGTGTTTTAACCTAATAGTCACCTGATTTGCATTCACTTACTATACCAGTGTATAACCTATGCATCTTGCTCCTTGGTACATGCCCTAAGTGAGCTCAATTCACAATTCCAGTCCATTTTCTCCCAGCTAAAAAAGTCCTTGACTCATTAAAAAAAAAGTCTTGATTTATTCAGATGCTGTTAAAGGAGAAATGTACATGCAGTCCAGAATGGCGTCCTGTACATTTTTATAAATACCTTTCCTGGCAGATTAAAAGCAAACTAAATGACTTTTCAGTCCAAATTTTGTCAGCTGTAAGGTTAGTGGCATGGTACCATAAATACCTGGGTTAAAACATCCCCAGAGTTCTGCCACAAATCTGGAAAACCTCTTTTGGGGAAAGCTGTGCTATACCAGAACTATTACTACCAGCATTTTAAGCCAGCCTGGTGTCAGCAGTGTTGGAGGTAGGAGTGAGAATGCTTTCAGAGCACCCTTAGCAAAACAGAATCAGAGCTAAACTACCCACACATACGGTATAGCAGCCCTGCGGTCTGTAGGACTTCCCATCCCTGGTTGGTAAAATCTCTCTATTAAGAAAGAACCCATGCTTATCTGCAGTTTTTAAGTTTCACATTTGGGTGGTTTTTTTTGTTCTTATTCAGTCAACACTTTCAGAGTTGCTAGCATCTTAGTTCTCATTTGTAGCATGTGGCTTTGGTGGGTTGGTGGAACTGCATTCCAGAACGTTGAAGTTTTGTTATGAGACGTGTGGGTGATGGCTACTTTTGCTTTTTAGTGCTGTCAGAGCAAGGAGCTAAACGTTTCATAAATCAATCATGTTTCTACCTACTTATATGCTTTCCTGTTTTGAAAAATATTATATGTAAGCTTGTTTACATAGACATAAAATAGGTGTTTGTTTGACTGAGAAAACATCATTTCTTTCATTTCTCTTCCATGGTAGCAGCAGTTGTAAGGATCATGCTGGATTCCTTTTGCAGAACTAGCTGCTTCTGTTTGAGACTCCCCACAACTGTATTTCAGCAATCTTTCTGCTTACTTCAGCCCACATACCCAGCGACACCATTTCATATCTTAGACACTAACTTCCCACCTGATTCAGAAAGGCTTGCTAACTTTCTAACATCATCAAAGAAACAATCATATTCCATAGGAAAAATATGAGTATTACTTGGGTGTCTTTAGTATCTGTCTGATACGTTTTGACTGAGATGTAGGATTCCTCCATTGGTCTTCCCATCTGTTTTGTTTCACAGTAAGGGACATGCCGTTGATGTTTAATGAACACCAGACAGAATTTATAGACAGGTTATTTGACAAAGATATTACGACACTTTTTAGAAGTGACAGCTGACACAAGGTATACTTACCTCATGTAGCCCAGCTATGACAAACAATTTGAAAAACACCGTTGGACTTGGATGACAGGTCAGCAATGCTTTTAACTGATATTAGGTAACTTTTAGGGCAGGAGGATAATATTCAAAACATAAGCATAACCCATGTGGCTACTAAGCTCAAATTAAACAGTGGGGAAAAGAAGGTTTAGGGCTTGTTCTTTCCTGTTGGATAGTCAGCATGATGGTTTTTGTCAGTTCAGAAAGTCATCTCTGAACCAACTGGAATTTTAACAGCTTGATTGTGTCAGGGGTTATGCCGGGTTACTGGGGTCTCCAACTTCTGGAAAGGTAGCGACGTCTAACCCGTCGTGACCTTTCATATTTATGATCATCAGCAAAGCTGAAACCGTGCAAATAATGCAAATGGCAAACTCAGAGCAAAACTATGACTTTCTGCAGATGGTCAAAAACACAGTTGGTCGATAGCAAAACGTGAACTTGTTTTTTTTTAACTGATAGCATGCAAGGGGGAAGCTGGTGTGCACCTTTCTCTGTGGTTTAATAGGCAAAAAGCCTGTGCCTCTACTTCTGAAACGGATCCATGCTTCTCTTTCTCCCATTAAAAATGGGAAAGACTTCACAGCAGCGTTTCTGAGGCTTTTTCATAGCATGTAACCAAAACCCCCGGCACCGCTCCTGCGGGTCCGCGCCGCTTTCCGTCCCGCGCCCCAGCCACCAGGCCGCACGGGCTGGCACAGCCTGCAGCGAGAAGCCGGGACTCTGCAGGCCATCGCTGCAGAAGCACACAAGGACGATGCAGGGGCAGGAGTTTTTCCCTATTTCATGAACTACCCTTCCACCCGTTCCTCCACATTCCCGCCCTGGGCCTCCTGCCCCCATCCTGCCCCCAAAGCACAGGAGGGCAGTTCCGACGGTAAAGCGCAGCCGGCGCTGAGCCCCCTCCGTGCCCAGCGCACAGCATACACACACGCCACGGGCGCCCACGGCCCGTGGAGGCGGGGGGGGGGGCTCCCCGCGGGCTCCAATCCACCCACCCCCTCCCCGCGCCGGGCTGCCCGACCCACGCGAGACGCGCTCCCCAGCTGCACCCAGGGCGAGGGGACTACATCTCCCACCGTGCTTTGCGTGCCAGGCCCGCGGTCTTATGAGGCCGGGGGAGCGCAGGGCTCGCCGGGACACGTAGTGCGGCCGAGAGGGTGTCCGGCCCCTCCTCCGCCCGGCCGCCATTGGCCGGCGCCGGCCTCCGCCCAGCGCGGCCCGGGGGTTATCTCGCCCCTCTCCGCTCCGCGCCGCTCCGCAATCACAGCGGCCGCGCAGGGACGGCTCCGCGGGCAGCGCGGTAAGGGCCGGCCGGCGGTGGCTCCGCGGTGCCTGGGGAGGGTCCCGTCGCTGCTGGCGGCGGGGAGGAGGAGGAGGAGGAGGAGGAGGAGGAGGAGGGTGGCGGCAGGGGTATGCCTGGGCGAGGGGAGCCGTGAGGGCTTACCGGCCCCGGCGGCAGAGCTGCCCGGGGCGGGGGTGTGAGTCCCCACCGGCTCTGGGGGAGCGGCCCGGAGCCGCCGGTTTCCCCTCCCCGGTTGCGAGCGCTCGCCCCCGGCGCCCTCCCGGGGGCTGCGGCCGTTAGTCAGCGGCGGGGGCCGGGCCGGTTTGCAGGGTGTCCCCCCCCACACCCCCCCCCCCCTCTCCCGCGGCCGCGGAGCGCCGAGCCGCGCCGGCGGTGCTGCCCCAGGACAAGGCGCTGGGGCGCGGCGGGGCCCCCCCGGCCCTCGGAGCCGCCTCTGAGCTCGCCCCTGCGGGAAAAGGCTTCGCCGGGGGGAGAGGGGCAGGCGGGCGTTGCTCGGGGCTGGCGCAGGAGGGCGGGGGGGCCTGGGGGGGCAGCAGTAGCAGCAGCAGCAGCGCAGGTTGAGTCCCCCGTAATACGTTTTTAACGGAGGAAGAGGGTGGAATAAGGATTGACGGGTTTTTTTTTTTTTTTTTGGAAAGAGCTGATGGTGCCTGTAAGGTACTGCCCTGCGGTTGTTTATAGCTGGTAGGCGAACCTGCTGTAACACCGAGGTCTGCTCTGAGTTGGTAGCACCACTCGTTCCTAATTAGGATGGGCCAGCCCTGTGTCGGGTGTCTGTATTTGGGGGTTAAAACAAATGCTGCAGTGAAGGTCTGAAATGCTAAGATAAACCATAGTAAAAGACGTTCAGGGTGCAGGAATCTCAGACTTTATGTGTAGTCGTTTCTCCAGAATTTCATTCTGTCCAAACGCTTCCATGTTTGTTGAGCAGAAATGCTTACCCTCATCTGGTTTATTCTTCTACCCTCAACCCCCCACCCCCCTGCCCTGAATCATGAAATGTGAAGTTATTTATGCAGTGTTGCAGTAGCTGGTTTTTGTACCATCAGAATATGTTTCCAGGTGCTTTGTATATTTGTAGACAGATCTGAAAGTAAGTAGCAGAAAGTGTTTTCCTGAAGCCTTAAGATCTGCCAAATTTCAATCTAGGCTTTTTGAAGTGTATGGGGGGGGCGGGAAATATCCCTTAAACCAGGTTTATTATATTGTCATCATTCTAAGAAGCATAAGGAGTGATTTTTATTCCCCTTCCACCCTGGTAAATGATGCCATCTCTATGCTGCTGAGAGACAAATCTACAAAGAAGAAAATGAGCTTTATTTAAAATTACTTTTAAATTACCTTTATTTAACCCTTAAAATGTTTAAAACCATTCCGAGTTAATATAATTACAAATTCTTGTTTTTAAAGCAAGAATGACATATATCTTCAGTAGCTATACCAAACTATATTACTATGAGCTCTAATCAAATTAAGTTGATTCACAGAATGGTTACTAGTAGACTTTGTAAAGAATTGTTTTGCAACGCAGACCATAATCTCCTTCAAAATGTACCTTATCAGAGTTTACAGTGATAAAGACTTTTTCTTGCTACCATACAAATGCATAAAGAAAACCAGACTACTTCTGCAGGGGCTTAATCACGGGTTTAGGTGCTTCAGTTTGCATAGCAGCCAGCACAACATGTAGGCAGAACATTGCTGACAGAGAACTGCAAACATTAGTTTCCTGTGAGGAGGGCTATCGTGAGTCACATTTTATGGAAATCAGCATCTAAATATTACAGTAACAGGCAATATGCAAGCACTGTGTGGTAAAAGGAATTGTGACTTGATTTTGAAAACTAGAAGTCTGGTAGTTATAAGAACGGCTGAAAAGAAATAGACATTTCCAAGAAAAACTGGAATGATCAGCTGATTAGTTTAAGGCTGTAATTTCTCCCCAAGATTATTGTTAATTAACTTGCTTCACGTGAAGGGAAAATGGGTATGTGGTTTCTGTTTATATAGCACTTAGAGGCTGTGCTCGAGGTATTTGGAGTTTAAGCTACCAAAGTGTCAACATCACCCTAAACACTAGTGGAAGATACTTTGATCAACATAAACACCTTTCTTTAGGGTGGTATCTTGTTTTTCTAAGATTTCTGATCTTAGTGGACTGTTTTCTCAAAGGGAACTTGGGGAACAGGCTGTTGACCAGAAGAGTTGTTCTAGCAGCAGCTGGCCACTTCCAGATGCTGTCTGCCTTAAGCATCCCTCCCTTATCGAGTCAGATCCCTGTGTGCTAGCCATGCAATGGGAAGTGGTCAAGATACCTCTGTCAGGAAAACCAGGCTTTAAGAGCCAAGTGAATTGTTCTGCAAGAGCCAAACAGTTCCGGCCATGCTGCTTCCAGGGGCTGTGCAGCAGCCTACCTGTGTGTGTACATGCTGTGGTTCTCATGCTGAACCCAACATGTCTGCAAGATGCGCCTTTTTCCTGGCACAGTCTCCAAAAAAAAAAGTTAAATAACTCTTCTATGAGAAAGACTAGGCAGAGCTGATCAAATATATTCATATTTTTGGGGGTCAGCCAAAGCTCTAAAATGATCTTGTAATTTTTCAGTTCTTCCATGTAGTCTCACTCGGCATGCATTTAGGATGGAGCGTGACAGATCTTTGGTTCTTCGCTTTCAGAAAAAGGCTTTTTGTGTACCTGTAGTAAGCTGGTCAGCTGAGCTGGTTTCTCTTCTGATATGACCTGAAGACATAGCATGTGATGGGAACTTTCTCTTCTCAACTGTAGGTCAAGAACTCATTCAATGCAGCCCAGAGCACAGTCTTTCAAATTTCCTGCCTGAGCACTCAAAGACTGTCTTTAAAACAAAACAAAAAAACATGAGAGGTTTGGGTGGTTTTTTGCTTCTTTTTTTTTTTATTTTTTTAGTAGTTGGAAACAAGCAATGAGAGACTTATTCCCACAGCACATGTGCTTAATGGTTAAACCTATTTTAAATGCTGCTTGGAGAACCTTGGGGAGCTGAGCATTTATTGATCATGGTTTTAGTGCACTGTGGTATGTCTGGGTTTTTTTCCTCCCTTCTTTCTAGTGTTAATTTGATTTAATTACAGTATAGGAAAAGACAGGTAAGTGGGATTATGTTATTAGTATAAAAGAGAAGGTTTTTTTCTACTATAAATAACCCATGACAAAACATACATAGTTTTCTAATGCAGTGCGAATGTTTCTTGGTGTTTGGTTGTTTGTTTTATTTTTTTTCCCTGGGCCTTCTGCATCATTCACAACTTTGTCTCAGCAGAGGTAAGAAACCCGACGGTCTGGATATCCGCATTCCATATGGGAGACTGTCGAATCCCCCACGGAGGGACTGCCTGAGAGGCTTGATAGCTTAAGTCTGTTCCTGATCTGGCCCTGGGTTTTTCTGCTGGGGGCCCATTTGCAGGCAGAATGCAGGGCTGGTATCTGGTACACCTGCATCCTGCAATGCGTGGCTGCCTGCTGGGGTACTGAGAGCTCTAGGTCCCTGTTAGTATAGTCTGGAGCGTGAACTTGTCAGGAAAGACAGTCCCAGCAAACTGTTTCCAGTTCAGGATTTAGCATTCCACAGTGTATTTTTTTTTTTTTTTTTCTGAAGCAGCTTCAGCCTCGGTTGTGTGGTGTATCAGTGACTGACAGCCGGTGACAGTGACTCCTTCCATGTGATGGATGCCTGTCTGCTAGGATCTGCCTTGACATTAGCCTTCGTGTTATATGGCCCAGTGAACAGCTGGCAGCAACACGGCTTCTATTGATATGTCCTGGATTCAAACTAATGATTTACATCTCTAAGAGCTAAGCATCGTGTGCAAGGATCTCCTGCCCTTCAGCAATCATTTGAACCATTTATTTTCCCATTGTATTTTTAATGTAAATAATGTTTTTAGTTGGAGAAATTAGTAGTTATGCTTTAATGAACAAGGAACAAAGTTTCTTCTCATGAAACAGATACTCAGCTGTGAGGGATCTGTTTGCATGAATTTCGGCTCCATATTCCAGTAAGTCAAACTCAGTTAAGATTTTTAAGCAGATCGCCTAAAATATATTGAATTTCTTTTCTTGTCTAATATTTCAGGAGTTAGAGATACCTGACACTGAATATTGGGAGTGAATAGGCTTGTTGGCCCATGGTGTATTGTGACACATTATAAAAGTTTTTAAACAACTTGGTCTGAATCCTAGCTATGTTGTAGGCAACAGAATAGGCAGTTTTTGTGGATGTTGTAACATGGTATATATGTAAAAATGGTATATTTTTAACACAGTTGTTAGTATGTTATTTGTCTTAACCATGTGAAGAATTGACAAGATAGACAAGGCAGAGTTTTCATAAAAAGTCACCTGTCACTGTTTGGCAACAACAAAGACAAGAATTTATAATTCCAGATCCACATGAGAGATTATAACTGTTTATCAAACTGCAGGAAAATTCTACTTATTCCTTCTTATCTGCTTAACTGCTGAAATAGCTAATAATTCAAAAAACCCTAAATTGTTAAATTATCATGTATTTTTCTCCCTCCTGAATCTCACGCTTCCAGGCAATGACAGGAGTGGTTTATTCCTGAAAGACGTTTTCTAGATTCAAATGAGTTTTTGGAAGAAGAGGTGTCATAGCACTTAACATTTAGTTCCGGATTTTCTGTTCTGTTCTGGAGTTTTTGCGTGTGCTAACAGCTCTTCCTATAGGAGCTGATATGTTAGCATGACTTCCTTTACTTTGTGCTAGCCCCATTTAAAAAAAAAAGTGAACTTCCATTATATATATGAAATATATTTTCCTACAACTGCCTGCAAGACTTTATCTCAGTGATTACTAGATCCAGTCTTGGAAAGACCTACGCTACATGTTACGTTAGCAGTCCTCACTGTACACAGCTGCTTTGGAGATGAGCAGGCTACTTTTCTGTTTCAGCCTCATTGGAGTGGCTGCAGATGGATGGTTTTGACTGTGGGGCCCCGAGGCTGACTTAGATACTGTTTAGTTATTTGGTTTAGTGGCAGCTTTGACATTGTGCCTTGTGACTGTGTCATATGGCTTGGGAGTTTCCAGAGAAAGCCATGCCGAAGTAGACTACTCCAGTTCTTAATACAGCACCTCTTCCATAGATAGCAGTGATGATCAACCTCTAGAATCTCTTTTTTGTAAGTAGACCAGTGTAACGTCCTGTCTCTCAGTGTATGGGGAAATATGTAATCTTTGTGTGCCAAGCGCGTGCCATTCTTCAGGGGGGTTTGTTTTGAGCTACGTGTTGGATGCAGCAGACCTGAGACTGACCAACACACATTACCTGCTTTCCCCTGTTCCCAAGGAAAAAAAACTGCCCAAAAAGTGAACCTTTGATTTGATATGGCCAGATTGTTTGCTTTTAGAGCAAATACTTTATCAGACAATCAGGAAGTTCATTAGTAGGGCCACTACCTCTAGTGTCCACTTCAAGAAAGTAGAAAGAGCCATTTCTGCACAGGCTTGGAAAAGCAGAACCTGAGAGGAGGCTTGAATTCAACATCTACAGACTCAGACCAGATTCTCTCATCTACCTTGTGCAAACACTTAACCATTGTGCAAAAGAGATGAAAATGCTACTCTTTCATGTGGTACTGGTTCGCATTTGCTCTCCACGAGCATAACAGGTTGCACAAATAGCGTGAGGCAATCCAAGTCTGCACTTCCCCCCCAGCCCCAGCAGTTAGGGCTGTATCTTGGGCAGAAAAGCAGCGTGGCCTCTCTCCACCCGCTCTGGCTTTGCAGGCACAGAGAGCTTTTGTGACACTGACCTTCCAACTCCCAGGCAGTTCTCCATGTCGATGCATCCTTCTGCCTACCTCACCTGGGATTTGACTCAGTAAGAATGGGCTAAATGCCAGTGAATGGAAATCAGGGGACTACATAAGCAGAGAACAAGAAAAAGTTAATGTGAAAAGGTTTTATCTGTGAAATACTTGATAGTGAAGCTTGCTCTGTATTTGAGGCTTATTCATTACCAGCTATTATAGAACAGAACAACCAGAGGGAGCTGAAAGACTTGGTTGTCCCATACAGAATTGCTTTCAGTCAGATTTGAAAGCTGACAGAAAACTCTTGTAATAGTAGCAGCTTGGTGCTAAAGGAAGATATGACCAGAAATTGTACTGTGGATTGTGTTCTGTAAAACACAAATACCTACAAGCAAGAAGAGCTTCTAGTTGTGATACCGCTGATGTTTAGTCTGCATTAGTTTTATTTTTGACTGATGTCCTCTGATTTACTTCTCTCAAACTTCTTCATTAGGGATTTTCTTTCTCCTGTTTGTGGCTTAATTAAGGAAGAGAGATGATATTGAAAGCAGTTGTGCTGCTGGGCTGTGCTCTGAGCATCAGCACATTCCCCATGGAAGAGCCTGAAGATGGAGGCAAGCACTGGGTGGTGCTTGTTGCGGGTTCGAACGGCTGGTACAACTACCGACACCAGGTAAGTACCACTGGTCCCACGTGCTGATGTCAGACACTCCCAGAGCAGGCATTTTCTGGACTTGCAGGGAGCTGATAGCTGCCTAGACTAGTTTAGCCCTTTTCTAGACTTCCAGGAGTGTGTGGAGGTTTTTCAAAACAAACAGCAGCAGGGTTCACTCAAAGCCTGGTCTTAATTCTTGATATTCCCACAACAAGAATTCCCCTCCACTGCTCCTTTTACTAGTTGAAATTTTTTTGCTTACAACTTTGTCCAGTCTTTCATCTCTTGAAAAGCTGTCATTATCAGGAGCAGCAGTATTCTTCCTCTAATCATGCTTCTGCATCCTGGGAGACCTGTATTATTTAGGCTATATACTGTTACTAGTCTAGATGATCTGACCCCAACTTGCAGGTGAACAAATGATGTCTAGAATTAAATCTCATTTTGAGACACATGCATGTTTCTTTCCATTTGTTTTCCTCTTTTCCTTATCTTACGGAAAAGTTCCCTTCAGTTAAAAAAATCTGCAAAGGCTCAAATGCACCGTATGTTTTTGTGGGGTGGAGGACATGCAGAACGGGGTTCTTTTTGTCCTGAATCAGTTTCGTCCCTCTGTTCAACATCATGGCCTCAGAGGTGTGTTGGCAAAACAAGGGTACGGTGCACTGGGGTGGAGGGATCAGAGAATGGCAGAAGGAGGAGAAAAGGGAACAGGAACTCCTGAGTTTGACACTGCTGTCAAAGCCAGTGTGCTGTGGAATTGTGGTCTAAGTGTGAGTGTTGGGATGGACAGGATTACATCCAAGTGACTTAACTCTGATTAAGTTCAAGACTTGTAATCAGCAGTCAGGAGACTATAGCAGTTTTTCCCTTCGGAGAATTCTTGGGCGATCCCTTAAACAGATTAATTGCCACTTAAAGGCAGTGTTTGCTCTAAACTTGAAACTACCTCTTGCTTTCCTGGAGAACAGGGTCCTTTTAATTCTGATTAATGTACACACTTGTATATTTCTAAATGTTAGAAAAACAGTTTATTAGACTACTGTTTAAAGTGAACTTAAACAGAGATTGAAACACTAGTATATAAACCCAGCATTTTAAAAGTTAAACTGTATTAAATGTACTGGGTACAGCTGATTTGCTGAGCACTGAAACTCTTTAAGTGGTTATTATTTTTAATGTAACTTCCTGTAAAGATCTAAAGAGGCTTCATCCTCTCTATGTTGATTGAGGAAGAAATGAGCCTTCCCTGTGTTGGGCACACTGGGGTTTATGTCTGTATTTCTCCTCCCCCTCAGCTCACCATCAGTTTGTAATTTGCAGTGCAGTGATGAGCTTAAAACTGAATGAACCAGACTGACAGCCTTGTTGCATCTGAAGAATAACCTGTTACTGGCAAATGCTAGCTCAACACTTTGACAAACTGGGTTTAGCTGGATTTTACCAGCTCCTTGCACGGTAGCTATTACCTGATGCCATAGTTGGAATGTTACATCCTTAATATAAACTATTCCTAGTTCAAATTAAGTCTGAAAAAGAGATTTTTAAAGTTGAAATTGGAAAACAATTATAAAAATACTGGTGTTGTACTTGATCACTGCCTGCCCTGGAGTTTCGAAATACAATTACTGACTTGTGCTCTGGTTGTTGCTATTGCTGTATAACCAGTCTTGCTGTCTCCTTTCCCCTCTAGAAGTTAATTCTTTAAATAAAACTGTTTTTTAAAGCTCTGGCTCATGAGGATTTGTTTTCTACAGTTGCCCAAGCATAGAGTTTTCAACCTTTTAGTGAGCCTTCAGTGTCAAGTATATCTGCCAGTTGTAATGTAGTTATGAAGAACACAAGATGAACACTTACTTATTGTTGGACACAAATGTGATTTAACATGCCAGTTTCACAGAAGCAAATCAACTTTTGAGTGTGGTCATGCTTTGCAGAAAGTTAAGTAATTGCTTTTCAAGGTTAGAAAAATGAGACCAGGATTTCTTTAAAGACCTTAATTTTGAAGATAATGTCAACTAACAGTGCAAAATATCTGCAATATCAGATTGTTCGGCATTTCAGTCTTAAGTTTCAGTATTTTAACCTCTACTACTTGCTTCAGGTACAGTATTAACATTTGGAAAAAAGGAAAATTGGGGCACCACTAATAATCCTATGGAAGTTGTGAAGTCAGCATTATAAAATAAGAGTCTGTGTGAAGGATTCTTCAGAATGGGGCTGAGCTTCTACTTACCTGTCCTGGGCAAGATACTGTGCCTCTAACTTGTCACTGAAAGAATCCATTCCTCCAGGATGCAGCACATCAGCAGCCTGTGCTGGCTTGCCTAGACCTTTTGTGGCCGACCTTAAGGGCCTGGCAGGAGTGAGCATCCGTGGTGGGAGGGCATTCAGTGAGAGGGACCCAACAGTCATGGAAAATCCACTCTGTGTGTGCCACGAAGTGTAATCCAAAGAAGGGTGCCTTCGGTATCAAAAAAACAGGGAAATTTATTCACAGCAAAACCGGCTGAACCATCAGCTTTTAGGAGAGTTATATGGAGGAGGGAAAGGTACTACAGAAATCCCAGATGTAAATACAGGTGTATATATATATATATAACATTCTTGGAAACATTATGCAGACTGATCACCGTGTTTTTGTGTGTTAGTGCTCCCTGTCTTCCAGCAGTGGAAGCAATAGCACTGTAAGTATTTAAATTATCCGCTCAGATCACTTACAGTAGAACCAGGACTAGAACTTGGACTTCCAGTTCTGCATTTCATCTGTTGTGAAAGTCATTCTATAGTGAACACGTGCAGAAACACATGCTGTTTTTCAGTAGAATACCTGTACTGCCAGAAAGCAAAGGAGTGCTCCAGGATTGCAGATTTGTGTAATGCTTTGCTTTCCAGTGGAGAAACTGCAGAAGAAAATATGTTGTACTCACTTTCTTTCTGCCATCGCCTTTCTTCCTCAGAACTTCTCTGATCCTAGCCTGTGTGCATGTGAATTTGTAGATGTGAACGTTCTTCTAAGTAGTTACTCAATGAGACTGTTTCTATTACTGAACTGTTTGCTATTCCCTATGTGCTACTAAGTGCTTTTAAATATCCCTTTGTGTCTGCTGAGGTCTCAAATTACATCTCTGGGTTTCAATTGCTCAGTTCAGTTGTTCAGGATACAGTTAATACATGATGTTGCATATTTGTATTTTGTGAGCTCCAGCTGTTTTGCATGCTGTCTGCATACAACACAGTCAAAAGACACTCTCTTGCCTTCTGCAGTAGTTACCTGGTGGCAGTATGTGTTCATCTGACTAAACCATAAAAGATGATTATACCTTCAAAAATATCTTCAAAAACATCTCTAATTTCATACATGAAAAGTTGTAGGGAAAAGAGTCCATCGTTATGTGCTGTACAGACCTCCTGAACACTAAATTTGTAAAGATGATGCAGACCCTGGGAACACCGAGTTTGCACCTGTAACCTCAAGGAATCTGAACCTCCTTCAAAGACGTGTAATTCAGCCTTCAGTGGTTGGGATCCACTATCAGCGGTGCAAACCTCAAGTATAGACAAGATGAGGATAAAAACCCACTGCTTGCACTTATCAATGAGTGAGATTCACACCTTGCAGACACTTGGTTCTTCTGATGGCTGAGCTGGGACTGCTTCCTAATCAGAATAATCTAATGTTGTCTTACAGGTTTGTCTCAAGTTCCTAAAATAAATCTGCAGTGTTTTGAATAGGACACGGCCCAATACTGTCACTTACTGTCATTGCAGAGCTGGCTTGTATATTGCCTTGTGCTTGTGGCTTCTCAGTTCAGTGTTTTCACCTATATCTTAGTGGTTTTGATTAGAGTTGCTTGGGCTGTGGAAGGACTATCAACTTGCTCCTTTCTGCTCCTCAGCAGTTCTGACTTTTCTATAGCAGCTTTTTTTGTTACCAGACTTGCTTCTATTCCCTAAATGCAACTAAGCGTTTGTAATATATACCAGGAGTATTCCTCCTTTCCCTGGGAAAGTGGCTCAGCTCTCTACTATGCAAAGAGCTAGACGAAAAGCTTCGTGACATGCATGAGCAGATACAGCGGTAGATGCCACTTGTAGATTTAGAGAATGAGCCAACAAACTAGTTCTCCTTAAGAGAAATAGAATTTTGTATATACTTCCGCCTCTCTTGGGAGCTGATTGTACCACCTAACTCAAACCTAAAGCTGGCTTCACAAACAGATCAGAAAGAGACAGACCAATGCTTGCTGCATGTTCCAAAAGACATAGTCAGTGGAAAAGCCTATGCTTCACAGAGTCTTACTAAAGGTGAAAAAAGCTGAAAAGATCTAGCAAAATTTAAATTCTGAAAAAAAAAAAAATTTTTTTGAATTTGCATACATGGGTCTGATTTCAGTTGTTTTTAGTCTTATAGTTACCAAGCTTTATGGGCCAGGGGCTATATTTATTCAGGGTTTTGGACACTACCAGGCAGTGCAGTATCTTAGTCTGTGACAGTCCTCAACTCTCTAGTCTTGCAGGTAACCAACATTAAGGATGCCTTGGCTACCTGGCTTTAACATTTCTTCATAGTGCTTACAAAATTGTAACTGAAGCTACACGATAACCTTTCCTGAGTTCTTAATACAGTTTTTGGCTGATTCATTGATGTATGTTTAAGCAAAGGAATGAAACTTGACTGTCATTTCAGATGTATTCTACCATACTTATACATTAGAGTTCATTCTGTTTTAGGCTGTGGTATTTCAGCATACCTGTAACAGGAACAGTACCACTTTGCAATGAAGCTGACCGTTCATTTCACATGCTTTTTAGCCATGAACCTAGCAGTCATAAGACTAGAAGTAACCAATTTCACAGAAGTCCAAGCTTTTTCCTTTAGGAACTATTTATGTATACATGTGTCATGAAACAACTTGATTTTTCCAAAAATCTGCCACCCCCCCCATCAGTCTACTTGAAAGCTGTGTCACTCAAATGTGTAAACACCTGTATGACAGAGGAGAGTTGGGGTGGTTTTGTTTTTGTTTTCCATTTAGAATTTCCCCCAAATGTACATTTTGGGAAATAAAATGCCCATCCCAAGAAACGAGGGGAATTCCCCCTCTGATCCCCGTGCTTTCAAAACCTAGGAGTTAATTATTAAAGCACGTTTAAGCATAGATCTTCCATGTAAATTTGCTGATACAGCAACAGGTTTAGAGTAACGTGGGGATGAAAGGTCTGAGCCATGCCATTAACAGTGTCCATTTTGGAACTGGGATGGGAGATCAGTTGTGAAGGAGCAGCTGTACAGCTACGCCTTCTCTTCTGTTCTTCTGTGCAGGGCAGCTGCTACTCACTCCAAATCACAGCCGCCAAAGTGTGATTTGCATTTAGCGATGATTTATCTAGTAAACGTTTATGGCATTCATTCCACATACTAAACCAACAAGAATAATACCAGCAAGAGATCTGGAGTAACACTAACTGCTTCTTTTAGGGTAGTTTACAGGTACAGATAGGCCAAAAATATTTCTGGAAGAAACAAGGCTCAAATATCTGTATTTGAGAGGCAGTTGCACATCAACAGGAAATACTCCAGGTTCACATACGCCTCCCCACTCTAGCAGCAGACTGTCTCTATTCTGGTTTATAGATATTTTTTTTTATGTGTATGGAGGGAACAGGAGGAGCATGTGACCAAGATCAAAGGCTAGTCAGGTCAGCAAATTCTATGCAAAACCCCACAACTGTTTACTCAGAACTGCCCTACTTTAGCCAATGGAGTTGCTTTTGCTGTTCTAGCCTACGTTGGTGATATTATTATGCTACCAGTGGGCACAGTTCACTTAGCAAAAGCCTTAAAAGGCTGGGTCAATCCCCAAATGGGCATGAGTTAAGGTTGAGAGGAGTCGATTACGTTGATCTGTTTCCCTCCACACTAGAGAATTTAAGCCATTTAAACTTACCACCAATATCTACTTTACTAAGACAGGACACAGTGAGCAAATGGCCAATGAATTGGAAGGGAGGAGAGAGGAGACAAAAAAACCCCGATTATTTGCATTTACAAGCTTAACTAATTTGGGGTATTTTGGTATTAATTAAAACCACCTCTGAAGTCCCTAGCTGGCCAGCCACATGTGTCTGGGAGCACAGACACTTGCTGATTGAGTATATTGATATGTCACAATAGTGTTGCCAGCCTGTAACTGTTTCTGTCAGCATAATGAAAGTGTATTATGTCTTGAGAATGAAGAGGGATCTATGATCTACTCATCAATCAGTGTAGAGAAGCCCTGATTAGTGTTTTCTTCTGCTTGGGTTGCTTCTGAAAATCAAGCACGTGTTTAGTCAAACCTGCACTCTGCTGTTTCATATTATATGTGATGCCTTAACTCCATTTAACCTCTACCTTTTGACTTGCTGAAGCAGCAGCTGGTGTAAGGACGTGCAAGGAAGTGGAGAACTAGAAACAGTGGAGATTGTCTGGGACAGGTGGAAGAGAACGTAGGCTGATCTGTGTAGTAGGAAATGGAACTGCTTTAGTAAGGATAATTTAATGTTCAGGGTCAGTCATGTGAACGTATTTTGCTGAGGGAGAGATCATTGGCATTGAATGTTCCTCACCCTTCCCAGAGTCTTGCACAGCTACCCTTCCTTTTCAGCTTCAGCGACATTTAGAAGACCAGGGATTATAAAGTGACGGGATTTTACAGTGCCCTTTCAGTTAAACTAGTCAAAATCACTAGTACTCCTAAGCCATCTAAACCTACGTAGGTCCACTTAAACCACTTCAGTTTGGTTTACAAACCAGCAAATTAGAGGAGTTCAGCAGAAGCAAGCTTTAAGACTTGCTTCTTGCCTGCATTTGGAGTGTGCATTTTTTAGATGAGATTTCTTCCATTAAATCTGCACAGCTTTTTCTAGCATGTGGTAGGTTGTAGTTCTAGAGTTTAGGAATGATTGTTAATATCCCATTAGGTCATTCACAGACTGCAAGTCTAAAAGAGTAGAATTATTTGGGCTGGGATTACTAAGAATTTAGCATTCTGATAGAGGTTTACATTTACTGTAATATCACTTTGATGAGTACTGTTATTTCTGCATCATGGGAAGATGGTTCTGTAAAGAAAATCTGCTTATTCATATCCTGTGCAAGTCAGGAAAAGAGCCTCAACAGAAATTCTGCAATTCTGTATTCCACAGAAATCTGTTTTCTTGCCCTGAAGTTGCTTCAGTTTTACTCTACAAGAAATATATAATTAAAAATGAAATTTTCCTTAAACAAAATTCTCATCTAATAAAACAAAACTTAATAAAATCATTGGAGAGATGAGATTGGTAAACCATACTTGCTTAAGCCAAGGACAGTCTTTCATGCTTAGTCATGCAGGCTTGGTGCAGAACTAATTGAAATTGGTGGAAATCCAACTCTTTTCTTCTGCTTGGCACACTTTGGATTTGTCTGTCAGTGCACAAGGTTTTCATTTAGATTTTCTCACAGAACACGGAACATTATTGAGAACCTTTTGTTAAATTTTGTTATCTGTACCAAGTCTAAAGTAACTTCAGTTTTGTGTTTAAATAAGAAATGGAAATAGGCAAATTAGAGAGAAATTTTAATCATAGTCTCTATTATTAATGCAAATACTCCTAGTTAAAGACATTGAGTTTTGGTTTAACCTATGCCCTTCAGTCCTCTAGCAACCCTCAGTCTCTTATATTTGAATGCACTTTCTTTTGGACAATAGCCTGCTCTTAGGCCTGCAAAGCTATTTTTCTTTTGGTCTCAAAGGTGACATCTCTGTTAAGCTAGTAATGAAAATCTGCTTAATTTCAGGCAGACGTGTGCCATGCGTACCAGATCGTACACCGAAATGGAATTCCAGATGAACAGATCATTGTCATGATGTATGATGACATTGCTGATAATGATGAGTAAGTGATGAATGTGCCTAAGTCACAAACTATATGGTTACTACAAACATGCCATCGTCACCACAGAGTTCTGGGTTTGTAGTAGTTTTGTAAGGAAAGCCTTTAAAACTACCTGTGATATGCATAGAGAGGTTTTATCCGTCAGCACAATAATTCTCCTTTGAAATGTGCTCATGGGCTTTCCAAGCCTTGCTCCACAACTCAGCATCAGCTGTGGCACTGAGGACTGCAGAACTTCATTGTTAGGAGAGTAAGTGATCTTAACTCCCAGGCATAACGTTTTACAGCGAGTATATAGCCTAAAACCACAAACATAGGGAAGCTCTGTGTATTACTTGCAGGGCTTTTTTGAAAGGACATTATCGGATTAATTCCCAGAATGTACCTTCAACAAAGTGCACATGTCCCGTTCTTGGTGATTATCTAGAGTGTATCACTGCTTCCTATATGAAGCAGTTCAGTTACACAGCCTCTGATTCTGAGACAACTTCAGCAGAGATCAGCGGGCTTCACATGCACAGCAGCACTGGGAGCAAAAAGTAGAGGGGACTGAAGGCAAGACTGAAGGTAGAGAGATGGTAGTGTAAGAGGCCACCTGCCTGCATCTTCAGATTAATCGACGTGGTCTGAGGCAGGATACTTGAAGGTACTCTGAGGATAAGGACACTTGAGGCAAGCATACATAACTGACTGAAGTGAAAAGGCCTTCATATTCTGAGATCACTTAACGACACATGGTGCAAGCACCCATACTCTCTCTCAGGCAAGCTGGCCAGTCAGGGCAGTTTAAATGGTTTCCTGGTTATTCTCAGGTCTTTGTATGGCATGTGGCTGATTATTCATATTTATGTTCTGTTTAACTTTCAGAAATCCAACAAAAGGCATTGTCATCAATAGACCTAATGGCACAGATGTGTATGCTGGAGTGCCCAAGGACTATACAAAGGAGGTACGAATGCAATGCCATTCCCCAGGGAAGGTTCAGCATTAGCCAATATTCTGAATAAATCCTTTCAGCCTACACTGAAAGGAGTAGCTTACACTCCAAAAGACACGTAGTGTAAAGCTTATTCACCTGCATGGTTTGGCAGGGTTTGGTGTTCATAAGATAATTATAAAGAGTAGATGCTTTGAAATGAAGCAGCAACCATAAGAGTAAACCTTTACACCGTTTCTGTGCTAACACACCAAATAAAAGGAGGAAAAGTCTTGCATTCATAAATATTGTAACTCAGTTTGAAGAACAGTTGTGTAAGGCTGTTTTATCAAATCAGAACAGTAATCCAATCACTCGGTGATTTCGCGATTCAGTATCCAAGTGAGTCATCAGTGGCTAATGCATTATATAATGATGGATTGAAAAGAATGGACAGCTAAACTCGCCCTTCATGCATGGATTCTGACTTCCAGAAGCCATCTTTGTAAATGAAGATTTTGTTGTTTTTGTTTTGAGATTAAACTTTAATTCTCTTAAAACCTTAGGATGTTACTTCAAAGAATTTCCTTGCTGTTCTCCGAGGAGATGTGGAAGCAGTGAAGGGTGTGGGATCAGGAAAAGTACTGAAAAGGTAAGAGGTTTAATTTAGAAAGTAATTGTATGGTTGTGCATTGGCACTGTTTTCAACAAAAGAAGAGGGTAAATTAGAGCAACTTGAGAATCCAGCAAGACTATTGATGGCAATTCCAGGCCATTCACATTAGAAATACAACGGTTCTTGTTTCTTAAACTATCCAGCACCAAGAAGCAACTGCTGATACTTGACTGGTCCGGAATAGATTAGGGTATAAAAACTCTAGAAGATAGGTTCAACTGTATTAAGGTATTTTTTCTCTAGACTATTGTCTTTTGCAAGAGTGGATATTCAAAAAGAGTTTTATTACAGTTTGGAGACTTCTAGAAAGGGTTTGCCAAGGCTTGACTTAATGTACACGAGCAGTTGTATTAGTCACCTGAAGTGGTGAGACTTAGCAGTCAGTGGCAGAGGAACAGAGATAGCTTAAGCAGTTGAAAGAATTGCATATCTAATCCCAGCCTTGGTCTTTGTGGCAGATGTAAGGTTAGTGAGTCTTTGAATGTAATGAAATTGAATTATGGTTTATATTTAATGCGAAAAAACTATTTGTGATTGGAAGAGTAGTATAAGCAATTGACCTTGTAATTTATGTATTGTAGTTAAGGTATTTGTAAACTAAGTTACAGAAATGATTGTAAGTTTGGCAATATTCTAGTATACAAACAATAATAAATTGTAGACTGGCTAAGTAGAATGTAAGATCTGTAATTAATGAGTGTAGTTTATAATTTAGACGATTTAAGAATAAAAGCAATACATTTGACGGCCTAACTAGAAGACCTCTTGCAAAGAGACCTGGTATCGGTTATTCTTCTTGCTTCTACAGAGTTTGGGATATGAAAATATGATGCCTATTTACCTAAGGTGCTTTATATTTCTGACTCAATACTGCTGGTAAAGAGTTATATTATATTTTTCTATGTACAGTATTTCCTGTAAAACCTTTAAGAATTTAAATTTGACCACTTGGAAGGACTAACCTAGTTAAAGAAAAATTGTGGAAGTACCTATCTTCATCTGACAGTTTAATTTTAGAGGCAAAGCAATGAAACGGAACAGAAGAATCCTGCCCTGGCATTGGGGACAGTAAAAAAAAAAGAAGGATCGGGACAGGAATTGAATAAGCTATCGCTCAATTGTTTAAACTTCATCCTGAAAAGCTGAGATAGAAAATGGTATATGCAAGGCAAATATCATTATAGGGAAGAAGTTAATAAACTGCTGCACATTGACTAGATTGTTCTCTTCCAGTAGCTGGAATGAGTCAAGAGTGGCTATAAAATATTTTTCATTAAAAAAAAAGTACTTCAGAACACACCTCACCTGTGGAAGCTTGATGTTACAAGTCAAATAAGGGAGTGGCTATGCAGAGGGCCGAAGACCCTTAGCTACTCAGGAGGACATCTTGAACCCACATGTAAAAGTCCTAGTTATTTACGTTTCAGTGGTCAAATTTTTTGCGCTTAGGGTCAAGAGTGGGACCCAGAAAAATAACACCGAGCCCTTCTTTGTTAGGCTCTGTTGTGGGAGTTTCCCAGCAGCCTGACTTCTGCTATTGGGGGGGGACAATGGACAAGAACTCAGTTACCCTCTGCCCAGAACACTTCTAGATCATCTTCCAGGTTGTTTCCTAACCAGCAGGTTATCGGCCAGGCGGAAGGCTGGGCAATGTCCCCTTGAGCTGCTGTAGTTGTACCTCTTTGCAGTCAGGAAAGAGCAAAGGCAGATACGTATTCCTGGACCACCGACACAGAGGAAAAGAGGAGGGCTTGGGGGACTCCTTCCAATCTGTTCACATATTTTATATTTAATTGTCCCTGAATAGAGTTTAAAAGCAAAATCCCTTTGCAGATCTGGCTGTCGGGGCAAGACCCGAAGATCACCCAAACGTCATCTGTTTGCTTTAGAGTACAGTAAAAATCTACGGCAAACAGCGTGCTACACCGACGTTGGGGAATCCAAGCCCGTGAGCAGGCAGTGCTCAGCCGACTGAGAGCCACTCAGTGCAAACGCCAGTCCAGCCTAACCGGGGGGTTTGGGCGCGCATCAGTTCCTCACGGAGGCGTAGGCTGGCGCTGATCTGGCAAAGAATGGCCACACCGATCACAACGAGGTGGTACATAAACATGCCCAAGGATCTCACCAAAGAAGTTTTTATGGTTTATCCCTGTGTTGTTGGTGCCTTGGTATAACTTAGTTATAAAAGTCTTTCTGTTTTACCAGACTGCTGCAAATGCCCACAGTATGACAGATTCCTCAGGTATGCATGAAAAAACAATCGCTCTCCCGCCACACTTGGCGTACCAGCCCCTGCCTCACTGGCAGTCAGTTTACAGTTTGAAACATGTCGTGTAATTTCCGTATTCCCCATGTTTGAGGGACTAGCCTGTAGCCCTGTTTTCACTCCTTTTGCCGACACTCGTCTCCTCTCATAAGCACCCTAAGTGGTATGCTTTGGGAGGAAAAAAATATTACCAAGAGGAGGAGGTGCTTCAGCTGTATCGTTTTCAAATATTGACATGTCTTGGCATTGAGAAGCGGATGATTGTTGTTGTAATGAAGATTTGGTTGGAGTGGTTAGAAAGAATTCGTTTGCAATTTTTCTGTTACAGTGGTCCCAAGGATCATGTGTTTGTTTATTTCACTGACCATGGAGCTCCAGGACTTCTGGCTTTTCCTGATGATGATGTAAGCATTTTGCGGGATTACTTTGTCATAAAAAACATCCTTTTAGTGACATACTAAAATGATAATAAATGTAAAACGCACAAGAATGTTTAATGCACTGTCGTATTGACGGTGGAGGCAGAGAAAGAGCAATGTTCTCCTCATCGCTGCAGTTTGAATTTTTTCCAGTTTGAATCTGAAGAATTCAGTTGAAATTAAGTTATGTCATTTAATATTTCATTGGATTTTGGTGTGGTCCAAGCAGGCTGTTTCACACAGTTTATGACTTGGCTTTCTGGTGCACTGTACATATCATCTGGGACCATTACTCATCTTTTCCAGAGTGGTAAATACTAGAACGTTTTATTTCAGAAGGATGAAGCACTGGATATATCTAATGGGAAACAGTATACGTATTCACAACGGTATTTATTCCTATTAAGTGAATTGTGTGTCTATTGAACATAAGTGGTTTTAATACAAGCCTTCTTATTTTACAGCTTCATGTAAAGGACTTGAATAAGACTATTTGGCATATGTATCATCACAAAAAATACCGGAAGGTAAGCAAGCATATCAGAAGTTGTGAGATTAAAAGATCAGCTGGCATGGGAGAGAGAGATTTATCTTCATTTTGAGAGCTGCATCAAGCAGGAGGAAGCTGTTGCCATGCAGTGCAATTTGGATTAGGATTTTGCACATAAAAGGATTGATCCTTTCGAAATTTTCTCTTGCCATTTTTAGTTTACTATATATTTGCAGCCAATGTTGAGGTGTGGTGTACTGCCTTTTGATAACGGTATATGTTCTGACCAGTGGTGGAGAAATAACATCCGTAACTACTGAACCCTCATAATATGTACCTGACTCTTTCTTCCTGTGCTTTGTTCACTTCAGACGGCACTGTTACTACAGGAAGCTTGTACCTCATGTTTCTCTTGCAGTTACTAATATAGTTTAAGAGATTGTACCTCTTGTCAGAAAATTCTGTGCATTTAGTTCATCACATGTAGTTTTTTAGCAGAAAAATTAATATTTAAAACATTGTAGTAGCTTGCCTTTTTTAAGCAGCTTTCTGTGGTAATCCATCTACTGTGGACGGCTGTATTTAGGAACACATAGATGGCTACTGATTCTTGAAATACTACCTTCAGTAGTGGTACATTGCTGTGCCTAAAGAGTGGCTGTATATTTGGTCTGTGCTTTGTACATTGGTCAGTAGATACCTGTGGATTCTGTAGAGATTAATAGCATTTTTTAATCACGATTGTTTCCCCTTTCCACATAGTTTAGTTCCCCAAAATGAAAAATTGATCCGTTTGCTTTTGTGTTTTATTTTGTAGCCTTACGGATAGCTTTTCTTTCAAGGATAGCAGTACAGGCCAACTAGCTACAGCTGAAAAGCACTGAAGGACTTTTGTCCATTTCCTCATGGAATTTAAGATCTCTGATTTATTTTATAGATGGTGTTTTACATTGAAGCATGTGAGTCTGGATCTATGATGCATCATTTGGCTGATAATATCAATGGTGAGCGATCAGTTAACTTACTGGACTGAAATGTCACAACTTGTTGCAGACCTAAACGGATACTGTGTCAGGGATAGGTTCAAAGCATTTTTATCTCGAGTTTTATCAGGGGAGCACAAGAATTGGAGAAAGTAATATTTTTCATTTATGGGAAGTTCCTTTTAAATAATTAATGGAGTCTTATACAGACTTAACAGGGCTCTCAGTTTCTTGCAAATGAGATGTTGAAAAAGTGTTTATTTTCAGGAACTATGTGGTTGCCCTTAGCTGGTAGCAGTTAGGTTATACTGGCATTTCTCAGCCTCAGCACTGCTAGCAGCAGGTGTGAAGTTCCTGCCGTCACTTTCATTGAGTAGCAAAGGCACTTGTGAGACACCACTGCCAGGAAATTTTGCTACACTCATTTGCACAATAACCCAGGAAGCGGAACTCTGATTTTTCAGGGTTTCTAAACTCTCTGCTGCAGAGCTGGGAGCTCAGCCTTGATTAGGATGAGGAATCACAATCTTTTCAAACTCCTGTTCCGTAGCTGGGAGACTGAGTGCTCTGACTTTCTTGTAGTCTTGAAGCTGTGATTCCAGGGAAGACCAACCACGTGCCCGTCCATGGCTTCCTGGGTCTTTGTCCCTGGAGTATGCTGCCTGGCACCCACCTAGACTTCTTAAAGCTCTGTCAAGGATTTACAGAAGGTTTACATAGGATGTTTCATATTGAGAATTGTTCATGATAAATGCTCGGTGAATCAGCATTTTTCAAAGTTTGTTCTATTAGAAATTTCCAGTCTGAGAACTCTGGATTTACCACCAGCTCTGTCACAGACTTACAAAAGCAGAAAATTGACAATTGATGTATTACACTCTGAAGGTGTCTTTGGCAGCCTTCAATAGTGAGCTGCAAAGCTTAACTGGTTACTTAGTAAGCATTTAAAAGGATGCTAAGAGCAGCACTTTACTATAAAGACAGGATTTAAGACTTCTTTTGCCTTTTGAACCTCAGGTACACTCTGAGTAGAAACAACACTATAGCTGTATAAAAGCATGCCTTACACTTTCTCATTTTGAAACTCGGACTTTCCTTCAGTTGCACAAGTAAGGTTTGAATTGACTTTGGCCTTAATACCTGTAAAGAGGTGTTTACAGTATTCCTGTTGCATTAGAGAAGACTTACTGGGAACACTGTGCTTGGGGCAGGTGTCGTAGAGGTTTGCTTTGCTTTTCTCTCCAGTGTCATCCAATAATAGATATTACTTAGAAGGTAGCATTTTCTGGAAGAAAAGGTGATTTAGGGAATTTACTCCAAGTTTGGGATAAAGTCCTCATTATTGTAATAAAGAGAATGAGTGTATAGGTGGTTGTCAGTGCACAGTGTTCTCAGGCAGAACTTTGAATAGTAGATGTTTCCCTCAGAAGCACATATTCTTCTTAAAACACCCCAGACCACACATTTGGCAGTAAGGAAGGAGCTCTTACAACACTCCTTGGGCAGACTGAACAGAATGATTAAAAGGCTTCTTTCCTTCCTGCTATTTAGAAGCAAAAGTTTGAAAGCCAGAATACTTAGACAAATATATCATGTGCAGCTAAGTACTAAATCATGAGGGGGAGTTGAAGAAAATTACTTTCTCTGTGTCTTACAGTTTATGCAACAACAGCTTCCAATGCCAGAGAGTCATCTTACGCATGTTACTACGATGACGAAAGGCAGACTTATCTTGGGGACTGGTACAGTGTCAATTGGATGGAAGATTCAGATATGGCAAGTACCTTAGATGGGGTTTTCTGCATTTCCATGCATGAAAAATCACTAGGCTTTTAAAAAATATCTCCTTTAGAGGATGTTTGAAAATACCTGGGTTTATGTGAGACTGAAATCAACAGACTGAGTTGTTAAAAGTATTTATCTACTACTCAGAACCATATATAATCTTTATTCGCTTGGGCCACAAAATTTATTTCTGAAAGTAACTTTTAGAAACGTTGTCTTCTTTTATTATTTATAAGATCAGAAACTGTCTAACTTCTAGCTTCAAATTCACATGATCTTGATTTGCTAATGTGAGACCACATCTCCAAATCTGTGAAACAAATTGGGTAGTTCAGTAGGTTGTACCTCTGCTTCGGGGATCTTTAAATACTGAACTGTGGCTAACCCACGTGTTAGCATAATGGAAAACCGTACTAATTAAACAAATCTGGGATTTGTACGCTAGCCCACTGCCTTCTCGCCCATTTTCTGGGAGATTAGGAGATCATTAAGAGCAATTTGCAAATATCCTGTCAAAATTTTCCAGTTTTTACTTTTATGTCTTTCAAAGGTTGCATAGCTCTCCCTGTACGTTCTTCTGCGTACTGGCAGCTAAGACTCTTGCCAGGTTTCCTTGCATTTTTAGAATGGCTGAATTTAAGTATCTGTGACCACATGGAAGTTTCTTCATGCAGGAGGATCTAAGGAAAGAAACACTCCATAAGCAGTTTCAGCTAGTGAAAAAACGCACCAACACCAGCCACGTGATGCAGTATGGAAACAAGGTGTGTATTTGAGTGGGCTGCCTGGTCGGATATATTTTAAAACTTCTGTGCCCTATTCTTTCATCCCTTAAAAAAATGAAAAAAAAAAAAATCAAATCACTGTAAACAGGTAGGGTTGATTTAGAAAATGAAACTTCATCTTGGAAGACCACTTAAGTGGTGATGGTCCTGCTGCTAAAGGAAATACAGCCTTCTTACACTTCAATCCAAGGAGTCAGGATACGAATTGTCCAAGATCTGCCAATAATTTAACACCTCGATCTAATCTAAGAAGGGTATTTACCACTTCCAGGCATATTATGAATGTTAATGAAATGTTAGTAAGTACATTGATCTCTCGAATGGGAAGAGCTAAGAGGTGATATATCATTTATAATAGTCCCATTATTCAGCGGAATAAATATTTATTAAAAAAAGAAGTCAGGTTACTTAACCTGACAGTCTTTTTTCCCCACAGTGAGTTTTAGAAATAAAAGTTCCCTGATTTTTGGCAGTCTTGACTTTGTTTTTAAAAACCCAACGTGTGCACACACACAACCCTATGACCTCCCTTATATTTTCTAATAAAGCAAGTTTAGAGAGTTAGATTTGCATGGCAAAGCAAAGACAGATTACCTACTAGAGGTGATTGACAGTTTCCATTTGTTTACTTTCTAACCTTCAGAGCATCTCCTCCATGAAATTGATGCAGTTTCAGGGCATGGGGAAGAAAGCCATCCCCATTTCTCTGCCACCTGTAGGACACTATGACCTGACCCCTACTACTGATATGCCTTTTGCAATCATGAAACGAAAGCTGATGGCTGCCAGTGACGCTGATGAGGCTAAGAAGATTGCTGCAGAGATGAAAGCACACCTGGAGGTAAACAAAGAAAAACTTTGAAGTACACATCAGCTCAAATTTGTTTCCATCATAAGCAACAGCAGAAATAGCACCCCTGAAGCCAAGGGGATTGCATCCTGGTTTTGCAAATTACAACAAAATTATTCTTCACACTGGTAATGTCTAGCTGATGGTTTACTCTCCCTTTAAAATTCAGGGATCTGTTCCACAAGGCACATTGAGTAGTGATTATCTAGGCAAATGTAAGCAAATGCAGAAATCAGTCTCATAGATTTTATTGCCAGGAAGTTCCTCATCTGCATCCGTAGGGATTCTGGTTGGGAGGAGTTTTTCTTTGGTATTAAAGAAACTCTTGTCTCGGTAGAACTGAAGTCTCCCAAAATAAATAGCTCCTGCAGGATGGTAGTCAGTATTGGTGGTATTGGTGTTTTCTTTCTTCTGGTAGAACACTAGAAGGACAGTGAGTGATTTTTGGTGCCAGGAGTCTGACTTTCTGTCTCCCTAGTTTTCATTTGTGTGTTAAGAGACCGGTCCAAAAGACCGTGCTATAAAAAATGGCAAAATTGGGTTCTCTAAAACTCCCAAGAGTTGAGGGAGGTTTAAAGAAAGAGAAATTTCATTCAAACCCTTCAAATCAGGTTTTAAAAAAAAAACATGTTTTAAGATCTTGTTGTTTTATGTGCAGGTGAAAGAATTTATCCAAGAATCCATGCGGAAGATAGTCACCTTAGTAACAGGATCAATAGAACAGACCAACCAAATTCTGTCAGACAGGCTGATCATCAGCAATTATGACTGCCACCAGGCAGTGGTGAACAACCTCAAAGCTCGTTGTTTTAACTGGCACCTGCCCATGGTAAGTCAAGCATTAGATATAACCTGATAAACGTACTGGTAAAATGAGCACAGTAGTCATGAGCACATCTGCAAAATCAGTTTTTCTTAAAAAATAAGCTTGGGGGAAGTCATATACCTTAATTTTGGAGGAAAGGCTAAGTAATGTTTCTGGAAGCAGGAAACCACTTCCACTACGCCTGTAGATAAGCAAGAAGATTACTAAAAATACTTTTAGTAAAAACAAAACCAAAAATAATCCCTAATTTTTATTAGTTAGTGCTGTCCCTTCATCAACTCCCTCCCCAGAAATCCCAATATTAAATAAGTCATGTTGTATTTCTGCTTGAAACATCTCTACTGGCAGAACAGAAATACAGGCACCACCACTGTGAATTCATAATCCTGGTATATTCAGATTTCTGTATTACGACTGCATGTGGCATTAGTTCCTTGTGACAACGTAGCCACTACTTCCATGGTCTTGTTGAATTCCTGAGAGCCTCTTTTTAGTTTAGGGGTTTTATCACTGTCTACTCTGCCTGGGATCCTGGTTGAGAACCAAATCCTGTTGTGGTAAACACTGTTTAGACAAGAATAAGAAAGGTCAGTTGCTATTCCAGAAACACCAGTCCTGATGTCAGGCAGGATAGCCCAAGCAGGCAGTGGTGTGTGGCAAGATGAGTCAACTGATTTTAGCAGAAAGTAGAAACCTTGTAGTTAGCCAAGATTAAGTACTGTATACAGATCTAAAGGAGATGCACTCCTTCCCCTGGAGCTTCTAATCAACCAGGTTGTTAGGAGGCCACACTGCTCACTTATACTTTTAGCTCCTCTTTAGTGCTTTTTTGGTTTTGTGGGTTTTCTGAATGAAATTGGTTCGATGGGTGAGCTTTGCCTAAGGGGCCATTGTGCGGCAACAGCTGAATTTTCCCAATGAATTCCAAAGAGCAAAGTGCACAGAAGAAAGATAGATTTAGCCTAGTACTGGGTCATCGAGATGATCGATTAAACACTGTGAATATTAATAGTATCTCTAAATTACTTCCACAGTTTAGTTTGGATAAGCAATACCTGCTCTTCATCACTGATATTATTAACAATGTTTGTTTATTTCAGTATGAGTATGCACTGAGACAGCTGTATATCTTGGTCAACCTTTGTGAAGGAGGATACTCCATTGACAGGTAATGAGGTTCCCAGATACACTGTGTAGGATTATCTGTGACTAAAGAAGCAGAAGCTAATAGACAGATAAAGCCAAATATCAAAGGCTTCTCACCTGTTCTGCTCTGTTGAACATTTTGTCAGTAAAGTTCTCACTCTAAAGTTATGAATGCTTATTTTGGAAAACATACCATTATTAGTCCCATCCCACTTGTAATGATCCACTTCCCCAGTAACCCTTTAATTTCATTGTCGAAGACTCTCAGGGGAAATTACAGCCAGTCAGAGGATCCCACTGCACCACATAACATATAATAGCATCACTGGTGCAAGGGTGTTGCCCTGTAACTCCTGTGTGATCTTACACTGAAGCAAGGTTGAGAACTGCTGTATTTTCTCCGCCGCTGGCTCAGAACACCACAGCACTGCTGCGTTCTGGTGAGGAAATAATGGTGCTAGGGCCCTCATCTGTGAGAGTGTGGTAGGAAAGCAGGGAAATAATGGTCCAGGCTGACCCTTACGGTGGTGTGGTAGGGACAAGGGAAGCATAGTGTTGAAAGTCCGTCTTTGCAGTTTGTGGTGGAGGATACGATCCTAGCTTGTGAATCATGCGAGAGGATGAAAAGGGAGAGAGGAGAGCAGAGGGGTAGGGAATGGGAGGGTGGAGTGGTAGTTTAGGCAGCGTGCACATGCAGCCCAGAAGCTGAAGAACTGCTGCCTCCGCTCCTGGGGGCATCCTGCTGCAGTCCGTTTGGGAACTAGTTTGAGAGCAGGGCCCCTATAGAATGTCTCATCATTACTGTTCTCTGTTGCAGAATATGCCTGGCCATGGATCAAGTGTGCCTTGGGCATTGACGGAAACAACAGTTCCTCATATAACCCTTTCTACAAATCATAACTTTTCATAACTGTAATAATCTAGACTTTACATGCATGCAACACGAAGAGAGCCAACCGCTGCACAGGAACTGTACCGGGAGCTGAGGCGATTGACGGTGCTCTCCCTTGCACCCCCACCTGCTGACAGTCTGCTGGTTTGACAGAGGCATCCTGACAGACCACCTGCAGCTTTCAAGATAGGTGATTTGTTTCAAAGCGCAATGCTCTTAAGAATCTCTGGATGATTTGCTTCGAAGCGCAATGCTCTTAAGAATCTCTGGATGAACACTACAAGCCGCCTATGAGTGATTGCTACATCTGTGTAAAATTTAAACATTGAGTCATTAATTCTGGAAGATGTTCTTATACTAGAGCTAACTATTAGCTTTTTAAAAGAGTTAATGAATTGTATTACAGTGACTAATTTGCAGATGGGTTAAAGAGTGAAGAAACCAAAGCCTGTTCTTTAAGCTTTAACTCCTTAACAGTTTAAAGAAATTAGTTGCATTCAAGAACTATCGGATGTGAACAGCACAGTTAAACTGTGAACAGTAAAAGCCTTTGTGGGTAGAAAGCGCTGTTGCCCAAAGAAAAAAGACAAATACCTAATGCTGTAAATTTAGCACCAGTATGCTATAATTAAATGTATGTACACACAAACCTGTGGGAATAAAAATAAAGTTGACTGTTTCATCAACCTACAAGGCAACATAGATATATTGTGTCTTGAAGATGAATGAGAGCAAATTAATTTTATGATATTGCATTAGTAGATTATCCATCCCCTGTCTGCCTTTTATAAGACAGGTCATTAAAAAAAAAAAAAAAAAAACCAACAAAAAACAAACAAACAAAACCAAGCCAACAAAAATCAAAACAAACCCCAAAACCTCAACCCAAAAGCAACAATAACAAAAAATATCAAAAGCCCCAAATCACATTTGAAGGCACTATTCCTTTGAGGTGACTCAGTAAATGACAAGCAAGGGGCAAATTAGAGGTTATGAAGGGATTCAAAATAGTTGCAGGTTGCCTATGCCTTCTTACACATGGAGACAAGATACAGAAATACTTCAGGGTTCTTTCCAAAGTGTGTTAAAATATGAAAAATTACCTTATCTCCACAAGAAAAGAACAAACTTTGACAAAAACTAAACTAACATCTCCAGGATGGAGAGTTCTAGGTAGCTCCACGCAGAGGAGAGGGACTGTGGGGGGGTGTAACTGAAACTGCTTTTATATAAAGAAGAGCCAGGCAAGGCCAGGAGCATTATCGCCTTCAGCTGAGTGAGTGAGTGAGTGAGTGAGAGAAATCCCTGAGCACAGCTAGTGTTAAGTGGGATGGGAAAAGGTAAATGTATATGGAATTAGCATTTACTGAATTAAGAAATGAAAGTTTGCACCTTGGGGGTTGTTGAAAGTTCAGATATGAGCTGCTTTTGAGTTACTTCTTGTTTCTTTTCAGCTGTAAAGCTGTTTTTTTTTTTAGCAGAAATCTAAAAATAAGAGTATGAAATTCTCGAGTGCCTGAATGTGTTGCAGGTGTTCCCCTGATGGCAGGTGGAGGGGGTTGGCCACATAGGACAGCTTTTAGGCAGTCTGGCTGCTATCACAAAAGAGGGTGCCAAAAGCCCCAAATCACTTTGAAAGAACAGAAAAAAATGGCTCCTCCAACGCCCTGTTTGAATATATACATTAAATCTGCTAAGTTTTACACATTTCTGCTTTTAGAGGTGTTCTGTGCCCTAGAAATCCAGCCTGCTTCTCAAGCACCTAGCATCATCAGTTTGTAGTTTTTAACAATTTTCTTCACTCTTTAAAAATGCCCATTTTCTTCTGAAGTATCCAGAAGAGGCTTTTGGCCTTTTGAATTTTCATATCTAGAATGTGGAGGGGAAAAAGGTCCTTCCAGGTTCTCCGCAGATAGCATCACTTTACAGCCAAGAGCCTCCAGCCGTACTAAGTAGGCCTCAAAAAGTAATTACCAGATGAAAAATTGGCTGCTGGCACACATTTTTATTTTCACACATTACTGACACCCAGGTGGCACTTGCACCTCACTATCATCATATTGTCCTGGCCTTCCTGCAGACCGTCGTAGCTCTGAGGATACAAAGCTGAAACATGAAAGAGTGGGGTTGTTCTGTTTCCTCCTGCGAGAGTGGTTTTCAGAGCTTCACCACCCTAAGTGCTGCCCATGGTGTTGTTAACCCTCCCCTCGGGGATGTGCCGAAAGGAAAGCAAGAAGCAACCTGCTGAATATGTCACTGCACCCACGATGCTGTCTGAGATGCAGCAGATTCTTATCCATGCCCCATAAAAAGCATTAATGTGCTATTGGATTTCCAGTGCGCAGCCAGAGACCCATTTCCTTTGCAGTCACTCAGGGAACAGCCCCGCAGAAGAAAAAACCAACAACCTTCACCTGTGCTGATCAATACATTTGTTTTTTAAGGCCTCCAAATAGCACCACGCAGGCTTAGTGCCTGCATGGCGGCTGTTTATTTTGAGATGGTGGTAGAACCTGATGAGAAAATAATTTCAAGATTGTGCAAGGTCAGTCTTGCGACAGAGCATCTTGTGGTGTATTGGGCAAGCACAGACACCCTCACTCTTCCTGCTGGCATGCAGCTCCTCGGGCTGCCATTCCTAGAATGCCAGGGTGCAGGGATGGCATCTGCAGAATATGGAAAACTGTCAGGTTCCCCGCAAATTGTCACCGCTGGGCAGAACAGGGCCAAGTTCAGGTTGTGTAATTTACAAAAGCCTTTCCCGAGCAGAATAGCTAGCTCTGTCCGTAACCCCTGGGAACAGCGTAATTTGCACCAGCCAGGGCTTCCTGTCCTCCTCATCCTTGCTGCTAGCAGTTCAAGGCCCTTTTCCCAGCCATTCTGTGCCAAATCTGCCGCGTGTTTCAACCCACCATCCTGCTGCTCACAGCAGTTCATCACCTTTCCTTTGAGAGGATCTGGGGGGCAGGAGGCACCATCAGCCTCCACAGTATGCTGTATGCTATTTCTATATAATGCAAACTTAAAACACACAGTTTTGTTCAGAGTGCCTGTAACCACCCTCCCTTCTCTACTTGCAATAAAGCAGAATGCAATTCACCTGGAGTTGAAGATAATACACTTTTTTAGAGATACCAGTAAGTAGTAGTATTTTAGCTCTGCCCAAACCAAGTTGCATCTTCTCTTACCAGGATGGAGTAAGGTAAGTGCTGAGCAGCCGTGCCCACCGCAGGGCAGGAGGCTGAAGGTGTCTCATTCCTGTGCTCAGCTTCTCCCCTGTGAGAACAGGGTTGGAGGAGCCTCATAGGGGAAGGACCCTTAAGCTCAAGTCCTGACTAAGTCAGCATTTCGTGCCAAGAGCTCAGGCAATTCTGAATCAGAGGCCACTTCTTTTCTAGGGACACGATACCCCAAAAGAGGCAGGAGACAGCATAAATATTACAAGTCCTGTGCACTGCCAGCAGAGCTGGCCAGTATCCCACAGTAGCAACACCCACCCAAGGAGCAACTCTGGTGGGACAGGCAGTATCTTTGCAACAGGAGGAAACTGTTTTTCACAGTGCAAGGGGTTGAAATGCTGGACCAGGGCCCCAGCAAGGCTGTATGATCTCCAGCCCTGAAAAGATGGGGCCCTGAGCAACCTTGGAAGGCAGCCCCACTAGAGCTGGGGGTGGACTGGTGACCTCCAGGGCTCCCTCTGCCAGCCTGGATCACTCCACAAGCCTGTGAAAGAAAGATGGCCTTGTGCCAGATTTCAAAGTACAGTTGGTGCCTGATGCATGCTGAGGCCCAAAAGTTATTGAATTCAGCAGGAAAACTGCCTGTGATTTCAATGGCTTTTATTTAAGGTTATATATGACCTGTTAGATATAATTAATTCAGTTAATTATTGTCAAATTGTATCACTGGGTTCAAAGTGGCGTTAAATCAGCTCTGTGCACGAAGTGGCCACGTGGGCTTTTTGTCTTTTCTTTGCAGAAGTTGCCAGGTTCAGCAGGTTTCCCTCTTCCTCTCTCTCACGCGGGGGAGCCTTTCTTTGCGAGTAAATGAGTGCTCGTTGCTCAACCTTTCTCTGCAAATGAGTGTTTGAGAATGCCTTGGCTGGATTGCACAACCCTACTTGTTCAAAGTCTCCTGAAACACTCCTGTCTGCTGATGGCTCATGTGAGGGCCAGAGCATGACTCAGGGCGTGACCGTCTTGACTAACCAGGGGAGGCCGCAGATCACCAGACTGGACTGCTTCCTCCTTATCCTGGGCTGCGGCATGAGGAAACCCCATGGCAAAGCAAATTAATAAAATCCCACGGAGCATTTAAAAACATCCATTTCATTCCCACATGCGACTTCTTTTTTTTCTCACCACCTGAAATGTCAGATACCAGCCGAAAGCAGCGCGGGACCCTGGGCACCAGGGTCTGTCTGGAGGGAGGAACATGCTGAACTGCTCCAGCTGTCTCCATGCTGGGGACTCAGAGCTTTGCCAGGGTCACCAAAACAGCAGCACATTTGTTCCAGACAGACTGCTTCTGCATGACCCTGGCACAGGCAGAGCCTGAGTCCCACCGCTGAGCTGTGAGCTTGGCGAGGCGGCAGCAAACTCTGTCCTGGGTCCTCCAGGATCCCATCACTTGGGTCATCTCCCAGCTTTCATTCCCTGACAAGGGACAGCTGTGGTCAGGCCCTGGAGAAGCCAGGTCACCCCTGTACCCTAGAGATGTATGTTGTTACTGGTCGTCTATATAATGTGACCAAACAGGCCAGGTGCCCCACGGCCTCTCAGCAAGCCCTGCTCTGCACCGAGCCCCAGCACAGGGGTTGCATTCCAGCAGCTCACAGCCAGTCACAGTAACGTGCATTACTGTCAATAATTATGAGTCCAGGAGAGCCGTGGAAACCTTTGCAAATCAAATCAGAGCTTTGCAGTTGTCATGCCAGAGGAAAATGTCGCACGTGAAATTTGAGAACCTTTGTAAAAGTCCACAGAAATTCAGCTGGCAGTCCTTGCATTTTGAAAAAGGGAATCTGCAGGTCTGATTTTGGAACCAGGTAAGCTTTGCTAAATTTAGCTAAATTTTAGTCTGATGCAATTTCCACAGGGTCTACTGACTAGCCTGTATAATACGTGGTTCTCCCTCACCCCAAGGGCCAGCTCCTGACTCAGATGTCCCAGGACTTTGTGAGGTGCCGGAGCACTTCATCAATCAACTATCATCCGGCTTGACCCTGGCCGGTGCAAAGTCCGGTTGCTCTCTGGAAATATCCAGCAGAAGATCAGTTCTAGCTTCCTTCCTCGCACGTTTCTACTTTAGCCTCATCCCATCAGATTACTTTAGACTCATTAACCGTGAATGCTACAGTATGAAGATAACCCGATCAGGCCAATGGGTTGGGCAGACATATATAAATTTGTTCCTGGTGCTTAAAATAACTTGCAGCAGCCACGGCAGAACTAAGCTGCTGGTCAGACCTTCTATAACTCCGGGTCTGGTGGTGGGGACCCCTAATTCTGCTCTGCATGGACCCCATGCAGTGATACTTGTGCAGAGGTGATGGGAGGTGAGGTGGGTACATGGCTTGGAGTCCTACCAAGGTGGGGTGGGGAGGCTGGTGGGAGGTGGGCCAGAGAGCTAGTCTGGGCCCACAGTTTGGGTGGGGAAAGGAGGAGGGGGGTGCGTGTCTCCTGTGGGAGCATTTAGAGAGTGTGTGTGGGGTGGTGGGGTTGAGAAAAAAAAAAAAAAGGAAGGTTCGTAAGTGATGCTGCGCAGAGGTTGGACGTTCCCGCTGCCGCAGCCCCAGGGGTGCCAGCTGAGACCGCCCGCAGTACGGCCAACACAGAGCAGATCAGCCCTCAAGGCATGGTATCAGTGGTGGTACCGACGGCGGAAATACAACCACCGGCCTCCCTGTGCCACGTGTCGGGGATTTGCTGGCAGTGCTTCCACCAGAGGGGGAAACCGCCACGAGCTCCCCCAACACGCAGGGATGGTGGTGGGCCGAGGAGCCGGGCCTGCCGCCCAGCCGTCGGCACACGGCATCCAGGGCGGCACGGCAGAAGGGCAAGGGCTGGCGTCCTTGCCGCGGCCTGCGGGATGGACGCGGGGAAGCTGCTGTTGGGGCGGAGAGGCCGGCGGGTCCCTGGGGCCGTGGGGGCTCCCTGGGGGCCTGTCCCACTGCTACAGCCAGGAGTGGGACAGCCGGGAGCAGCAGGGGCAGCCCCAGTCCTGGGTCTCGGGCACTTCCCTGGGGATGGGGACAGGCTGGGGGCCGGGCAGGGCAGGGCTGCGGGGAGCTGGAGAGCAGCCCCGCCTCAGCATCACCGGGGCAGGGACTGACAGCCCTGGGAGGGTGAAATGAGGTCCTGGGCTGTGGGACAGGGTGGGGTTGCTCTGGGGAGGCGCTGGAGGCAGCAACGGCCTGTGGGTGCCCTCAGGGCCCCGAGAGCAGCACCTCCTTCCGCAGATGGAAACGTGTATTTCAGGTTTGGTCCTGGCGTTCCCAGTGTCCCCCTGGGAGCAGCGTATCCTCCCAGGAGGAACACGCTGCCCTGCAAGAGGCCAATGGCTTGAGGGAGGGGTTCGGCTCCACAGCTGCACGTGAGCAGAAATAACTGTGAGTTTGGAGTCAGCTCAGCGCCGGTGTCACACACGGCAGAGTCTGTGCGTGGATGTCCTCAAAACCAAGACCGCTGTTATTCACTGTTCCTCATTCTCGGTTGTTGTCCCTTCCTGACAAGACGCGCGCGCGTCCCAGGCCTGCAGGTGCACGGCCCTGGTTTCCTCTCTGTCTGCAGGTTTGGCCAGTGCACTCTACAGCTGGGGGATGTAGACACGGACATTTCAAGCCCCAGAGATTGAGCGAGTGACACGCGATATACCCTTTTACCTTTGGGGTCTCAGGAGTAAGGCAGGGAGCTTGGGCGACGTGTCCCAATTATTTTTTTTTGAACGTTAATGGGAGGAAACAATAACAGCTTTGAGCAAAACCCACAGTAAAACACCCTTTCTTTCTAATCAGGGCTTTGCCTGGCCTGATCCCAATTTTGTGTCACTGCAGTGGAAGTTGCTTTGTCTCCTGTGTGCAGACAATCCAGTGTCCGTACTGGGAATCTTGCCTGAATGAAGGCACCCAGAAGACGTGGATCTGTCTTGCAATTAAGGCTCTCACTTCCATTTTCTAGCTCTGGAAAATTGTCTTCAAATTTCACAGAATGCATTTTTGCATTAGTACAGTTTATTCTGTGGGAATTTAGGTTTGCAGGGAAATTTAATTCTGCAGTGACTGAATGACTGAAAGCACAGGCAGAGAAGATAGTTAGTGAGTTCTGTCTGCAATGGCCTGAATTTATTAAAGTAATAACCTGGTGGGACTTACAAAACCACTAGAGAAAATGACATCTGTATTAAAAGGGATGGGTATTTAATTCTAGCTCTTTTTGACTTTCAAATTTTAATCCGGTTTGCTACTGGGGCAAATTATTAAGTTCTTTACAAATGTTTATTTTAAAATAATTGCACCATATCACACATGGAAATAAATATACAATTAACCAGACACTATTGTACAACCAATTTGATTAAAATTTCTGTACATGTAAAACTGATGGTGAAGACTTTCAATCTTTAAGAAAAACACATTGATGAAAATGTTTATGCTACCTGATTTCAGTGACAAATAGATGGCAGAAGATGTATTCTAAGTGAACAGACAGGTTCATCTTGCATGGTCTGTAATTAAGTGGATTTTAAAGGCAATGACATGTTGTAGAGGGCAAGGCAGAGATGGAGTTCTGCTATAGGTGGCAGCCCTATTCACTGAATACTTCAAACATGATTCAGATTATTCAGACTGGGTGAACAGATACTGTAAGGCATAAATGCAGTCTTACCTCCAGACAGACTGAGGTGTGTGCAGACCTTTCACAGGCCTTGTGCACAGAAGGGATTCGCACCTGCCATAATTTATTATGGAGTAAACGTCCACTTTTCCGCAAGATCTCCAGATTTTCTCCACTGTCCATTTACATTCTGTGATGTCAGCTGGTTGCCAGTGGAAGGTTCTGAGGTTTGATACTTCAAGTTTTCCAGAGGATGAATGTTCTCCTGAATGCTCCGTTTATTTCTGCAAATGAACTCTGCTGAGAAATGCCCAGCATCTACAATTAGCACATCTGCCCTGTGTCGAAGACCATGCTCCAGAGACCTTCTGAGGTCTGCAGATACCAGAGGATCTCACGAGATAAACTATCCAGCCCTTCTAGGATGACAGCAAACACAACAAAAGAGCAGCTCGGCCCTTAAGGAAAGTCTGACTCTTTGACAATTGGAACTGGTGGGGTCTTATGGTCTATTGGTTTATAAATAAAATGGAAATCTTTCTTGGTTTCACTCTTCAGCAGGGAGGCTTTGATATGGTGAGGAAGGGCATCTTTGTCCAGCTGCAGCCACTGGTCATCAACATAAACAAAGAGCCCATAGTCCTTGGGATGAGAGACTTCAAACTTTTCAGCACACTGCTGGCTCAGCTGCTCAGCTGTGGTGTCATTCCGGGAAGCAAGTGTCCTTGATTGAGCACCAATTTCCAGAAAGGAAATAGAGATGAAATCCTGCCAAGAAACATGAGGATATAACTTGCAGTTAACATAGTGACTTAGGACTGAGGGAGGTAGAATTCAGCCCCAAAGCTCTAGCCACGTAGAGCTCCTAAATGCTCTCAAATATCTTCTAATCATTCTCCAATGCCCTAGTTATTCTCTCCTTTCTCCCCTCTGATGAACAAGCTCGGAATCAGCAAATACTTAAACTAACACTTAACAAAATAATTAGCCCTGTAAAGACACATAAGTGAAAGCTTTTTTCTGATTTTGAATATCCTTAGTGATGAGTCTGCAGCAATTCCTTCTCCCACCTTTCTAGAGCTCCTGAAGGAACAGGATGCAAAGAAGTGCCAGACCAGAATAACAAACCAGAACTCTCAGAGATCTGGCCTGTACACCCCTTGTCTCACAGAAAAAGGAAAGGGCTGGCAGTGCAGTGACCCTTGTAACTATTATCACTCAAAGAGCGCCTCCAAACTTCTTTCCATCAGTAAGGAATCATCAGAAGAAGTTATCCTGAGAAGGCTGATTTACTTGTATCCTGTTTCAGGCGGTAATGACTGTTGGGACAACTTTCCCCTTGCCAAACTCACGAGGAACAGAATCTAGAGAACCTTTGGCCACGGGGGAAACCTGCATGTTTGATTTGTATCTGTGAGGTTTAAAAAAACTTCCCAGCCTTTTTGTCAAGAAAATACTCAGGTTCCCCAGCAGAAGTGAGATTTGCCAAATATTTGGACTATGGGTTTCCAAACTGCGTTTGTGGAGTATCACTGCAGATGAGTAAGGCAGCCAGAGGGGTGTGCAGGGGCACACTGGCCATCTCAGCAGGCTGTTCACCTCCGCCAGGATGGGCTCACATGTCTCTGATATTACCCCTCATTCAGAGGAATGGAAAATGGCCCTTACGCTGCTGGAGGTGGTGGGAATCTTCTGGAGAAATGTGACATTTTTTTCCCCAGCTATTATGCTCCACGCTAGGTACTTTCTATGAGCTGCTGCCAGAGCAGCACTTGGGGCTGGATGGATATTTGATGCGTCTCAGCCACCATTCACAGGTTCTGAGATCATCAGGGACTGTTTTGACTGCAACACGTGAAGCATATCAAACCCCACGCTTTCACAGGGCTGTACAGACTGTATCCACCCATCAGGAGACTTTCCCCTAGCGTTCCCCTGGGCGTGCACATCTTTCAGTTTTGCCCGGCCAAGGCTTTACAGAACCCGAGCCCTGGCCTTTGCTGCCTCCCTGTGGGTGATAATTTGATCACAGGACATGAGGCCGGCAGGGCATCCCACCTGCGTGGTCCTGCACCCAGCCTCACCGTGGCTGGGGGCCCAGAGCACCCATCCCTCCCAGGACCCTCTCTCGCTGGGGCATGGGGAGGTCTTCACCGGGCCATGCACAGCATGGTCGTTGTTGGGTCTGCCCTGCCGCTGGACAGGAGAAGCCGGGCTCTGCAAGACACTTGTCTGACCCGCCTTTGGGATGTCTCCGATCCTCCTACAGCTTTATACCACCTAGGAACCGTCCCTGTGTAGACTGCTCACATCTCCTCAGCTTAGCCCAGGAGTTCCCCAGGCCCCAGGGACGTGGAGCAGGGGGGCTCCCTGCCACAGCTCTCCACATGCGAAGGCTCCTAGCACGCCTCCTTTGAGAATGCACGATGAAATCACGCTGCGATCGTATTTAGAATTATATTATTATGAGGGTACTTCAAGACTTCAAAGTGTATTTTGTAAGTAATATGCATTTCAAACGAGGTGTGCTTTTTTGGGGTTTGGAAATCTTGTACCATATGTACTCTCATTTTTGAATAATGATCTGGGTTAATTTTGTTTTAAAATCATTATCATGTTAAAAATTAGTAAGCATGGAGAGAACACGTTCATCTTCCAGGCGTTTTCCCTAGAAAGTAATGCCAGCTACCTGCACTGATGATCGGGAAGCCCGGGCCTTGTTCAGCGTCCTCCGTCGCTCCCAACGGTGAATGGAGTCCTGCACCTCCGTGCTCAGCTGCCGCGTGACGGTGATTTTGTCGTAGTTCTTGATGTGCTCCAGGGCCCCATAGGTGGTGGTTAGATAATAAGAGCCTGTGAAAGGAGACGGTCTTGTATGAACATCACACTTGCACGGGCCATACATTTCCACTTCCATCCTGCCTGCTTGTGCCCATGCAGCGGCAGCTGTTTAACGTTTGCACTGTCTGTGCCTTGCTGCAAGGCGTGCAAGGGTGTCTGAGGTTAACCCAAGAGAAACAAGACCTAATGACCACAGCGTCCTCCACCCCGTTCTGCTTCACAGTAATGTCACTGCCCAGACTGCTGAGGTTGTAGATGCCCTAAGAGTAAACACAGACCAACGACAAACTACTACAAAACTTTCACAAACAAATCCAAACCGTTGCCTCTTGTCTTGTCACTACCGGTCTTGGTAAAAAAACCTTTCTCTGTCTTTATATATTGAAAGGATGCCATAAGGTCTCCCTGAAGCCTTCTCTTCTCCTGGCTGAATGACCCCAGCTCTCTCAGCCTGTCTTCACGGGAGAGGTGCTCCAGCCCTCTGGTCCCTTGTATGGCCTCCTCCGGACCCACTCCAACACGTCCATGTCTGTCTTGTGCTGAGGACTCCAGAGCTGGACCCAGCACTGCAGGAGGGGTCTCACCAGAGCAGAGTAGAGGGGGAGAATCCCCTCTCTCGACCTGCTGGCCACGCTTCTCGTGATGCAGCCCAGGAGACAGTTGACAGCATTTAGAGCCTGGGTCCCCTGAGGGCTCAGCACTGTTGAAGGCTGTCTCAGACCTGCAAGCACAAGTCACCCTCTCCTTAGTCCATCTCTATTGATGAGTCAGGGAGCCCAGGTGTTTGGCTGCGAGTAATTCCTGGATTGTTTAAAGCTGTGGGATAAATCTTGATAAAACAGAGAAACAGAGGAAAAAGCAGTAAAAGCCTGCAACCAGTCCTTTTCTGTCAGAAACTCCCTGACTGCTGTGGTGTTGGCTGCAGCAGGTAATAAATAACCAACTGCAGCAGCCAGGGAAGCAGCTGGACCATGATAAGAACAGGCTTCATCAATAGAGATGAATATAAGACCCGATAAGAGGACAGAGTTGAATATGAGGAAGAGGCTGCTTTGGTTGTGGGGTAGTCCCGTGTCCGGGCACGGGCCCAGCGCTGGGTTAATTAAAAGTACTCCTTTTCCCAGCTGCCTCCCAGGCTCAGCTCTGCTGATGAGCAAGAGGCTCGGGCCAGGTCTCCCCTGAACAGAGGGAAGGAGTCAGCCTGCAGAGCTGCTCGAGCAGCAGCGCAGTGTCCCGGAGGCAGCGGGGACAAGGACGCGTCCCCTGGGCCTCCAGGCAAGAGCCTGCCTGGGCTGGAGCGGGGCGAGGGGCCAGGCCTCCGTGGGGGCTGGCGGTGCCCACGTCGTCTGCAAGCCCCAAGGTGGGCCAGGTCCATCGCCCTGGCCTCTGCACAATCCCCTGATCCTGTTCCCCTCACCCCTGGTGCCAGGAAAACAGGGAGAAATAAAAATCGCTTCCTCTTTTTAACAGGTTTTATAATAATTTGCAGTTAGTTGCCTCTAGATGGCACTTCCACATCACCCAAATCTCACACCAGCCCGCCTGTGGTTTCATAGACCTTCCTTAGGTTCTGATGAGCTTCACGGTCATTGTGGCTTGTTGTGTAAGTAGTGGCTAAAGCAGCATTTTATTTAAGAGCAGTATTTTTAGAGAACCGTTAACGTTTGGTGTAGCAAAGGGGAGACCAAGACACTGTCATTTGGCTTTCCATACTCTGGTGTATCTGATGAGGAATGTCAAATAGTTACGTGGGTCTGCATACACCAAACCCACTCTTTCTTTACAGTCTCCCAGAAAGTGCTGCTGAGGAACAGGCTAACGGGCCCACAAGTGCCACTTTTAAATACAGTTACTACCCTCCCTTGTCTGTCATTCAGCATTTTTTCTGCTCTGGCAGTCAGGGCTGTAGGTGATGGCACCTGCAACCTGGTGTCGCCCTTCCCTTATAATACAAGGAGAAAGATCTCCCAGTACCCCATGACAGGAATTCATTACATCATCTTCAAGAACTAATTTTTCTTCCACTTGCCAGGATCTTCACTTCCACACAGCCATTCACCATCATCTGCCCTTGTCAATGTCCCAGTAGTCAACATCACTGTTGTAAAATTAATTCAAAGTACATTTTTAATTTGGAGGCCAGATTTAAATTATTTTGTATATTGACCTGATGTAATTTCATGGTTTTCTCACTTATACTTTCCTTTTTTTTCCTTTTATTTCTGTGCTTGGAACACCTTTTCCCATTTAACTTTGAAAGGCCTAGCTCAAGTTGATGTTTGACAGTTCCTGTTTTAGCCCTGTGCTTCGCAATCTCATAGTTGTCTTCACTGACGCATTCTTTTTTCTTTCCGTTCCCTGTATTTACAGTTACTTTCAGTCTCCTTTCTGATGTGTTTATTTAGCCAGTTTGATCTGGAACTCCCTCACAAAATTTTTCCCATTTGACTGGATTACAGATTTCCCACAGCCTTTGCATCTTTGACTTAAGAGAACTTCCAGCCAGCTTTGCCTTCGATAGCCTGAGCTTCCCAATGCAGCTGACTTCAGTAACCAGCCTGGTAGGGTGCCCTTTTGAAATGAAGAACCTGTGGGCAGCATAGTCACCAAAACCAGGTTAGTTATGTCAGCAAAATGCTGTGCTTAGGCTAACTTTTTTTTTCTGCTAACAATTCTTTTCAGCAGGAAAATTAGCCTGTGCAGAAACCCCTCACTAATATGATTGTGTTGTTACTGCTCATTCTATTAGTACTTACTTTTGCCCACCTCTGCTCCGTTACAGACTTATACTTCCATTTAATATAAATAAAACTAGTCTGCTGTTGTTTATCCAGGACTCCATCCTAGAACCTCAGTACTTACCAAAACAAACTCTAAAATAAAACCCATTATATTGGTTTGGTGACTGCTTTGTGAAAAATGATCAGTGTTCCTAATTCAGAGTGAGCGACCCTGTCACTGTTAGTAGCTTTTGCTTCCCAAGCTATATTTAAGAAACTAAAGGTCCACAGTTCCCTGGAGTGTTTATCCCTCTAATAGCAGAGGTCTTTATTCACATCCAAACCCAATATTCCTGTCTAACCCAACCTTCCTTTCTCTGCCTCACTGTGGCACCCAGCCAAAGAACGTTGTCAAAGGGGTCACCCAAATTTAAGAGTAGAGTGATCATGAGAATGGTGCATGGCCCCAGGTATACAGTGCAGTTTAAGAAATGTGCTCTTTTCTCATTGGAATAAATAAAAGTGTCCATACAATGCATTGCAACAGTAGTTTAATTTTAGGCAGACCTTTTAAGTTTTCAGCTTTTGGGCCAAGAAACACTAGGTGTCTCTGTTTCAGTTACTGATCCAGCAACTTGGTTCTCATTTATGCCTGGTCCTTGCTTTTCTAGCTGGTGTCTAAGGGCACTACACTACTAAACACAGTTAAAGATTGACAATAATTTTAGAGCCTCAGGTTTGAAAAGCTTGACCAAAGCTTATCCATAAAGCCTAGCCAGCACCTTGCTGCCCCACTTTTACAAACAGTGAAGTGAGGTGAATAATGATTTCCAAAGTGAATATCCCAGGAGCAAACACTGTACTCTACCTTCCCCTAGCTGCAGAGCAGGGTCCATGAGCTCCATCATATATTCCACATTCAGAAGGACTTCAGTCAAGTTGCTGCGGGCCAACACATACATGAGCACGGGAAGGAAGTCATCTGCACCGTATGGTTTCCCTGAGCAAAGAGAAACACAGAATGGTCCTAAAAAACTCACCACAAAGACACGTTCCCACACAACAGTGACAACTTCTCACCCAGCATGGCCTTTGCAGACTTCAGCTTACATTATGTGAAGAGTTAAAGCTTGAAAGCACGAGCAAAGAAAAAATGACAAAAGAGGGAAAGTTAGTTCACCGAAAAAGTAAGTAAACTTGCTTCAAGCCCAGAATAGGAGCTTGAAAATTTTTAGTGAGCTCCATTACTGTCATTCTTTATTAGCTGGAGAAAGAGAAATTTAAACTTTATGGATAATAGACAAGGGACAATCCTCGAAGAGTGCAAAGGCTGCCAGCTCGGCCCTCTGATTTGACATTGCCATCAAGACTACAATTCACATTTTCAATATTAGCAGCAAAGTCGTCTACATGCATTAAGGGTATTTATTCTCTTAGATTTGCTCCATGTTTGAGACCAAAGAGCAGAAAACAGAATTTGAGACAGTGGCTTTTAGGACTGAGGACTTCTGTGTTTATGTTCTTTCAGAAGGCAAAACATCACACTACATGCTCCTGACTAAAACAGTCTCCCAAGAGCTAGGATCTAAGAGCAAACATCTTTCCAGCCATGGTGACTAGCTAAGAAAACAAAAAGCCTTTCACACTGGACTTAGACTAGTTGTTGGACTTGGTGTGCAGCAGGTGCTACAGGAACAGATCCTCATGGGCTCAAAATTTCCTGTGTTTAAAACATTTGTATCAACAAAGTGATCCTATATGTAATCTGTAAAAGCTCTTTGGGAACTCTGAAGGCAAAAAAGCGTGCATGTTAACAGTCATCATTACAAATAAATACTACTTAAAATGGAATCCAAACCAAAGCTTCACAGCATAAATGGCAAAGAACACAAGGATAACTTTTCTTATTTGAAAGATGCTTTTACTTTCTACCAACATGTAGTGGACAACCCATAATAACAAGTTGCTTACCAGGCCTATCTTCCGACCATTCAGGGTTGACCATTCCTCTGAACCTAGGCCCAGACTGCCTTCATTCTGAATATCCTCCCGCAGACAGTGGGCAGTTTTCCTCACCTGAGCACTTGGATGTGTTGGTTTCATGGGCCATACGTGTCTCACTTGAGAACCATTTGCTTCACCTCAAAGAACCAAAGCTACCCTTGATGTAGCTTCGGGGAAATTATGCCTTAGCCATTTTTGGCCCATAGTCCACATGCCCTTCCATGGTAGGGCATAAATTCCTATTTCTCAAATGTTCCCACTGACTTACTTAAAATCTTTGCCATGAGTCAGCTTTCCTTTTTTGTCATTCATAGCTGACACAGATTCTCCACTGGCAAACAAAGATACTCTTCTGAAGCCTCAAATAAATATGAGCTTAACCCCTGATTTAAAAAAAAAAAAAAGTAAAAGTATGGATTTAAAATAAACCCAGTAATATATCTAGTGAACAGAGAGTTGATCCAGTTAAAACAAAGTGTTGGATGATGAGAGATTGTCAGGGCTGTAATTCAGCCTGTTTCTAACAGAGTCCACACACACCACAACATAGACAATTTATTTAACGAAAGCTGGATTAACACTTTGAATTCTGTTTGCTTTATTATGGCTGTCTTTAGTTAAATGATATAACCTTAGGTCTTCAGCCAAACAGTAAAAGGACTGTATTGTTTCATTAACATCTGGATGGACATTTTGTCTGCCGTTGCCTTGGTGTATGTCTCTGCGAAAGCTTCAGCTATGTGAAGTGTCCAATCCATTACTGCCATATATGTTACCTTATTACAAGCAGCTTAGTATTACAGCTATTTAATATTGTCTAGTAAAAAGAGATGACACAACTGAGACAATGTACTAGAAAAACTGCATAGAGAAAATCCCTGTTCTCCCTTTGACCTAAGTAAATCAGATGCCAATGGTTACTTCTGTATAACACTAGTGTAAAGGAAGATGAAATGCCAAAGAGATTACTAGGCTCATTTTCTTCCCTTCTTTAAAAACTTTTACATTATGATGTAGGAGTTACTGACCACTGACATGGATTGGGTGCTTCTGATTTCCTGAAGGCCAAGGGATTTCCAGTGCAACAACAGTAACAGAATTTTCTTTTCCCTACAACTTCATTTTCATGACCAATCAATGTTGTGTCTGCTAGGGCATCCAAGAAAGTTACTACTTCACAACATGAAGTCCTACCCACTGGAAAAAAAAAAAGTGCTGTTTTTTTAATAAAGTATCACCAAGAGAGTTCACCAACTAGCCAACAGACTGATCAACCAATGCAGAGTGGAAGCAGAAACTTGGAACTAAACAATTCCATGTCCCCAGCCGTCAACTTCTAGTGTCAACTGAAATGGAAGTTAGAGGACACTTTTCAAGAACTCATACATAATCTCTCTATTTCTTTTTTGTTGGCTGAGAAGTGACTGTATGTACAAACAGGCACCGAGTCAATTATTTTTCACTGCTCTCTATCTGATTTCTATAAGCTGATTTAGCTGCTCTGCTCACCAGTCCTTGTTATAAACCTTTCTCAACTTTAAGATTTCATAGAAACATTATTGGACTCCCAGCTGTTTATATGGCTTAAATACAAAAATCTGATATACAATTTCTTTTTGATTAATAAACTCAGAGTAGGGATGTCTGACTGCAACAATGGAAGGCGTGCTCATTCTTCATATGCTGTATGTTCATAACCTGCATAAATTACTAGATATAATTTGAATCCACTTGTGGGAATATGAGGCCTGATTCTTAAATACCCACATCTGTAGCTGAAGCTGAAATCAGCTATAGGTGTCAAGAGAAAAGCAAAGATAATCCTCAAGGATCTGCCTCTGACTCCTTGTGTTGCCACAACTTCCAGTGTTGCCCAGGGCAGGTCAGGCATAGTATATATATTGTGCCTACTCCTTGTAGGTGTTGCAACAGCTTCTCTCCACTGACTGTACATGGAGACAAGGATAGGTGCCTAAGAGGGCAGGACTCTGAGCCTCCTCTTGTTCTCCTGGCCTTGGATGTCACAACAGGCACAGGGACTAGCTTAGACACGTAAAGCCATCAGAGTATGGCCCTGAGATGCCTTGTATCTCAGTCCATCCATGGGGGTAATAGGTGCTGCCAGCAACTCAAAAAATGACCAGAAGCAGGAGGCACAAAGATATGTGAAACAATACCTGTGAACCAAGACACCCGAGAGGCTGGTGCTGCTCAGCATCCTGCAACCCACATGCCCCCTGTGCCATGGAAGGCACCAGGGCACTAACCAGCATCCAGCTGGGAGCTGCAGCAGGGGTGCTCCCTGCAGCCTGCTGCCTCCTCAGCTCCACTTTCAACCTGGGCCAGAGACAAGCTCCGAGAGCTGCACGTCTAGCTGCATCTGTGGTCTCTCACAGAGGGTTGTGTTTGCTGCTGACAGAGTTAAATCTAGCTCTGACCCTGCCAGTGGTCTCAGTGACACTGGGTCTGAGCTTGCTTGTTCAAGGTGGTGTTGTCCTACTCCATCTATGACTTGCTTGCTTTATTTCTCCCTTTTCCCTGCAGGATCAGGAAACATTTATTTCATAAATATCTATAAGAAGCTTAAAATAAGCCTTCTCTTCTGCCACAAATTCATCCTATTATGTTTATAGCAAAGCAAATACAATGTCATCTCCTGGCTTGGATGCAGCACTTGAATGGAATGGGTATTAATTAAAAACGTGATTTAAAGCAACTGGAATTCTGCCCAAGCCTCCATAAAGAAATTACAGGCTATTTTAACACATTCATGCATTTCTTTTCCCTCCATGTATGTTCTGACAAGCAGCAGACAGTGATGATGCTCTGCATCTTGCTCTAATATTTTACAAACGCTGGAATGATGTCTAACAGCAGATCTCCAGGAAATACGAATTTTAGCCTCAGTTTATATCTGGGAAACCTGAGGTACAGAAAGGTCATAAGAAAAGATTGTGACCATCCTTCCACTTCCTAGCATTTTGCTGTCGCTTGTCCTCCCATACCACTTCAGCAAGGTTCAACTTACGGTATAGTTGAATTAAGAGAGTTAATACATGCCAGCAGCATGAATCCGCTTCAAAAACGCATGTTTTACAGATCAGAGGAATTTGTTCCCCTTGAAAAATTTGAACTGACTCTTTAATTCAAGTGTAGCAATTGTGCTAGTCAGAAAAAAAAGATACAATCTCTAGTCCATCAGCTTTCATTAATAATAACTTATATGCAAATTTCTTCTTCCTAAAGATAACAAAGCAAAACTGTTATGTACAGCTTTATTATCCTTTTCAGAAGAGAGCAGTGTGGTGGGATTGCTCTGACTCAGTTTTTGGAACTTCTAGCATTAGTTCTACACTGGCTACTGAAGTATTTGAGGCAAATTTCCTTTCCACAGGCTCCACTATCCCACTGAAGACAGGCTGCTTCATGGCCATGCCTTTGACAACTGCAAAGCCATGTAAAAGTGCATCAAGGCAACTAATATCCAGCTGCTCAGTTCCATGGGAGATGACAAACTTCATCCTAAAAGTTAAGAAACAGATAATTTTTCTGACAGAGATAGACTGATTTTGGTCCTGTGGCAGAGGGAATGATTAGTTTTGTGTTCCACCTGCTCTGATCTTGGAGGAGGAGGGAACTTTATAAGTCAGCAGTGAGTAAAAGGAGCTAAAAGAAGAACAGACTATTGCACAGGAAGCCAAGCATGGCCTCTGCTCTTCCTGTGCGAAGAGCACCGTGCTGCCCCAGGGCTGCCTGAAAGCAAAAGGAGCCCTGGGCCGCTGCTCTCAGATGGGCAGAGAGCAGGAGGAGCATTCCCACCCACTGAAATCTGGTCTGAGCAGCCCACACTGCGCGCTTCTGCACACCACCGGCTGGGAATTCCCTGACAGAAAAATTTTTCTGTTTGCTGAATGTTTGCCTTTGCCAGGTGAAAAATCAAAGTGATCTGGGGCCACTTCATTCTGTTGAAGAATGTTTCACACATTTCACTTCTAAGCGGGTCTACAGAACATTTCACTCAATTGCTCTCCAAGTCCACAGTCTTCCAGGAGTTAGGCTATAACATTCTCCTCCCCTTAATTTCTTTTTCTGGTCTGAATTAATTGGGGTACATCTCCTTAATGCCAGGCCAGTTTTCTTCTGACCAGGCCTTGATATGCATCACTGATCACGTATACTGGAGGGGGAACTGGATGCACAGGGGTGAAGTCATCGTCTGACCTACACCCTGCTTGCAGTAGTACTCAAGAGAAAACAGCTGAGCTGGCTGAAATGAAGTGCTTTAGTTAGCATAGCAAGCCACAGTGAAATCTTCTGATTTCATGAATGCCAATCTTTTAAAACAGGTAGGGGTTTTATAACTTTTTTCCGTGACCCCTAATTTCTGTTACATAAAATGACCCAACAGCATTTCCTGCAACAGAGAAATTTCAGCCCCGAGCTGATGTGTGACAGGTAATGTACTAGCAACATCTAAATGAGACCGTGTCTCCTACGTGGGTTTTAACAAGGCATGAAAGTCTTTCATCTATACTAAGTTTACTCTCAAACTTAACAAAACTGTTTTAACAAAGTTATAGTAAATTCCCCTACATGTGTCCAAATCTTCTCATAATACTTGAAGACTTTCAGCGGTCCTACCCACCCTGCAGCTTAGCCCTGGGGTGGCTTCTTGCTCTGCTGTTAATGTGGCTAGATTAGCCACTGGACTTTGCTGCGTACTGTCCGAGGGACGACCCTGTGTGAGGCTCAGAAGGGACACAACAATTCCTGTATGAGTGCTCCAAGGCTGTTGTCAGCACAAAATAAAGCAGAACAGCTAAAAGCACATTTGGAGATTGTGAGTTCTTGAGCAACTGCAGGTTGTTGCAAATTAATATCTGTTTTCTCTCCAAATTTATGCATGGCTGGTCATCAGTATACAAGGAAAGCTCTTAAACTGGCAGAGCAAGGAGAGAGGAGCTTCCTGGTCTATCTGCAAATATGCACGCTGTCTGCAGGCCATGGGCTTAACATGTGCTTTTAGTGGTTGGCCTGAGGCCCAAGTTATATTTATACTCAGAGCACATACTTCCTCACACCAAAGAAGCATAGTAGTGGTTTTGGGAATTTACCGGAGCATCAAGAATTAGTAATCAAACAGTACTAGCATTCTACATCTCCTCAATTTAAGCAAAACTTTGGAAAAGATCAAATCAAGAGACTTTTCCCAAACAACAATTCCTAGAATTTACCATTAAGCTGCTATAAGCTGGGACAGAGATCTGAGGATTTAAGGAGACCTGTGTGAAGACCCGTGCAAAAAGGACATTACCCATGAAACACATACTTACAGGCATCTGTTTTTGGAGTTATGGAGCTTAAAGTTAACCAGATAACATCTTACACCTGTTGTTAGTACAGAGAGCTTCACGGTCACTAACCAGCCCATTCTGAACACAACCTGTAGACAGCTGATACCAATCACACTGACCATCACTGCCACATCCAATTTGGATATCACCACATCAGCTGTATCATAAACTCTATCCCTTTCATCCACGGAGAAAGACCAGTGAGGGATACCATTTCAGTAGGAGTGCTGTACCTGGGTTTCCCTGAGCCATGGAGTCATAGATGAGTTTGCAGGACTTCAGCAAGATGGCAATCTTCTTTTCTGGGGAGTAGGCCTTGTGCATGGTTGTGAACTTGTGAAGGATCTTTTCCAGCACAACTGTTTCAGGCACACTGGTTGTGATGCCTAGGTCAGTGGTAGTTGTGTTTTGTATCACAAGTTGGTTCTCTTTTAGCTGCTGTAAAGATCTGTCTTTGTTGTGGATTTCCTTCAAGTAAGAATCAATGGCTTCTTTTAAAGGTTTCAGGACACATTTGTACAAAGCCGTCTCAGCAATCACTTCTGCATAGGGAATGAAGAACACAAAAGTCCATGATAAATAATCCATACAATGATACAGGTGCAAGTAAAACTCCTAAGAAAGCATGTGGCTGGTTAGTCATACACTGGTACGTAGCTGTGAGCTGAGAACAGAAATTACATTCCAGAAAGTAAACGTTTCATTACGAACACCCTCCAGAAGTCCTGGATAGGCTTGAGATGAAGATCAACGTGTGGTCTCTGGGGCTGTCGGAGAGGTCCTGCTACCAGCAGCCGCTGCTGTCTCTGCCTGACTCCTGGCTGGCTGGCATGGCACTGCCAGGCAGCAGGAAAGCCAACTCTGGGAAGAAATGCAGAGCTTCACCTAACTGTGCTTCTTTCACAGCCCTGCCCTTACAGATGCCCAGGTGGGATTCATCTCATGATCCTTCTAACATCTCCCTCTGACCTGTTTGAGCTATTCACTTTGGGATGAAATTAATTTCATCCTCAAAGTGCCCCTTTCTCCACGGTGATTGAAAAGGGGCTGCAGCCACCAGCTCAGGGGCAGACACCAACACCTGGCCAGAAGTTTCTAACCCTTACTGCTCAGATAACTCTAACTTACTGATACGTAAATCACCTCTTAGGCTACCTGTGGATAAGGAAACAGTCTGTGTGGGTTGGGTGCTTGCTTAATATTTAGCAGGAGACAAAAGGAAGCATGAGAGACTATGAGAAAGTCTGCTGTCTGATTCCTGGAAACCAGAGGCAGAGCTAGAGGGACTGCAAGGGGATTCTTGTCACCCCTGCACCGAGGCTAAAAGTTCACGGGCACAAGAGTTCATCTGCTCAGTCAGTGAGGAATGAAACAGAGGGCAGTAACATTTATGTATACAAACTGCAACCAGTTTAACAAATCCAGAGAATTAGTTAGGCTGAAGCAGGACAGATTCAGATAGTGGGAACTGCTATTCTCCACAGGAGAAGACAGTCCTCCCTATGCTGTCTGGGCCATATCATCCTGTTAAGGAACAGCCAGTGAACAGGGCTAGATCTAACCAGGCATGTCGGTGTGAAGGTGAGGGGACCCTTGCACTCACGCAAATCTTCCAAGCAGAACAAGGACACTTCTTCTTTCTGCCTCCTGTTCACCTTCCTTAATCAAGATTCGAGACAGACTTCTCTGTGCCGACACCCCCTCTGCCTTGAAGAAAGGGGTTATTGGGACAAAAATTGTAGGTGTTACATGAGGTGCATGAGAAGCGAAACTGTAGCTCCCTTCTCCTAGCTATGGCAAGGGGCAGGCAGCAGGTCTGTTCTGCTGGGGAAACTGCAGAATCACATAAAGCCTTTGCTGAGTGAGAAAGAAGTCAGAAGGGCCTGCTGAGACTGACAGCTGAATGCCCCTGGGTCCTGACTCACCACTTAGTGGGGTCCCACTGGAGCTGCAAGATCCCTTGGAATCCCTGGTCTGTGGTTGACCATGTTTTGTGTCGTGGGTCTTCCAGCTCCCAGTTTGCTTTAAGCCAACTTAGGAACCTCATAAATAGCTCTGCATTGGTTCTCAGGTCCTCAAGAAACAGTTTTAAGTCAAAAGAGCATGTGAGTGCATGCATGCATGCTGTTTCTGTCTGTGCGGCTTTGACTGGGATAAAAGCTCCTACAGCTGTTTGTATATTCCCTCATGAATGTATATTAAACATTCCAGTCTATTTCTTAGCAAGGAGGGAAGTAACACATTACTCCCTCACAGCACACTGAAATAGAAGCAACCAAACACCCCTAAACAGCCCGAAATACTATTTTTCCTCCACAAATGCAAACTATGTCTGTGAAAAAGAGAGGTGAGCGCTGCATTTTGGAGCCAGCAGTGGTCTTGTAGCAGTCTGTCCTTCCATGCCTCCGAGCTCTGAGGAGCGCAAAGCAGGATCAAGTGATTCCTCCAACCTGCCACTCAACATCACTGTAGTGTTGTCTCAGCTCTGGGTGTACATGCCTATGTGTACACATAGATATACACACACATATGGACACACTTACATTTTTAAGTGTGTATAAGCATATGAGTGTATACATACATATACATCTCTCTCTCACACACATTTCTTCTTAAACTCTTCCCTTTAAAACATTCATAACGGGATTTTCCCCCTCATTGGTCTCTCATTTTTTAGAGCTGCTCTTCAAAGTGCTGGCAAGCACAGAGTAGACTTCAATTCACAGCCCTCAGCTTTTAGGAGATGGTTTATAATTTTATAAACCAGAACCTGTGTCTCCATAATACTGTCTTCCTCCTTCAATTCCCAAATCCTGCCCAAGGATCAGTAAAGCACAGTCACCTACCTAGCTGTTCCTCAGTGTAGGAGGCTGGGTCTATCAGAGATTTCAACTCGGTGCTCTGCACTAAGTAGCTCTTCAGCTGTGTCATCATCATCCGGATTTCTTGTAGCATCTCTGTGCTGGAGCTCTGCTTTGCCATCATCTCTAAACTGTACACTTTGTAGTCCTGCACCAGGTTGCCAAAGTATGAATCCTTGTCCTGTGCCAGCTCCACTATCTTCTTCTGCAGCTTCCTGTCACTAGACAAAAAGACTGTGAAGACGTTGGACAGGCTCACAAAGGACAGCCTGTTCTTGGCCTTGCCCAAGATCATGGAGTGTGTCTTTTTACCAGACGAACTGCTCAGCATCTCCAGGTCATCCTCTGTGCTGCTGGTGGAGTAGGAGTCCGGCTCGGACACTGACACCTGAGCCACGGAGCTGCCTCCTGGGCCATCCAGGGAGGAGTGAGAACCTTTCAGTTCGGCTGAGCTGACAGATTTGCGGCCATGTCTTGGTCCAGTCTTGGTGTGTGTGCGAGTGGCACCTCCTGCCACTGTAGCTGAGCTGCTCTTGCACAGAGCCTGCGCCGCGGCTGTCTCTGCCACTGTTCTTTGCTTCAACTGGCAGGAGCTGGGAATCCTTGGAACCTGGGAAAGCCTCTTCCTTCTTGGTGGTGGGATAGGAGGTGACTTTCCTTTCTCAATGGCATTGCTTTGTATCTCCGGCATGTCCTCCTTCTTCTCTGCAGGTTCGGGCTTTGTCTCCTGAAACTGTGATACAGCCCTTTCAGGAACCTCCCCGGGCATTTCTACAGTCTTTTTGCACAGCAACCTTTTATCTCTGCTCTCTGTACTTGTGTCTTGTTTTTCTTCTGTCCGTTCCCCTTTCAGCGTTTCACAATTTCCAGGCTTACCCACACAGCTCTCCTCTGAGGTCTTCTCACACAGCCGCCTCCGTGGGGGAACAGAGGGCTGGGAGCCCTTCTTGGGGCTCACTGCCGAGGGCTCATTGACTGAGCAGCTCTGCTTCCCTTCTTCTTTACTGTCACCGCCCTCAATTTTCATTTCCTTGATGCTCTTTCCCAGTGGCTGAAGAAGCACTTCGTTTTCACAGGCAGTCATGGGATCCTGCAGGAGCTTCAGAGATTTCTGAATGAGAGCGTGTGAAGGTGGAGGTGGAGGGGGGCGGCAGGGAGACCTCTTTTCCGTGAGTGTGGTGGCAGGGGGGAGATCAGTGCTCACAGCATGGCTTTTAGGAGGAGTTACATCTGGAGGAAAAGGATTACTGCACTCTTCTATAAAAATAGGATTCACGAACCACAGCCTGTCATTTCCTATTGACAGCTCAATTTCACATGAGCAGTGGTTTGTGCTACTTGCAAAACACTGGGTAGATCTTAAACTGCCTGCCTGGGCCGTGCTGAAAGCTGAGTCTTTTGCAGGGTGGGATAATTCCTCTCCTCTTCTTCTGTGGTTTAGGGAAGAATCCCAGAAATCTTTCAAAAAAAAAAAAAAAGAAAGAAAGAAAGAAAGAAAGAAAGAAGAATGAAATAATGCTCTGAGACAATTTTAGCTGCTAACAGTATGTAAAAGTCTTACTTTTTGTTAAAAGAAACAGTACAAAAGCTTTCACACCTCTGCACAAAACAGTGTGAAGAAAGGGTTGCCTAGTCTATGTGTGTGAGATGCTTCAGACCAGGGGACAAGCTTAGAAACTTCACCAGAAACCTCTTTCTTGCCAATTACAGGACACTCATCTAGTGAAAACTGTTAACGCTGTGCAGTTTATGCATTGTGAGCAGGAAGGTACAAGTAACAAATACGAATGATTGTGAAAAAGGGTCTATGGCTTGTTCAGTGACCACTGCCCTCCAGATGCAAACAGCTGTGGATACCTGAGGTGAGGGTGTGAAGACCCCAGGCGAGTTCCATCTCCCTCTTGCTGACCATGGGAAGGTGCAGGGCTGAGATATACAGCCTGGACCCAACGCGCACCGGGAGCACAAGAGACATCAGATGAAGGTGACTCTACTATGCAGCAAGTTCATGCGGCCGACTGTGTTCTACACAGATGTCTGATCCTGCTCTGCAGTACAACCAGTCTGGAAACATATGATTTCAAATACCTTCCACATGTTAAAGTTACTATTAAAGTCTATAGCACTGGATGATGATTATCCATAGCCGGTCCCCCTCTTTGTCTCGCACCTTTCTTTGAGACTGCCTGCCTGAAGGTCTAAGAGAGGAAAGATGGTGGAAAAGACTGTGTACACAGAAAGGTTGCATACTGAAGGACTAAAGAATAGTTAAGTACTTCAGTGCCATCAACTGTGACTGGAAAAGGAAGATGGTGTTTCAGATGCAAGTAACCACTTCTGTATGTCACAAATCTCTTATTAGAAATTATCTTTGAATAACTTGTTTTCAAAAATTACAAAACCTTTGTACATCCTTTGAATAGATTCAGTAGCATATTTAATTTTTTTCCCTTCCCCTGAGGTGAGTTTCCAAGCCTGCTTGCCTTACCAGTCTAATTGCTTTTAATCACTCCTTAGAGCTGCTAATTCAGGGTCCACTACTGGAAGCATCAGGAAATAGGATCCTGCAAACATCGTGTGTTCTGACCAAGGAAAAGGGTATAAAGTTCTCAGAGTATTCACCGGGTGAGAACTGTACAGATGCCCATAGATTTAGGGACAAGGGGAAGAAGGGAAATCCTGGAAGCACGAGGATGCAGATAACTAAATAACTATTTCAATATGCTTGGTCCCTGGATACAGAGCACACTCTTCTGGGTGGACTTACAGGGGACACGAATAGGGCTGCCCAAACCCTGCCCTGTGTTTGGCGTCAAGCCTTTCTCACTGCAAAAACATCACGTGCTGGGCCTGAGAGGGGATGGATGGGGCTGCACGCATGCGGGATGAACCTCAGGGCTGAGCATGCAGTCCGGTTCTCGGGATGGTGCCTTCAGCTGTGCCTTGCCAGGACCCCATTCTCCTGTCACCTGCACCAGCAGAGCTCCCAGCCCATCACAGGGAAGGGGGAACAAGGCTGAGCTGGCCAGAGCCCTGGGCAGTGTCTACCTGTGCCTCTTCCTAAACACTAGCACCCCAGAACAGCTCAAAGGGACTTTCAGTTAAGAAGGTCATAGCAGAACTCAACACAGAACAAAGAAACTCTTCAACTAAAGCCAGCGCAGAACTCGGGTGAAACACATTGGGGTGAAATCTCTCCCTTTGCATCCCCAAAGTCAGGCCCTTTCTTCCCGTTTTGCTCCCTGGTGCAGCGGTGAAGTTTGATGGCTTCCTGCCTGCAGTTGGCTCCACGCTATTGCTGGAAAAACCATCTTCTTTCTGCCGCTGCCATGACCTGCCCTCTGCGGGACTCTGCCTTTTCCCCTCAGTGCCCTGAGCCCATCGCTGGCCTTGTCTCCTTCTGCCAGCGATGTGGTGCCCTGGGCCACAGCCAGCCCCCCCCGGGGACAGGGGCTGTTCCCGTCCCAGTGGTGGGTGCAAGTGCTGCAAGCAGGGCAGGACGGGCAAGGCTGACTCCTCGCTGCCCCTCCGCTCCCTTGAACCAAGCATTTCTACAACACAGGCACAGAGTAAGCCATGCGCAGGTGAACTAAAAGCTTGACCATTCCCATCAGGATAAAATTGACAGTGTAGCCTCTCGCAGACTGGGCTAGTGCCCGTGGCTAATTCAGCTTTATAAGCATGTCAGCATGTTTTCTTAGGGGAGGCTGAAGTTTGAGCAGCTTTATTCTCTGATTTCCCACCGTGAGAGGGAGGACAAAAAAAGAAGCTTAAAATTAAAATGTTTCCAGGAACAGCAGCACAAGAGCACTCTTGACAACAGAATTCAGGAGTAGGCGTGCAGATGCAACTGCACTATTAGCATCATGCTGCCAACACCCTCATGTCTGAGACTCTGGGGTACGATTTCCTTTAGACACTCTAACTCTGCTGGGTATCAGCAAATGCAGGACAATGGAAGTTGCTTGTTTAAGTCAGAACATAACGCTGTGGAGTCTCATGGGCTGAGGAAATGGTGAGTAAACCAATCTACTAAAGGGAAGTTAGTTATTTTTCTCAGTAGTGGTCAGAATAAGACACTGATGAAAATGCCGTGCTCCACTCAGACTGCAAAGGAGCCGATGAGAGGTCCCTACCCAGGGTTACACAGCCACCCCAGAGAAGGTGTCTCCCGGCCCAGCCACACTGTCTCATACAGCCTGAAATGCAGTATGATCATCTCCTATTGCTGTCCTGGCTCTTCCCTTAGTTTACACTCTGAGAGGGATAATTAAACAGCTCTCAGACTTTGACAGGTCTATGATGGTATGTGTTCTTCGTGCAGTGCAATCATGGCAATTCTCCTGCTAAAATGCCTTCTGTACCACTGAGGTCAGGACTCGAGGACCTGCAGTACATCCTCTTTGACAATACACGTAACAGCCAGATCCTCTGTGGAACAATCCAGATCACAGGAAGGCATGTTATTTCTACCCCCTCAAAAAACATATCACTTTGAAATAAATAAAAAGCGACATACTAGAATCTCAAACAATGCTAGCTTTCATTTGAGAGTGCCAATTTGGGCAGCACTTGCTGTTTTTACCCACAAAATTTTGTTCCATGAAGCAGTAAACATCATCACTCATTACTTCAACCTGTTGGACTTTGCTGAGACAGCATGGCACTCCAAGAAGCTACCATCGCTTCCCAGGAAACCTTTACACAACAGTAGATTTTCTTCTGTTGTCAGAAACTTTCCTGGCGTACAATGTACTATGACAAGCAAACCTCCAAACATCACCACTTTTAAGACCACCAGTGTGCAGGACAGAAGGAAGAAGACTGTAACCAACATTGTTTTGGCTCTTGTGCTTTAGTTAATCCTTCATTTCAGAAGCTGCTGGAGACTATTGCCTGAGTGAGGACCTCCTTTGTTGACTCAAATTAGACCGAAGGTTTGAGAATCATGATACACTTCTTACATTTTAATCCAAACTTTTACACTTACTATAATAAAATTAATAATAAATTTGCAACTTGCTATCTCAAGTTACAAAGTACCTTCCTTTAAGCAATAGGTGCTGGCTGGACACCCATACTCAAGGATAATCTGACAAATTGGAACATATTCAAAATAGAGGATGTCAAAAGTATTAGACGCAAATCTGATGGTCAAATTCAACAAAGCTGCCTGAACTGAAACCAGTGGGGTTTGCCCATGGCTTCTGGGAGGTATAATGCAGAAGATCCCAAAATAGCCCCAGGGTGTTCTAGTGACTACCTCTTAAGTGAGTTAACTCTTCAGCTTTCACCATCCTTCGGCTGTTTTCAACAACTGAGGGAAAACTAAAAAGCAAAGCAGCAGGAGAGTGGTTAACTGTAATTGCTGTCTCAAGTGGAGTGCATCAAATGGGAAGGAATAGGAAGGAGACCTCCTTTAGTCAACAGAACTGCATTTCCCAACTCTGTAACTTTATACATCTGATGTAAAATTTGCTCGCTTGGTGCTGTCACTAAAAACAACATTCATTTTTGTATCTGATTAGTGTGAGGTGAGAGAACATGCTGGGACACTAAATGTTTCCCTACCAATTGGAAATCCTGCAAGAGGAAGCAGAAATATCAACATTCAAAAACATCACGCTTCCATCATCTTTGCCCCCACACATCAGAAGGGGAAATTACAAAGGTGTTTTCCTCTTTTCATCTACCTCAGATGCCAACTGCTTCCAATGTGTGTAAGCTCTCCTGAGAGGCTGTGCTGTTCTTCTGCTGTTGAAAGCCCCAGCTCATACAGTGAGACTGTAGGTCCCATACCCTGCACAGAAGTCCAAGTGGAGGTTTATGTCCAAATGGGCAACTGGCCTTTTTTTTCAGTGTGCTTCTACAAATACGAACATCATAAACGTTGTCTCTCTTGCATTCAGGCCTCAGCTATTCTGAAGGCAGTTCACCTGTCCTCCAGTTGCATTATGTCTTGTGTGAGACACCATGGTTCTCACAAGTCTGAGTGAAACTCTGGCGGTTTTGAGGGACTTACCTATCCCCAGACTAGAGATAATTTCAAGGTCTTGAAAGTTACTGGCTTCTAATATTGCTTGTGGCAGCTTCAGGGTGAAGGGCAGCAAATCCCTGTAAAAAGAAACAGTGAAAAATCAACAAAAGAATAAACCCCACAATTGTTAGGAACTCCTAAATTTACTGTTGGTGTTAGTAATTGAATTGGCTCACAGTTTCTGCCCTGTTTTGCAATGTCCTGGACGTTGTCAAAGGAAGATCTCATAGCCGATAAGGCAATGTGGACATGGTGCTGGCCTGGCTTGTTCTGATTTCACAAAAGATCACCAGCTCCTGTGGTGATGCTTCATGAGGTGCCGCTGGCTTAATCACAGCATCTCAGCTTCCTCCTCCAAAACCAGCAGGAACGCCTCTCACCACAGGGGAGGCCACAAGAGTTGAAATACCTTCCCATGAAAAGTGAGGGTTTGCAAATGGGAATTATTGTAATTAGAAAAGGCATTCTTTTTGGTGTGGAGGGGATTTGAAGTCCTTTTCCTTTCTGTGTAGCCCTCTCTTCCCACCCTGCTTCTTCTTTTAACAATCAGTGTAAGTGTAAGGCACAGAGACAGGGCAAGACACAGTGGATTTAAGGAAGGAAGACCCCTCCCGGGGAAGGGTAGCCCCTGGGTGAAGTGACAGACAGCAATGAAGTGCTGCATGTCACTAAGAAAACACATATATAACTCTACTCTTCACTCAGATTTCTGACTGCTTGGTTTCTGGAAAGATGCTGTAATTTTACTGAAAAAAAAAAGATACAGTTTCTCAGAGAATGTTAGCTAGATTTCACTGAAACACACCCTAAGTCTCAAATAATTTAACGGAGCTTGTGGGCTGGTGGTGAACTGTTCAGTTTTGCTTCTTGGTCAACATTAATTCACTAAACCTGTTCCTACATAAACTCTCATTTTAACAAGGACTAGAAAAGCCAGTAATAATAGTCCCTAAAAGGTAACAAGGAATGGTGCAGGATCATTTTACACATTAAAAAGTTTAACAAGATGTTCTGCAAGATGCAGGTAATTATTTTAGAAAAAGCCAGCCTTGTGAGTAGATGGTCTCTGCTGCACAAACACACACCCCAAAAATTCCCGTGACTGCAGACCTGGGGAGGACTGATCTGTTGGCAGAAGAATGCAGGGGGGCTATTTTTGCCCTTACTAACAGATACATATCCTACTGTTGTACTGTGTACTCCATGGGTTCTCTGTGCACCACTGAGCACTCTGTTGTCACATTGTTTGACACAAAATGATGTGATCCCAAGATTAATTTTTTTTGTGGCAGACATCAGGTTTAAAAGAGGAAGAAAGTCTATGGACCTTCTTCTTTCTTTGTTTGTTATTCTTATATGCATGAGTAGTTCCCTTCTAATTTTTTTTATTATTATTATTTTGGTAGAAAAACACATCTAAATAACAGGAAAATTAACACATTATCCAAATAGAAAAAAGTCTGGTTTTATTCATGGGGAAGCAGCTTTCAGACAAGCCACCAAGTTACCTGTTACCTACAGATGTTATTTTTGTGATCTAGATAATGTAGCCAGGCCAAACTTTCTTCTGAGAAGAGCCTGTCAGCCCTGATAAGCTGTTTCCAGCTATTTATAAATGACTATTTACTACGGCGCTGAGAACAGGCCTCTCCACTCACCATCACAGAGAGCGCCTATAACTTGCCATCAAATGGTAGGTCAGTGCCTAAGCAGCCTTTTTGATTACCTGCTTCTCTCAGAAAATTATTCCCTATTTACATTGTCTTTTGACAGTGACCTGAGAAATCACATGAAACATCTGAACGTGTATTTGACACTCAGAAGTAACATAGACAACAGGAATTAACAGAAAAGCTTTTCTCTCTTTCTGAGACTCTTTCTTAAGCTATGATCCCTTCTGCAGGAAAGCAAAAGTAGGCAAATTTTCCCTCCCACCAGCCATTTGACTAGAAATGCCCAATTCTTGTTTCCATTTGGGCTCTTCCTTGCTTTGGTAAGACAGAAGTCTTTATATGGGTCCAGGGGTTAATTTATGCCCATCCTATAGGGTGTATACACATCTAGATGGCTAAATGTCTTCACTGATGGAGGTGAGAGAGCAGGTGGTCCCTTGCATGTGGGTAGGAGTCCTGGCCCAGCACTGTTGAACTCAGCTGGCTGCAGAAGCAGCCCTCAAAATAGCATGAATATTATTGGCTGGGTAAGCTGCAGCACACTGTATCATACCATAGATAGCCTGTTCCTACTATGTGACCTAACCAAGGCACTAACGCATGTCTTGTAAACATATCCTGAATATGCTTTCCCCTCTTAAATGGAAATAGCTACCTTAAGAGTTACCTAAGTTCATATAGGGGAGGTCAAAAGCTCACATCCAACTCGAAACCAGGCCTGCTGCAGCAGGAATGGGGTAAAAAGCTTGTGGAGGTATTGCTGCAGCATGCTCAGCACAAACACACAGATTAGAGGAGACTGCAGATACCTGTGTTTAATTACACATAGGCTCTCCTCAGCTGCTGACCAAACCTTGCTCTAATGAAAATGACCTTACAGGTCTTTCCCATCTCTGTGCCCACTATATTTGGCATTTCTGCAAACAAACAAGGTCGCTTCTTTATTGGTTTATTTTTAAATTTTGGCTATAGAACAGAAATTACTTCAGGGCTACTTTCCCTGCCAGATTCCCCATAAGTGACAAAATGCTCTGAGTCTCCCACAGGCAACAGTGTGCTAACATGCTTGTTAAGTCACTGCCACATGTGTCTGGATACTTAAAGCTGCTTTTAATTAGAGATGGTTAATCCAGGACCCATTTTCCTCCCTGCTCTGCTAGCCATAGTCCTGTGCCTCAGTCTTTGTGGGTGCAGCCCTACAGATCTTCCTCAGACAAAGCTTTCAGCTTCAGGGACAGCTGTGGTTATGGTGTGCCTGGCTAGAAACTGGGTGATCTCGCCCCATCATAGATACTGACATCTGAAATACCTCCTGGTCTGGCAGGTTAGAGGAATCTGGAGGAAACATGGGCTGTGCTGTGACTGGATACTGGGGAAGGGCAGCCCAGAGAGGAGAGTGAAGCAGCCCCTCCGTGGAAGCAATGAATCCAACTCACCTACTGACACAGTAGAAGGCAACCAGTTTGAAGACATCCTCAAATACAAGGACAGATCCTTCCAGGTACAGGACTGATGAAAAACAAAAAAGACAGTCAACAACTGTTTTCTTTGAGCTGTACGGCAAAAAAAGCTGGTGGGTTTGGCTCACACTTCTTGTACTGTGTCATTATCCAGTATTTGCATGGACTAATATGAAGAAGCATAAAGAACTGTTTTCAGGCAGCCAAACGCAATGAGATTCTTCAGGGAAACACTAGAGAAGAAATGTCTCAGCCTGGCTTTCTGAATGGTTAGCTCAAGATAGCAGAGTGTTGTTACAGTAATAGAAGCAATGGGGAAAAAAAAAAAAAATCCAAGTCACAGCAGAAGGGTTCAGTTAGTTGCAAGCCCATCTATCTCTAAGGATGTGCATATGGGGCTGATTTTGTGACTCTCCATGCTGGAATCTGGTTTTGTCTGGATGGACAAAGTGCTCTGAAGAGAAAAAAAATAGAAATTACTGTTTCATTACCATGTGTGTGGGCTCTGACCTGGGTCACACAGACAGTGTGAGCACAGCCTATTTGTACCTTTCTGTCTTCTCCCTCCCATTGTGTTATACAGCGACAGCACTTTCCTTTAAGTGGCAAAATACAATCTACACCACATTGCAGAGCTCTTCAAGGTGACCTCCTTTATAACAGCATGCTATGGCATTGGGTAGCCCAAATCTCACATGTTATTAGAGAGCTTTTGGCTGCTAAACTAGAATAAAATCACTGGCTGGTGGAGAAAATTTCACATTGACCGATAACCCAAGGCAGAGAGAAAGAGATGAATCTGCAGGAGGGAAGCGTCCGTCTTTACTTCAGCTTTGCAGTCTCACAAATCGCTTATGCCCGCGTGTACACAACGCACCATCCCAAACAGCGACCGACAAGTTTAAGGAAATCTGTGGTGGGTTCTCCACAATTCCCATTTGCTGGTGGTGGAGAACCGGAGCCCCGGAGCTGCACCGTCCCTGCCGCGGGAGCGCACCGGGGCTCCCCGGGGAGCGGCACCGGCTCACGCTCGCACAGCGGCGCCCGCAGCCGCTCTGCCTCTGCCTTCGCTCTGATTTACAGGCCACGGTCCAGAGCTGTGGACAGGAACCTCAGCTGTCACGGTTCACTTCCCTTGGCCTGCCACGATCCACGGCCCTGGGAAGCATCCCCGGCTGCTCGCGCTGCCTGCCTGGGTGTTAGCTCCCCTACAAAGCAGAGCCAGCACCTGCGGGAGGGAGACATCCCCCTGGCTCTGCTCTCCTCGGCTCCCTGCACTGGCTCTTGTTCTCCAGCCAGCAGGGAATCCCACTGGAAGGAAAAGCTCAAGCTTGTCTCCTGTTCAGCTTCACAACTTGTTCCCCAAACAAGACGTTTCCTCCTTTTACTTCTCTCTTTGTCCTAGACCAGGCCCGGCAGGTTGCTATTTTGGGCTGCGCACACCAAGGCAGGCATTCTTTAGAGACAAAGGCCATGTAATTCTCAGAAGGCACTCCTAACGTTAATTTGTGTTGGATTTGCACGGACAGATCAACCTCGGTGTGTGCACTGATACCAGGCTGCGGTGTGGAATTTAAAGCATACTTTAAGCAAAGCACTCCCTTTCCCTTGCTTTTATCCCACAAACTGGAAAAATAAATATTCATCAAGCTTTTTCTTTTTCCATAATAAGAATCATGTTTCAGTCAGGGATTTTCATTAAACGTCTACCATGAACAATTTCTATAGCTTGAAATCCATCTGCTTTGCAGCTCTGACACAGGAAACAAAAATAAAGACAAAACTCAGTGCTGTTCCAGAGAATGAACCAAAACCCAAGAGTCTGAACTCACTTGAACCTCCAGTAATTAAATAAAGCCCTTTGTGCGGATAATAGTTTTAGGGAGTTTTTTTCTGTTAAGAACCACATGTTCACTTTGGCATCCCAAGTTGCAGGTGTATGTAGGAGAGCAGGCTGCCCTTGTACATGTTTACACACATGAGCAGATCGCTTGGGCTGGGATTAATGATTGTTTCTATGCCGGGAAGCTCTGCCATTTGGGAGATTGAATTTTAGGCAAGAGAGTATTCGTCTGAGCCCCTCAGCATCAGGAATATCCACATAGAAGTGCCCTGTCACCATACAGCTACCCATATATAGTTAAATATCACAGAACATCACAATCATACAGCTAAAGCAGTCTAGGTACAAAAGCTACTGGAGCTTAAAGACAGGTGTTTTCAGCAGCTGGTACATAGAAACCAGACTGTCCCTGGTCTGCTCTGAGAGGTCATAGAAGGTAACAAAATGAAGCATATTTGTCAGCAGGCTGGAATTCATCGTACAGAGAGCCACAGCTCTGCTGGGATGTTTTTGCATGGCCTGCAAACAAGTAAGAATAGAAAAATACTGCTGTGGATGAATCATTACTCAAGATACTAGCACCATCAGGACCAATACTCTGCCCCAAATTTATTCTGAACAGTGACAGTGTGAAGCAGCCTGTGCAGGGCTACCACAGCCGCTCGGACCCGCTCCCAGCACAGCACCCATGGAGAAAGCCTTGCAATCTCCTGTGGGAAAGGTCTTCTTTGGGAGAAACTGTAGTACTTTTTCCTTAGCCCGTTTTTTATCTAGACACGTGCTGACCACCAGCAGGCATCGCGGGTAAGTACTTGCTCCCTGACTGCTTTGCTCTTGGGTGGCTGATGATGGGTTCATTCTTGGGGGAATGGTTGTCATTCACCTGCAGAAACCATTAAGTGGGTCCTGCTGCATGTTTCTGATTCTTGAAAAGGTGCAGAAAATAGCAAGTCTGTACAGCTGAAAGGGCTCTGCTGACTGTTGGGGACAACGTATCTTTCCCCCAGTGTCATTACTGACCTCAAAGCACCCTGCTCTGAGAAGACAGCCAGGTTTTTCTCTGGCTGTGGATGTGTTGTGGGTAGCTGGAGACATTTGACTGACATGAGCACTGCTGCTCAGGAAGGGATCATGGTGTTGCCATTTATAGGAACTCAGGACTTTTGCAGAAACTACAAGCAGACACTTCTCTGCCAGACCGCTGTAATCCTGCTGAAAACTGCAGAGACAAAATTCACCTTTCTTGGGCTCATAAAACTACACCCACAGCACCTGAAGAGCAAGAAAATCTGTCTCACCAGAACAGCATCAGGATATCAAGGATATGATCAAAAGCAATAGCAAAAATAGGCTGAGTTCTGTGAGACTAAAATAGTGCCACAGCACATTGAATTTTACCCAATATTTAGAAGCCCACAGAAAACAGTCACCTTCAGGAAATAAAAGGGGAAACGTGTAAATCAACGGGAAATTTTGATCAGTCTGCAACAAAGATATCAGAATTAATTGAAAATTTTTTAATGGATGACAGAAGCATTAGTAACATGAATTAGTGGTTTACTGTTGACCATACTGTTCTGTGTCCTTTGTGCAACTCAATAAGTGAACAGGACATGGCCAGGTTATGAACTCCTATAAATATTTATGATTGTCTCAGCTTTCCCTTTACTCCACCAACATGCTCTGAAGGGTGTCATCTTTAGGCACTGACCGGAATCTGTCTTCCTGTTTCCTTTACTCTTTAGATCTTCCCATCATTTCTCCATCCAGATGCTGATGTTTTTGAGTCACACTGTCCCTGGGAATTCTGCCTTCCTTTCCTCCTTGATTTTTCCCTGCAGAATTGTGTTCACTAGTCCTGTTGTTCTGGTCACATGGACAAACCACCCCAATATTCATCTTCTTACTGCTTATATAAGCTCACGGGACCCAATTACTTCAGCTTCTTCTTCTCTAAGGGTGCTGTTAGTCCTATTCACCGTTTCTGATACCTGTATAGTCCTTCAGAGACATCTGAATTCAAAGATAGGAATTCCTTATTCTGCAGCAGTTGTGTTGACAGAGGACTACTGAGAACACAACCATCCTCAGAAGTCCTGCGTGGATGCACTCGAGATGTTCTTATCTTTCCAAATTCTGGCAAACTCTGAGATTTGACATCGTGGGAGTGATTCCATTTTTCTGTTTCTGTTTTAAGATTTAGGATTATAACTCCACAATTTCCTAACTGGACCTCTCGTTGGTGTTTCCCTCCTGTGATAAAAGTCTCTGGCTTGATACCACAGTTGCCATGACCTTGCTTGCACTGACCTCTGCAGTAAGGAGCACCAGCTGGCTTTGCTGCTGTTCTGCTCTCCTCAGCCCTTTACTCGCAATCAGGACGGGATCACTCCAAGGCAGAGGTTACTGACTTTCCCACTCCCAGATGCTGATTGCATCTAGATGTTGCATGGGCCACGTTAGCACTTTCCTGACAGTGGGGAATGAGCACTGGGTGTTGTTGTAGAGGCCTGCAGTGACCACTATAGCCCCGGTGCTGAGGCTGTTGCATTTGTCACGATACCTGCCGTGCTTTACAGAGATGTGTGAGAGAGTGATGTAATTCCTTCGTCTTTTTTGCTTCAGTTCCCTGAACCCGTGTAAATCTCCCTCTGGTCCTTATTCATGCACTAGGCTGGTGATGGTATTAAGAGAAGAAGCTTTAGCTGGATAGAGGGAAATTTAGATTACATTGGTAGAAGTCCTTAGGATGTTTATGGTGTCTTTCTGCAACAGCTGTGTTTGTTCAGAAGTTCCTAGTATCTGTTCCTAACATTGTTTCTTGTACTACTTTTTCATGACCTTCTGGATGGTACTGTATGGCCTTCAAGTGCTGTGTTTTTGTAAAACACTCTCACTGTTTATCTGTTTTCTCTTCTCAAGGCCTTTTTATTTCTTCTGTAATCTGATACCTCTGCTTCTTCCATCTGATGTCTAAGCTGTCGTTTCCTTTTTGTTTGCATAGTTCTAGACTGTCTTAGGCAACCCAGGAGTGTTTTATCTCTCTTGTCTTTCCTAGTGATTCTTTAATAAAACTGTCAGTTGTTTCTGGTTTTTCCCCTCATCAAGGAAGGGCAAAAACTTCCCTGGCTTGTACTTCTGCCAGAACCTTCTGTTGTGCATCCAACTCAGGCTTTATCACAGGAATTCAATTTTATGGTTTCCTACAGAGTTTAATCTTTCTGGCCATGATGAAAAGAATCACTGCTGGTGGCAGTTCCTGGGAAATTGAGACTAATGAATTACGCAAGTGATAAAGTGTTAATGAGATTGGGTCTAGAGTGTAAGAGAAAACTATTTTTAAACTATGTTCTTCACAGAATGTAATTGTATTGGGCAGAACAAAATTAATGCCATTAAAGGAGATGTAAAACACAGGCTTTTGCACTCTTCTCAGGCTGGTGTAGAGTGGAGGGGACACTCAGTAAAGCTGATTGTTTCCCTGCACACCATGTGCATACCCTGGTGCCGTCCTCACATCTAACAGCCACAGGAGTCTTGGCCACTCCACTGTACTTTGGCTCATCCACATTCACCCAAGCAGATGGACATCACCTTGGTGTCCACTTAGATCTTATGCCTTTAGTTCAGCACAAAATCTGGCTGCTGCCTGGTCTCGTCGCCCCTGCTGCAGGAAGCTTGAGCAGAAACATGTTACCGGCGTTTTGCTGCTGTTTCCTCCTTATTGTGATTAGTGTCTGAGCAGGGGTTGGGAGGCTGGCGCTCAAGGGTACTTCAAGCACAGCTACCCCAACTAAAAGAGGAGTGTCACAGGTCCTCAGTGCTTTCCTTACAGGTATCCTCGTGAGCAGTCCTGGCAGGCCCGTGGGTTAAGAGCAGAGCAGAGTCTGGCAAATGGCTGTTCGGTTTCAAAGCACTTGCCTTCCTTGTCAGATCCTCACCTTGCATCTCATTTTCAGTGTTTGAATAAAGTCTGTGGAAATTCCATACCTGGTTTGCACTGTTTTTTTCAGGCAGAGGTTGGGAAGATCCAGGACTTCTTCCCAGGGCCAGAGGGCAACGTGAGGTTTAGCTGGAGTTTTAGATGTAGCCACGCAGGGTCTGTTTTCTTGCTCTCACACAACAGAGATAAGGGGGGAAATGTGGCCTTTCTGAAATGTTGAGGCTCCCAAGGACACCAAGGGGAGTAGGGTGGCAAGTTCGACTGGCAAGGTCCCTGCTGTAACCAGTTGAGCACTGTGGGATCATTGCTGGAGAAGTTAAGTGTTCACAGGTAATTCAGCATCCCCCCATACATTACAACGGCAGTACAAGATTTATGGTGCCCAGCACGGTGGTTCAAACTGTCAGGGTTCAGGGTTATAGCTGGCAAGACAAACTGAATATAGATTCTTGCAAGTTGCTCTCAGAAGGCAAATTCCTTTGGTAAAACTTTGTGAAGTAAACAAAATTTTCAGCTATATAAAGGGTCTCCCCTGTGCCTCATGCAACAGGAAATGACGCTATGATTTGAAATTCTAGGGGTTTAGTTCTTAGCAACAATTTCCAGGTCATATAGATAACCTTGAGGGTCAATCTTTATGTGAAAAATATTTTATCATACAATTATGTTCTATTGAGAACCATTTTTTTCTATTTACGTTGGAGAAAATTTTGTTTCTCTGGCTCTGAGATACATCATGAAATACCACAGAGTTGAAGTTAATCATATAGAAAAAGGAAGTTTTCTGAGCATTTTAAGGGAAACCATCCGGTACCCAGAACTACATTCTGCGTGAGAGACTTCCAGGAAGAAATACCACACTTTTCATAGGTGAGTGATGAAAGGGACTAACCCACTCTGAAATGGCAGAGGTCAATAGGGTGGACAATAAAAGGAAAAAATTATATTTCTGCTTGAGAGCTGCAATCCCACCTAGTTGCCAACTGGTGGAAGAAGATCTTCTGATTCCCTCTCTTCTGAGCGGAATATATTGCATTCTTGCTGACTTTGAGGGTCCTGCTCAAATGTCAAACCATGAGGTCCTTAATGCCCTCATTTTACTTTGAGCAGCGTCTTATTTACCTCATCTACAAGTCTAAACTCTTGTTAATTAAGCTCATTAAGATATCCAGATAGCAAACACTGTCCAAGGGCAAAAATTATAATTTGTTCCAACTGAGCCACTGAGACAAGGGCACTGGTATCATGGGTACTGATTTAGAGTAGCTATTTTAAAATGAGTAAGCTTTTTGGGTTATGTTCAAGGTATTAAGCAGAAAAGGGTTAGACAATATTATCCTAGAACAGCATGCATAGTGCCTAGCTCTGATTACACACAGATTTTGCATTATGCCTCTTGGGAGTGAATAACAAAGCAAAAAAAAAGCCAAAGTGATGATTAACAAAGCTAACAATACCCTGAAGGCTTCTTTCCAAGATGCTTTCCTCACAGTCCTATTGGTTTAAATCCTAAAGTAAAAATGAAAATGTTTGCATGTAGAGAGGGGAGGCAACTCTTCAGGATGAGAGTTTAAAAAAAAAAAAAAACCAACCAACCAACAAAAAAATACCAACCGCTATAAGCAACCAGAATGTTTCCAAAACAACTTGTAAACCACACAGAAATCTGGCACTGTTACATCTTGAAAAAGCAGCTGCACAAATGTCCTATGTTTTAAAAGTTTTTATGGTTTAAAATAAGCAGTGCATCGAAGCAATGTTAAACTAGGCTCAAATGAGAGGGACTGGGTGAGACTTTTCTGCTTTCCTTGTGCACATGTGCATTTAGAAGAGAAATGATGAACTTGCACAACAGGTTATAAAATGTGTCCTCATACCATGTTTTACAATATCCCCCAAGCCCTCAGTCACTGTTCTTGCCAAACCAAGACTCTGGGCTCCTACTTCATAGGAGTCTCCTGAGTGGGAACTTTTTGACACTAACTCAATTTTCAGGATTAATAAGGATAATGGAGAGCTCGTCCTTGGCAGGCAGACTGACCTGGAGGAGATGCCTAGTTAGACATCCTTAGGGCACTAGAAATCATCCAGTCCCTATCTCCAATCAAACCACAGACGGTAAACCAGAAAATGATAATGTCTCCGGTGTCCTTATCACAGCCCACGCAGAGGTGGCCTTTGGCCTTGCACTGCCTGTGGAGGTGGATGAGGTCCACCAGAAAGCCACAGCAAAACAGCACGCCTTGAGCTGGGGGCCAGGGCTGGGGCAGAGCTGCCAAGTTATCCCACACCATGGGGGAGACTTGTTCAGCGGTAGGATTGCTGTGCCAAGAAGCTGTGTAGGTGACGGTAGACTTTTCTCACTAGTGATAAACATGTATAAACAGGGGAAATTAGCTCATGCTGAGCCCTGGGTGGTGCAGGCAGATTGTTATCTGTGTCTGAACGAGGCTAATCTGAAGATAACTAGGGTAGCTCTACCTCTTCGGAGCTGTGGCACAGACACACCATTGGCAGCAACAGGAACCGCATTAAAAGACAACATTCGTCAGTCTACTCTCCTTAACAGCAAAGTGTCTACCACAATGAACAGGAGTCATTTACTACAGGAAACTAGGATACTAGTCTGCATGCCCAGAAGCCTCCTTGTATGCAATTAAACTGCTTAAAATTTGAACCTTAAGGTTAACTACATATTCAGATTTTCCAGCCTCCCCTAATGAAAATACACAAACTTTTATTCATTGACTGGCTAATCCTTGAAAAAAGTAGCCTTGGAGAAGTTCTGCTGCTGAAATATATGATTTGTTTAACTGAGGTGGAATCAGCCATTTTTGGTGAGAGTAGGGAAGAGGGATCTTCTCTCTCAAGGGCTTTGACAACTCTGTCGTTATTTTTTCCAGCACACTTCTGCTATTTTAAGGCTAGTCAGTGCCTAGAGCCGACAGCAGTTTCTTACTTTGCCTCAATCACACACTCCATCACACAACAATAAAGGAAAACATTCCTCTGAAGTAAATCAGAAAAATTGGCTTCCTTCACAGTACAGTCGCAGCTGTCTGTCAGGCTATACAGAAAGCATACAAAAAAATCTGACCAGTAGTGTTGGTACCTCAGTGCTGAACAAATTCGAGTGCTCAGCAGACAAAGGGCCTCTCTGCAGCCCAGCAAATACAACGCTGGCCAGGAGCTGGGCTTGTTCAGGGCCACTGGTGGGCAGCTGGGCGAGCCCCATCAGCAACCTGTGCCTTAGGACTCCCTCCGTCTATAAAACGGGTGCAATGCCGCTGACTTCCTCGGGGAAAATTTGAGCTGAATTCATCTCGGCGTGGAGGGGAAGGGGCAGCTCCTCGGCACGCTGCCTGCAACGCTCGGCCTCGAGGAGGTCGGCTGCCACAGGGCCATTTCGCCGCCGTTTGGCACCGGCCTCCCACCCATCCTGACAGTGCTTGCCTCCCGCCTGCAGCCTCCTCTCCTTGCACCACGAGGCACTCTGCTGGGCTCCTGCCTGCACGGGCAGCCTCCTTTTGTCTTCGCCCAGAGCATCCTGAAGGTTCGTGCAGTCATCCAGCGCTACAGGATGTGACCCCAACCTTGATCACCTACTTCCCCCTCTCTACTCTGTTCCCAGACCTCTGTCTCCAGTCTACCACCCACCCTTCCCAAAGCCATCAGCTGCCCCCCTTGGTATTTTGTTCTCCTTTCCAGGCTTTACGTCACATCACTCAGCACATGGTAGCATCTCGAAGGAAGCATTGCCCCACCACACCGTCCTGGCTTTCACGTCCCCATGTCCATGTTGCTCACGCCTTGCCAGCCATAACCTGCGTGAGGAAGAGGAAGATTGGGACCAGAAGGGCATGAGGACACGGACACACACAGCTGGCAGATGAGGGATGGTGAGAGCGTTTCTCCTGACAGCAGTGTCAGCACAAAGTTACAGCCTGAACTCACCTAAAAACTGGTTCCTGACTCTCCTACAGACAGTGTCTACACCCTTTTCCACCTGCTTTACTTGTGCTCATGAGGCTGCAGCACCATAACTACTAGTTACTGCTGATGTTTTTGCCTTATAAATATATATATATGTATATATTCAGTAAAACCATATTCTATAGTAAACCTGAAGTTGAAGATGCTTAATGACCTTCCTGGCAGGCAGACAAGGCTCCAGGGAAGTTCATGAGGTGGTTACCAAGGCAGTCCCCTCTTTGCTTTATCGCTGAATAGCAGCATGTAGCATAAAAAAAAAAAAAAAAACAAAAAAAAAAAAACAAAAAAAAGAAAACAAAAAAAAAAAAACAAAACCAAAAACAAACAACACTTGAACTTTTCACTCTGTAATGTCAAGTTTAGTCTCTCCTCTATTCAGAGGAAATCAGAGTTATAAATAGTCCTACCCTGCTTTTCATGCAGTTTACAGTATTAAGAATTCTTCTTTCTGGTGTTGAAAGCTGCAGGGTTTCCACTCAAGGAGTCCAACCTTATCAGTTAAAGTGGCTATTTAAAATAGAACTATGGTACCATTACAATGATAACAGAAGTAACTGAATGTACTTTCTGATGGGTCCTTCTGCCTGCCCTCTGATGAGTCAGAGGTTGTCTGAAGAGGTTTGACTTGGTAAGGATAGGATGTACATTTGCTCCTTGGATTGTCCTACTCCAACTGAAAAGTCCCTTTAGCACCTATTCATAAACAGTCCAGGAGCCTTGTGGTGATATGAACTACATGTGATGGAGTCTATCTCATCCCACAACAAGCTTAGCTCTGTAATATGCCAAGGGGCATACAATTGCATCTATAGGGCACTACTGGGCCTTTCCAAGCACTTTAAGATAGCTCATGTGAGTTGATTCAATTGGAAATCTGCACTGATTATATAGACTGAGCACACTCCCTCCTTTCTTCCATACACAGGGTATCTACCAAAGAAAGGAAGGTTATATTTTGGGGGGGAATCACAGGTGAGGCACTAAACCAGGAACCATTTATGATTTATTTATTTTTTCACCACCATTCCTCTGTAAATCTTAGCGGTATTTCTTCCATTGCCTGAGTCTTAAAGAATAGGAACTGCTTTTGCTGCTCTACTGAGACATCCCTTCTGAGAACTATCATCTGTCCTGAGCTTGTCCACAGACAGACTCAGTCTCACAGGCTGGTTCCCTCTCGTGGGATCACTCAGGCTGGCAGGGACCCCAGGAGGTCTCTAGCCCAAACTCCTGCTCAAGGCTTCATCCAGCCCTGTCTAGAAAACCACCCATGAAAGTCTTCAGGTGCTACCTAAATAGATGGCTTCATCTGAGAAGTCAGTGTCACAAATACCAGCACATACTTCAGTTCATTCACTTTAGCTATGAAGTGAAAGATCCCATGTTTCTGACCTCAACCGGTATCACAGATTTACACCTTTTTCATCTCCACTCAAGTTCAGAAGGGATCCAAAATAAATGCAATTAAAATTAATTTTAAAAACGGGAGGTTGTTTTCCTATGTTTTCTGAGTCTTTAAGAAATGTTAAGGTTACATCTTTAGGTTTTTCTCTGCAAATGTGAGGGTTGTTTCTCTTTCTGGAAAAAAAATAAGATTTCTGTCTATCTTCACTCTACTTCCTGATTCCAGCAGGCAGGGTCTTAGCAAAAAGACTTGCAAAACAGAGGAAGTTATTGCAAGAGCTGCCAACACTTCCACAAAAATATCTGTATCACAAAGATCATCTGCACAACTGGCCACTCTTATTAACGAAGCTAAATTTTGAGAAGGCTGCAGTAACTGGGCTATCCTCCCATTTTTTCCCATGACCTCACTCATGCATGGACTTCAATGCAGTTCATGTGGGAAAATACCACCTGACCATGCTGTGCCCTGTTAGCAACAGGGCCTTCAGCCTCTGAATTTGTTAATCCAGCCTCAACAGCATGTATTAAAAGAAAAGTTAACAAAATTAAAAAGGAAAATCTGCCATAATGGCCATAGTGGCCAGGGTGCCAGAGGAGTGCAATAGGCAAGTCCATTATCAGCATCTGAAGGTGTCTGAGCCAACAAAAAGCATCTACTGAGTTGTTCTTAGTCAATCTTCCTCCTCTTTCCTGCCTTGTGCTCACTCGGTGAGTGCCCTCGCGTAGCACTCTGACCTCCTGACCCATGCAGGGACACAGGCAGGAATTTCTATCATTTGCATCTGAGCTCTGCCATCGTGCCAGGCGTGCTCACAGCCCTCACCTCAGGCTGGCTGGGCTGTAAAGATCAGGGCTTTCAGCAGCTTTGTTCCTAACTCAGTGTGCAAAGATGAACGAAGTCCATCCCCGTGTTGCCCTAATGTCCTTCTAAACATGCTCCTGCCTGATTACTGTTGTTTAATTACCATCAGTTATGGCTACAGGACAGTCAGAATGACTGCACGTGCCCTTTTTATCCTGTGCAAATGACATTAGTCTATAATAAAAAAGACTTCCCCACCCCCATATGTGCTTGGGAAGGAGGAATGGAAGTGTAGAAGTGGCTGAAGTAACTTTGTAATGATAGGCAAAGTTGGCTTTGAGAGTTAAGCTTGCTTTCACAGCATTAGACTGTACTTATTTGGGATTATTAAGGCAAGAAAGTAGATTGTGAAAGCCCTCAAATAATCTCTTCTCTTTTCCGATTGATTTCACTCTTCCTAAAATCCAGTGTGCAAAGGAACACCTTTGCTCATCTAAATTGCTGTTTCAACTCCCCAGCAAGGCCAGCCTTCCTGCTGCCTCTAGACCTGGTGTAACTCTTCTTTCTGTCCTGAAGGACAGAGCTCAGTGGGTGATGGGTGTTCAAAGTGGTCAGGTCCTCACGAACTTTCATGGCAAACAGATCTCTTTTGGTAAAAGCAGCTAGAGAATTAACCAGGCAAGTAAACTGCTGCTGTGAGTTTCACTTTAGTTGTGTCCTTTTAAATCCCCACTGTCCATCTCAAGCATTTAGTATTAGGCTTCAGCCTGTACTTCCTGAGCTGGGTCTTACTTTAAGAAAGGTCAAATAAGGTGATCAGAGCAGTACATTGGATTTCTTTATCAACATTCTTTTTGCTACCAGACTTGCAACTTTGCAGCAATACTCAGTGCTTGCTCTTAAACTGCTTTTGAGTGTAATAATTGCCTGTATCTTTTCTGTCAAGGTATACAGTGGGTCCTTACCACAAGGCCATAACATATAACCTTAAGCTGTCCATAAACCAGAAATCGAATATAATCTACTGTGTCCAATGGCACTGTGTCTTACTTTTCAAAGGTGGTATTTATCACGATCTGGACATTTTTGTATTACTTGGAGGTCATTTATTTTGGCTTTCCTATTTGATTGTGTTAAGATTATTTCAAGACCTCTGTTATGATCCAGCTTGTTCAATATTTATCTCCAGAGAAGCCAGGAAGGTCAGAGGAGGCAGTTTTAATTTAAATCTCAGAATTTTCTTGTAATAAACAAAATAACTACACTACAGACAAGGCTTCACTACAAACCCCTCCTTCAGCTGTGCACTCATTGATTTTGGGGGCTGAACTCATCCTTGGCTCGGTGCATTGGAAAAGATGTTTCTGAACAGCTACACCTGGTGACAGATTGTCCCACCCGGGTACAGTTTAAATAAGGAACAAGGACAGCAACTCCACAGTGTAGGCTCATGTGAACAGCCTTGGGAAAATAAACCTCCAAGTGAGCAAAGCCAGCTGCCAGGGGAGGCAGGAACACGATTACAAGAGCGGGCATCCGTAGCAGGATCAGTCCAGCCTCAAACCCCATAGGACATGAGCCCGAGGAGTTCAATACTGACTTGACAAATCAATTCCATAGTTATTTCTATTAAAATTTCCAACAAAATGAATATGTTCTTCTTTATTCAGTGCAATTGCAGATACTTCTCCTGTTTAACATAAATTTGCATATTTGGAAATTAATCACAGCCTCTTCTTTTGGTACAGAAGAGTTTGGAAAACAATTACTACACATTCTGCACCAAAGCGTATGTGGCAGAGTCCTGAGAGGTATATGGTCAACTCATGCGTTTCATGAAATTAAATTATTTCCACCTATAATTTACAAGATTTCCCAGAAAAAAAAGGAAGCATTACACCCAGTATATGCTGCTAGAGCATTCTTCTATTAAAGGACTTTGCCCCTGTGGCATAAATCTTTGTGAATGTAAAAGTTACTGTCACTACCTGCACAAAGTCATCTATCATACTCAGATGCTTCATTCAAGCTCTTAGTATATGTTACTTCAAACATGCACATTTACTTTAAACACCTGATTCTTTTATTTTTAATACTGCTGCAACATGATTGACGTCAGAGGCATGATTTCTGACTGCATACACATAAAGGGGAAGGAGAACCAGGACCTGAGGTTACCAGCAGTTTGCTGAGAAGAGCCAAGGGTAGAAGTCAGCTGAAGAAATGGTGCTCAGTTCTTGAGGTATGGGAGGCCAGAGTTCCATTTTGGGATGAAACAGAATTAAGGGACAACTCTCAGAACTGAAAGTGCACAAAGTAGTTGAGGTTTTATCAGAGCTTGGGAGATATCTCCCAACACTGCAGCTCTAAATGGAAGAAATCTTATAACAAGACTTCTCTCTGGGAGGTTTCCACTGTTCTGAGTAAGAAGTAAGGCATCCTTCAGGCCAGGAAGCAAAACCACAGAGATCCAAGGCTTTGAAAGTTGCCAGGTTTCACAACTTTCTGATGAACCACGTGGTGTCTGCTGTTGGGTCTCTACCATACCTGCTGCTGTGAACAGGCTTTAGCCTTCCTGTGTCTGGAGGAATTACAACCAAAGATGAAGAATCAGAAGAAATATTTTAAAATCTAGTCTCTTCATTCTCCTGTTTTATGTTTCTAAGGACTACTTCACAGAACAGGTGAAAATTCCTCATGAAAAAATGGAAATGGAATTAATCTCTTGACACTTACCTAGCGGGTTTTTGGGGGATTTCTATTTAAAAAAAAAAAAAAAAAAAAAAAAATCACAATTAGATCTGGTCTTCCCCTCAGAATACCATACTTCCCTAAATATTTCATCAAATGTCAACAAAGCAGATCTGATATGGGGAAAAGAAAGAGAAATATAATTATCCACCATTATTTGGCAGTGCAATGCTAGGAAGCTTCTGGGGTTTGTACTTCATGGAATGGCCACCTATATATGGGCTGGGCAGCAAGTTCTGTACCATCATTACAATACTGGGGAAAACCTCTTCAGATGCTATCCAAAAATTAGGATGGGGTGAAAATGGCTTTTCACAAACAGCTGAGCAGAAAAGCTTGCTGTTTAAAGCTACAGAAGATAAGAGATGGACATCACTGTAGAGATGGCACAGAGCCATCATGTCACCTCTAAGGATAACACATCTTTCTTTGTGTCATTTGTGAATCTGAGATTACACTGAGTCCTTATGAGAAGGACAAAAATCAGCTGGCAAGGCTCTCCAAAACAGTAAGCTGGGATGGGCTGCAATCTGAATTTTAAATGGAAGGGAGGATTTCCATAAAATCTGAACTATATATGTCAAGGCAAATTCAGCATTCAGTTTACATCTGAACGCATCACGTCTGTGGAGCGTAACAAGCTGAACCGAGGTAATAGGGAGAAGAACTTGTTCCCACTTCTTGCAACTCTGTAGGAGGAGTCAGCTCTCAGAAAGGGACAAACAGCTCTCCGTGGGGCACATCGCAGAGATTGTCGATTATGTGATACTCAGAAAGGAAATACTAGGAGCAGGCCAGAGAAACCAAAGCCGCTTGTCCCCAGTACAGCTGGGAAGGGGGATTCTCAAATGTCAGGGGAATTACAGCTGCTGCTTTTGAAGGGCACTGGAAGGGCACCCACTCTACTCCACTTCTTGCAGACTCAGAGATCAGGCAGGTGTCAGGAGGATTCACCTCTCTCTTTGCGATGCTCAGCAGCAAGCTGAAGCCTCCTTTCAGCAAGCACAGAAGAACTAAAGAGAGACTTTCTGGAGTTAAAGGCTGGGTGCCTGGAGAAACCCTGCCAGTCTGCAGTGGTCCTTTACACACCCTCAGGAAGTAGAACATTGAATTTTCAACAGACTTGCATTCCACAGCAAGCTAGCACCTCTGGGGGCCTCAGACATCTCCTACCCTGATCCTTACAGAATACCAGGGAAGAGTGAAGGGCACTTCACTAAGCTAAAGCAACCCAGACATACCAGGGTATTTAGCAAGGAAGCTCAGATTTTAGTCTTTTTTCTTTTAAAGCATTCAGACAACTTACCATTTTATTTCCTAAAGAAGTTTAGAAAGCAGCTGGAGTAACACAGAGAATAAATCAAAGCTAATGTATTAGATTAGACCAAGACACAGAAGATTTACCATCTCCCCTTGCACCAGATACTACTTTGGCTTTACTAACAGGAATTAATTTGATTTTTTCTAAACTCAAAAGCCAGGCTACTTACCCTAAATTAGAATGGAAGTAAAAGCACGATCGTTTCTCTGCCCAATGTGTTTCTGTCAAAACAGTGCAGTATGGAGAACTGAGAGGCTTTCTACAGCTCAACACTGACAGAACTCAGGCTAAAAATAATGTGAATATCCACCATCGGAATGCATCAGCCTGATGGCTGCACATGTGATAGAAGTTCTCCTGCTTTTTGAACGAGAGCTAATTTTTAATTACCCTTCTCCACTTAATTTGCAGCTTGTTTGAAAGGGGTGGAGACTGATTTAATTCTTGTTCCTACCAGAAAGCTGTGTCTCTGAACCCATCCTTTGTGTTAAGTTATGATCAATCAGAAATAGCAAGCAAGTTGGAAAAAACATGGAAGAAAAGTCTTATCCAGATAGGCTAGCTCACAGTGAAATCTCTGTACTACATTTTACTTCGCCTGTCCTCAAAGAAATTAGATTTTATGAAACAGGACACAAGTCAAGAGGTAACATTTCCATAAATGACTTTTTTAGGATGGCAGGATTCAGTTTTTAAACTTTTATCCAAAGGAAACCTTGAATCAGCAAAAAACAATTCCCCACCACACAAAACCTAAGCCCTAGGTCAACTTCAAATAACTAAATAAAGAAAAAAAAAAACCCCTTGTATTCTTAATCTGGACGCCTGAAGTTGTGGCAAAAGGTTTGCCATTCCTGCCCTCATGCAGGAGCCCCGAACAACGTGCAGCATCTCTGCAATTGCGTGCCCCAAGGTGCACAGAGATGAGAGACAAAGCTTTCCTGGGGGCCGGGGTTATGCCGCAGCCACGCGGGCAGCTGCGCTCCGTGCAGGAGCAACGCTGCTACAGCCTCTGCTCTCTGCTTGAGATTAGGGCAGATTAAGAGAATCCCTTGTCCCTCTGGCTTTAAAGTCTGTTTACGATGCAGAGTTATGCAAAGCAACATATGAGAAGGAAAAAAATTCACTCGAGCAAGTGTCAAGGAGGAAGAAGTAAGCCACAACGTTGATCAGCGGAAACATGAGTGTTTTAGCAGAGAGTAAAGCATATACATACCCTGGGGGCTGGCTTTGGGGCAGAGCTCAGTGACACGGGATTTGGATGTGTTCGTATAAATAAATAGCGTGAAGTTATTTTGATGGACCCTTTCAAGTCCATGTTTCTATGACTATCCTAAAATTCCCATGTTTACAAATATTTCTTGGAAAGTGGAAATCATATGCCTTACCCGTCCCTTTACACGGAGGGCTGCATCAGACGTGGCTGACTCTGAACTGGGTTCATTTTGGCTCGCCCACAGCAGCCTTGGCTGTCCGACCGGGAACAGCACCGATACCACCAGCCCCGAGACCCAGATGCTTCCCAGAAACAGCAAGGCGTTGAAAACAGTCGAACAGTTTAGGAGTAACTAGTTGTTCAGTATGACTGTATGAGGTGCATGAAAGGGAACGTAGCAGATGTCAGATGCCTGCTGGGCCCCAAATTCGGTGACAGAAATAGAGACAGATTCAGTGAGTTAACAAGGCTTATTCTGTCAGTGCCTTGTGCTTTTCTCAGGACTTCCACCCGGTGAAAGGCAGCTCCTCTCACTTGATCAAAGCGCTGACCTGCTCATCTGAGGGTGCTTTATTTTCCTGTTGTGAGTCTGTGAATGATAACACAGGGTGCAGAACCACAGGGGAGCTGAGGTAAAGCAGCTGCAGGAAATATTAACTGAAATACACGGTAAAAGTGAGATCTGCTGCCAGTCACAAAAGGAACCCGCTCGTTGCAAGTGAGATGACATAAATACTGATGATCACAAGAGAATTCAGTACAAATAATCAGAGCAAGACCAAAAACTGTAAAGAACTTACTTGATTTTTCTTCTTTAATATTGTACTCCACCACACCGGGAGTCTCGTTCTGCTCTGGCAGGCGGACTGCAAGGACCATGTTTTTCAAGTTACGGTCTTTTCTAACCAAGAATTTCTGAAAATGGAAGGGAATCAAGATCTTAGCTACATTCCATGAGCTTCTGAACTTTATTTTAGGTCACTGGTAATGAAGTTTTTTATCAGTACAATCCACCTTTAAATGATCTTATTTTAGCCTCATTCCACTTGGTTGAACTTTACATGACAAAAATAATGAACAAAGAGACATTTCATTTGTGTGAAATTCGGACCTGCAAAGGAACCAGCAAAATTTCTGTGCATCACTGATGTCCCACTTAAGTCTAAGGCAAACTATTTCACTAACTGGAGAGTATAAAGCTGCACCCACAATTTGTCAAGTGACGCTCCTCCTGTAAGTGCCCTAAATCATGGCCAACTCACCCTAGAATGTCCCAGGCTGGGTCTAAAGCAAGGGAGTCACTTGTACATTGAGAGGGAAAGGAATCAAGTGTCCACAAGTGGAACATAAGGCCAAAGGCTCTGGTGAACACAGTGTCTCATGGCAGGGATTTTTCACAGGACCAGAAGTTCACTCATGCTGGCAGGGACCCCAGGAGGGTTCTTGTCCAACCCTCTGGGTGAAACCATGGGGCCAGAGAGGTTGGAGGCTGCACAACCTCTTCAGACAACCTGTCCCACCACTTACTCTCCTCAGAGGGACAAAGTGTTTCCCCGTGCCCAGTCCGAACCTCTCCAGTTTCAATGTATGCCTGTTGCCTCTTGCCCCCCCCCCACGCAGTGCCGAGCAGAGCCTGGCTCCCTCTTCTCCGTGACCTCGCTGTAGGTACCGGGGGGGCTGCTCCGTGCTCCCCCCGAAGTTGTCTCTCCTCCCGGTTGAACAAACCCTGGTCCTACAGCCTCTCCCCAGTGGGTCTTTGCCCAGCTTGCTGCCCACCACCCCTGCAGGGCCTTTTCCACGGAGCTGCCCAGCCAGGCAGTGCCAGCCCGCATTGCTGCTGGGGCTCTGCCTTTCCTGGGGGGGCAGCGCTTTGCCTTTGCCCTTGTTGAATTTCAGAAGGCTCCTGCTAGCCCTGTCCCCCCAGCTTGTCTAAAATCCCTCTGGATGTCAATACCGACTTCAGGTATATTGACTGGTCCCAAAATCACAGATCAGATACAGTTGGAAGGAACACTGGAGATCATCTAGTCCAACCCCTACGCTCAAAGACAGGTCGACTACAGCAGGTCACTCAGGATTGTGTCTCGTTGGGATTTTATTATCTCCAAGGATGGAGTGTCTACAGCCTCCTGGGCAACCTGTTCTTCTGTTCAATAATCCTGACAGTAAAAAAAAAAGATTTTCTTAATGTTTAAACAGAATTTCCTGTATTTCAATTTATGCCCACTGTGCCTCATCCTTTCACTGGATACTACTCACAAAGGTCTGGCTCAATCTTCTGTATTCTCTCCTATCAGGTATTCATACACATTCATAAGAGGCCCCTGAGTATCTAATTGGAACCAGTGGAATCACTGTAGCCATTGGTTCCCACCAATGGGACCAGTGAATTCTTAAAAAAAAAAAAAAAAAAAAGAAAAAAGAAGACAGAGGAAAGGGGAAGAAGAAAGAGGAAAGAAAAATGAAAATAGAAAAAATAGAAAATAAAAAGAAGAAAAAACCAAAGAAGACAGAAGGAAAAAGAGAAAGAAAAAGAGAAAGAAAAGGAAAAAGGAAAAGAAAGAAAAAGAAAAAGAGAAAGAGAAAGAGAAAGAAAAAGAAAAAGAAAAAAAAGAAAAAGAAAAAGAAAAAGAAAAAGAAAAAGAAAAAGAAAAAGAAAAAGAAAAAGAAAAAGAAAAAGAAAAAGAAAAAGAAAAAGAAAAAGAAAAAGAAAAAGAAAAAGAAAAAGAAAAAGAAAAAGAAAAAAAAAGAAAAAGAAAAAGAAAAAGAAAAAGAAAAAATAAAAAGAGAAAGAAAAAGAATAAAAAGAAAAAGAAAAAGAGAAAGGAGAAAAAGAAAGATAAAAGAAAAAAAAAAAAAACACAAAACACCTCATTCTTTGTATTGTGTGAGCTCCTAAGTATGTTTCTAATTAAAGCTTATTGTCAACAATATTTTTAGCTTGTACCTTGAAGCTGCAGATACAAAGACAAAGCAAACTTCACCTTTATCTGTTCTTTGATAACAGGTTTGGGAAGGAGAGAGACAAGGTATTTTTATAATAACTGAATTTAAAAAATGGGCTAATTCTAGAGTCTGGATATTAATATTAGAAAGACGAAGTGTGAGTTGATAAAATGATTAATCAACTATAATGCAGTGGAAATATATCAAAAAAACATTACTTTCTCGGACAGAGGAATTAAAAAAAGCTTGCCTGGAAGTCAGGACCTTTGTCTGCATGATTCCCAGTCATGAGAGCATCCCCTGTGACTTGGAAGCCCCCGTGCTAAACACGCAGCTCTGAGGCAGTTTCACAACCTCACACAGTGCCGTTTCCCTCGCCTCTGCCATTCATAAGGGGCTCAGGTCTACCAGTAGTGCAGAGAAAATCCAAATAAATGCATGGCAAACAGGTGCGTGCCTGAAACAGGCCTATTTCTAACGCAGGGAGGGCATCCCACACTTTTTTACATCGCAGAAAGTACCTGTAGGTAGGAAAAAGCCATGGAGGCTCTCCCTTCCCCAGGTCCCACCACCCACACGACACCGTCCCTCTAACCCACCTCGGGACACTACCGCACCCCTGGATCTCAGGTGGCACTATCTCACATTGCATCTGTCAAGTGCCTCATCTGATATTAAATTTAAGCAATGAGAGAAGCGAAACCTGGAAATGAATCACTTCTGTTTTCCTGATCAGCATGACTCGTTGCCATGGCTCCGAAAGCTAAAATTGGACCGGGGCTGCTCAGATGAGAGTGAGGTGGGTTTTCTCAGCTGTACCTAACCCTACTGCCTGGTGAGGACCAGTACACAAACCAATCTCTTCCATTTTCACTGGCGATGGGAAATGTGCGGTGCTGATTTGGCTCCAGGTGGGCTCAGAGTGGGCAGGAGAGCCTGCCCTTGCCGTGGGACGCCTCTGGTACATCAGCTCTTCTCCTGCCTGCTTTGGGCTGCAGCTGAAGATGGTGCCCAAGGATGGTGTGAGCAGGAGGATCAGAGGCAAGATTTATCCCTAAATCTCTGAGGTGGGGAACGTCCCTGCTTGCAGGGAGTGGCTAATGACTGAGGAGGCTCGGGACCATACACGGCTGTGTCAGACACTCGCTCAGGTCTTCCTTTACAGTCAGCGTGGAAAACCAAAGAGAATAATTTTCCCAATTTATTTGAGAAGCCTGGTTCCCTGTGAGGCACATTGCACAGTCCAGGTGGGTCAGGAGAGTCCCACTGGAGGTTGTCACTCGGCTGTGCCAGCTTTTAACCCTGGGATAGGCTGACTCAGCCAAGGGACAGGTCCAAACCTCCTCAGAGCAGGAGTGAGTGAATTCCCCTTGTGCTCTGGCATCAGCTCAGGTCGTTTACACCTGCCCTTCCCCATAACCCAACCGGGACACCTCCTCCCTGCCATGCCTCGCCTCCAAGACCCTGGGAATGGGGAGCTCCCTTTCCTACACAGCCATTTCCCTTAAGCAAGTGCTGAGCTTTGCACAAGTCTGCCACTTCCTAACACTCAGCTTATGGGGATCAGATACCAATTATTGCAATAAAAACGACACCCAGCATCTCCCAAAATCTAAGGGTCTTATCTTCAGGGATTTTTTTTTATTATTGCTCCAAATTAGAATAGTCAACATACCTACGGGTGAATGGGAAGGCATCTCCATGTACCTACATGCTAAGTAAATAAAACCGGAGACGAGATTTCTTGCTTCCCCAAAGCAATTGTATCTGTCTTGCGTCACTGTGAGTGGATAAAGCATCGAAAGGTAATGGAAACAGAGAGCATAGTCTGCTAAATAGTTTTGCTTCCACATCAAAAAAAACTGCTGCTCTCCTAACCAGCCTCACCAAGGACAGGAAATGTGTTTGTCTGAACCAAAACCGCATTGGACTTACCCCTGCTGTTTCTTTGCCAAGTATCACCCCAGCCCTTTCCTGATTCATGTTCAGCTGAAGCCAGACAGGACAGGTCTTAATGAGTTTATCAAGGATGCTGATCCCTGGAAGCGGGAGGCAGTTTTGCAGGGCAGTGGCTTGACAGAGATGTGTCTCTTTTCCCTCTTCACTGGTGTCTCTGATGGGGCTGAAACACAACAAGGGAGTCCCTTGTAAGCGGAACTTCAAATGGAAAACTTGGTCAGAGTAAAGACTGTAAATGCAAACACACAGGCACACACAGAGGTATTTACACACCAGGAGAGTTCCTCGAGGGGCATCAGACCAGATGCCTTGCTAAGACAGAGGCAAACTGCCTGTACAAGCCTTCGGCAGAGATATGCCCCATCGTAAGGACGACAGCCTCGTGCTAACGGTGCACACCTGGGTTTCAGACCACAGGCTTGCAGGGTGCTTTGAGCTGGTGGTTTCAGCTCATCTGTCTGCATAGCCTAAGCACAGGTACCCAGAGACAGGGCACGCACAGAGGCAGCCAGCACTGCAGAGGGTGAAGCATGCCTGTTCCCTGGACACCATCCTCCAACTGAAGAGCCAGAGCAATGTTTCATGGCTTCAAAGGGAGCGGGGTGGCAGAGGAAAGGGGCCGTGGGCCTCGCTAGAAGCTGGGAATACGCGCACCCCGAGCCAGACTGTCCATCCGAGGTGTGCAGGGGCCATCAGCCTGCAGCTCACCTTGTGCCCACGCCACTGCCAGCACTTCCCCCCATCACACAGGAGCTGCGATGGGCACCCGTGCGGTGTCTCACCCCGCTCCCAAGCTTGCCAGCAGTAGCCAGCGGCACCGCCAGCTGCTTTCACACTTTGGCAGCCGCCCTCTGCTTAGGTAGTCTGAAAAAAAAAGCAGACTAAAACCATCTCACTGTTTAAAAATAACACTCAGCGCTCCCCATCTCCACTGACTAGCCTGCGCCGGTGCTGGTGGTTGCAGAGGTGGGCACTCCTCCACCCCTGCAGCCAGGAAGCCACCGGTGGCTGCTCATGGGGAAGGGAAAATCCTCCACCTCCACCGTCCCTTCACAGAGCACAGGAGGAGGATGTGTCAGGGTGCATTCAGCAGCAAGCTACCCACTCCAAAAGAGGTTTCTTTGCTGGTTCCCAAAGGCTGATCTGCAGCACTGGAATAGTTCAGGGTTCAGCCCTGCCAACAGCTCTAGGCTGCTCAGCACCACGCAGCACATCCTGCGGGACAGCACTGAAAGGACACAGACAGAGCGAACCCTTTCCCTGCGCCCAGGGAAGGGAATGGGAGGGAGCGCAGGAAACGTGTGGAGAAACACCAGAGGGACCTTCAGGAGGGAGGAAATGAAGACCTGATTTCCTTCTTTATTTTCCTGCCACATTTGTCATTTTGACCAGTCCTAAAGACATAGTTGGAAGCTCCAAAAATCTGCATGGGAGATGCCGAGTGACAAGAAAGGGGCCATCCTGAGGCACCTCACAATAGGTGCCCAGTTGCACCTTATGTCTCAGAGCTTGTTCTCATCTGTACAAGACATAAGAATACTGAAATTATGCTGTTGAGAATATTAAAGATCTGGGACACGCTCTCCTTTAGATTGCTGTTCTGATCAGAGGCACAAAGAACCAATTCTATTTATTTTGAGTCCCTGCAGTCTAATGGCAGACTGGTATTAAATGCTAGTTTCTAGCAATGGCACTGATTCAACAAAGTGTTTGTACATGTGCTTAGCACTGCAGTCAGTGGGAATACTTGTGCTGAAAGGTCTGGTCATAAGAGCTCTACTGGATTAGGCTACAGCCTCATGGATACTGGCTTGTCATTCGTTTGATTAATTACCTTTAAAAGTAAAGAAAATGTAAGAGAACATACAGAAAATACATTTTTCTGTACCAGTTTTGCTGCTGAGAGGTCAGACCTGAAAAGAGGAGGACTCTCATTTTTGGTTTGGTGTTATTTCAATTCTTATTTTTTTTTCCTTTTATTTGTAAAGATACGGATCTTAAAGTAGTACATTTCAAATATGGTCGGACTTAAACCATTAAAAGAGAGTCCCTTCAAAGACCTAACCTGACACAGCATGCTTATCCCAAAAACTAAGTTTTATAAAAATAGCCTTTCAAATCCCCAAACCAACAGTGAGATTTTATTTTTAGTAGCTTTTTTCTTTTGCAACCCTACAGAGACAGCTTCCTTGGAAAATATATGTTCCTCTGCAATCCCAGTTGCTGATTCAGGGTATTAGTCCACAGAATCTTGATTTTAAACAGTTCTTGAGATCATAGCCAAGACAGTAAGAATGAGAGAACTGTGCTGACAAAAGTAAATAGAAATAAGTGAAACACTCTCTCTTCACTTGTGATAAAAGCCCAGCTTGTCACACAGGTGAGGAAATTTCTTTCAGATGCAACAGCATATGATTTTAATCAGTATCATCTGGGCATACGAAGTAAAACAGTGGAGGGTAGCTTTTGGAAGTTAACCTGATTCATCTCAGTTTCTTTCTTTACAGTAGAAACCAAAAGAAATGCCTAGTAGCCATTTGAAAGGAAAATGTTGGATGGCAACATGCATACTCAGTAATGGGAAGGAAGTAATGAGCTGAAGGAAAAGAAAGGTGAGTTATAATATAATGTTCCATACAACTGTTAGCAAAATCTACTCCCCAAATTAGTCACACAAGCACAAATCTGATCTTGCCAATGATGTGTGAAACCTAGATCGAAAGGAGGCTAATGCTGATAATGTCTTGCTGTGGCACCAGAAGGTGACATGCATTGCAATAGCTCCAGCTGTGCCACTTCGTTACCCCTTAATTATGTAAGGCAAAAAGAAAAGGGCCAGCCAAACACTGACGCACAAGAATCCCGTTGCTTGGAGGGAAATGAAGGATATCAACAAAGACAAGGAAGGAATACAAAGCAGCTTGGGGCTGGTGAGCACCAGGCATGCAGTGACAGCCACGGTGTTCCCCACCGGGAGCCAAGGGTTGATGCAGGCAGAGGCAGCCAGCCCTCTGCTCCCCCCGACAGGCACGACATCGGGATGGAGCCCTGCTTGCAGCAGCGGTGTGCGTTTGGCCATGAGAACAACGGCCTGGTGAAGAAAAATAAGAGAACTGACCTTCCAACGCATGCAGCTGCATGTAGGGCCCGTCATCTAAGTTTTGGAGAACGGGTGGAACATAGAAAATCATTCCATACTTAGACATACAAGATGAAAAATGAAGAATCTGAAAATATTTGCCTTAATGGAAACATCTCATGATTTGAGTGTGTGGGGTCTTTCAGTGCAGATAATTAAGGGCAGTGGATGAGGCTTTTTGGCAGACTCCAGCCTTTTGGGGGCCCTCTGAAATGAAAGCTGTCATGTGGGGTATCCTCCCCTCAAAAACCAGCCCAGCCCAGAAGGAGCTAAGCAGGCTATTGTACCTGTACAGAGGGAGGAAAGGACAGCTCTGTGAAGGAGGAGGATTTGATAAAAAGGAAAGGCAAGAAGAGTCATTAATAGGATCATATTAAAACAGGGTAATGTTAGGCTAGATGCTCCCTGGCAGCAAGTTATAACAGATGATAGGTTAATTCCCAAGAGAAGGTGAAGAGGATTGCATGGCCCAATTCTCTTAAAGTGCCATGTTCAGAGCAGTAGCAAACACTTTATTGAGTAAAATCCTGTGCTGGCTAAGAAATGGGACTGAACGATCTAACAGACCTTTTCCAGCTGTAATGCTGTGACCCGTGACACACCAGTTGACACAGTTATGGCACCAATTCTTGACTTCTTTCCTGGGCACAGCTGTCACAAAAATCCAGCTGCTGGGCTGCGGGAGTGCTTAATCCCACAATTTAATCTGGCTCCACCATAGCTCTGTAGTTGCACAGAGGGGAGGGAGCCCAAGCAGCTCCCAGGTTCTGGCTGTGCTGCCAGTTGAAGGGATTTGTGGGCCCACAAAAGCCAGCCTTTGCTATTTTGCTCACTCAGAATTCACTCATCGGATGATTTTGAAGATCACAGTTTTCAGAAATAACATGCAACTCTCTCCTCCTTCTCCCACAGTGCTGCAAAACCCTTTGACTGATGCAGGCAGGTGCTCATTTTTGTTAGGTGTGATGCAAAGCTGAAAAGCTGGCCCTAGAGCTGCCTGTTTTTCATTTTTTTTTTTACTGAGTTCTTACTGAAAAGTACTTTTAAATCCTGTGGCCTCTCTGCTCAATTGAGCTCAGGTGGGATGCAGGGAGCTGTGTGTTGCATACTGACTGGCAACACAGGTTAATTAATTGCACAGTGATTACATTCACACACCTGCCCCAGTTTGGCAGAAGGTATCGGGTTGCTTGTTGGAAGTAATAGTAATGACAATGGTGATTTGAATTATTGTACAGTGACTGTGCACTGAAATAATGACACCACCATGACTCATTGCTTTAGAAATGAAGAGCCACACTTGGCAGCTGAATATTCCCAGAAATCATCAGAGTTGCAAAGGGATATAACCCACTGAATTTCATGCAGGTGCAGGCCTGGACATACCTTTGCAAGGGTCTTTAGAATTATTGCCACAAACTTGGAGACTCTATGGGCTTCCTGGCTGTACTGTATAGACCTGGTGACTGCATTTCCCTGGGGCAGCTGAGACACACAGAAATTGTGTGCAACAGGAGCAGGGACTGCCCGATGACTTCTTCACTCCCGCACATTTGCAGCTTCTGCGTGTCACCAGACTAGATCTGAGAAGATGCATCAGGTGTTATTAAATCTGAATCTTAAATCAGAAAGCAAATGTTCTGGAGTACACTGATAAGTAAAGACTGAGGACCTCAGCATTGTTTAAATAGACCAGGTGTAAGAATTGGGAGCTAGTTTTTTATTATTGTGATTTTTTACTTTTATTTCTCCCCCTGAATATTAGAAGACATCAAGAGCACTGGTATATTTACATTTATAGAAGAGCAGGCACCAAAGTTCTTAAAATGTGTGCCAGCTGGCTTGCTATTGAGGGAGAAAGATGGACAAGGGGCCATACACTCCATGCACCATGTGAAGAGCAACTTTTTGCACCAAAGCGACCTGGTACCTGAAGGGATACCATTCAGGACAAGCCAGCTTGTGTCTGAAGCTCACAGATGGAAACCCTTCAAACACAGCAACAGTTTACAAGGAGCACATGAAGCAAGATGAAAAGACAGAAGCCCCTGAAGCTGACACACCAGTCCCACTGGAAGTAGATGGACAGTGCTGGTAATCTCTGTAGTTAAGAGAGAGTGGGGAGCATGGGGCTTCATGGAGATGGGTCAGATTATGGCGTTGAGATTAAAAGACTGACAGAAAACTCACAGCCCTATTTTACATCCTATGTCACAACCAACTCGGTTGGACTCAGCTGCAGGGCTCTGTGCCACTGGTGATAGAGGCAGATCTCTGTGACCCTTTTTTTTCACAGCCACCTTCATGCTGAAAAGGTCATGAAGTTCTGAAGCCAGGACACTGGAGACAGAATAGCCAGAGTTACATGAGTAGCAGCAAAAGAAGTGCAAGAAGGTTTATCAGTTAGACCCTTGCTACATACATAGCTACCTGTGCTTTCCGTGGTTTGATATCACTTCTGATTAGATTAACTCATTAAAATCTGTGTTCAGACATACGTGAATGCCTGTGTTGTTACTTTCTGCTCACTGGGAGGAAAGTTATACAGTGCCCCAGCTAGAGGACATCAAGCTTCATTTTGCTCCCATCTTAAATGTGGTGATTTCTCAATGCCTTTACATAAACCAGCCCGTCTTTGCTCACTTGATCAGTTCAGATCACACTAATCCAAGATGGAGGAGAAGGATCCATTTACTTTCTGTATCTGGCTTGGGTCACCTTGCTGGGTTCTCATTTTTCTTCCAACAGGTGGCAGAACTGAGACACTGTACTCAACCTTGCTGCAGGGAGAACTCTATCATCTGTAGACTTCTTGAGTCATTTCATCATAAAACAGAATATTAGGAAGATGGGAAGGCAGCAAAGGGACACATGGAAAAACACATAGCACAACAGTTAACTTTGTGCACCAAATGTTTACACTGCCTCGCAGAAAAATCAGGCTTTAATAAATGATTTTTCATAGTTGAATGAAAAGATCTGATAAAAATCAAACCAACAAGCAGGAAAAAAACACAATGAAAACCTCAAAAAGCAGAAAGAGAAGAAAGTTCTTGAGATCTTCAGGAATCACGCCCAGATGATGGTCACCCTTTAGTCAGAAATAAAACACAAGTTTCTTGCTGTCTGATAGGCAAAAAGAAAGAGAAAAGTTGTAGGGGGTTAAGCAAGCCATGGGAGTTTCCTGCACAGTAAGGTTCTCAGATGTACAGAAAAATTGGATAATGGAAGTGCCATGAAAAGCTTAGTGTGTCCCTTGAGGGAGACTTTCTTGTTCAGTAGTGCTTCCTACCTTGCAGAATTCTTCTGCTACCGGTCCACCTTGGTGACAAATGCATAGCTCAGGAAGTTGTGCTCAAACTGCGGTCTGTGGACAACCTGCGGTTGGCAGAGCACTTCCTCTTGCTTACTGCTCTCCTTGTTTCTACTCTATGTTTATGTCCACCCTTCATCCCTTTGGTGTTCTGCATGTCCAGGCCTTTCTGCTCAGCCTGGAAACCCCCACGCTTAGCAGCCAAGGCAGCAACTGTTCCAGCTGCCAAAGCGTAAGGCAAACCACGGGTCTCCCAAACACCCTGACACCTCATAGCTCAGCAAACCTCTCTGTTCCCCATCTACTCCCCTTTCTGTTACACATACCCTCAATTTCAGCAGTGAAGTTTTGCACCTTGCCATTGAAGGCTCACTTCTCTGAGCTTTTCTGTACCTGCCACAGATTTCCAAAACTGCCCACCTCTGTGAAGGCTATGCAGAGTAAATGCATCCACCTCTCCCCAGCTGGACCCTGCACATGTTCACACATGTTTGCCAAAGTGGAGCAAGTCATCACCCTTCCTGGGAGCTGCACTAATGGGCACAGAAGGATCAGGTGTGGGACAGCTCACCTGCCTTAAATCACTCATCACCTCACTGAGCTCTCACCTTGCTGGTCACAGAAGCCAACAGAGGAAATCACAAAAATGAGCAAGTGCTATTGTACTTGTGGGAGGAAGGGTGTAATGGCATCTTGTGCAGGTGGAAGAACACCAATTCATGTGTCCATCTACTGAGTAATAAGTGGCCACAGGCAGTTTTCTGCTCACAGATGACACCATATTGCTGTCTTACACAGTACAGGGCTCAGTTTGAAGGTCTGATAGACCAGCATCACACTGAAGTACCTGTGTGGACTCTTGTGCTCTGACTGCTGCTGTTACCAGGGTCAAAGCTAACACATGTATTTTTCCTCATTACTGACATCATGCAGTCAAAGGACATGACCTCAGCTTATTTGGATTTTGAACTGAACAGAATCTTGCCCCCATTCAAAAGTCAGGAGTCGGGTCAGCTTGGAAGAAGATTTGCTGGATGGGAGCTACTGCTGTTGGGAGGGACACGTAACCACTGCCACTCATCAGAGCGCAAACCTGGTGATTCAGGCTGATGATCATTCTCTAACAGCATGAGCAGCAGGGCCAAGTCAGTCAGAAGTGGAGAAGGAGGGAGTGCTTGTGGGGCTTCTTGTAAACCACCCAACTGCAGCAGCTGCGTTACCTGCTTGGGTTTCTGCTCGAGTCACTCACCTCCCATTGCGGGGGTGCCCATCTCAGGTGTTAGGGGCCAGCTCTCAGCTCTCTAGAAGAGCTGCTTTTCCCCCTAAATTAGTCACGCTTAGTTGTAAGTGCCTGCAGTGAAGCTGTGACAACCCCCCTGTCAAAGCCTCTTGTTTGACTCTGTCAACAGGCTTTCAGCACAGGAGTGCTCTCAAGGAGCAGATAGGTGCAACTAAATGCTTATTAAATTGCTGACTTATGTGTCCTGGGTTCATTAGGTCTGTCCTTCCATTTACATACACAAAGGTATGTATATTATAAATAATTGCGTATGCAGTAAAAAAACAAACAAAATACAAGCCAATTCACATGACTGCTAGTACCTAGGTCGGCTCTACTAACAAACAAGCCTTCTCACTTGCAGCCGTGACACAGGCAGAAACAAGATAAGAAACAAACACCAAAAATTCCCTGAAGGAAGAGACCTTCTTTCAAAGCCTTTTTTTTTTTTTTTTTTTGCTTTTTCCCTCCAGTCTAGCTGTTTCCTGCATTCATTCATGCAGAAGTTATTAGTGCAGGTGGTATATGCAGCTTGTGGCCCCGCAGTGAACTGGAGCTACTATATCCTACCAGTGTAACATGACTTGGCTTGTATTCATCTCACAAATTATACTGCTATCTTTATGTTACCTTGCACATACATATTTTGTATTCAACAATTTGTCTCAAAATATCTTATCAGCCGTCTTTCCCTTTTTACTCAGTCAAAACATACTTTTGCAAGTCAAAACCATTTTGCAAGCTTTATTAGCCTGCTCCTTTACTAACAACAGACAGTTGCTGTATTACAGATAAGCCCCTCTCCTCCATGTTCACAATTGGAGCTTTTCAGGTTACTTGTCCTTTGCCTATTTCAAACTCAAATTATTCTCTTAGGAATTTCAGCGTAACAGCAAAACTAAAGATTTTTCTTTGTGTGCAGTCAACAAAGGATAATTCGTACTTCTGCAAGGCCTTTTCACTGGAAAGACGAGAGCTTCTGAAACACGGGCCTAGCCAGCAGTCCTTTCTGGCAAGGTCAGAGGAGCCAAAGAAAGCACATTTCCTTAACAAAAAGCTGAGAAAGTGTTTGCTGGATAATTCTACTTTAACTTCTCTAGAAAGGCTTGTGAGGTGCAGGAACTAGAGGCAAATGTCTGGAAGAAAAGAAACAATTTCCTAGGCTGTCAGAACAGAAGGCAGTCGCCGCCCTTGCCCCCGGATGGTGTCAGAGCACCAGGAGGGCCCAGCAGAGCCACCAGCTGGACAGAAGATGGATGGGTTTTGTTCTGCACCTTTGAAAAACACCTGAAGTGTTGGAAGCCCAGAGCACCCCCGTTTTGCCTGCAGGGCCAGGGCTATCGACAGAGGGTTTGCTTTTTCCCAGCTCATCTGGGCAGGAAGGAAGACAGAAATGAAAACCCGGGGAATGCCTGTCTTTATTGTACTTGCTTAACAAAGAGGGGAAAGGGAAACGGAAATTAAAGGGGAGGGATAAATTCCCAAATTCAAACTCCATTCAGAATATACGGTAGTTTTGCTTAAAGAAAGCCATTTTGTTTCGAGCCCTATATATTAAAAATTATTTGAAGCTTCATGATGTATCAGAGCCAAAACCCTTGGCAAAGTATTAAGAGAAATGTCAGACAATTTATAAAAAGCAATGGCTTTCCTCGCCCTGTGAGTGAATTTAGTGTAGACATATGAGACACAAAAGATATGAGGCGCTAACCACACCGACTTGCATAAAGCTAAGCAGTCTTCCCCTCTTCTAATAAATACCTGCAAACACTTATCTCAGTCATGATTTGCAACTAGAACTGGCCATTTTGCCAAGGGAAATACATCCATTGAACTTTCATCTTGTGGTGTCTCAAGGAGCAGAGCACAGGCCTTCAGAGGTCCCCCCTCTTGTTAAAGCACCATGCAAAAGATCTTCAAACCAGTTAATCTGTCACAGAACTGCAGATTTTTTTACACAGAAATATTCATATTTTGAGTAAAGTTTCCTTCCAATGTCAGTGTGAATACATTTCAATACATGATGCTGTTAATAAAAAAAATAAATACCTAAATCTGCGAACGCACTCTTTGTCTGTCGTCCTTACTCCTGCAATTTCATAATCCTCATATTTCATTTTGATTAGGTGTTGAAAAAACGTGTTTATTTCTTGCCTTATGATCTGATAGCATCCTTGCCTGCCACTGAGGCGAGGTTAAAGATCTGCCTTCCTAGGGAAAGGAGAGGAAGAAGAAAAAGGCTTGTTGAGATATTGCAGGGGTATGGAAAGGTGGTGAAAGGGCATGGTCCCCTGCCACAAGGATGAGAGGGGTGTTCTAGTTTGGTGGGCTAAGTGGAGTGACCTGTCCCATGGGTGGGCAGGGCCCTCATCATCACGTGCTGGTGGGACAGCCTGGGGCCAAAAGACTGGTTAGTGGAGCAGTGTCAGACACTGTTGAAATGTCCCTGTGGTGGCTGGGAGCTCAACTCGTGACTACAAAACCTGACAAGCAGCAAGGCAAGTCTGTCATCCCTTGCAGACCCAGCTAAACCATTACTGGGACCTCAAGCTTGTTCATTTAGCAGTGTTTATGGTCACTTGGTCACCAGGGCTATGATGTAAATAAAACATGAGCCAAAGGCTGTGGGTTCGCAGCAGTTTAAGACAAACCTTGGCTACCTTGGTCATGTCCTCCCTGAAACATCAGTGCTGCACCCGCCCCCACCTCCAGGCTGGCCCTGGGGCAGTCTGTCTCAGGGGGTGGGAGGGTGGAAGATTTGTGCTGGACATAGCTCTCTGTCCTGGCTCCCTGCTCAGCTCAGTGAGGCATGAACAAGTATTTGTCTTGGATTCAGGCCACTGGCACTAGTCACCCTGAATTACTCCCTGGAGGTGCTGCTTTTCCAGTAAGACCAGAGATCCTCATGGGTGCACAGGTTTCTAATAGGACACAACAATTAAATGTCTAAAGTTAGGCAGGGTGAATCCAAGGTAGACCTAGATAGCTAGGTCTAATAGCAAATGGAGATGCCAGGATGCCAGTCTGAGGGACTAACCTCTGCAATCTATCCCTGTCACAGGCTGCTCTTCACGGTGCCCCTCGGGCAGACCCACTCTAAAACTAACTAACTTCTAATCATTAGAAAGGATTAGAATGGAAGTTCAGTACAGAATTACACCAAAATGTCCTGTGTTACATATTTGTCCTCTGGACAGAAAGGACAGTCACCCAAAGCCAAGCTCTTTCCTGTCTGCTGATTCAGCAGGAGAAGCTCTGAGCTTTGCCTGATTCCTGGTTTTGCGTGGGGTATCAGGAGTGAAAAATTCCTTGGAGAGAACTCAAGGGGGAAAAAAAAGGGAGGGAGAGAAGAGAGAGAAAAATTACTGGCAGGCACGATGAAAGGTTGGGCCAGGTCCCAGGCTGTCATTTAGCCAAATAATGTGGGACAACCTTCTTCTGCCTAGAAGTCTGCTAGCAATTTGCAGAACAGTGTTGCAGGTAGCCAGCAGAGCTGTCAGTATCCAGACTCTGCTTTTTTTTTTTTGGTTTCTCTCTGTTTCCTCACTGAATTTTCCCAAGCAGCACAAAATTTAATCCAGTTTCCAAGGGGCTGTAGCTGCTTCCAGTTCTGCCCAACAACTGCTTTTACAAAACAAAGGCTTCAAAATACCGGCTTTCTCCAGAGGGCCACAGGAGGAGTGTACCTGAGCTGTGTGGATTTCCTAGATTTGACAAGGTTTTCTCAGCATCCAAAAGGTTTTATGTATTCAGTTTGTTTCAATAAAGCACTCAAAATTCCCCAACAATTCATTAGCTGTGCAAAAGCTAATAGAAAGTACTAATTAACATGGCCAGGAGATAATTTCAAGCGGTAAGACAACCCTACGAGGAACAGTGCTGATCCACAGACCCCAACGAGTCACCTAGAGCAAATAGCAACAGCCCGAGCCCTCACAGGACTATAATCTGAGCCAGAATTGCAGCCTGGCCTGAGAGAACAACTCTCAGTGTGTGGTTTTATGCTCCTCCTCACCCAGGGCAATGGCAGGGTACTGCTGAAAGGGCAGTCCCCTGAACCCACTTGCACACACTCCCAAAATTTCACTTTTGTTTCTCTTCCTTCAGCTGTAGAGGTTGTGTAAATGCTGAGGAAGCTGGTTCAGCTCCGTAATTCAACAGGGAACTCATCCACCAAAAAGAAATGACTTTCTGAGAACTGGTTTCTGTTCCTGGCATCACCCCAAACTTAAAGGATGGTCTGAGGCAAGGCCAGGGTTTAAGTGTTTAACAAGGATCCAGGGGATTGGGCTGCAAAGTAAGTGACTATAATCAAACCAGTTCCATGAGCTCGTGTCTCAGTTTCCCTTCCAACAGTGGCAGTAGTAGAGATCTGCCTTCAGCTGGTTGTTGGGAGGCTCAATATTCATGAAACGCCCAGAGATCCTCTCATACATACAAGCCTTTATATTAATCATCCAATGTCATCACAATTAGTGAAAGCACCTTGTCCCTTTTAAAGGTACCAGTAATGCAGAAAGCAGAAATCCTTTATCCAGACATAAATATATTCCCTGCTTAGCAGAAAGGTGATAGAAAGTCTGGGAAAGGCACCCTGAGATATGCATGTATATATTCATCTATTTGAAAAGAACTGCATTCCATAGCACTCTCTGGCTCGCGTGCATCTAATAGAGTATCTGTTTAGGAAAATATGACTAGCATAACCAGCTATGCAATGCTCACATCTGCTAATCCTTTGCTGCTCAAGTCATCATCTTCACTTGCAAAAAGATTTATACAATTTTGGGTGCAGGCAAAGATGAGCATACGCTCTAAACCTCTCGCAGCTGATATCTTGATGGGAGCACTGCCTTGATATTTCCACTCCAAGAAGGTATATTGATGCAGGAATCTCATTTCTGGAGGTGTACATAATTACATTAGATAGCTCAGAGATGTACAAAATGGACAGAGGAAAGGTTTGTGGCTACAATATTTACCATATTGGGAGATGCTTGTAGCTTTATCATGATTACACAGCTTAAGTAGAGCTGCTTGCTTGACCGCAGCTGGTTTGTAGTGTTGTTTTATCAGGTGCTTCCGCACACACCAAACTTCACCCACCTGAAAGCTTGCCTTGCCTCTCTGAGAAGCAAGCCCCTGACAACCCCGGATGGATTCTGAACTCAGTCCCTCTCCAGCTCCAGGGTTACTCCAGGCTGCCACCAGGACATGGCTCCAACCCAGCCATGTGCATATTTGTGTTTTAGGGATTCCCTCTGTCAGGGGGGAGGAGTGGGTTGGCACATTATAAGAGCAGATCATGGATGCCAAACAGAGTGGTGGGGAACGAGTGCTGAGGGTCTCTGCAGAAAACAGCACACACACAAGAAACCTTGTATGACAGCCCCACGCCCCTCCCCTGCAGATGGGGTGCAAGGATCGCAGAAGTACACCACTTCCCTACCCTGCACACCACAGGCAGCCCTCTCTGGCAGGGAATTATAGAAATGATTTGACAGCCAGGTTTTAACCTCTGCAGACACCTTGCACCCTTTTTGGCAGATACCTCCTATGGATGCCTGCCCATCTGTTGAGCTCTCTTCTCACTGCTACTTCTCTTTGTAGAGCTAGATCAATGCCAGTGCCTGGGTGTGCCCAGCACCCTTACATCTCCCGCTTTGCAGTAGGAATGTACCCTGTCCCTGTAACCATGAATTTCAGAGTACTCTGCTGCTGGCTGGCTCTACACGAAGATCTGCACACCCTCATTCAAGTAGTGTGCATACAGAACAGGGCTCAGCAATATGTATGTCCTCAAGTACTTTGCTCTTCAGATTCATGGGCAGCCCCTATTGATTTCACCTCACAAGTGCCACATAATGTCCCCTGTGGCCCATAGCTAGTTATTCTAGTAAACTGACCTAGCTTTAAACAAGTCCGACAGCTCTGATAACATAGTCAGTAACCCAGACCGTGCCCACCAGGGCTGTAAAGGCATTGCCTCCTCTCATGCAGCAAATTCTGGAGAAGGAAGCACCGTCACTAAATCTCTTGTGTACCACCTGTGACCAAATTTTAAGACAGATATTTTCTCATACAGGCAAACAGGGTGGTATGATATTAGATTTTTAACATTTTAAGGCTTTAAGCGTTATAAAATACCTAACAAGCACTGCAGACCCCTCCAGCTCAGACATAATGATCAACAAATATTCACAGTGGCAAAAAATTTACTTACCAGTCCACATAAAATCCCCTTAAAAGCTTGCAGAAATGTAACTGGGAAAACAAGAGATTGGCAGAATTTTGATCTCTTCATCCTCAAATTAAATGTCCCAGAGGAGCAAATTATTTCTCCTAAAATAGTCATAATTCATTGACCAGCAGAATTTCTGCAATAGATCTTGCAACCCTGAGCAACTGATGTATGTACTTCCTCTGAACAGAACAGTGGTTTTCAAGCTCTTCTCCTCTAAACATCAGTATCATCTTACCTTTACCACCTTAAAAACTCTTAACAATTTTAAGTTAATCAATTCTTATGGGTTTTTTTCTGTGATTGTAGTGCTGCTACTCAATTATGATTCATATCTGTGACAACTGTGGTACAGGGAGAGTAAATCAGCAAGCACGAGGTCTTGACTTTTTGGTTCATTTTTGAAGATAAGCACCATTAACTTAGGGATCCACTTATTTACTTATCTGTATTGCAATAGCATCCCTAATCCTCCCTAAGGATAAGGGCGTGCTCATTGCTGGAGAGGGCCCTTGCCTCAAAGTGGTTCAGTAATTCAATGTCACCTGTGGCAAATGGATGTGGCTGCAGCATCTTGGAGGAGAAACGCATGCACGATCCCACTGCCCTTGGGGCCAGCTCCGGGATGAGCTGCCAGCCAGTCAGAACCACATGGATGAAGAAGTTGGAGGAGGAGATGGGTGGATTTTGTGCTTGGTTACCAGAACCGTCTGGTAGATGTGAGAGGTCACAGGAGCTCCTTGGAGGGTGCATGTCAGGAGGGGGTGGGTGGACAGAAGTTGAATTAAAGACAATTGAGCAATTTAGTCTAGCTCCTACCTGGCTCTAGATGAGGATTTACTCTGGAAATTCCACTTTAGTTATTCATGGTGAAATACCTGACCAACACCACAGAAAAAATTAATCTCAAAATTAGGATTAGGAAGTAACCTAGGGGACGGGCTCAACTGCAGACCACTGCTTAGACCAGTGCCTCCTCGAGATCCAAGAATTGCTACTTAATTGCTTTTTTAGCACAACTTTGTGTTAACTGCTTCCATTGGTTCTTGAAGGCCTTCTTAAAGCTATTCTTCTGCAGTGAGACTTCTTCCATTCTTGTTTTCTCAGTTTTGATCCATAACTGTTTAGAAAGATAAATCTGAAGTCTTTGGTAGTATGAATATTTCAAACCTACAGAATATTATGCTTTTTTTTTTTTGCTTTTTTTTTTTTTTTTTAAATGACCAAACACCTCAGTTTTGTAACTATTTCTGCTTTAGATGCTCAGAAGTCCCATCCACGTAAGGCCCCAGATCAGCACAGTGATCTATGATCTAGTTGCTGCTCTGAACACCAGGGCTGCCAAGACCAGGTCCATCCCAGCCCTTTGACTGTAGGACCCCTCTGTACTGATGATAATATGGCAAGAGGGATTAAAACCTCTCCCTGGTCTTCTAGAGAACATGTGCTAAATGTTCTTTCCCGTGGTTCTTTCTAATTCTAAATCTCATAATGACTTATTAAATATCTACATTCATTGTCATTCAATTGTAATTCCTCACAAGGGGCAACCTAAACAGTCACAAACACCCTTCCCTACACAGAGGGAATAATTTTGTGATACCATTGGGAAAGTATGATAGTCTTCTGGGACCTCACAGGGATTTTGGTGACCATACCTACCCTCTGCTCACAGATCCATCTGCACTAGAATTTGGTCAGTTATTCCAAACAGCTGCTTCTTCTTCCTAATTACCATTCCAAAGAACTATTTATTTCTATTCCCAAATGTAAAAACCTTCCTCCCTTCCAAAATTATAATGGATAAAGGTCTGCAATGGACCATATTTTGTTCTAGCTTCACTAAGACACTTCGATATCTGTGCTCTAGCAGTGAAAGCAAGCAAGCATCTAAAACTCTGGGAAGTGAATCTTGCTGCAGCTTCTTTTACTTACGGATCGGTTTTAAGCATTGTCTTTTATGTCTATTTTCCAGGTCATTTTAGGGATCCTTCTGAATCTCACAAACCTATGTTGTTGATCTCTGAGAAGCTGCCTATGTTTACTGATGAATGAGTTAAAATATAGTCCTCCTATCATTTGGAAAAATGCTATAATATACACAGTCTCTGAGATATCTGGACTATGTACACATGGTTTGGTAAGGGACGAAGCCAGCCCAAATTTGTGCCAAGCAACCCTCACAGCTACTGCCCAGGACACACTGTTCTACATGTATAACTGTACACACAGAGCAAGAGAGATGCCAGCACACATGTGTGTACATTTTTCGACCTATGCTGCCTCTAGGTTTGAAAGTCAACAATACAAACCAGCACAGAGACATTTAGGACAGGAAGTGAAAAACGATATTTAGCTGAAATTGTAGTAGAAAGGAGATGAGCAGAATATTGCTTACGTTTGTGTCCCCATTCCTGTGAAAACTGGTATGAGGCTGTCTGCAGTGACAAGGAGTTCTCTGCTCAAGGGCATTATGCCCAGTGTCCTACCCTCTAGCAGACAAAGCGATCGTTGCCTTCTGTGCTACCACCAGCATCACCGCACAAGGTGTTCAAAGCATCTGCTAAGTTTGGCGAGTACTCACATACTGAGACATGCTGAAAAGATCACATGACAAGTCAGTGTGGTTGTAGACTTGCTTTTCTGTTAAATGAATTTCAGATTTTTGTGTCTCCTCTCTGGATGCACCAAATTTGGGTATCTTTGGGGAGCACCTCCTTCTTTGTGTCTTTACAGTAATATTCTGATCTTGGTGCAATGCATCTTGAGCACAGTATTTCCTTCCTGAGAAGCACTGTCCCTCAGGACTGGAAAATTTATCCCTTATCAGAGCTTGACAGACAGCAGAGGCATTTGATGACACTGATTTGTTTCCAGTTTCCTTAACTGTCCCTTCTCCACTTAAACACTGCATCTCATATGTTCTACGTTGGGGTTTTCTTTGAGCAGTACTTTGCATTGGGTCCTGAGGCCAACAGGACTTGTTCCACTGATTAAAATAAGCTTAGATTAAGTCTTTTACAGACGATGGCTCCTGAGGAGTTTTTAAAAATTGTTTTCTCAGTTCAAGCCTTGTAAATGCTAGTATTAGATTTATTTACCCCACTGCAGAGACAGATATGTAGCCTGGACAGAAGAGTCATTTGATAAGAATGCTTTTGTGGCCAACAAGTTATCTAAAAGCTCCCATTCCAGCCAAAGTCATGGGTTAGATAGGGTGCATGCCAAAGCAGTTCTCTGGTCTGCTCTACACAGGAGATAGGACTAGACAGTCAAAACAGTCCCTTTAGAAGATAAAATCTGTGAACTTATGAGAGTTGTTTCCAGATCCCTCCAGTGCGTTAACTCTTTACATCTACATTCATCACGTGAAATCTGTCAACTGTGATGTTGGGTTTTGTGTCAAAAAGACATTTCACTGAAAAAAATGCATAATCATTACTTCATTAGGCAGCCTGGTGCCCCAGAAATGAGAACCACTGTGATCCATCCCAGCTACCTGAACCAGTCGTTATCCCAAAGGACTATTTAATATTTCTGTATTATGTGTCTGTCTCAGCTCCTGTCTGCTCTCCTCATCATCTCCTCCATACATTTGCCAGATGTTGGAATAAAGACATATACCTTTTCATGAAACTGGTCACCAGGCTCAATCAGCTCACATTTCTCCAGATGTTTCGTGATCTCACCACTTATTAACGTTTCTAGGAGTTAGCTTGACTCTAGCTCAGTTAAATTTCCCTGTTTCTCTCCCAATCCATTTTGGAAGAATTCGTTTAGACTGATTTCTATCCAGCCGCTAGCTAGACTTCTCCCCACGTTCCTCTCTAGAGAGCTACTACTTCTGGAGGCAGATTTCTCCCCAGTGTCTTTCTGCCATTTCAGAAGTGTAGTTAGCAAAACCTTTTTATTGAACTGCTATATGCAGAATAGACCCTTCAGTCATTACTAGGAATGGATACATGGATACTTTCCAAGTTGCTAGGGTACTTCTATGATAATCTGCATTGTCATAGTTTCTGTGCATGTCAGTGAGCTTTCCCATTTAATTAATAACCTGAAGACTATGGTGAATGAAGGTGCAATGTCAGCAATTGCTCATGCAGGTTTTGTGCACATAATTTTGAAACTGGGTTAAAATTCTCCATCGGCAGCTTGCTTCATGTTACCATCTCTTTTGAAAGCTACCAATTTCATCTACACATACTTTGTGAAATTGGTGCCTAATTCAATGTGACCATTACAGGAAATTAGCTAAACATCCCTTAGACACATTTCTGATTCTGTAATGTGTTGAAAGCCACACGGTATGCATGCTGAAGTGTAATTTTGAGGCTCTTCAGCAATATTGTGGTATGTAAAAAAAGAGAGTTAAAATAGATTGTTTTAAATGCCTAAGTTCCTTTTTATAATTGGGAGATAGACTGAAAATAAAGACAATCTGTTATTGAAATAAAAGGCCATTCTGTTAAATTGTTCAGATGCTCATAAATTTATGAAAAACGCATGTATCATGCCCATTCATGTTTTGATATTCCTGCAACCACTTGATTTACAGTCCAAATTCAGGGTCTATTGCTTGCTTACTTTCCCCTGCAGCTCTAAGCTGAAAGCAAACCTTTGCAAGCATGTGACTCCTTTCAGACAAGCTGAGAAACAGATAAACTGTATAAATCTTCCAGTTTCTCAGTACTTGGCATCTTAACTATCACAAATGATGGGAATGTCTGAAAAGTGCAAATTCTTTGGATTACCATCTATTAAGTTCCTCTTCCTGGTCTAGAGGGATTGGATTATTTCAGTTTTTCTTTATGGCTGTGTGATCTTTGTCCCTCAGTGTTTAGCATTAAGTGGAACTGAGGAATTGTACCTTGGAACAGGAGTGTCATTGTTCCACTTACTGTAAACAGCTGAACAAGGCAAAAGCAGTGACAGTTGTACTGCAGGGCTTTCCCTCCATCCCCCGCACTCCATGTGTGTATTTGGGAAAAATACTGGAGTGAAACTCCAGCACACCAGCCTGTCAGCAGCAGTTTTATCAAAGGGGACTGACTTGCAGCACATTCAGTGACTGAAAATGCAAGGATCCCCTATCTACCTATACAGCTTCTTCTACTGCATCCATCACAGACACATGTGGGAGCTTTTATTCGTGGGAAATAAGCTGTGTGTGTCAGACAGATAAGAAGCACTCTTAATATCTGGTATGATATGTTTTTCCAAGGGGGGTTGACTGAAGGTTTCAGCAGCTATGTAATTTTCCCTTGATTGTTTTCAACAGGAAACAGAAACGCTCAGCTTCAGCATGGGCTTTATGATACAACCGAGCCTTGGGTAGATTCCAGCCTGATCCTGGAATCCCAGCAGCTGATTGTCCTCCCAATCAAAACCTATTTTCTCTCCCACTATGATTTCTTGGGGCCCCATCCTGCGAGATGCAGTGTCTGTTGGCGAGGAGCAAGGGAAGCCTGGAGTTTTTTCCTAGTAGAAAGCACGTATGAAGTCTCCCGGGAGCGTGTGGACAGGGCTGGTGCATACCTTAGCGTGCTGGAGCTGGAGTGACCATCAGCTCATAGGGACGAGCCCTTATCCACTTCTCAGCATCTCAGTAGAAACAAAGCAAGCCTCCCAGAAAAGGTTTGTCATGTTTCCAAAAGCACAGAACTCCCTTATTCTGTCCTTTGCCCTAAACTGCAGCTTGGAATTCATCCTTCTTTTTCCCTAAATAGCTGAGATTCGAGCTAAATAAAGGTACTGCATTTTATTTTCAGCTGGAACCTGTTAGCTAAAGGAAATACTGTAAATTACAGTACAATCATGCCACATCATTCTGACTATGTAGCTGATAAATCAGCAGCCAGCTCGCAAATGCAGCTGAGAGCTCTTTGTTAAGTAGGAAAAGGAAAGCGACAGTTATTAAACACGAGCAGTCACTAAAGATTCAGGACTTACCCTGAGTCATCCCTGGCTCCCTTGTCTCCTGCTGATGTTTTCATCATTACAGCAAACTTTAAGACACTTTCTGTTTCACAGTGGCTTTAGAGTTCCTTGGTACAGAAAGCAATTCCTTTCCATCGCTGAGCAGAACTTCCACATCCTTAGGTTTTGTCCTGAAGATGATATTTCAAGGGGCGGTGGGGGAGGATGTTTAAAAACAGCTTCAAGCTCAGTAGTATCAGAGGGCAGAGGACTAAACAAGCACTGAAATGAAAGCAAACTCCCAAGAAGGTCTGATTTTAGCCTCTCTTATTTCTACTTCCTGTATTTATATGAACGGGGGATTTCAGGAAGAGGCAGTCTTTGGTGGTCAAGGGTGTGTGTATGCGTGTGTGTGCTATAAAGCCATATTCAGTAGTGAAGGTAGGTTAACCTTATTAGAAAGAAGGGCCTGAGACTGTCAACTTATTTGTTTCTCTAACTTGAGTAAGCTTTGGGGAAAGTTGTTTTACAGGCTACAGGTATATCAGGAGGCAACAGAGCATGGTGAACTTTGTAAAGGATTTTACAAAGCAGCAAGGCAGTAAGTCTCTGTCTGCAAATTCCTGAAGCATGTGTATTTCTATTGGTTGAGTAACTGGAACCAGATGGAGCTTGGAAACCTTTGTATTTACACAGGACCTGAGAAAATGAAATGTCTAACACTCGCAGAGGACAGCTTTGCAAAGAAATTCCCACTTAAGCGAAAGCTAATGATAAGGTTGTAAGACTGCTAGTAAGTGAACAGCTATCTGTGCTGTGAAGCTCCAGTCCGTCTCAGAGCATATTTGACCTGGAGTTACTTGAGTGGTCGAGCAGTGTTTGCTGTATGGGAAACCCGACTGAATATAGAACCAGCTGTGGAGCCTGGGGACTGACACATGAGCTGTTAGACAGGGCTAGTGGCACTCATGTGGCAGCCCTATTGTTGCGGAAATATTTGATGTTAGGAGAGCACATAATGGAAAAAAATAAGGCAGAAGTGTGAAGCAGAGGCAGAGGAAAGCAATTGCATGGAATGGAGAGAGAGAGACAAAGGTAACTTTTTGTCCCTTTCATCTTTAGAAGGAATTCCCCAGCTTTCTAAGAGTAAGTAGACTGTGCCATACAGCCCACAGCAGAAATGAAAATGCCAGGCAGCTGCCAGTGGGTCAGCATGAGGAAAACTTTACCTCAGTGTAGAACAGAGACCCAATTCTGCTGGCACTAAGCTAGGGAGTCAGAGGGACCTTTACAATCATCTAGTCACACCTTCTGTGCAACACAAACCAAACTTTTCTCAGCGTTTTTTTGATCAAGCCTGTAGTTTCTGATGACATTAGAAAGTTTATCTTCTACCTTTTAGAAGGATTTCTCTTAGAAAATCAAAAGTCTGACTGAAAGGCTACACGATGGAAAATTCAGTACCCTTTTATGTGTCTTAGTGATCAATTATTGATATTATTTAAATTCACACTTGATTTTTTGCCTTGACTTGTCTATTTTTAAATTTTAAGCTACTGTATCTCATAATGCTCTTTTTTACTAAATTAAGGAGCTCTTTGCTCCAGCTTTGTAGTAATTTTCAACTGATGGTGAACTCATTCAATGAAGAATTTAGCCCCCTTAGACAAACTGGTTGACTGAGATTCACTCATCTGTAAAGGTGTGTTGCCTCGCATGGACCTGCCCAGGTAGGGAAAGTCTGTGTTCACACAAATATGCAGCCATCCTAGGCAAAGACCCAAGATTTTGCAAATGCAGAATATCAGTTTTCAGAGAGTGTTAGGCATTTCCAAAGATGTTGATAGGGAAGAAGAAACTAAAGGACTAGAACTATTATAAAGACCCCGGGTAAAAAATGGCAAAATTACAGAATACAAAAATTCAGTACTGTGGTGCTATTTCAGTTTCACATGATTTGAGAGACGTTCTTCATTTTTTTTTTTTTTTCCTCCATTAGATCTTTCACAGTATTTGAAATTTGAAGAATGTAGAGTTTCAGGAATTTAAAGTTTTGAAATTAGTTTTGTTAAAGACGTTGACCAAACTTCATGAAAAAAATCTCATATTTTTCTGCAAAATGTTTAGTACTTCTGGAACATAATTAAGTATTTCTGTAAAATACTTAGAATATGAAAATAAAGACAAATTTTACCATAAGAACTTTTGTCCAAGATTTGCTGGGTATTTTTTGAAGCCAGAGATTTGACAGGTTTGGAATGTGACATTGTGTTCTAGTATCAGACTTTGGAAGCAAAGAATTATACAAAATAATATCCGGCTACTGCAAAATGCCGCTTCCCTGTGATAGATCCAAGCCGAACGGGAGAATTCTTTTATTTTCTAGGACTGATTCACCTTTTCCACCTTAAGCCACAGCATGCTGCAGCTAGTTTTTGTGCAGCCGAGTTGAAAAGGTGTAAAAATGGCTTATGGGGGAAGCCTTTAAGTACAATGAGCTCTTTGGCTATAATAAAGTGCTTTTAGCATATGCACAAATTGTATGACAGTTCTGCTTTCCATACAGTAGGGAGTGGCTGCATCAATCATGTGGCATGTGATAACAGCCCGTAGGAATTGTCATGCCTATCGTGTCACTAATCCATAGATTATGTGCCTTTTATAGAGCCTATTACATAACAGAACATGATGTGTTATCATGTTAAACCTACGGGGGATTAAAAGAAAAGGTACTTTCCACATTCAGATTTTGATTTTTAAAAGTTATTTCTGTGTGTGAGAAGGAATCTTTTCTTACGCAAAAGTCAAAGAATGCAGGATATCCCTTTTCTCCACTTCACTGGGACTCTTCTGTAAATGCACAGAACCCACAGTGGCTAATGACAGGTTTATACAGCAACAGGGATTCCAGAAACGTGCATTGTGGTTAAGAAAAATAAGGTCAAGCTTTGTTTTAACTTGCATCTCCTGGTAATGAACTGGCTAGGAATATTCATGAGGACTCTTGTCTAATGAAAGTGTTAAGACAGCAGCACATGAAACGAAGTTAATTTTTAGCTCCTCTTTTTCCAAGAACTGCATTGAAAAGCTTTTTGTCAGCCCAGAACTGAGTGTGCCAGAGACTACGTACAGACACCAGAAGTGATCGCAGACTCTGAGGTGAACTACAGGGATCTTGGAAATGGGCAGTCAAGGGTAAGGGAGATTATTCCTTCTCCTCACAGCATCTCCAGAGCCTAGGGAACTAGGAAAGTAGTATTGTGTGGCTTTTGGCCCTTGCTTCCATCCCCTCTAGTCAGCATCCAGTACTCCCAGTCTGAATCTGCTGGATACTGCCATGCCGTGGGATGAAGCAGACAAAATACTGTTGATCAGGGTGTTTCTAAGACTGTCATAACTGCTTCTGGATCAGTGCCTCGGTACAGCAAACTGTATTCTCAGCAAACCACACACTTCTCGTCCCAAAAGAGCAGACCCTGTGTTTCAGAACTGCTGCAAATCAAACTGATACACTTAACTTACCCCAAATAATGGCTTGATCCAAGTGGTAACCCCTGGAATAGATGAAAATGTGGGCGTTCTGCCATTCAGTTCAGCAGGGTCCAGATTTCACCAAGAAAGTGCAGGCACATATCCTAGGTGCATCCTGAAATGTTAGATTTTCAACAATAAATATGAGAATGTTTCACACGTTCTCATTATCTGAGAAAAAAACCCAGCACTCTAGTTGTTTATATAATTTATTAATAGTGTACATATTTTTGTATAGTGCATTACAATACTGACTGCTATAATCTTTTATAAATGCTGAATTAACTTTTTTTCTTTTTTTTTTTTTAATTTTCACAGCAAAAATAATCAAATATCATGCCAACATTTTGTAACAAATTATCACATTAAATCCATTTGGATTTCATGACATGTTTATCTGTACAAAGGACCCCATATCACAGAGCATTCACAGTGCATAAGGTCACAGTCATTGAAAAAATAAATAACATGATAAATAGATTTCTGTTATTTACAGTTTACAAACCCATCCCTTTCTGTTTTCAAAGTAAGCAGTTCTATAAAGTTTTAATAACATTTAAAGAGGTATTGCACCTCTTAAGGGTGCACTGCAAATGCCTGCAATTATGAAATACAGGGAATTTGAAAAGGTTCAGAAGTTATTCCAGTAATCATGAACGGTTCCAAATACTTTCTTGCAATGGAGGAGAAAGTTCTACTCTCAGTTCCATCGATATAAATTTGTACCAACTACCAGGACATTAATGAGCACTGACACCACACCCAAGAATGCGAAGGCAAGAATTTGGTCGTAACTTTGCTGCAGAGTTTCAGCCATTTGAAACATAGATGCTGCTGGGGAAGCAGATTTACAAGTGTTCTTTGCATACACAACTGGTATATGAATGAAGGCCATAGTCTTGCTGTAAAAACCCTCTAAGAGGAAACACCTCTGTTGGTATTAGCCATTCTAGAGATTAGGCCTATCTGCTTTTGATATATTCTGCTACCTTTAGATTTTGTCACATTTCCCTATTGCTACAAATCCGCCTTTATATTTGTCTTTCAAGTTTACCAAGATTATCTCAGCGATAAGATGGCAATGATCCCTTATATTCTTTGAGCAAGTTAAAAAGGAATGGAATTAAAATTCAAACTGGTAATTCTTGTAAGAAAATACCCAAATGACATTAGTTTCCCATAATCGTTCCTTTCTTTCAGGCAGTGCGCTGTACGTCTGAAGCAAGGTAGCAAGCAGAACATGAGGTACAAATTGCCACAGTCGCTACACACCTCAGCCTGTGGAGAAGGACCTACATGTATCCCACATTTCAGGACAAGGATGTGTAGGATTTCACCTCTTTCTCTCTGGAGAAAATATCAGGACCCCACACAGAGGGAAACGTGAGAAAAACGTATGCTCAAGTTATTCAAAGGAGGTTTTTAAACATGTACAACAGTAGCTCAGAAACTGGAATGCACATGTCAGTTGAAAGACATTCTTCTCTTCAGCAGAACATTGATCACCTGCATACAGAGTTTTCAAAATAGTTCAAGGGAATAATAAATATTAGGTACAGGATTGCTGGAACTAAACGCTGTCATTTACCTGTGTAACCATCATATAAATCTCACCACATAAGAAAATGAAAAATCTGGAGTTCAGACTCAAAGAAATAGAAAGGAAATTGTGCAGTAAATGCATGAGCTGTAGAGATTTTCTTTTGAGTGCTTAAACACAAGTAACTGAGAGATTTGAGGCTTACAACGACAGAACATTATGCTCAAAGGTGATGCATTTCAATTAGGAAGATTCTTTGGTTTCACCTGGCTATCAGTGTTATTTTAGTGTCTGTTTCATATTACATTAGGTCTGAACTTTCCTTGGCATGAATAATCAGGCAGTATTTACACAGCTTAAAGCGCTCTACCAAAACCATCTAACTGTAGGGTACAAACAAATGGCTTTACAATTGCAAGAAATCAAAGAAAGGAAGACAACAAAACTCATGAGGGATTTGTGCAACTAGAGCAAACACGTAATAGAACCAAGTGTGTGTAATTAAAGCATGGTCACAAAGGAAATCAAAGACAGAATAGAATCTTCTCCATAATTGCTAAGTATTAGACTAGTAAAGACCTTTTCCATTTGTTTACACATTGACTGAATGTTTACAAATATAATCTAAACCCAGAAACTAATTCTATGTTTGTTACAGCTGCAGCAAGCATATAAAAATAAAATAAAATTGGCACACCAATGACTGAGCCAGGAGAAAGACAGTTGACTATGTTGTACCTGTTGGGAAGACTTAAGGTGGTGTTCTGGGATAGACTTCAGCCCAAAGAGCAGCCTTTAGATCATCAAATAGTCATTAACATAACCATAACTGTACCTTTTTGGATTTAGACATGTAGATCCTGAGCCTGAAATCTTTACTCAGGCAGTACTCTCCATGAATCAGCAGGATTCAGAGTACCAGGAGCTGGACTTCCATCACACAACTTTATAATGCAGTACAATTGTTATGGTATATAAATGGAATCAGACAGTGCTGAACTCAGTGGAAACACTCTCTCTTGCTCACTACAGACAGGACTGCACCCTCTGGGTCTATCTGGGACTGTGCTACTCTAGTGGAATTGCAGCGGAAAAGAGCTGCTAAAAGTTCTCCTTGGCCAGCTGTAATTCAATTTTGTTCCTGCTTGTACACCAGGGCAGATGCACAGTTTGGAAGTCTGAGACAAAGAACCAATTCTCTGATTTATGAAAGTGGAAATCCAAAGTGGTATCATCAGAGAAGAAGTCCAAAGATTCTGAGGAAAAAATAGAATCTTTAGACTACAAACCCCATAAAATATTAAAAGGTCTGAATAAGACAGAAAACCCAGAAACAAAGCTCCACTGATATCTTAGGACACAATCCAGCAAGGCACTTGGATATATACTTAGCTTTAAGCATGGAATCAATCCTACTGAAGTTAAGCTTTGCTGGATAGGGGATATCTTTTTCTGAGTTGTATTACTTTTCAGTGTTAGTATGCTGACAATTTTCAGATCACAGTAACAGCTTTCCCTCTCACATCCACCAGCTTTCTTTTCACTCTTGAGCTGAACATTAACTTATACAACATTGTGACATACATTCCAAACACAGCCAGCTATCTTTTGCAATGGTTAGTACAACAAAATGGCTACAAAATTTTACAGACACAATCTGAACAGATGCAATATAGAACCGTACTAATTGCAGAGAGCAAAGCATAAATCATTCTTCTTCTTAATAAGAAAATGGCAAAATTTGTAGTGGTTTCCTGACCACACAAGCAAATTTTATTTTTTTTTTTTTTTTTTTGTATACACATGAAAGGCACTAGTCCACTATTACTTGGCAATAACCTCCTGAATTGCTGATACATTCTGATGTGGCTTTATCTGACATACAACAATTTGTCCATCAGATCTTTCTTGGGCCATTCAGTTTATCTGCATGGGTTGGTCTATAACTGCCATCTTTATTTATTTTAGCATATGGATAATGACTATATAGAGACTCTTTAAACTATTTCATATGATTATGTGTCATCAAGGCCCTGATAGAGCATCTAATAATTCTTTGGCAAACAATACATCCCTGGTCATGCGGTGGTGTCAGAAGAGATTCCTACAAATATTATTTATAAGGACAAGCATGGCATGATACCTGTCTCATAGTACAGACGAGTTGCATATGAGACCGTCTCATGAAATGTAGCATTAAAATTCAATATAAAATGTCCTGAAGTGGGTCTATGTTTTAGGGAGGGCAATAGATGACAGGACCAGCCATGTGATTTAAGGTCAGTATTACCTTCTGAGACAGTCTCTTGCTGCAACAGAACACTCTGGTTTTCTGGAGCAGGTCCAGGGAGACCTTACAGCAGCCTTCCAGTGCTTCAAGGGGCCCTATAGGAAAGCCAGGGAGGGATTCTTTCTCAGAGAGTGTAGTGATAGGCCAAGGGGAAATGGTTTTAAACTGAAAGAAGGTAGATTTAGATTAGATATAAGGAAGAAATCCTTCAATGTGAGGGTGGTGAGACCCTGGAACAGGTTCCCTAGAGAAGCTGTAGCTGCCCCCTCCCTGGAAGGGTTCAAGGCCAGGTTGGACGGGGCTGGGAGCCCCCTGGGCTGGGGGAAGGGGGCCCTGCCTGGGGCAGGGGGGTTGGGACTAGTTGATCTTTAAGATCCGTTCCAACCCAAACCATTCTGTGATTCTATGATCTTCAACCTAGACAGAATAATTCTAATTTACGTCTGAAGTATTCATGGCGTTAGCAAACATCATTTCATGCATATTTGGGCTGGGGATCATCTGCTGCAGAACCAGTTGGTGTCCCTAGTTTTCTAAAGTTGCTTAGTTCAGAAAATATGAAGGTACAGTACAGTTTGTTAGGTCTGGCACTGTAAACGTTGATGCCCTCATCACTGTCAACTCAGATGATCCCTAGGAATTCAAAACTAGATTTTGGAACTACTCTCCTGTAGTGTAAAGACATCTGAGCTGCCTGAACTGTTTGCAGAAGAGCAAATGTTCGCTTGGAGACAGCTAGTTCTCCAAGCCCCCCCAACGGCAGAACATAGGAAAAGACTCAGCCTCCCTCTCTGCTCCTTTCAGCCTCACATCCAAGCCATCACAAGTTTTTCAGCAGCAAACTGTCCTCCTGAAAGATAGCAGAGGGTAAGACTAGAGAGGGATGCTCCTACAGTGGTGCAGCAGTATGCTGCATCTTCACAGCCTTTCTGCAACAGAAAACTCATAAAGATGAACATGACTTCCATCTCGTCAGCTTTACACTGCAGCAAAAATATCTTGAATGCCTGGATATGGGGTCACCAGCATACTTGAGATCAAACGTGTCCCCTGTCATGCTTGCCTATTCAGTAAAGCATTTTAATAATGCTGTATTGTTGCCATCTTTAGGACTGGCTAGTTTAACTATGTAACTACTTAACTAAGGTGAAAAACCTGACATGGATACTAATACTGACATTTGTAACAAAGTGGAAAGCAAATAACAAACATGTTGCTCTTTTTTTCTTTAGGATTACATTGAAAGGATCCAATTCCTAGAAAAATTCACCAGCAGAATACACTCCTGAATTTGTACCAAAATAGTTTTTAAAATAGCCTTAATTGTAAACACATTGCTTGGTGTAAACAGTATTTTGCATGTGAGCTGGCTAAACATAAATATTTGTCATATATGTCAAAATAAGGAACTTTCTGAATAAGTAGTGCTTATTTGCTAAGGTTTTATAGCATGTTCTCATTGACGCAATAATGGGATTTTTTATATATAGTCTTAAGTGCAAAATACTAATATATTTAAAAATGCACCAACTGTTAGTTGATATATTTGTTTTGTTTTATAAACATTAAAAAATTAAAAAAATCTACGTATAAAGTTAACTGTGCTTCCTTAGAAACTTTGTGTGATCATTCACACACAGCTTTAAAATATTTTTATAGTTTAATAGCAATTTAAAACATGCTGTCTCAGTGATTTGCAATCATATGACTGCTACAATGTGGAATGTTACCCATTATTTTTAATACACTGGGCCAGATCTTGCTGTCAATTATGTCCAGAGTAATTCCCTATATCAGATTTATGCTGGTGGAAAGGATATCAAAACTTGGCTTTTACCAGGGATTAAAAAGAAGTATATCATGCTTCAAAACTTGCATGCAGTTAAATCGAGGATCATATTCTCTTGACAGACTTGCTTTTCTCTAGGTGTTTCTTATTTGCACTGCTCAGTGTCAGACACCCATCTTCATTAAGCTTCTGGGAATAAATAAAAAATGGAGAAGAATACACCAGCTTCTGGACTGATGAAATAAGCTTCTTCCTCCCACCAATCAAATCAGATCATAATCAGGGTGGGTTTTGTTGTTAGAAAGTCTGGATTATGTTCAGATACTACCCTCAGCTGATAACAATAACTGATAGTTACTGAGCACCCAGTTATATTTTATTTGTTTAGTTTCTTTTAAATTTACACAATGGGCATACAAGGGCCAATGCAAAGTTTATCCTGTGGCGTAATATTCCACAAATGTTAGTTTATATTTATGTATACAGCATTCCTCATTAATGGTAAAACATATTTTTCAAGTATGAATTTCTGCATGTAATTCTCTTCTTCAGTGTATGCAGATAGTCTGACTTTTAGTGTGCATCATCACAAGTGATACAACATAGAACCATTTCCTCTTCTTTCTCTGCCACATTGTTCATGTTCATTGAAAAGAGCGATAAATATTCAATACTGTCATCGAAAACCATCAGTGCAGTTCCTCTATAAGCAGAGCACTTGAAGGGGGAAATGATGTCCTCAACAGTGCATGCCATGATATGTGCCTTGGACTTTCTGGTCCTGTAGTTGAGATATTTTGACTGAGCCAAGAAAAGTTCTGAACTCGCCTCATATCCTTCCATGAAAAGTAAATGTCAAAACCAAAAGAACTGTAAAGAGTTTTCTCCCATCCTTTTGCTACTCTTGGTGGTGGTGGTTGATTGTCTGCAAAAGGAGAATGAAAACCACAACAGAATGTCCCAGAAATGGGTCATTTTAGAGTCCTGCATAAGATCCACACAGCTTTATGACCGAGCAGCAATATCCAAAGGGGAAGAAAATGCTTTGGTTGCCTTGAGCTAGCATGTTAAAAGAAAGGAATGCTTTCCTTCCACACAGATAAAAGTGCTTGTTAGCTGATGAAGCAGGAATGACACTCAAATTACTGATGGAAGAAGGTAGAAATGTGAAATGCCTCCTGTCATTTACAGCACATGTATTCAGAAGAATTTCAGTCTCCTTGTTGTGGTTTAAAGTTCTTCTCGGCACATAGGGAAGTTGACAAAGGTGAAGACATTAAACTCTATCAATATAGAGAAACACAGGAAAACAGCATAAAGAAACAACACGTAGATGCCTAATTTCCTGTCAAGTTTCCACTTATTTACATGGATGCCAAACACCTGCAAGCAAACAAAATGTTAGTTAATTAAGCCCCAAGGGAGACTTTTGGAAACAATCATTGTAAGCTAAAAATGAGTGTCTCTTGAATTAGAGATCCCGAACTAAGATAAAAATATATTATCTATCTTTTATAGATCAAAAAGGCAATATATGTTTTTCTGATCAAGAAAATTAATATAAAAGCCCAAACTAAGAACTCAGACTTTGGCCTGACTCAGTTTTCCTAAGATCCTTTTACAAGATATTAAATGAACCCACTTGAACACCCCTCCACAGGTTCTTTATGTAACTGAGAAACAGGCCCCTAGGCGCTCAGTTTCAGTCTGAGCTGCATTTTCAGTACATGGGGCATGTTCTAGTCAGGCAGCACTCATTCACTGATTCAGTGTGAACTAAAGGAATGCACTGAACTACATCAATGCTTCTCCCTCCAGTGCTCCCATATAGACACTTTATGTCCCAGTAGTATACTAGCACCCAATGGTCATTCTTTCATGTTTTGTTCAGCTCCACAACTAAGGGGAGTTACAAGTTACAGGTAACAAAGCAATGAAGTCCTCACAAAGGCATCTATTTTCAGTAATGCTGAGTGTCTCTGAATCATTATTTGTTTTGCTCAGAACTCTCCACTGAGTTTTGCTGGGAGGGTCTGTGCAAATCAGGGTATCCAGCAGAACAAATGAGGCAATAATAGGTGTTTCAAATTCAGGTGATATGGCTTCTGCTATGAGAAGACTCTTCAGAAAAACACGAACAGCTAGCATAGGAACACATCTGCATAATCCTCCCATTTATTTCCAGAGTGCTGATTACCAATATGCATGCAGCAACATCGGATACAAATGTCTACAGAACATCTGTGCTGTTTCACAGGCACTATGCAGAATGGCAGAACCGGGGATAAGAAAAGAAAAGAACAGGCTCCCACAGCTTGTATATCCTATGCATTAGGAAGTTAGTGGCAGAGTGAACAGCCCTGGTGATTCTATCACTTAAGTCGTGCACAGGTGATGTGGAGTTTTGTAAGACCTAGCCATGCAACAGTGTGAAATCTCCAGTGATAATCCCCTCCTCTACAGAGCCTCTACAGAGCCTCCACAGGCAATCAGTGAAAGACGTTAGTATAAACGGATATTTTTATACCTTTGGGATTTGATTCTTCCCACAGAGAGTTCCCTGGGAGTCAGCAGGATCAGACCTTAAGTATCAGCAAAATTGACTTTTGAAACAGAATTATTGTTTCACCTTAACAAGTCATATGTTACAAGGGTGTCTTATGCTGAGTGGCAATTCACATGCCTATTCAAAGTTCTGACGTGCGCAGCCTTCAAAGACTAGTCTTCAGTAAGGGTTTTGGCTATGGCACTTGCTGAGTCCAGACTGGTTTTGGAAATCAGACAAAGGCAAAGGGTGATGAAGCATACCTGGGTCTTGTCCCAACATAGAGACAGGCCTGGGGTATGCAGCTGGACACAGGAGCACAGAAACAGAAGTATTACTGCATCCCACAATTTCAATACTGCCACTGAAATCGATGGGACCTACATGTATCCAGCATCTCTTGCACCAAACCTAAGATTTCAGTCCTCACTGAGGACAACGGTAGCTCCTCAACTCATGGTATTACTAGAAGAACGATACTTTACAAGAATCAAGGCTTCAGGGATAATAAGTATTTCCACTTCGTCCTTCTATAACATGCAAATACCTAATAAGTATTTTGCAACTGGAATACTTGGAGACACTCAAATACTTACAGTAAGTGCCACTGATCCTAGCAAAAGTGCAACTGAATAGACCAGTCCTTTGCTGTTTATCTTAACCTGTGGAAATTAAACAGAGTAGAGACCTTTAAAATGCTCAGCATATAATTACTGTGCTTTGGAGATCAGAAATCAATTTCCTGATTTATGGTCTACCTTCTGCTTTGAATAGAAACTGACTTACACATTTTAATCTATGCAAATTCACGACAGATTTATCATAAATAAGAACGGGAAGGTTAAGGAATCAAAACAAATGTGTAAATAATCCCACTTCCATAAAAAAATAATCAGCATTTATAATGGATTTTATGTTAAAAGATCCTCAGGAGAGAGACATATGCTGTTATTCTCATTTTATAGACAAAAATACTAAGGTGCAGGGAGACAGACAGGTGTGACTGAAGCTGTGGAGTGAGGAAATGACAGAGCAATGAACAGACATCCATGGCATTATTTTTCTGCTATATGGTATAATGTGCTCCAGTTGACAAATTGCAGCTTGTGGAAGGAGAATTGTTTCCTTAACCCCCTGGTTCTTTGGTAAAGAAACAACACCTTATTTAGCAACCAATAACATGTTTAGCAGGTTGTTGCTTTTTTTTGGAAAAAATTTATTTGCATACTGTCTTTCTAGGATTTTTCTTTAAATAGATGAAAAGAACAACTTAAAGATTTGCAAGTATACATACAGTTGATCCACAATCAATCGCAATGGTCTGCAAACCCCATGGAACGCCAAGGCCCACCAGAATGTCGAAGACATTGCTCCCTATTGTGTTGGATACTGCCATGTCACCAAGGCCTGCAGAGAAAATAAACAAAACTCTTGGGTAAAAACAAAGTATAGAACCATCACTCTGTGAACTAGAGGAAACTAAAGGGAAATGATCTGCATCGACTCAAGCCCCCTTGGACTGGCCAGAGTAGCTGAGGCAGGGAGACAGTTTCTATAACCTTTGCATGACTTCTGAAAAAAGTATGCAAAAATTGCTCATTCCAACTACATCTTCCTTGTATCTTGGAGAGCTTTACTGGGTGTATGGTATCATTTCAGCACCTGAGTTCAATGCCAATTAAAAAACCAAGTCTTGTTCTAGGTAATCTGCAGCTACAGGCAACCTGGAGATTATGTACTGTATTTAGCATGTGGACGTGTGGCCTTTATCTCACATGAATGATGAAAAGTGATCCTGAAAAGAACCCAACCAGATGGTAGTCAAAGATATTAAGCACTTTTGTGGGGCTTATTCAGCAAGGATTTCACTTCAGGAAAAATAAAATGCTACAGAAAAGGAAAAAATGGAGTGAATGGTGGTGAAGTCCTTAGGCATTACTCAAAATCTACTCCTAATGCTCACCACTGGCTGGCATCTCATTCTGGAACAGTGATCAATGGATGTGAGGAAGGCAGAATTCTTCTCTGCCCTTGCTAATTCCCCTTAGGCACTTGGCCTAACTATTGAATCACTTCCATAAAGTAAATACTGGAAAGGAAGAGGAACTCTGATGTCAATGGAACTGTGCTCCACAAATACTTTGAGAATACACAGAGTGGAGATAGATACTACCACATCATAAGTACAGTATCTTCTTGCAGGAAGCTGCTGAGAGAAAGGTTATGCTCTGGTCCATATTACTGTAGTATCTGTCTCTAGTTTTTAGATATTTGTCTGCAATCTGTCCGTAAACACCTGTCTCAAATCCAAGTAGTGCAAGGTCCCTGTATTGGCTCTGAGAGAATGGGGATGCTTTTTGCCAAGCTAGTGCCTACATTCACTTTCAGAGGAAACAATCCCTACAGTAGTTTTGCCTAATACTAAAGAAGAACCAATCTAAAGAAGCAGCCTGTTCATTTAAAAATGTAACATGTTTTCTTTCTGTTCTTGCAAAAATCTGTTCACTTTAATACTACATATGGAAAACTAATTTAGCAGGAGCGTGGTTCCATGAGAACCCGAAATACTTTTTTGTACTGCTTTCTTGTGAGATTTTCCTGCACACAACAAATAATACAACCTGGAAAAGGAAATATTTTAAATATATAATTCTTTTCAATCAAGCAACATTTAACAGCACTACTCCTATCTCAATCTACAAAGGTGGGGCTTTTGAGTACTTAATTTATCACTTCACAACCCTTGTTGTTTGCCCAATGATGTGTGCTGGAGATCTCATTATCTGGAAAATAAAAGACTATGGGAATTAGAATAGTGGGAAAGAATACAGTTAGGACCTTTTCTTATTCTACTGCAGTACAGGACATCACACTGTCAGGTTTAATGTTTTTCAACAACAGGAAGGGATATGGCTACAGGTATTTCTCAAGTTAAAAAGGAAATGTAAACAACTTTAACCAAAACTAAAAGATACATGAGAAAGTCTTTGACAATTTCAATTGGAAAGCTGATGAGGACATAGCTGACATTTATCTAAACCCCTTTTCAGTGCGGCTATTCATATATCCCAATGGGACAGAGGTCTGCATTTGGAGAGAAGTATGCCTGGAGCAACATCACTTCTGCCACATCCTCTTAAACCACTTCACTTCCCTGAGTTCAAGAGGCTGTCTAGAAATCAGTAGAAGTTTTACATGGACAAGTGCTGGTCAGCATACTCTCAAATGCATTTTTTAATAGTTGTCATTCCAGTTTTGTCTACTACTTTTATCATTTTATCCTGATACATACAACGCATGGGATATCAAAGTGTTGAACGACCTTCTAGAACACTAGGGTGTGCCCAGTCCCAATAGGTAAAAGGTAACAGGACAGGGATAATTTTTTTTTTTTTTTTGGTTCACAATAACTAGCAAAGTGGTTTCGTTTTTAACAAGGCCCTGAAACTGTAAAATTGAAAGAAAAAAAAAATATAAAATTGCATTGAGAATTTGTGTATGGGGGAAGCAAATCACAGAGCATGTATGTAAGATTGCAGTTATGCTTCAGCAGACACAGTACCTTGTCTTGCTACTATTAAGCTGGCCATGCAGTCTGGGACGCTTGTTCCTGCAGCTAGGAAAGTAATGCCCATGATCACATCTGGTATCCCAAGGGTGTATCCAATCACAGTCACCTGAACAGTGAGGAAAATAGATTAATCTATCATATTTGGGAAGTCTCCTCATGCCAGTACAGTTGTGGCATTCTGTTTACTTTGATTTCTGGTGTGGACCCTAACAGGATTAGATTTAGGATACTCATCCATTTCTGCAATTAAATAATTGTGGAATAACCGGCCTAAAACCAACCCTGTGAAAAGGAAAAGTACTTTGGGTCATATTATACAACATTTTATGAGCAAACAAAAAGCTCCATTTTCTGTCCTTCTATCAGGGCGTACTGATCTTTTAAGGATGAGCATAGACATAATCCAACCTGTGTTTCTTTGTTTTCTGTTTTTTGTGGGGTTTTTGTTTTGTTTTATTTTTGTTTTGTTTTGTTTTATTATTCCCAAGAATGGCAAAATTCTTGCTGGTTCTATTCTCAAAAGGAAGACAACAAATTTATATTGTGATATAGGGGCAGAGATATAAAGAACTTATTTTATCCCAACACATGAAGGAGGAACCGTTTTTTTTCACGACTTCTGATATAATCACAAAGTAAGCAAGTCTGGTTAAACTGTCCCCTGAGAATCCAGATCCAGCTCTAAAAGACCTTAGGGAAAGGCTGAAGCTTGCAACAGAGCTCTTGGAAATGACAGGGAAGTGCATTTAGCTGGAACATCCAAAGAAGGCTGAAAAAGCATCAAGAAAAAAGGCTGAACAGGCAGCTGAAAAGGAAATAGCCTCGTGAGAGTGAGAAGACTGAATCAGGGACAGGCAGCTGCTTCCCTGCTGAGACTGTTAAGAGTGGAAGTCTTTCAGGCTCTGTGTTGTTTTCTTGAAATAGTTTGCCACTCTCTTACGTCAAGAAAACTGGACCCTTTGCCAAAGAAAAGGTGTATTTTAGGAACCTGCTCACAAACCTTATTCTCAGGGGCAAGCTGTGACTCAGAAATAGGAGTGGGCACGATTCTCCTGCTGCAAGTGGTAATGGGCTATTAAGGTCTGGCTGCGTCTTAAAATAAGCTGCATTGTAGCCTTCGTGAGCACATCTCTCATTTGTGAAGGGGATATCTACAAATGGAACCAAGGTACAGAGCGTGGCCTTGCAAAGGACATATGGTATGTAATGAATGCGTGGCTTTGGCACCGTTAAGCCAGGCAGCATGATTGGCTGGCGTATTGAATTTTTCCAGCACAGTCTATGTTAAGAGAAAAGAGGATTACTTTACAATGCAGAACTTGTATAGAAAGTTGCAAAAAGGATATAGAATACACAATCTTCCATGAGAGGAAACAGACATATAAAGCAGTTTGCAAATACCCGACACATTTGAACAAGGTAGAGATGTTCTCCACCCAAAAAAGATTTTGCAGGTAAGAAGCTGATGAACAAAAATTCTTCCATATGTGTGACTAGAAGAGTGTGTGTGTATATATATATATGACTATGACTATATATATGTGAGACTATATATATTCCAGTATGAAACCAGATGAAGGTTTCTTCACTATATTTTCCTTTAAAAGGAAAAAATGGGCGTATACGTTCTTCAGCAGCACAATCTACCAATCTTCCAACATAGGTATATACAACTCTTAGGTTTTCCATCTTTTAGTGAAGAAAAGGTTACCTTTCTCTACTTCAAATGTATAGCTAATTTTTCCATCACAGAAACTATCTGAGGAGCTTTCCTATTCACGCCTCTTCTCTGACTGAAAACGTAAACTTCAGAAACTGAAAGAGGGGAGGAAAGAAAAAAATAGGAACTTATTCAAAATTAAGCATGTTCCTGAATTGACAACAATTTACAGATCTACACCTGATGCACTGCTTCTCCCAGATCTAGGGCAAATGAAAACATACCAGCAATCAAAATACTCTTCACTAAGAAGGATTTTCTTGCACTATTCCAGTCTACTCAAGGTGCTTTGCACCACATCCGAGTCTTCACATTGTGCCATCCATCTGCCTTTTGTGCATGTTCCAGTATCAGACCCTGTAGTAAAATTTCTAAAGGTGTCTCAGCTGATGAGAGTTAAATGTTTTCATTTAAACTCCCTTTTACTAGTAGGACGCGAACATCCACATTCTCTTGAAAGTCAAGCTGGCATATCCCTGTACTGTATTGGACCTTATACAATAAATTCCCAATTACTTGTACAGAAAAAAAGCAGCAGAAAGCTAGAATTAAAATACTTAGAGTATGAACTGAAAAGATGGCACTACAATTACATGCCTTTCTTTAACAAACACACAAAAGATCTATTATCTATTTTAAGATGCACATTTCACTGTATGGGAAGTCTTGCTACATGCACTCACCATCCACACCATGAAGTAGGAGAACAAGGCAATCCAGAGAGTGGATAAAATGAATGTCATCATAAAACACCTCTCCCAGCGTGGTTTGCTGCAGTTTGGAATGGTGCAAAAGAGCACGAAGATCAATGGCCATGACAAAATCCATTTAATTTTGTTCATTTTTCCATCTGCAGGACAAGAAAGGAAAGAACCAGTTTAGCATTTCCATCACTATCCCAGGCCCAGTTACACCTCTTTGAACACAGCAGATGATCCCAGAAGGATGTGTACAACTGTGCATGTCAGCTCATTTTCCAGTGTACCTTTCACCTACACTTGGTCTTGTCACTCTCAGCCAAGTTCTGCACGTACATCCAGAATCTTATAGTTAAACCCGTCAAGGTCTGTGTAAATCTATGAAAGAATTAAAATGATTTAAAAGCATGGTTGATTTTAAAACCAAAATTAAGTCAGGTTAGTTGCTCTTTCAAATATCTGTATTACTATGACTCCAAAATTTAAAATAAACAAACAAACAAAAACAACAACCAAAAAGAAGCCAACAAAAACCTGAACAACCAAAAAACCCCCACCCCTCACATTTGAAAAAGGAAGATGGAAAACCATGTAGTGAAAATAACTTGTACCTTCTGTGCAGCAACAGAAAACATTTTCACAGAAAACAGAAGCACAGACCCAACCTATGAACATGACAGACTTGTTTCACATGCCTCACTGTGGTCACTTGGGCAGAACTTCAAACTGGTACTTAGGAGATCTAGACTTGTTAACTCTCTCCAACTGTATATAGCACCACCTTGAGATGGTCTCTTATCCTCTGTAAAAGGAAACTGAAGATGTTGACTTCCCTCATACAGCTCTCCAAAATCAACCAGTGAGAAATATCAAAGAACTGCCATTACTGAAGACAAGTACATGCCTTCTCATGTTTTAAAAATGTGAAGTACTGTAAATGCACACACAAATCTCAATATACAGAATTATTTTATAATTGGGCTATAAGTAAATGGAACACTTCTATTTATATGTTTCATGAGGTATCTTGTAAGTAAGATAACAAATTTGTTTATCAGGCTAAACCAGAGTATCACAGCCAGGAACTTGGTGTTTTTTGTTTGGGTTTTCTTTAAGTTGTTTTAGAACTATGCTAGTAAGGATTTCCATCATTAACTGATAATGATATGCATGAGATCTAAAAAAATATGCCATTTTGAATAAAATGGTTGATCGCATTAAATAAATTTATCAGATATATCTTCCAGTGAAGATATTTAGCTAAATTATAAAGGACAGATAATAATCAGCAAAAGCTCCTATCAGTTTCACCAGGAACTTTCTTTCAGCAAAGACTCGTTTAATGGGAGTTTTTGTCAGTGAAAATTAGATTGAAATCTGTCCTTTGGACTAATGAGCACCAGATGCAATGAAATTTAAAATAATAAACATCTAAAAATTAGCATTATTTTTGTAATTTATGAGGCTACTTACTAGTCTAATTTAACTTGGTGAGTCCAAATGCAAGTCTTTATTCATTTACTTTGGTATATATTCTGGTACTAAATTGTCTTGCTTAAATTACGAATCAGCTCCTTATCCTGAGATTTCCTTGTGAATTCTGAGATGCCATTAATCTACCATGAAATTTTAGACTAAGCTTGGCTCTTTATTCCCATTTAGCTTGTGGCTGTGGAACTTCTAACACATAAAACTCCTGAAGTTTCCCAGGGTCAATTCTAATTCTAGAATTTTACATGTCTCTGGGGGTCCATTACAGATTTTACAGGAAAATCCTTTTTCTCTCTGGTTACATATACTGCTATACAGATTTTTAAAGCAGTTATCTTTTACCTGTTCTGTCCAAAAAAATGACACTTCTCAGCTCACATCTCACTTTAATACTATTAACAAGGCTGTAAATATCCTGTGGTAATTTATATCTCCCCTTGTTTAATTTGCTACAGTTTGGATCATTAAAAGACTCCTACTAGTTAATTTGTACTCTTTGCCTACCCAAGTTGTTGAGCTTGGTTCATAGTCAAACAAGTCAGCATGGCCTAGGCCAGTAATTTCCTCAGTGTGTAATTCCAAATGCAGGGTGAGTGGGTGACTGGTTGACAGGAGAAAAATTATGGATCTGATTCTGATCTGATGTGGGTGTAATCTGACTGACTTTGCTGCTACACACGGGAGATTCAGTCCCATTTCTCTTTTCAATAATATGAATAAAAGGAATAAAATTGCCTGGAAAACAAACAGAGAATAAATAGATGCACTCAGCCTATGCTGGGGAATATGTATCTTGTCAGGGATCCTGTCTAGTGCCCTGAATTACTTAAACAAATGTTTAACTGTAAGAATTCACTGGCATTGCTATGCTTGCTCAGTTCCAGGAAACCAAAATATTAATGGAGGAGGACCGGCCTTTTCCTTCTCTTTGCTCAGTTTGAATGGATGTGTGTCAGATTAAAATTCCTGGTTCTATTAGTGGTGATGCTTTACCCACACAACGTCATGAGTCAGAACTGTTTTTTACAGCTAGATGGTTTCTGGAAGTGGCATTTGCATACATTACATGGCAACCACGCTTGAGACTTCAGGGAACAACTGCATGTAATTCTGGGGTTTGCTGGGTTAACAGAGAAGCTGACTGGCCATTTGCAGTGAGCCTGGAACAGTTCTGAACCACCATGGCCAAGGCAGACTACTTGACACGCTCTACACTGGCTTCTCTTTTGAGTCTGGGTTTGCCAGCTTTTATATACAGCCATAAATATATCTTGCCTCAGTCCTGCCTTGGCCCATTTTCTTCAGCTCCTACTATGCCGGGTCATGGAACTTGTATGGTACCCGGTGCTAAAGAAGTCTATTCTTATGCTGTAACTTGATAGTTTTGTAAGAATTTAGTAAGTAAGTTTAGCAGCAACCTCACTAAAGTGAGACTTTATTTCCTCAGGAAGCAAATTACTTCATTAATTTCACCTGGCTTCGATGAATGCACAAACCATATACAGCTGGAGAATTTTTATTTTATTTTTTTTTTTAGTTCTTTGAAAATTACTTCTTGTGCTGCTCTGTTGTTTAGTTTTTCACCACCCACTCTAAAATAATCATTAAAATGATTTAGTGATAAATTTGTTAAATTGGGGTATGCCTTTAGTTCATGACAAATTGTTTTATGATTGTTGCTTAGCTCCCTAGTACATCTGCAAGGAAGAAAATGATCATCCTCATTAAGGCTATTATTCAATACGTAGCTGTTCTGCAAAAACAGACAAACAGTCCCATTACAAGACCTTAGCTCAGTTGTTTTAATAGCAGTACCAGCCACTCCTGTGAGCCCCAGGTCTGAAGGCTCCTGCAGCAACCCACACAGCTGAGGAAAGGTGTATTTTGTTTGTTGCACAACCCCCCCCCCCCCCCCCCAACAATAATTAAAGAATATTGCTTTATTACAGAAAGCAACACTGGTTCTATATTCTGGTCACTTCACTCTGCTGTAAAACAGAAAGATGAGGTTTTTTTGCATTAAGTTGTTCTTCCTAATTTATACATCCATTCTTCTGTTTCTTCAGATATTTGGCAGCCAACCATGCCAAGTATTTCAGAGAGGTATCATTACAGAAAAGCCTGATTACAGTGTTTCCAAAAACGAAGCAGCAGCCCTACAACAAAGAGCCCTTTGCTAATTTTCAGTATATTTCTGGGCTTGTCATCATTCCAGATGTTATGCTCACAATAATTACTTTCACATACAGACAGTGTCCTGGTGAATGAAGTCAACACCACACATCACAGAACTGAGAGGAAACAAATATTTCCTTAAAGCCCTAAAGAAAGTGCCTTTTACAGAAAAAATACTGTCCTATTCGCAACATTCACAGAGTTGAGAGAAGCTCAGTATGAAAGTGTGAAACTACATTTGTGTTTTCATTCAGACCAGGAGTGTACCGTTGAAGTAAATCTCATGATTGTCCCCCCTTTGTTGTATTTTCATTCGCAATTTACTGTATTTCGGTTTGTAACACGGAGCAGCCTTGCATCACACCAGTGAGATCCCCCTGGTATAAAGCTGAACCAGAGGCACAAACTTAAAATTTCTCCAAATAATAATGGTCATTTAGTCCATGGGACCAAGCCAGAGCTAGTCTGAAACAGAACTTCCAAACGCATGTAGTGCAGACAGCCTACATGTCCTAGTCAAGGAGCTGCATAGAAAACACTTTTTTGAGTTTAGACAAGCTGGAGTCTGCAGTTACACCATCAGGAGTGAGACCTAAGTTATTGTAGTTAGTTAAATCTCATAGCTTTTCCGCTTAGTCTTCCCTTTAAAAATATAGCAGTCGGGCATAGACCACCACTCCGCACATTAGCTACTTCAGAACACGCCTAAATCTTCACATGTAAAAAAAGTATCTCTTTACACAAAGCAAAGCAGCTGACAGATCTAAAAAAAATTATGACATCCCTGAAAAGCATGAATCTAATTGGCACACAGGTTTTTCATAACTGTATTATTATGAATTGATATAAATCTCTAATGTAAGGTAAGTTGAAAAAACAGAAGATGTTTCTTCTACTTTAAGTCTCGCTGCAAAATGAGAAAGGCTTCCTGGAATTTACTATTGATTTCTATTTTTCTGCTTTTGATTTTGACAGTAGTAAACTCAGAAGAAAAATAAGGCACGTTCAGTCTGGTCTAGGAAGAATATTGCTGCAGATTTTTTTGGTGCTCCACTTTATAATTTTTAAATTTCTCTACCATTTTTAATTTGAAATAAAAACTCCAACGGGTTTTCCCCCCAGTGAAAACTGATTTTTAAATCACCTGTCCCCTTGGTCCTAATTAGGCTGTATATTTACAAAGATATATTTACACCCACATATCATTACCAATATTAATTCACATCTTGATCTCGAAATGTGTAACAGTACCATAAACGCCTCCACACTGGGACCTTTCTAATAACCCAGACAGCAAGTAAATTTCTGCTAGAAAGTGCTGTTGTTCATCAGAGTTGAGACTGATTAGTAAACCTTAATATATGTAAATTAGACAATCTGAAAACCTAATTAATTTCTGAGCACATGCAGTATCCAAAACACAACAGAAGAATATAAATTTTTGTCCTGAGTATGGGACTCAATATAGAAACAACCGAAAAAGATATAACAAACTAGATCCATTGTGAATTTTCCATCAGAATTATTTTCCACTGTAAAATGCCCTTGTTGCAAAATAAAAAATTTCCGAGAAAATGGTTTTCAACTTGCTGTTAGGAAAATTAACACAGCAGCTGCCTCTCCACCCTCTTGGAAAATCCTTATTGATTTTAGCTCTGCAATTTTCCCTAGGAATTGTGGAAGCAAGAGACTCTCTGTGTTACCACACTAGAGACAGGCTATGTAGTGTGCAAAAGGGTATCCAAGACAGCCCAACCTTTGACAGCCTTCCAAGTGGGTAGTTGACATTAAAACATTTTTATTGCAATACTCCTGCAACAGAGCTTTGAAAACAATTCTTTTTTTTTTTTTTTTTTTTTTTTTCTTTTCCTGTGGAAAATACTGAGGTTTTACTTCTCACCCTCATCCAAAACAGACTATTTTCCAAACTACTGACACTTTTCTCAGAAGTTCCATTTTCCAGAATACAAGTTCCAAATTCCAGACCATGAGATCTGTGCAAAACAACTCAGATTTCTATTTTCAGCCTGTGCCTTTACCGCACTTTGCATATTTGGATTTATGCCAATAATTTTTTCTTAAAGACACATTTTTGCTACAGTGCAAACTGCTCCGGAAAAAAGATCTTGTGCCAGTATGCAGAAACAAGCTTTCTTCTCATAGTTACTATAGGTTTACACAGGACATTGTTCAATAAAAATAAAATGTAACCGAGCAGAGGTACTCCCCATATCTTGTTTGACTTGGCTGGATTTTGGCAAGGTTTATTTTGTATGTTTTAACCTTGCTATCTACTTTATCTTTTTTTTTTTTTTTTTTTTTTTAAGAAGAACTGGGATTTATAGACTTCCTCAAGTCCCTCTTTGCCCTTTCAGAATGAAGTGATGAGTTACTAAATTAAATTCTTGCCCACCTCTCTTCCAATTTATCATGTGTATCCTCCTCCAAGATAGAGCACACTCATTGCTCTTATGGAGCACATTTTCCAGTTTATTTTTCTACGAAAGGATTCTGGTTCATGACTTCCACAAGAACACTATGCAAATCAAAGTTCAGTACATGAAGACAACAGTGAGATGTGCCTCACAAGCACACTTCTGTTCTGAAATAAAATTCTAAGGTAGATGCGCCGTTACATAGGCGGTGGCAAGAGGAAGCTCTTCCAAAAAAGCATTTTGGAATACTCCAGTTAGGTCCTGCTCTGAACTACCTTCTTGGAAGAACTTTTCTCCTGCAACATCAAAGACACTACAGAAACTAGCTCTCTTCCCGACTCAGCCACATAAGTCATGTTTCTGAACTTTGGCAAAAGCATCATAAAGCAGGCCAAAAAGAGAGTCTGAAGAACAGCTACAAAGAGGAATCAAAATTCACAATAAATCTTACTTATATTAGGAGCGGGAAGTCTGCTGGGTCCACTAGTGATCAAAGTATAAAGGAGCACTGAGAGAAGATAGGGACATTGCAGAGAACTCTGCGTCAGCGTTTGCAGAGACAGATATTATAGAGATTTCTACATGGAACTCTTCTCTGTCTCTAGCTCAGCCTTGAGGACATATGGCTCCATAGGGGACATAATGAAGAGCTACAGCATGCTGAGTGTTCAAGTGAGACACATGGGGTTTGCTTTGTTCACTCTGTGTTTTCCAACAAAAGAAGACATCAAATGAAGCTGGTAGGAGCCAGGTTCAAAGCAAGTAAAAGGAGATGGTTCTTCACACAACCATGTGATGTTGTGGGTGTTAAATGTTTGCAAAGATTCACTGAGAATTAGACAGGTTAATGAAGAAGAAATACATTAAGGATTTTTAAATACTCAGATATTAAACCCAGTCTGGAAAGTTTCTTGAGCTGAAAATAGCTGAAGGCCAACTTGCGGTGTCTCATTCTTCCCCAGGCTTCTTCATAAGGCCATGGCTGGAGACAGAATATCAGGAAGACAAACATTTGGTCTGACCAAGTAAAAACATTTTTTATGTTTTCAGTATATACTGTTAATTCCTTTTTGCTTATAGCCTAACATGTTATCTTTGTATTTTGGATCCATAAAAAAATGGGTAGGATTGCTAATCTCCTTTATTGCCATCTCATTTTAGCTCTGGGAATTATTATTCCTATTTTAGCTAACGCCATCAACTTATATAAAGCATCCATGGTCCAATCCTGTAAGAGAAGGAGTTCTTCATTTCTGTGAAACCAGCAGGATCTGAGAACAATGAGCATTTTAAAAGATCCTGTACATGTGACAGTGAACGGGATTTAAGCATCCATTAAGAGCTGCACAGAAGTGCTTTTCTGAGCCTGGGCTCTAAAAAACTACCGAGCTATTCAAGGGCTTTTACACATCATTTTGTTCATAGCATGTGCCTGCTCAGTGTCATCCTGCTTTATTCTGATCTGTGTGTGGGTTTTTTAAGTTTAAGACCTGTTTCCAAACAACTGCCAAGTAATCAAATTATAAAGCATCAAATGAGCCTTTCTCTTGGAAGATAATCACCATGGCCTAAAGATTAGGTCAAGAAAGAAATTCCTCTTTTAAAACTAATGTTTCTTCCCACAGAGAAACCAAAGGCAAAGTCTGATTTGTATGATACCATATGTAAATTCCATAAAATCTGTGTGTTGTCTCCTGTTTCCTGTGGCCTGAACCACACCCTGGGGGTGAATCTCTCTGGATGTTTGACATACGAGATCTAGACTGGATGCTGTAGTTTGAAACTGTTTTCATGTAATAATTTTATTGGCTATGTGCTAAAGCTCTACATCTATTGCTCAGCACTGCCATCGATAGAGGATAAAAGAGAACAATAAGCAAAACTTATAGATGGCAAACAATTACTGAGAATCGCTCTGAGATGATGTAGTGCTTTAAACTTCACTGACATTTATTTTTGTTTCAGAAAAAACTTGTTCTTGCAAAAGGATCTAGAATATGCAGTTTGAAAGAGGAAAGTCAAACCCCAAACTAGGCCAAAAAAGGTGATGGCAAAACAGCAGAAAAAGGAGTTTGGGCCAATTCATAGCAGTTTCCATTGCAGCTCTTAAAATGCTGGAGTGAATTTTCAATTTAGGACACTGCAAGGAGTTGACTTGGAAAGTCCTATTGGAAAGTGAAAGCCTATTCATCACAGAGCTCTTTATAGTACTGAAAGAACACATGAACTTCTGATCTTTAGAAAATGCATGTGCCTTATTCCTGGCCTGAAAATATATCAAAAGAAAAACAGAGGGGATTCTGGGAAACTGCAAATTACCTTTTCCCTAAAGCCAGTTTTAAATGTCCGGATTTTTTTAGGCTACTGATTGTGCCACAGTACTTAAACAACAACAAAGCATGGTGCTGGTTCTTTGCATTTTTTCCAAAGTTATTAGAGTGGTACTTCTGGAAGCAAACATAGAGAATTCCTTCAGAATATACGAGTCAAGCAATGAGAATCCAACCAACAGATAATCATCTCGAGACAACAGGAATAACAAAACCTGAAGGTAATGATCAGGATTTTAAACAATCACTCTACGGCTTTTACACAACTCCTCGAGTTCATATTGAACTTTGGCTCCATTCCACTATGAATTGTATCATCAGTGGTTCCACTTTGGCCTGCTACACCTCAATTATCTTTAAAGACTTTCTCAAAAATGCAGAAAAACTGCATTTAAAAAAGGCTAATGGCATAACTAATAACTCTCTCCTTAGTTCAATGCATTTTGTCTATTGTGAATGTCACACACTTAGGAAGATCTACTCTGAAATCTACTTTTTATGCATAAAAAAAAATTGTCTGAGTCTTGAACAAATCCAAATATGATCTCTGGGTAATATTTTCCACATATTAAGATTTCTGCATTGTCCTGAAATGTAAGAAGAAATGCATGATCGCCCTATTTAAAACCTGAATCCAAAAACTTGTTAAAAACAACTCAGTTAAAAACATACTCTTTGCCAGTACATGTATTGAGTCCCGCATTTTTAAGATGGTTTAGGGAGACATCTTTGATTTTTAGAAGTTGTTTATTACTATTTCTGTTATGACTGTTGTTGTTATTAACATGTGCATAAGCATATTGCTGACTTGGATCCACTTATATCGCCATACAATAAAAACATTTTTTTTCGTTATCTCATTGATTATCATGAGCCCATTTAGCGGGCCTATCTTCAGTGAATCAGTTTGTTTCCTTTCTTTACCCCCAACAAAAGTCTGTAACTGCTGACTGCAAGAAGCTCCTGTAAGAGCACACAGTACAGTAACATATGAAAACATACTGTTTTATCCAGTCTTCACATAATATGCTTCAATGTTAGTTCAGTCACAAGCATCTCTTCTAAAATGATAGCAAATGAAGCAATGGGATCTCTAAGAAAATAGAATCTCACACAACATGGAAAATTCTTCTTTCTTTTTCATTGCATGTGATGTTCACTTATGCCAAGTAATATTTGCATTAAACAGTAACTGTGTGACAGATGACTACTGACTACATGTCTATGAGGGGTGAGCTGATCTCTGTTGTCTAATCTCCAAAGCATTTGGGGGACAGTCAACCTGCAATGTGCTATGGGCACCAACATAATAAGGTTGGTTGTATATAGCCAAAGAGTTTCCAAAATATTTCAAAAGGTGAATATTATTACATACTGCTATTCTAAGAATTTTAAACACTGTCAAAGACATTAAACAGGCTTTCTCCCCCTAAACCTTTCTTCCTCTTCATCCAAGAAGCCTTCCCTACAGTCACTAAATCAAGTTATATATTTATACTTCTAGCTGCCTCTGGCCTAGCAATCTTCAGCTGGCCATTATTAACTATTGACTTCAAAATTACTAGCAGTGCAGTTGTCCTGGGTTGAGTGAGCGGTGGAGTTTTTTTGGTGGCAGGGGAGGGGGCTATGGGGGCGGCCCCCTGTGAGAAGCTTCTCGAAGCTCCCCCAGCTCCAAGCCAGCTCCACTTCTGTTTGGAAAATTGAGCCAATCGGCTGCGCCTCTGCGATAACGTATGTAAGAAGGGACGTGGTGACGGGCAGTGGGACTGGTGAGGAGGAGTTGCTGCAGCTGCGTGAACACCAAGGTCAGTGGAGGAACGGAGGAAGAAAGGAGGGGGGAGGTGTGCCGGAGCAGAGACCCCCCTGTATCCTGTGGGGAGACGGCAGGGCAGCCCCCCCCTGCCACCCATGAAGATCTACGGTGGAGCAGACATTGATTTATGGCCTGTGGCTTCTGCCTGGTATAATCAAGGTGCTGTGCCCGAAGAAGGCCGGGGTCTCATGGGAAAAGGCAGCCCCGCTGCTGTAATTCAGTGCTGGGAGGATTGCAGCCTGTGGGGGTGTCCCACGCCGGAGCAGCTCGGGAAGGGCTGCAGCCGTGGGAGGGAATCCAGTCGGAGGAAGTTAGTGACCCATGACGGAGCAGTGTGGGGAACGCTGCGGCCCGTGGGAGGGACTCATGTCGGAGAAAGTTTGTGGAGGGCTGTCTCCTGTGAGAGGGGGACCACGATGGAGCAGGGGGAAGAAGTTCCAGAAGCTCCCTCCACTGAAGATGGAGAAAGTGGCAGCACTGACTGCACCCCCCATTCCCTGCCCCTGCGCCACTGGGGGAGGAGGTAGAGATATCGGGAGCAGAGCTAAGCCCGGGAAGAAGGGAGGAGTGGGGGGAAGGTGTTCTCAAGATGTGGCAATGCTTCTCACTGTCCTACTCTGTTATGTGTTGTTAGTGTCTGTAATAAATATATGGGTTTTTTTCTTCCCCTAACGAGTCTGCCTTTTGCTCGTGATCATAAAGGGGAAATTTTTCCCCATCCCAGTCCTATCTCGAACCCCAAGCCTGGCTCTCTGTCCCTTCTCATTGCCGGAGGGGAAGGGAGAGAGAGCTGCTGCATTGTGGTTGGCTGCCAACCAGGCCTAAACCACGACAGCAGTGCTCATTCAATTGGTATGACATGTTTTTTTAATATAAAACTACCTTACCTGCTTTCCCTTTGCCTCTGGCAAACCAGCACTTCTACCAGTTTTGCGCATGATGACTGGAAAACACTTTACTAAGATCTGCTTTTAGCCATGCAGCCTCCATCCCAGTTTTACTGTATCAATTCCAGCCTTCAGACAGTCAAATCAATCCCCTTCCTCCTCACTCCCCACATCTTGTCTTTTCTTACAACCCAGTGTTAGGCGTTTTAATTGTCTTTTTTTTTCCTTACTATAAACACCTGGAAAGTAAACCTTACCTGGCAATGAAAAGGGAGATAGATTGTCCTGTTCATTTTCCTCCTCTTGGTTCACCACAGGTATGTTCCCATTTTCAATATTCTCATGTCTCCCGTTCTGAAGTGGTTTGCTTGAGCCATTGGCAGACTGGATTAACCGCTGACGCTGCACAGTGTCAAAGACAAAACTGCCATAGTTTGGAAAATATTGACTTTGTTAAACCTGGGTTTCACTGCCTGTCCAGCCCCAGTCACGTGAGCCATGACGTTTCTCCACAAAGCCTTCCTTCCAGTCAGCAACAAACAAATCTGTCTGTGGCCTACCTGTCTTCATCAGGGCACTGTTGACCTCAAAATTACTGGTGGGAGTCTTTCAAGCCGTGATGGAGAAAGTTGTCACATCTGTTCTTCTGCACCATGTTTTAATGAGCATGGTTATTCTGAAGCACTTCTCACTCAACAGTTCACACTCAAACCAGAAGTAGCACCTTAATCTGGTGGTAGCACTCAAGACATTTCCACACTATTAGAGCTGGTTTATGAATGACTCACTAACCAGGATCTCTCCTACTCCAGTCTAACTCTTTTTCCCCCTTCACATCCCCATTTCTTGAGGTACATTTAAAGATCCTACTTATAATTCCAAAAGGAAGACTCCTCCTGTCACCCTTGTCTGAGTATGTACTTTCATGAAGCTCGTAAGTGTCCCTGCAGACACGTATGACTGCTACAGTTCCAATAGATAGTACAACAATTACAGGGATAGGTTTTAAACATCAGTATATATACCCATTAATACACTGGAGAATGTGAGATGTAACAGTAATTTCCTACTTTTATAAAAAAAAAATAATTATTTTTAGTTTGTTAGATAATGCAGGGTTGGTAAGTGTTCTCTTTTTCATGACAAATTGTTGCAACTTCCCAAAAAGTGCTCTGAAATGCCTTGAAGAATAAAGTAATTGCACAACATGCAAAAAAATTCTGAAACTAGTATTAACATACTGTAATTAAAAATAGAGAAAACTAATATCTGAATACTTTGCAGAACTTTGGCGGTGAGAATACCTAAGAACATAGATTCAAAATGCTCTGTTTAGGAGAAGGTTTTTTTGCAGATGTTGAACTAGGAAGTATCAGGTCTCTGCACATATCCATTAAGGAAGAATTTTTTTCTGATCAATGAATTGCCTTCAAAGTAAACTCCTACAGAGTCAACTGCTCCTGTGTGCCCTATCTGATCTTCTGCTCTTGCCTGCATGCCACCAAGTTGACTTGGTAATAAACATTTCGCTATTTTACTGTTAAACTGAACTTTTGCTACAAATATATTAGTGCTGCTTTCTTTCATTGGGGTATTCACAATGCTGGGTAGACACACGACCTGTGTTATGATGTTCAAATTCTAGGAAGTTGCTAAAGCTTGCATTTCTTAAACTACTGCAATTAATTTAGTTGCCAGTGTTAAAACCTCTCATATTTGACACTGCAGGGGGGAAAGGATAAAATCCTGTCTTCATAGAAGCCAAGGATGGCAGGCCAAAGATTTCACCCCAAGTACTTCATATAAGCACATAACAGTGTCAGTTGGCCAGCCCTGTCACTTCAGCTGCAGGGTATGAAACAAGCAATATATGGTGCTGACAATGTATCAGGTAAGAGTTAACTGAAACCATCCAGGGCAAAGTCCCCTCATTAAAATATTTTGGTTCGTTTTCATTTTGAGCTGAGGTCTACAATGAAGTCTAAAGAGGGCAAATATGTGATGTGAACCTGATGTGCTGCTAATGTAAAAGTGGTTCTAACAGATCTTTGGTTGCCCTGTCTGTTATCCTTTCTTAGCCTGACCACTTTTGTAATGATTAAAACCAATTCTTCTGCTGCAGATAAAATCCAAATGTGCACACACACACACACACACAGAGAAACATCTTCTGTCAGGGAGATAAGGGAGCCTCTCCTTGGTGACTGCCCTCCCGTTAAGACAGGCAGCATCACCAACTGGGAATCCATCTTCAAATCTGCTGTGACATACCTGCTAGAGAAAGACAGAGTTCTAGCCCATCCTTAGCAACATGGGAGAATCTGAACTCCAGAATCACTATGAGCACAGTTCTTTGGCAATGTCTCTGCCTCGCAGTCATTCATTATTTTCTTAATGAACCTACCTCGTTAATGATGAGGCGGCTTGCCATCCGCATCCTGGTGCGTGGTCCAAATTTATTTGTAATCATAATTCGTAATCCAGCTTCAGGGAACCGGTATTTGGGGGGACTGGAGCAGATGATCTCATCCACCATCACAACATTGTTTTTGCCATACTGCTGCATCCCCTTCACTAATAATCATAATGGACAGAGTTAGTTGTGGAATTGATCTTACCATACTTCCCATCACCCAGAGTCATTCTTTTCAGGCTCAGGTGGGGGTAATATTCATCTGAATGCTTGAATTTACAAATTACATTCCTGTAATATTTCTGCAGCCTAGCTAATCTGCTCATCAGTTGCGCACTTGGTTTAGATTACATGCTGAAAAGGGATTTCACTCTGCTAAGGTAGCCACCAACCCACTCTGAGATGAGTGGGAGCGGTTTTTACCCAGCCACTCATGCTGTAGTACCAGTTTTCTTTGCTTATGTCCCACTATGGTTTTGTAAGCCTTCTCTAAAAGCAGTTGAACTGTGGCAGTGTAGACAGAGCTCCTGAAACATCTAAAGCTATCCCATTGGATCAACATCCTGCACATCCAGAAGTCCCTAATGTTCTGCTCACTCCTTTTGGAAATCTTCACTTTGCTTTTACAGACTATTATCAATATCTCTACCATGACAAGATTTGAAATGATGAAAAACAATTGTCAACAACAAATGTATGTTATAAGTAAGCCTTTGTTAATATAAAGAAACTTGTACCAAGGTTAAGAGTTTTGTTCTACCATGTTAAGAACACAGAGAGACAAAATCATACTGGGAATCAACACAAGCACAGGTGAGGACTTTCAGAGCTCAACAACAAACTAATATTCTCACAAATGCTACAGACTACACATAGCAAGCAGAGCAAGGCTCAGCAGACAGGAGACATACCCATGTGGTGTTAGAAAGCAGGGCAAGAAATATGCATATGACTGTAATAAATATTAATTATTACATGTAATTATATGTATGGAGGGAAAAAAACAACAAAATTATTTGCTGCTTGTTTTCTGCTTTGCTTAGCTTGGCTTCACCCTCCCACTCCCTTTTTGCATAAAGTTACTTACATTAAGAAGAGGAAGAGAATTTAGGAGGTAGAAGTGAAAGATAATTATTAGTGCATGGTTCCAGTCAGGAAGCAAAGGAAATCTAAGAAAACATTCAACTCAAACAAAGTAATTAAAATGGACCTCTTCTAAACACACAGAAATATTTTTTTTTTTTTTACATTGTTACAGTGTTGAAATATTTTTGTTTTTCAGAAAGAAGACAGGATTCATTCATGCATGTAAATCACATCATGCAATAAAGACCTTGCTGTCTCAAGCATCTTCTAACATATTTGAAGTTGAAGAAATATACCCTTCCATTATCATTCAACAAGAAAAACCTAGCAAGCCTGTAGATCACTAGCAAATAGCTGTATGTTTTATCCTTTAGCATTTGAGTGCCTTGCTTCCTTTCACTAAAACAAGTTGTCAGTGAGTACACTGAGGTCACCTGAAGTGACACAAAGAGACCTTTGGTTTCACACAGAAATATGCCCTACTCAAAGAATTCATCCTGTAGCCTTGTCTTGCAGCTGAATATCACCAATGGAGAATAGAACCAGCAGTAATATTGCATTCGGTAAACATAAAGGAGCAATTATTGTACCCCCACCCAGACATCTAAAACAAATTAACCTTGCTGAGTACTGCAGCTGATGACTCAAATAAGGAGCACATCCATTCCAAGGACTCTTATAGTTAGAGTATAGCAGCTTTTCTGTGAAGGAATATATAGCCAGACAAGCTTCCTAGGAACCAATTCTCAGAACAGGCTACCTAGGAACCAGTCCTCACAGAAGAGGACACAACCACAGTAGCTTAACATTTGCTTTAGCTAGACAAAGAAAAAGAATTGTTTGACAGCAATCCTGGTAAGGCAAAAAGGCCAGATATCTTTTTAACAGTCTCATCAGATTAACTGCCCTCAAGTGAGTTTCTCCAGTGAAGTGTTCAAAGTGCTTCTTTATCTTACAGCGTCATGAAAAACATGGAAGCCCTGCAATTACTCTAGAACTGTTCCTTAGAGCACTAAGGAGACAGTGACCAAACATACTCAGCTTTGATGAAATACCATGATAAAAACACTCAGTACTGATGTAGAATACACCACTATAAATATATATATATAACTAATTGCAGCTGTTTTGATTGATTGCAGCACATTGCTCTTATATTTTCATAACAGCTCTTCAGTCTCAATCCCTATGCCTATAAACATACATACCTTGACCCCACAGGGTACAAACAGGCTACACCTAAAAGTTGCAAAGGTGATTTTCACAAATGTGAGACAGAGAAAAGCCTTTTTTGCTTCTCCTTTGTGATATTCCTTAGAAAAATATCTTCTGAGAACAGCTTTTCCTTTTAACAAACTACCTAAACTTCCTGCTCACCAGGAAGGGTCACCAACAACCCTGTTGCAATCAACAGAAAGCTTCTTGCTGACCTCAGTTGACTCCTGATCAGGCTCAGAAACCCATTTTTTTCAAGTTTATGGTTTTAGGCAGGAATCAAATCATGCCACCTGCTGGAAATTTAAGTCAACATAATAAAAGCCAAGGGCAGTGAGCCACATGTTTGTACTTTTAAAACAGAAGCATTATTCGCAAACTACAAATATTTGGCCTTTACCTGTGTGTGTAGAACTTGCCCTGGAAATTTAACTTATCTTATGGTGGAAAGCTCTCCTTTTTCTCTCTGAAACTTGAGTAATGGAAGCTTTTATACTGTACCACTGGAAGCTCTTAAAAGTGGTAAAACTTACAAGCATAAAAGAACGCTGTGCAACATGCGAACTGCCCTTCTATCTGCACCTTGAACAACAGACTAACCATTCTTGGTAGGAAGAAAGTTCCTCACTCAAAGCAGCTGTTCTTTTTTTGGGAAGTAATCAGACTTTCCTCCTGTGGAAAATCAGATTAATGTTAGACCTACACATTGGTGAAGCCAAGGGAGGTTTTTCAGTGAATCCTGGAACTTGCTAACCACTGGTTGGAGGTGAGGCAGAGGCCAGCTCTGGTTCTCTCCCTGCTACTAGCTGTGCTCCTGTTTCTGAAGGCTGCTGCTGGAGAAGGTGCAGCTCAGCTTGTGAACCTAACAGCAAGTCACTGGTATTTTGACTCAACGGGAGGGAGAGATGCGACGGGCAGTCATGTGATGGTTTTCTAGGACAACTTCTTGACATATAAAGCATCCACCTACAAAGCAGCTAGGCTAACACTGCTGTCCTCCTCCCCCACAGCTCGCTCCTAACCCTGCCACCTCAATCTCTTCTTCATATCCTCTCTCTTCCCAGGTAGGTCTGCTTGCTGTAATAGCTACACTCTCACACTTTGAACAATGACCCCTCTAATGCCGCATGTATTTGTGTAACAGGTGCTGGAGAAGGCAAAGGGAATCTGACTGAAACTGCAGTATCAGCACATCTTTGAGGGAAACTGGAGAAGTATCTGCTATGGACAGTTGCTAGTGGAGACACCATTCTCATGAGTCCAGGTTTTTTTTATTAGCTTTCTTGCACCTTTTCCTAAAAGCTCTGCATCAAATAGTCTTCACAGTTCCTGAAAAGGAAATAGTTGGACAGGCAGGTACCCTGTGCTATCATCTCTTTATCACACAGTGGCTAGAGACGAGAGCATGCAGGAAGACAACATCAGAACCCAACAAGTGCCTCAGAAATAAAACCCACTAATATCTATGTTCTTTCACTGGATGACCCTTTTCCTGTGTTCCTGCTCGAACACATCAGTAACAACTGCCCTAGTAAGTATACTCTGAACCTTGTATGTATGTACCTCCACGTAAAAGTAACAAATTTCTCTATATCATAGTCAATGTTCACAAAAATTAATTGTAAAATGAGATCAAGGTATTTCAAAGGCATCTTCATTTAATCATGCTACAATGTCCTGTGAGAAGTAATTTTAAATGTCTATTGAACTATTGTCTAAACACCATATCTGAGACCAGAGTATCAGTGTCATTGCACAGACCTGTAGTAAGTGACAGTACCTTGAAGAGATACCAGCCTAAACACTAAAAGCAGAAAAGAGTGGGATTCTCTGAGGCTGCTCTAAATTCCTGTTTGTCACTATCTGTTATTACATGAGGACCTTTCCATATGCTACCTACATCCTGCTGAGCTCAGTCTTCTAGAATGGGAGATGTCTGCAAAGAACGAAGCAAGGAGACCTCACTTGTTAAGAGTAGCCCAAGAGCTCACTAAATTATATGGTTTGTGCTTTCAAAGTAGGAATGATTTTGCTCTACAGAGAAAAGAGGGAATGGAAGAGAAGAGGGATAAGACAATGATAAAAACAGGCTTACAAAAAAGCCCAAAATATCCTGGTACATTTGCTTACCTTCAGTACCAGAAGCTGGGTATCATCTTCTTCCCCTTTATAACAAAGACATAGAAAGCAAAGAACCTGCATTTCTCAAATTTACATATATGCTTGGCAATGTATGCAGAGCTATTTAGGCATGTGAAAGCCAGTCTTCTAAGGATATGAACTCAGCATGTAATCTCTCTTGCTCACTGATCTGCCCATCTTCAACACCCAAGTCTCAGCTTCTAGTTCCAAACTAATTTTTGAAGTGAAAATTACCTTCTTTCTGGCAAAAAAAAAAAAAAAAAAAAATTCCTTCACAGTGTTGTAGGTCATCATTGAACAGGAGATAAAAAGGGAGCAAAATTGCCAATGTGCAAAGCAGCTTGTTTTCAGAATATCAAAAAAATTTTTTGATTGGGTTTTCTTCATCTCGCAGTTTGACTGCTGAATTGTCAAGTTAACCCAACAAAACTTCTTGCTTATGATTGAACAGTAACACTCTTTTGATCTGCATTAAGGAAATAAAAAGGATATCCTGTGAACTACTCTTTTTCCAAGTCCTGTCTGCTCAGCCTTACCTTTCCATAGTAATGGAATGGATGGGTCATCACAACTAGAGGCATAACATTTATTACCATCTTCCAGCTCATTGTTTACTGTGTCACCATTTCCAACATTCTTGCTTTTAAGGGTGAAGAAATTCTGCATCTTCACATTGTACCTGAAAGTGTAAAGGAAAGATCTGAAAAGATTGGACTGTTGCATTTCCACATCAAACTTTTAAGTGTCTAACTTATACAGGCAAGCAGTATAAGCCTAGATGCATGTTGTCTGACAACAGGAAGTTTAAAAAAAAAAGACTATCCAATTCAGTGGAAAGCAGGGACTGCACCCATCTCTCATGAGATGCTGCAAACTAAAAAGACACCAGAGCAGATTCGGTGAAGGCAAAACACCGAAGCTGTGGATTTTGGAGCCAGGACATTCACTGTACAACGGCTTCTTTCCTCCTGCAGCAGCTCGCAATCCCCCTCACTGTTTCTCTCAGTACTGTGTTCCCCATGGCAGGTGCTTGAGCATTTCTAGGACTGTTGATCATACCGTTCTAAAGAAAGAATGCATCTATTTTAGCACTATGGTGGGATCTAAGAAACGGGCTGTCAATGAACTCTGCTAAGACCTGATGCAGGAGGAAAGGGAGGCTGAAGTTCCAAAAAGGCTGATTTGTGACGGGAGGGCACCAAGGGATAAGTCTAAGCAACTTGCAGTAGAAGGGTGGACTCACAGACCCTTGCAGTAACAGTCAGACCTCTGACTCTCCTGTCAGAGGCAGTGGCACTGCAGAAGGATGTCAGTGTACAATCTGGTATGAGATGGTCTGAAGATAAACACATGCTTAGCAGCCTGTCTAATGTTCATTGACCTTGTTCTCCAGAGGTTACAAAATACGTGTAATAGCTGACATGCTGTGTGCTTACAATCCAGAGTATCCAGTGGACTCTTTCATATATCTTTGCATAAATGACATTTTCTCTCAACTTTTTCTGAAAGCTACTCTACCTCAGTGTACTGCAAAAAGGATGCATGAAAATATTTGCTGTTGACTGAGCACAAATCTAGAGCGAAACTGAGTAAGCACAAAAAAGTGAGGGATCTTCCACAGAAACATGACTGGCTGTATTGTCCTCAGCAGGAAGGCCAAGGTCAAAACCATGCCAGAAGAATGATGGTCAATTAATACCTAGAGAGCATACAGAGGAGAAAAGCACTTACTTCATGATAAGTATGTAGAAGGAATACATAATGATGAGTACAAGGCTTTCCCACCTCAAAGAGACAAAAAAAAAGAGTGTTAAAAGGCTATGCAAATGGCTGTATGCTTTACAAGTTTTATGTAGGAGTGCATTAAACAACTGGCACAAGTCACATTTGTGTGCACGGGATTCACATCATTAAGATTAGATGGTGTCTCAGCAGAATGGGGGGAAAGCAGACACTCAAGTTCCAATAAACATGCGAATAAAATATTTCAGGAATGTGCTATGCAGACTGAAACCACAGCTACCCTCTGAGGATCATAATGACAAGGCTTTTTGTCATTTCAGTGCTGAAGCACAAGCCGGGCACTCTGAGAGGAGTCTTTTAGAAGATGCTTATGATCTTCCACTAGGATCCCACCTTGGACTGTTCTTTGGGACACCTAGCACGCCCATAAATGTTAATAGCCATAATCAGAGCAGCTGAACTTTGCTTAACCTCTCTGCACATGTGAGTCTTTAGGCCTTACATATAGCCTATTTACTTTGCTAATGTTTCCAGGTTCTTAAATTTTATTTTAGTTTTCCATGATCATCATAAAAAATATAACCAAAGTGAATCCATAGGATTTCCTAGTTGTCAAATCCAGCTCATACTCCCAGCATGTATGAATGAAAGCTAATTACACTGCAAATCTATTTACTGATCAGTCTCATGGCAAATATGGGACTGTAGGGGCTAATTTACAAAACTTACCATTCTATTTTCTCATCATATATGAACTAGAAGAAGGAAAGAAAAAAAAAAAAAATACATAAATCAACCATTTATCTGATCTAGCTTGAAAAACAGAAGTTATTTAATAAACATCAGTCATACCTAGCCAGAAGCTACTTGAGTTTTGACCCTTTCAAACCAGAATTTTCATTGTATGGATTGTGCCCCTCACAAAAGCACAAACCTTGTGAACAAGGCTTGGATCCCTCTCAGTGACTGTTATAAACACTATTTAATAAAACAGTGTGAGCGTGTGACAGACAGACAAATATGCACACCTGTGTATAGAACACACTGTGCTGTGTAAATGACAGCAAAGTCATGTATTCTGAAGAGACCTAGCTCTGAGTCCTTTTAACAGCTAGCCTAGTTTCAGCAGAAAAGACAAAAGACAGCCATTTTACTTCTGCTCTTAGGCCGGGTGGTTATACACACTTTCCTCCACCCTATGTAACTCCTGTAACTGAGTGAGCAGCCAGTGTTCCATATTTATTATAAAACAAAGTGGATTCCACCCCTCCTTGCCACCAAACATAGTAAATGCATACGTTCATGAATTACTACACTGCTCTAGATGAACAAAGTGGTATCTCACCTGTGCTCTATTTAGAAAAGTTTGCCCAGAATCTATGAAACAAAATTACTGTGCGGAAGCAAGTAACCGCCACCTTTCCTATTTAAAATAGAAATGCAGATCAAAATTTTTCATCTCCACAACAAGCAGTCCCCTAGGTCAGAAGAGAGGGCTAACTGCACTGTGTAACAGTAGCCTGCAGAATTTTTCAGGGTGTAGGTACAAAATGAATGGACATTGATGGACATGATGGACACATATTCTGTGGGGCTGTATGAAGTTTTCATATTTGGACCATACTGTGGAGCTGAGCCCTCACTTCCAGATGTCACTAGAACTAGCTACAAAAATAATTGTTTACCAATGTATATCAGTGCTTACCAAGCTGTTCCTCCAAAAATTTAAGCAATGAAACACATTAATTGGCAAGAGAACTACTTACAACAATAAGTACGATCACAGATACTGTGTAGTACAGAGAGTCCCGGAACACAGCCCACCGGGTGAGAGAAACCACCTGAAAAATATCACACCTTCAGCCAACAAAGCCACGCAATTTTAAAGACAAATCAAAAGCCTCTACCTCGCAATCACTTAGGTGTGTGAGTAGAATTATGATTAGCAACAATCCTGGAACCAATCGCAATTTTATGCTATCAGGAAGGCATATATGTCTGTTAGAAAATGGATCTATAATAACTACCAGTAATAAAAATCACATAGAAACTTCCATTAATGAAATACATTTCCTATTAAAGATATTTTATTTGGTCATAATTTCAATTGTAAAGTAGAATTCATTGTACTGCAGCAAATCAGTGGATCCCACTTCATTATATTTGTGGATATATCAGACTTAATACCTGAAAAAATATGACACAGTCTAAACATCTATTGAGAAGATGGAGCAAATCTGATGCTTGTGTCCTACATTCTTTGATCACCATCAGTACCAGGAAGGATTAGCAGATGCCACTGATCAGTTGACTATGAATACAGTATTGTATGAAGAGGATCCGGAACCAGTTTCCTCTGTATGCTACATGTTCAGAGTGCTGAAACTACAGCTGAACTTTTTGGAAACATTTGCTATTTGTAAAGTATTTGTAAATTCTTTCCAATATTTGACATTTGTTACAATGCCTGCTCATTTTTTGGTTTTGACTAATACTCGTTTGTTTTGGTTTTTTTTTTTTTTTAACATTTGCTCATGGAAACCTCTAAATTGTAAGCAATTTATCTCCATAAAGTTTTCTTACTCACCTGTCCTGCAAACATTCCGCAGACACCAACAATGCAGAGAATGTTGAAAACTGCTGAACCAACAATGGTCCCTACTCCTACATCTCCATGAGTGATAAATACACCTGCAGAGGGAGCAAAACATGCATTGCTACCTCTGTCATTTCATTTTAGGTCACAGATAATTACTTAGAATATGTACTATCTGAGAACAAGAGATTGAAAGTTTAACCAAAACGTGTTTCATAATAAATGCTCACATCTCTGTGGAATATTTTGTGCTTTTAGTCTAACTAGCAGCTCCCTATTTTTGGCTTAACATCTCTACATATATATTTTTATTAAAAGTAAATGATTTCTTAGATAGCTCTACAGTAAGCCCTGTATTTCACAGCTTGGTTGTTAGTGGTGCAGTAATCCATTCAAATGAGTATAAAACATCTCCAGTCACATCAGGAGCATGGAATTTATTTCAAGCAGTATAATAGAGCACAGGAGCCCTAATATTGTGTTCTTCCTTGCAATGCCTCATGGGATTAAGAGATTCTTCCCTCAAAAAGTGGTAGCTGCTTTGGATGCAGTAATGTGTGCCTGATGACTCAAACAGACAACCAGCACTCAGACTTAACCTGTTCTTGTACCGACTTTCAGATTTCCCTTAGTAATGAATCCCTCTATACCTCAGGTATCTATCTGTAACATAATTGTTTCAGAATGAGAAAAATTAGTGGCTGGAGTGGAATTCCGAGGATTTTCCAATGTAATCTTCAGCACTGAGACAGAAACAAAGACAATGTGAATGTACTGCAGAGCTGCGTCTACTTGTACTGTAAATTTTTCTCTAAAGGGAGCAGTAAAGGCTTACACTCCCTGCTTTTTAATAAGTTGGATGTGAGGTTATAGTGCATTCCTTTAGACTGTATTTCCCTAAAGTTTGTAAAAATGTCAGTCAGGATAGTAGCAGAAAGCCTACTAAGGTTTTACTAAAGACAGATATATCAAATTTCTAGCTACCGTGCTGCTAGAAAGCTACGACCTAGTTGCCACTGCTGAAGCTTGGTGGGACAAATCCCATGACTAGAGTGTGGCTATCGATGGCTACGGGCTGTTCAGAAGGGACAGGCAAGGAAAGAGGGGTGGAAGTCTCTGAAGAATACCTATGAGCTGATCGAAAGCTTATGGGTAAGAATTAGAGGCAGAGGTAACAAAGGGAACCTTGTGGTTGGTGTCTACTACAGGCCACCCAATCAAGAGGAGTCTCTTGACGAGGCCTACAGGACGCATCAGACTTACTGGTTCTCGTCCTGCTGGAGGACTTCAACCATCTGACATGAGCTGGAAAAGTAGCATGATGAGCTTTAGACAATCCAGGAGACTCCTGGAGTGCACTGAGGATAACTTCTTCAACCAGGTAATAGACAGCCCTACCAGAGGGGATGGATGTGATGCTGGACCTGTTGGTCACCAACACAAGTGAGCTAATTGGTGACATCAAGCTTGGAGGCAGCTTGGGCTGCAGTGATCATGCACTGGTGGAGTTTGCAGTCCTGAGGAATATAGGTCAGGCAAGGAGTAAAGTCTGGGCCCTGGATTCTAGAAAAGCACACTTCCAGCTGTTCAAGGAGTGGGTCGGTAGGACCCCCTGGGAAACTGCTTATCCTGGGAACAGTGTAGGGGCACTGCCCAGCTGTGCAGGGCTGGCATCAGGGAGGCCAAGGCATGGCTGGAGCTGAACTTGGCAAGGGACACAAAGAATAATAAGAAGGGCTTCTACAGGTATGTCACCCAGAAAAGGAAGGTTCAAAAAAAGTGTACCACCCCAATGAGCAAGACTGGCAAACTGGTAACAACAGACAAGGAGAAGGTTGAGGTACTCAACAACTTTTTGCCCTCAATCTCCACTGGCAGTCTCTCTTCCCATACCCCTCAAAGGGATGGACTGCAAGACAGGGAGTGGAAGAGCAACGTCCCTCCCACTGTAAAAGAAGATCAGGTTTGTGACCACCTGAGGAACCTGAACATACATAAGTCTATAGGACCTGATGAGAAGCATCCCATAGTCCTGATGCAACTGGCTGATGTAGTTGCCAAGCCACTCTCCACAATAATTGAAAAGTCATGGCAGTTGGGTGAAATCCCTAGAGACTAGAAAAGGAAAACATTGCACCCATTTTTAAAAAAAGGTAGAAAGGAGGAGCCTTGGAACTCCTGATTAGTCAGCCTCACCTCTGTGCCTGCGAAGATCATGGAACATATCCTCCTAGAAGCTATGCTAAGGCACATGGAGGACAGGGAGGTGATTCAAGACAGCCAGCATGGCTTCACCAAGGGCAAGTCCTGCCTGACCAACCTAGTGGCCTTCTGTGATGAAGTGACTACATTAGTGGACAAGGGAAGAGCTACAGATGTCATCTATCTGGACTTCAGTAAGGCCTTTGACATGGCTCCCCACAACATCCTTCTCTCTAAATTGAACAGATATGGATTTGGTAGGTGGACTGTTCGGTGGATGAGGAATTGGCTGGCTGGTCACAGCCAGAGGGTAGTGGTCAACGGCTCAATGTCCACATGGATATCGGTGACAAGTGGTATCCCTCAAGGGTCCATACTGGGATAACTAATGAGTGATATCTTCATCAGTGACATAGACAGTGGGATTGAGTGCACCCTCAGCAAGTTTTCAGATGACACCAAGCTGAGTGGTGTGGTTGACATACCTGAGAGATGGGATGCCATCTAGAAGAACCTGGACAAACTCAAGAAGTGGGCCTGTGTGAGCCTCATGAGGATCAACAAGGCCAAGTGCAAGGTCCTTGCAACCCCTAATATCAATACAAGCTGGGGGATGAAGGGATTGAGAGGAGTCCTGTGGAGGACTTGGGGGTACTGGTGGATGAAAAGCTGGACATGAGCTGCCAATGTGCATTCACAGTCCAGCAAGCCAACCATACCCTTCATCAAAAGAAGCATGGCCAGCAGGTCAAGGGAGGTGATTCTGCCCCTCTATTCCACTGTGGTGAGACCCCACGTGGAGTACTGTGTCCAGCTCTGGAGCCCTCAGCACAGGAAAGACATGGACCTGCTGGAGCAGATCCAGAGGATGCCACAAAAGTGATCAGAGGGATGGAACACCTCTCTTATGAAGACAGGCTGAGAGATTGGGGTTGTTCAACCTGGATAATAGCAGGCTCCAAGAAGACTTTATCAAGGCCTTTAAATACTTAAAGGGGGCTTATAAGAAAGACAGAGACAAACTTTTTAGTATGGCCTGTTGTGAAAGGACAAGGGGTAATGGTTTTAAACTAAAAGAGGGTAGATTTAGATGAGATATAAGGAAGAAATTTTTTACAATGAGGGTAGTGAAACACTGGAACAGGTTGCCCAAAGAGGTGGTAGATGCCTCATCCTTGGAAGTATTCAAGGCCAGGTTGGACAGGGCTCTGAGCAGTCTGATCTAGTTGATGGTGTCCCTGCTCATTGCAGGGGAGTTGGACTAGATGACCTTTAAAGGTCCCTTCCAACCCAAACTATTCTATGTTTCTATGAATCTATGAAATTTGCTGCTTTTCTACTTCTCTATTGGTATAATCCCGCATCCTTCCTTCTTTTAGTAGGCACTGCTTTTGCCATTTAGACCTCCTCTCTATATCAATAATCTTTAATATTTCAGAGATTACTTAAAATAATTCTGTCAGTAATGCACATTAAGTCCTTCTGCCTTTAACAGATCTGACTTATCTATACATGAATTTGTTCTTTTCCCCATGTTCCCTGTTCTCCTACTTCCTTGCTAAAATTAATTCCCTTCATTTGTGAAGAAAGAAGACAAAGAGGCATCAAATATCTCAAATTCTCTCTCAGGGGACTGCAATAAATCTATTCTTTTACTTCCTATGTTCAAAATCAGCCATTCCCCTCTGTGTTTTGAGAGGAGATTCACAGTTTCATGAGATATTTTGAGTATTTAATTATACCATGAACCACAGACTAGCTGACAGCTGCAATTGCTGATTATAAATTGACAGAAGAATGGTATCGCTTTTGGATACCTCTGCTTGATCTGCTGAATTTTTAACAGCAGGTCTCATAAAAGCTAGTGTGTGGGCTCCATACCTATAACAGATGCAAATAGTTCTGGAGTGGAGCTCCCTGCTGCCATGAATGTGGCTCCAGCAACATCTTCACTCAAATGTAGTTTCTGGAAGAAAAGCATTGCTAATTTCATCACTGCTACTGTATTTACATTGCGCAGTTCTACAGTTGCAAAGATAGAAGCGCTTCATTTTCTGGCCACAGTGTTGCTAAAGGTTGAACAGTTGATACAAAATTAGACACTGCCTTTTGAGAAGGCAAATATACTTTGGGCAAGTAAAATGTTTATACCCTAACTCAGTGCAGTGTCAGATAAAATTACCTACTTATATATAACTGAATAACCAATTAAAAAGCATCTCTGCAGATTCAAAAAGATTGTAAACTTCTCAAATTGTTTTCATTCATTTATTTTTGGAACTCTAGACACAATCATTCAAGAATTAAGGGCGATTCTTGGGGCTTCTAAAATTTCAAAATAAAAATCTGTAAGAGGAAAGTACAACCTCTGGGAATAAATACAAGCAGCATGCCTAATTCTGGCTTCACTTTACAACTGTGTTAATCAAAAGCGAGTCCAATGACACAGACAAAAGTAGTCCAATTAGACACAGAGAGGCCTGTGTACTGTAGACAAATCTATTTTTATGACAGTGTCTCTTAAGTTCTAATAGGATATAGATAACAGAGTTCTCAGACCAGCAGAAACGTGTAGCTCCACAAGTGGGCTGCATCATTTAATACTGTCTGAAGATCTTTCCCTTGATCTAGAAAGGTTTTATGGAGGAGCTTTTTTCCTTTTTGAGTCTCTAGACTCATCTTTAGTAACTTATTTTTCTTCCAAGCATAGAAAAGCAATTAGTGACGAATGGACCAGTAGAGCAATTGGGTATTTTTCAGGCAGTATGCAACATTTTGAGCTGATGAAAATGGCATCCTACAGAACTTGACAAAACATTAACACAAGCCCTTGCAGTACCATGGGAACTATTACCAGTCATACTGTTGCAGAAGCTCAAACGTAAGTGTGCTATCTGACTTCTTATCTTGTCATGAGACAAGAGGCAAAGATTTTATGAGATCAGTGACAACTTAATTGGTACAACCCAACTGGTACAACTTAAATATCATGTATAAGGTGCATGCTGAAGGCGGAACATCTGAAAAGGGAAAGAAAAGATCCCTATTGAGTATTTTCCTATTATTGGCCACCTCCCTTATTCTTCTATTTGTTCTTCTATTGATAAGTGTAAGTACATAGCTCTGAATAACACTAATAGGAATTCAGTACACATATCCATAGGAAAATAGTCTTTTTAACTAGCTACAGTAGCTTTTCAAAAAATGGTCACACATTTTTGTTAAAAAGCAAAGGAGATGAAATTTTCATTTTTCCCTCAAAATGGAATTAAAATCTGTTTTTGTGTTTTGTATTCATTTTGTAGTCGTTCACCAAAGCCCTACCTAACACAACGTTTTCATGCCAAGTATACATTCTACCCTGCCCCGATCAACTCAATTAGAATCCTACATGGAATTTTGCAAAGTCTTCTCAACAAGAATTACATTCCTTTACTAATTTTTTGCATATAAAACATGTATTTTATGTCCATATCAAACCAAGGTGCATACTTTTCTCATGCATTCTCCCTCTTCTCACGTTTCTCCACTTACGCTAGGACCACATATACTTGCTTTCTCCTTGCTGATACAGTGGTAGATGTGCAGAGCCAACACATTAATTTGTTTTTTAAATCTAGGAGTACATTAATAAATAAAATTTATCCATATGTCATATCCATTCTAGCTACATGATTCAGATATTTAAGAGTCATTTTTGCCATCTGATCTCATTAAATCTTTCATTTTTTCTCCTTGAGTGTGGCCAGAGGGATCAATGTGCCCAGACCATAGATACATTTTTTGATGGAAACCTCAAATCGTTTGAAGAGGATCAAGGCCAAAAGTTGACAGGAATGAACTCCATACAACAATGGCACAAAATGTCTGATTCTATAATATTCTCTAAATAAATTTCCAAAAGAGAATAAAGTTCTTTAACATACCTCACAAATTTTCTCTAAGGATGGAACAAAGAAGTCATCACATACTATAGCCAAAGCATAGAACATATAAAGAGCCTGTAAAGAGAATAGATTCAGGAAATACTTCAGATTTTTCCTGTACATGAAAAGAGGAAAGAATTCAATGCTATATTTATCCAGAATAGCAGAAATATATAGCTTCATTTTTTATTCAATTCCAAATAAAAATTCTTCTGCTGATCAATTTATGGCATTAAAACAGATTATTGAATGTAAGATTGACTTTAGACCCAAGAATGTTTGCCAGACCCTAGAATATGAAAGGTACCACAGTTTGATAGAATAAGGTGCCACAACAGATTATATATGAAGGAAAGTAATGGGTAAGCTTAAAAAGCTACATAGTCATCATCTATATTTTCAATTATCAGACCAAGTAATGAAATAGAAAGTAACACCATGTTGATTAACAATACTAAAGAAATAATCACATCTGGAAATAAGCAGAGCCTGACCATGCCTCAGTGCACCCAACTTCTCAGGAATGATCCTGGTTCCCTGCGTACACGTGATTCTCCCACTGTCTTATGTGGTTTTATGTTGTGTGCTCACGCAGTGGGCCTAATCCTGCTGCTGTTCATCAGACACAGTTCTTTTTTACTTTACTTTCCCTGAGTTGGAAATGGAAAACTGGAGCCCTTAGGCATTACTGGCTTTGGTTTTCCTACAATAAAATGTAAAACTCTACATGACACTTTCTATATTTCTTCAGGGTTGGATTTATTTTTATAATAACAATTGCGCCTTTTGCATAGAGGCACAATGGGAAAGAAAGAGAATCAAGAATCTTCCACATCATGCTTGAGGTTATCAACAAAGGAATCCCAAACTGTGCTTATACAGGATGAAATACAAACAAATACAAGTCGGTGATCCATGCAGCCAGGATTTTATGTCCAAGAGGATGAATGCACAGGAACTGCAAATTCAGACCTGCACCATTGTCTTAAGTAAATCATAGAATCAGAGAATCACTCAGGTTGGAAAAGACCCTTAAGATCATTGAGTCAAAGCATTAACCTAACACTACCAAGTCCACCACTAGACCATGTCCCTAAGATGTTACCTTTAGAGCATTTGTACCCGTATAGACATATTAGAAATACTGAGATCAAAGTATTAGAAACACACTGATATATATACAGAGCTCTATTTAGTAAGGCCACTAAGATGATTAACATCTTACAAGACAAATAAAAGGAAAAGAAAAATGAAGCACAGTAGAGGAAAACTTACGCCAGTGATATGAAGCAGAACTCCTCCTTGCTGCCGTTCTTTATTTGTAAATACATCTTCAGGAAATTCATTAATGGCTGAAAGAGAAATACACTACTTTTTTTTTTTTTTTTCATTTTACAGCATTTATAAATGGATGACTGAAAAATAAGGATCATCTGTAGAAATATATGACCATATGTGAAAGTATCTTCCAATATATTATATTATAGCTTGCCACCTCAGATTCTCTTGTCTGCTCTGTAGGAAGAACAGAGGACTGATACTTATGTGTTATTAATTATCGTAATTCCAGTGACTTAAACCAACCTCCACTGTACTAAGAGTTTTACATTCTTAATGCCTTATTTCTACTATCATCTTCTCAGTGTCTCCTCTAAATACACTTCCAAAGGGATAGGCACAGGCACAAAAATTCATCCTGAAATAATATTCCTGGCTTTAAGTGTACCTTGCCTGAAATATTATGCAATGGTTGTAAACTTCCATCATGTTCTTAACTACAAACTCTTATAGGGCTCCACAGTCTTGCAAATCATTTCAGAAAGATTAAAGGGATTCCGAGTACTTTCTCCAGAAAGTCTATGATCTACACCTGGCAAAGGAAGGAATGAAACAGAAATGGTAGGTGGATGATAGGAATGTGCAAAGATATGAGTTTGGGGATTATTTCTGGGTGACAGTGAAGTTGTCTGGAGCTCATTTAAGGGATCTATGTTCCACACAAAGGCAACAGAGTGAAAAATATATTCCAGATGGTAGAGACAAAGACAGCAACTAAATCAAAGGCCTGAAGGAATATATGAGATTTAAAACATCCAGACTGACAAGACAGGCAGGGATAGAGATCTACAGTGCCTCAGACAGGAGGCACTGTATTTGAGCCACTGGAATCCAAATGAACTGAAGTTATTAAATTATTATTCAGAAAGAGGTGTTCCTTTCCGCAAAAAGTTGTAGGTGTAGGTTGACAACATGATAGGCTACAGAAGGTTCTTAAGAATTTACCATAATATACTGAAACTGAGGGAAGGAAACAGAGGGAATATACAATCATCTTCCCCATATTCAAGTCTGCCAGTTTAAAGAAATGCTTAAGAGCAAAATACATGATATTTATGCTGTTCCATTTTCAATCTCAACGGCATATTTTCTCAATTTCTCAATATAATTCTGCAAACAATAACCATGAACATAGAAACCAGTAGTTTGAGGTATGGTTGATGTTTTTAGCTACTAAGCTTCAACTACTCTAAACCAGACTTATTTTCAGGAAATGTTGCACTGTAAATCTTTGAAGATTACACTTCCTAGAGTATCTTAAATTTGTGTTACCTATAATCATCAAGCACACTTGAAAATCTTAGCTGCAGTGAGAGGACAATCTAGTTTCAAAGATCTGAATGACTTCTCATCTCCTTAATCTTTGAGTTTTATATAAATACAGGAATGACTTTTCGCATCTGTACTATACACACCTACAGAAGTTGCATATGTCTAGCTTGACAAAGAATTGACATGTGTCTCCATGCAAAGTTGAACACCCCATACCTCTGTCTTTTCCTTAGACTGCCATAAACGTATTATTTTTTAATTAATACACGGGCAGCAGACAGTGTTTAAAACCTTATATACATAAATTGTACCTTACAAAAGTCAAAGTTACCATTTTATGAAATCTCTAAATCCTCCAATCTAATATTTGAAAGCCACTAAAGTTTTGTTTAAAACTACTAGGGGTCTATAAAATATTTAGCATAAAATAAAAATTCATCAACAATGACTGACTGCAGTTCCTTTACTGATTTTCATTAGGTTTTCAATAAGACCTATTCTTATTGTTTTATTCTGACTGGAATCAATACCAGCACTTGGTATGTTGAATAGAGCTTTCCCAAGATATAGGTGCATATTTTCTTTTAAATTTCAGACAACAAAAACTATATAAAGCTATACTAAATTTTGCTTAGGTGCACCTGAATGCGATTTCCTTTTTCTAGGTAAATGTTCTATTCCTGGTCTTTCTTCTGTAATCACCAGGAAAAATGAAAGCAACAGGGGATATAAATACACAAATGCATCAGCACAATAAAGCACAACAGCCAATCACTCATTGGATTATGGAATACCATTCAAGGGTATGCAGAGTACTTCAGTGACTAAAGACCATCAGCACACCAGTGTTTAGCAGGACCAGCTTCAAGAAAGTGGGTCTGGGGTGCTACAGAACTCCACAGTCTTCAAGGGCCGTGATTTGCACTGTAAAGAGATTTGTGACCAAACGAAACAGTCTGAGGAAATAGTATTGTTATACAAATGTAAACCACACCATACATAAAAGACATCTACCTGTTGACTCAAACAAATTCACCTACTCCTAAAATCAAAATATGTGAATAAGCCATCTTTCTTTCTGTTTGGTTTTCATCACTGTTACCCTCAAACATGGAAAGGGATAGTGGAAATGTGTGAACTGGGAGAAAACTTGTTGCATTGTAGTTTTGAGACACTGTGTATTTACAGTTGACATTCAAACTCATTTACTGGAAGACAGTGCAGGATAATTCACAAACTACTGATCAAGATGCATTAATCTGCAAGACATATTTGTCAGTATAAACTGAAGTTCCAAGAAGTATGGATAAAAGTCACTATCTTTCTAATCCTTCTAATGTGACTTTACTTATTTGAAGTTAATACTAAATAGGACATCAGAAGACCAGCACATGTCAAAGATAAGAGCCAGACGATAGAAATGAGCCCAGGCATCTGATCACCAAGCAAAAGCAAACCAGCTTCACTGCAAACCATCTTGCTTCGTATATAGTCTGATGATGTAGTATTCATAATAAATCACTACTTGTAATAAATATCTGCTGGCCTCACACAGGTAATTTCAAATGAATTAACATGAAGACAGCTTTTCTCAAAGATAATGCTCCTCTCTACACAGAACTCATGGCATGCAACTGTTCTCACATAGAGACACTGAAAAATCTTCTTTAAAAGCCAGGAAAATGAAGCAAGGCTCTGAAGGTTGGTAAGTAAGATTTATTCCTTAATGAAATGGGCACCTACCACTGAGTTCCAAGGTAAGGCCTGGAGTTTTTCAGTATAAGCATTTGCTGTGTTTATGGCTTTATTATCCAGACAATCATAGGTTTTGTATAACTGCCATCTATAAACTCTGTATACCGTATCTACATGCACTGTTCTTTATTTACTCGCTATATCATGGTTTTAATATTTTAAACAAAGATTTAGTTTTCTTACCTATTTCTATGATAACCTGGTTGGTCAGGAAAACACTGTTTGGATTCCCTTGTCTCCTAGCTTAGGCCTGGGAATCAGCATCACTTAACTGAGGAGGGCAGTGGTATTCCCTCATCTGTATGAGCTGATGGAGGGGATATGACATTATCACGGAGTTTGAGAGAGCAAGGTCTGCCCCCATGGTACAATCTGATGTGTGTCCACAGCAGGGTACCACTCTACTTCACACAGAGATATTTTCTCATGTATGGGAGACAGAGATATTTGGCAGCCTGAGTGGGAGCTACATCTCCTTGGTTGCTACTGAAAAGAGACAGAACAGATGGGAGAAGGAGATTAAATGAAGAGCGGTACATCTAATGGGGCTAACCTTTGCCAAAAAAAGGAGGGGAACATACACCAATCATCTTAAAATCAGCTAGAAATACAGAAATATTTATCCTGCTGGTACTGTTGCAAACCCATGGCTCCTGCAGATCATCTTATCAAGCACAGATTTATTGAGGGAGAAGGGAGGGCATTGAGAAAGCCAAGTCTATATTGGAACTGTCATCATTCCACAGTTCATTCCCTCTCCCCAAACATAAATGAGTGGAGAAACAAAAGCAGCTTATCCAGGCACGACTTGGAGGAGACACCAGCACCTTTCTCTCTGAGTCATGGAAACAAAAAATCCTCGATTATGCCATATCAGAAAGGATGATTCACCTTTGAAAAGCTCTGGCTGAGCTCTCTGTGGCTAAAAAGCTACACAAGGCATGCAGCTAGCATGCCTCAGAACAGAATATAACAGCAGCTGCACAACTTAAGGTGTCTGCATGGCTCTGGAGTGAGATCTGATACGCAGCAGCCGGGGTAACCCAGGCATGCCAGTGACACCTGCCCCAGCACAGGCTGTTACCGGATTACTGCTGGGTACCGTCAGAGCACTGTTCCCACGTGCCCTGGCCATACTGTGGCAGGCACCCCACCAGTGAAGTTAAGTTTCAAAATCTCCTAAGCCTGACAGAACATCTCAAAAACTGTGGTTTTATAACCTACCTTGACACGTGATTTCTTCACCTTATCAGCAGTTGATTTACTCACAGAGGCAGCAAACGTGACAACTCTTAATACCTGCTAAGTGTTCAAGCCTGTTACAACTCTTAAATTTCTCCTCATAGGAAGAAAGGAGCTGTAGCTCTTTGAAAGGACACATGCAATCAGCTCCACTCTGCCTTTGCAGGAAGGGGGTTAGGCAATGAGGTACACAGAAGCCCACTTCTGCTTTTCATGTCTGCATCTCATTCCTCTGCCCATGTTCTGTCCCTTCAGGACATCCTACATCTACAGATTGCAATACCTACCACTTTGTCCCGGCATTCAGGAGTTGTTGATTGTCAGACTCACCCAGGGCAGAGGTATAAGGGGAAGAAGGGCAGACAGAAGACACAATTACATACTTCTACTTTTACTCCCTCTATAATCATACTGACAAGCCAGACTGAATACTTCAAATTTGTGTCATTTGTTTAAGCACTTCCAGCAGCTTTAGGCACCTCTGTACTTAGTGTATTTCTGCTTATGTGCAATTCCCTTTTCACATTGCAGAGCCCCATCTTCCCAAGGCCTGGTGTTGCATTCACGCACATGTATTTGTGTCTTAGTGATAGCAAAGCAAACTCCTCACCGTGTGCAGAAATTACCTTCTTTATACCTGTCAAGCAAATGCCTGCATTGTTACCTGATGTCAGCAGTAAAATGCCAGCAGTTTGTGCATCAAGAGTTGAACTTGCAACAGCCTTCACAGTACTGCAACTTGCACTAACTTATAATTCTGTACTAAAAAATCTGTTAGAAGGTTTGAGTGAGTGTCAAAAAATCATCACTCCTTCCAACCACATCTCTCTGAATCCAGGGGTCCTACATGAGCTGAGTTGCAATGAATGGGATAAGTACATCTTAGAATCACCTTTGCCTTCAAAACATTTGTGGCTTTGGCCCATACTATTCTTCAAAATCAGTGCCCTGGGAAGATCTTTACAGAAAGAAGGTTGGCCACTTTGAAAGCATCCTGATGGCAATGGAAGAAATTCCTCCCGTATCTTCTTTAAAACTGATGTCAAGGGGATCAGTGCCCTGTCACGCTTCACATATTAGCTCTGGTGCTAAAGTGGTGACAGCCCCAGAAATGACTGTGGTGAGCTCAGTACAGCCAGACACGTAGGCAGTCTTGGTGAAGAGCATAATACACTCATCTGATCCTCTTGCATAACCTGTGCACTGTCAGTATTGTGACAGCAATTGTGTACTCTAGAAAAGAAAAGTAGGGTTGCTTTTGCTCATAGAAGATTGACTTTAGTTATGTATGCCAGTGTTAACATTGGAAATAAAGTCAACTCGAAGATGATATTATCACAGTGAAACTAGATTGCTCATATATAAAATATGTCATATGAAAATCCTCCTTTTTAATACTACTTCCCAAATCAGATATAATAAATTCTAAGTCATTAGAAAATAATAAATGTGCCATAGTACATTAAAGCTCTATTTTTTACAGAATTACAGAAAGCCTAAATTAATGACAAAAAAAAACAAAAAAACAAAAAACAAACAAACAAACAAAAAAACCAAACAAACAAACAAAAAAAAATCACATAAATCTCAAATTTTAAAATATCCCTTTCTAACACCACAAGCTAATATGCCCTTAACTCTGAATTGTCAGTGGAAAAAAAATATATACTCAGCAAATGGTTTTATACATGAATGCTGGTAACTTAAAAATCTTACAAGGACCAAAGAAGGAAAAAACGAACAATTTGGTAATAATCCTGGATGACATCTGGAAAAAATAAGAATTACCAACCTTTAAGATCCTATTCCTATTAGACAGCTGTTTCCAGTTTTCTATAGCAGGATGATGTGGATTGTCCCTCAAATACTGAGCTCAGCTTCTGCTGGATACTAATCTAAGCACCAATGTTAAAACAAATCACGAATGGGCAATTCGAAGAAACGTACATGTTTACTTGAAAAATTCTGCAAGGAAATTCCTTCAGAGATAAACTCTTTAGTAAACTGGTTTCATGGATTATACCACCTAGACAGCAACAGAGCATTCGAATGAAGTGCAATGAAACAATATCAAATACCACCCAACTTCTCTGAGAGACATTTGTGCACCAGTGTGACACTGTGTGATGCCAAAGGTCAAGCTTTCTATTTGCAGGCAAAGTACCGTATAGCAGGAGGCACAGTAAGCACCTTTATTCATAGCTCTCACCTTAAAAATAGTAGAATTATGAGCAAATTCTACCTCTGCTGGATAATAATTCAATTTACATTGCTCAACCAAAAGAGGACTGCCAAATGCAACTATCTGTGTAATGGTAAGAGGCAGCTCGTGAAGCAAAAAACTGACTCAACTCTAAACTATTAAATCCATTGAATGTATGTATTGTAAAGGATGGTGTATTAATGAAATAGCCTTCAAAACTCTCCTTCCAGCAGTACAAAATGTTGAAAATACCTATACAAAACTGGATTAGCTACAGCAAAGAGTAACATTAATACTTTATTAAACCCCGGACTTACATTTAGTTTCTTTTCTCTTTTATAAAAAAGAAAGGTATTTGCACTCATTAAAGCAATGTCAGACAATCAAATAAAAAGGCATTAACAGTCATCTGCCAACAAAAAGAAAATTCAAAGGCATGATGAAAGCTCATCTCCCGATCTAGGGAGTCAGTGACGACACATGGATTGCACACGTACTGCAACATAGGGATACATCAGCATATCAGAGTGCAGCGTTTCACGTGTACTGGGCTTTGTGTTAATCATTTCAAAGTCCTCAAGATGACTCTAAAAGGACCCCAAGGGTTTGGGAACATAGATTTTTTTTGTATCCCTGGCCTCCAGCTGATACACTCTCTAGAAACTGCCTTAAAAGAGCTAGAGATCAAGAACCTCATGATGAGTTTTCTTTCTGATGACAGTTAGTTTTTCCACATTATTTTCTCATACAGATAGCTCTTGCCTCATGCTTTCATACAGCTGTATCTCAACCTTATTACTGCAAAGTAGCAGTTCCACAGAAGACAGCTGGAACCTGACTGGAACGCCTCTACCACAATCCAGGATTTCAGTACAGCTATCAAACTGTGAAATCCACTCATATTAACAAAGAATGAGGACACGAACATTTCTAAATCAGTGCTGAACAGACCTGAAATTACTAACACCTGGTTTTATTACAGTCTAAGAACAACCTACATTAAAAGATTTGAATTCAGTGTCATGCAGTGCCTTAAGTCTGCCTCCGTTTGACAGCTCCCTGTCCTTAAGTGAAATAAGCTGTTGGTCTCGGTGACCAGTCACAGAATTTCTGAACTTTGCTAACATCTTCCATGATTATGATACTGGTTTTCCACAAAGTACATGTGTATTCTTCAAAACCCCATCCGAGGACACCAACTCTTTTATTGTACGCCTCAGATTTCTAAACCAGGATACTAAAACATTTTTCACCTCTCCTTTTTTACTTACTGTCTCATATGGCCTCAGCTATGTTTACGCTACTCTGAGCCAAGGTCACCAGAGCAGTTCAAACACAAGCAAGGTCCAGCACTGGTGTGGCTTATTCAGACGTGTCATTTCCTAACTTAGGGGGAATAATATGGTTCATCCTCCATTCAGGACTGAATAATTATTGTGCAACAATGTGAACAGGTTTAAATTGTTTTACCTCATTGTTCTGTAAATTAAACACAGACATCAGTCACCGATAAAAACTAATGTCTTCTACATGGAATTTCCCTCTGGTTTCTCACTTTGAGCTTCAGTGTTATCAACACTGTTTTCAGCACAAATTCAAAACCTAGCCCTATGCTAGCTACTGTGAAGAAAACTAACTCTATCCCAGCCAAAACCAGCACATCTGAAAAGCTCATCTGGCAGATGTCAATCATTTCAGAACTGGGATGCATTATTAATCCATTAATGTCACATAACACTGGGATCAAGACTGCCCTTCAAAGACGAAAAGCTGGCTACCAGTGACAGAGCTAATATGAAAGATGATCACATTTATGAATGGATATAGATGGAGTTGCAGGAAATAACAGTTTTTCTTAGAAAATATCACTGATACTATTTAATGAACTATGCTTGCAAACTGACTATAAAAATATTTTTCTATGCAACGTAAAGCAAAACAAAGAAATCGTTCATTACTTCCCACCATTCCTTCTTCCCAGCTTTCTTTAGTGAATAAAATAAGGCGTTACTACCTTCTTACACCTGCGGGAGAGAGACCTCAAATAACACAGAATACGAGGCTATTTCCTGCCTGGTACATCCTCAGTAGAAGTGACAACCCCATTCAAACTGCAAAACGACTGGCAAAATTTGACTTGATCAAAGTGAAATCACAGATTAAGTTTGAACTGCTGGCAGCCAGAAAAGAGCTACCAGGTTACTTGAAAACTGAACAGATTACAGGTAGAAAACCCTGAGAAGGAAGAAACAAGCAACGGCAAGAACTGCCAGAGCAGCTATCCTTCAGAAGAGAAGCGTACTTTAAATGAAACTGTGATATTGTGCCTCCAGCACAGTTAATGCATAATAATAGGCTTTTGAATCCCTTGTACTTCAGCCAAAGCTGCGGTACAGCTCATATAAAAGCAGCTGTATTGGCACACATCATTCCTTTTTCCCAAAAGCAGGGAAAAGAAAATTAAATTCAATATTTAAAATATATGTATTTCTACTGTATTTCTGATACCAAATACAAGTAGTATCTGGGAAAATTGTTTTAATCTCCAAGTTGAAACGGCACAAAAACAATAGATGATATCTTCTACCAGGCTAAAATTAAGTTAAATACACTGGTTTTCTAGAAACATTTTCTAGAAACAAATGAGCACGAGGTAGCAGAGCAACAGCAGGCCTGCAGAGATCAAACAGAGAAAGGCATAAAATAAACTCAGGCATGGGCATTGCTTGAACTTTCTTTACTCAGAAGTTTTTCTTTCTGGATATAGAAGGAAAATGCTGGAAGGCAGCAGTACAAAAACCTGCTCGAACATTTATTCTACTCCCTGCCAATTCAGCATTGTTTCCAACAGTGACTTTTCTTGTGCTTTGTCCAAAAAGCTCCATCAGTCAAGAGGGAACAGGTAAAATACACAGACACGACAATAAGGCAGAGGAAGCCCCTCAAGGCTCTTCATTAAGGTGACCTTTCTGGGGCCAGAATTCCCAAGAGGGTTCAGCACAGGCAGGCCAAGGTTTTAAAGGAACTCAGCTCACCACAGACCCCATGACCAGCCCTTATAAAAAACGGGCTGTTCACAGCTCAGATCAGCTGATTAATTCTCTGAATTTTACCTTCATTTTGGAAGGAAGCTGAATTTTGAAAAATTGTTTCAAATTGCACATACTAAGCTCTCAGAAAAACAGTGTTAAAAACACACTGGATCTATAATGAAGTCAGGTTTCGGAGTCATGTATTTAGGACAATTTTTTGTTCCATGTACCCCCTGGTGTTTTGAAAAACTCATTTTCATATGGACAAACAGAAGCACAACAGTTTCTCTCTGTGAGCCGTGTGCATATGGCATAACCAGTTCTCATTACTTCATTGTAAACCATGTGATATTTGGTTTTTACTTTTCCTGAAGCCATGGTCCTGGAATCATGCAATTATGTAAGAACATCAGCTTTCACTTAAAACAAAAAATCTGCTTCTGGTCTTTGTGTTTGTAAAAGACGGTCCAAGCCCAAAAATCTAAAAGACTGACAAAACCCAGAAGACAAACAAAAAAGAGACACAGACTTGTTGTTTATCTTTTAAACAAACATCCCAGTTTTCCAGGTCCAGGTTTACACTTTCTGAGCACACAGGATGACTAGCATTACTCCTCAGTTCATATGCTTCAGCTCAAAGTCACAAATACATGCACCTTCCAGCATGCAGTTTCTGCCCAATGATATAAAATGATGCCAACATGTTTCTTATACAATAGGCTACAGCATACTTCACCTTCTCCACACAAGTAATCCCACCTAAAGAAACCGAGATTTAATACTCCAGCTCCTATGTCATGATTCATTTACTATATATATAATTTTTTACATGGCATATTTGCACAGTTCTCTGCTATTTTTCCCCAGACAATATCCCTTCGGGCATTTTCTCCTGACTCTAGAAATTCAATAAGGAGCTGTAAATACTACTGGATTACTTCAGGAATAATCTCTTTTCAAATCCTAGCCTCTACTATATGCTTCAGCAGCCTCACATTTGATATGAAATCTGATAAGTAAAAAACAGCTTCTGAAAAGATTTGGAGACTTCCCATATTTAGCAGCATCTTAAACACCACTTAAATTTGAGGGAGGGTAAGTGATTTTTTTCCTAAATGCATAGTAATTATTCCAGAATAATAGCGATCTGACTCCAGAATAGAGACATACAGGAGAGTCCACTGATGGAAGGTAAAAAGATAAACACTGCCATAATTCCACAATCCAAATTTATAGTCCCTCTCACACATTGTCTTTGCCCACGTGAAATTCTCTTTCATGATTATTTAGTATCTGTAAATGAATGTTGTAATGAAGCTCATATCTATTCACATGAAGAAGGAGAGACATAATCTTCACTTTGAGCAGTGCATATACAAAGCTGAGTACAAGGCCAAAGGCCACAGAAGTGAAATCAGCAAAAAGAAAGAAAGAGGGAAAAAAAAGTACATTGATTTAGTGATGTCACAGCCCAGTCATGAAAGATTAGTGTAGGGTTTTTTTAGACTTTAGAAGTTAAGTGTAGAAGAATGTATAGTTTAATACAACACACATCTCTTTATTCTAACCAGGTCAACTGCCAATAACAGGAGAACTACTGTCACACAGGCTTCAGCACGTATGGTACAAGCTCAGCTGGAAGCCTGGGTACATAGGTCATAGCTGGAGCTTCTGCTTCACTGCTGCTGGAACCACAGCTAGTTCACTTACACTCAGGTATTTCTCCATTACTGCAAAAATACTCTGTAAATTTGGAGTGTTGCTTTCTAAAAACAAGCAACACACTGCCACAATCCTGCGTGCACATACACTGTCTGAAAACAAGTCGGAGAACAGCACTCTCGTGCCAAAGCAGCCATCAGCAGTGCTAACAATTTAAGGAGTGCTCGCAGATTTTATTTAAATTTATTTCCAAACTTCATTGTCTGACCAGCAAATTGATGGAAGTGATACCTAGAGTTCTCTCCAGCTTACTCTGCACTGGTTCACTACACAGCATTCATATAGACTATGGTGTAACCCTCAGCAGAAAATCACAAATCAGCATGTCAGAAATGTATTTGTACCCAACGGACATTTGCACTTGGCTCAACAGGCACCAAACTACATTGGCCTTGAGAGGCAAAAAAGATACATTTATCTGGAGTCTCAGAAAGACACCCATGGGAAACAATCACTGTGTATAAATATCACTGAGGTAACTATATAAATGAAGACAAAGAATTATGGGGAATCTCAGAACATGACAGGAAAAGAATCAATGTCTCAAAGCTAAGGAAGGAAAAAAAAATCAGTTAAATACATGCACTAAGTTCTTAGAAAGAGAAGAAATAGGAAAATTACATACACATCTAATCATACCAAACAGTAGCAGGTATTTAAGACAGATACATTATAAAGCACTTTCTGAGACTGTATACAGCAAATTAAAAAAATCTCTAGGTGCACCATCTACAATATTCCAAAGAAGCATCATACCAAGATGGTGCCCAGCAAAATACATGTAGTTAGAAATAGCTGATTCAAGGGACCTTTTTCAGTCTGGTCTGAATGAGGCTAGACTCCAGTGTTACCCACATCATACTTTACAGTGCCACCCAATGCAGTAGGACCACACTAGACACAGCTAGCCACAAAACATACAGAATGCTTTCACATCTGCCCATATAGGAATAATACTGCATTACTCTTCTGTCTTAAAATAAGATTGTATCATCTTCGTCTCATTGCATCAGCTGGTTCAAAAGATGTTTTTGCTCTCTTACCATTTGTTTAGATGAACTGTAGAGGAAAACTCACTTTCCCAATATATATTAGAAATACACACACACACACAAAAATATATACTTATTCTATTTATATTCTCTATACAAATATCTATTTTGGTTTGCCTCAAAATGTTAGGCAAAAATAACCTGCTATGTAGAAATAAGGTGGTTGCTTGTATTCCTGCTGTGCACCAGAAAACAGAGCCAGAATGATAATATGGCTGCAGAAGCAGAAGGGTGCTAAAAGACCAGCGTGATCACAAGAACAAGAAATATGGACTAGGACAGTAAGTACTCAAAGATAGCAGAGCCTCACCACAAACTTCATCTGCTTTCAGCTGATGTAAGGAGAGCAGAGCAGGAGTCATGGCTTTAAACTGCTGATCTGATCAATACTATCTCACCTGTCCAGAGAGGGCATTTCAAAAGTTATTTATATGCCCATTTTGAATTACTATATCTATTAACTTAACTTACAAGTGTCACTGTGTCATGTAATGCCAATCTCTTTAATAGTCAGAGGGAAGATTAAATGTATGAAAATGCCTCATACTGTTTGTACCTCCCTTCAACAGTCTGGCTGAATATAGCTGATGAATGCAGCAAGCTGACTGACTTGTCTGTATATTTGGATACGCTTGGATTCAAGAATTTGCAAACCAGTTACAAACACCAACGGACATTACCGGATGAGTAACATTTTTCTAGTCTTCTGTCCTGTGAAAATGCTTCTGTTACCTTGCAGTCACCAAATACTGGGCATAAAATGTTGTACCTGGTTTGTAAAACAGTAAGGCCTGGTAAATCTTTCTTGTTTAATAATGGATTATACCTTCTAAAATCCTTAATTTGAGCATAGTGGTGCTTCAATTCAAGTTGGCTAGCCTGTCAGAAAGCACTGGTTACAGCTTACATTAGCAGATCTCATCGGCCACTAACACAACCACTCTGCAGTCATTCAGTCACTGTGTGAAGCTCTTGAGTTATTTTCCAGTGCAGTTGCTCTCATTTTTGTTAAATTAATCCGAGATAGATCATTCAAGTTAATTTTGAAGTGAAGACACAAGCTGAATGAGAGAATATGATTCTCCCAACTGCATGGTGCAGTTAATGCCACAGTTGGGAATGATACGTAGTAGTTTGATTTCCAGCAGTTGTTCCATCCGCTAGACAGACCTCTTCCCATTCTTACTGTGAAAGCATAGGTTGTGGTTTAATACAAGACCGGGCACTTGACCAAGTAACAGCTTGTTTTCTTCAGTTCGAGGTTTTTTTCCTAAATTTAACAGTTGGGAGATTTTGAATGTGTCTGCAGATGAATCAACAGCTTAAAAGGTTCAGTGAGCAAAATAATTGTATGGATATTTTTTTTTTGTCAACATGGGGATTTTAACATATTTGCACTTGGCAGACATAACAAATCTGACTAAAACTCATTTCGGTTCCAATTTCTGTTCTCCTTAACTCTAATTTCTTCACCATATTTCTGCTGAAAGGCTAATATTGAAATTAAGAAGGATGGCTCTACAGAAGTTAATGGGGCTTTGCTGATTTACATCAGCTTGAGATTCCAGCCCACGTGTTTTTCTTTAATTAGAAAGGTTCAGAGGCATAAACAGTGCAAACACTATAAGTGCATGATGTTGTTCTCAAGTATGAGTTTAGAAATAGACAAAAGAATTCTGAAGTAGAAAAAATGTGTAGATGATGTATTTCAAAAACGAGAGAAACATAGTTTTCATGGCTTTTCATAACAACTACAAGGCACAAATCAAGGACCTGGATTCCTTAACGGGCTATGAGTGCTGTGTCCCTGTAAGGTCATCAGCACAAACCCTGCTCACCTCTTACAGCAATTACAATTAATATTGGTCCCATTTCAATTAGACTTCTTGGTTTTTTGAGTCAAGCACCTGTTTAAGTACTCTGATAAAGCTCCTGTGATGATCTGATCTAAAAAAAGTCACCATGCAAAGACATATTTGCCTTTGCAGTTTATTTCACTGAAGACAGTCCAAGTTGTAACTAAACAGCAAAACTACATTCTACTAGACTACAGTACTATTTACACTGAGGAATAATTATAAGGAATTATCACTGATAAGCAAACATAATCCTACATATTGAGAAACATATGTTGACATTTTAGCCATTAATTACAATCAATGGCACTGATGCCCTTTTCTAATGGATTCACACAAGTAAGGTTAACAGAAGTCCAGTTCATGCAACTGCTATAAAAACAGCACAGGCAAAATAAAGCTGAGCTAGCACACAGGCTCTGCTAAAATGTTTCAGAACCACCAGGTACTGCTTTCTACACAATTGATGGGCAAAAGTTCTGAGACACCTATGTCAGGCCGGGCTCCTTATTCCGGTGTGTAATCTAGGCATTGGGGGCACCGCTCTGCTAACTGTGTGGTGAACCAGTGGTAGTCCTGGATAGACATGATCTGAACTACTTAGGCACTCTCTTAAAATGAGATGCCAAAAGAGCTGCCTCACCTAAGTCAAATTCCTTGTAGAAAGCAATCAGAATATAACCCCTTAAGGAAGCAGGGATAATGTCCAAGTGCTAGCGAACTTCAGCCATATACAGTAACATACACTGATAACATCCCAAGCTAAGCCTCACCCCTTTCACTCAAGGGATTCTGTGGTAGTAAGGAATGTGATTACCAGACTGAAATAAACTCAATTTTTTGTGGAAATATTTGGAACACAAGAGATCATCAAAGGACTTAAAGACACAAGTGATATTTCACACTGGAAGAGGCCTGCCCTGGTTTTTGGATGATGTACAACACACTTAAGACCGGGCTGTGAATGGTGGAAATGTAGGGAAATCACAGATGCTGATACATACAGTAATAACTGTAGACCTTAACAAATACCAGCAATACAAAGTAATGACAAAGAAAGCAAGGAGGAGTGAGGGAGTACTGTCCACAGGGCTCCTCTGCCAAAACATCAAGTGGGAAGAAATTTGTTTGAAACCCAAAAGCAGGCTCAGCTTCCAAGAGAAGAAGGATGGCACTGCTGTGCCAGCAGGCCGAGGAGGTGTCAGTGGCAGCTGGAAGAAGCTGAGGAGGGGATGTTAATTGTCTAAAATTAACATTTAAAGGAGGAACACTGTACCCATGAATAACTGACATGAACAATCACAAGCCGAGTTGAATCTTTCCCTGCTAATATAATGCAGCCACATAAAGGCATCAGAACGTTGACTAACCTTCAGTGAATAAAGCACTGTTAAAGGTAGTGACAGCAAGAGCACTGTAGGAAAACTAGATATAGGACACAGATTAATGTTAATGCCTATGGGAAAAAAAATATACATGCACAGACTTTAAAAAGTCACATTTCTCCACACATCTGATATGCAATCAAATATTTCATTTTTCCTCAAACAAAAAAAATCCACCCCAATTGGCATAGCTCTGTGTTAAGGGATACAGACTGCAGGAGGGAAGTGTTTGGAGGAGATTCCACAAAGTCAGTTTCCATGCATGTGTCTTAAATGCCAACTGCACTTCTAGTTAGCCTCTCAATGCTACCATAGTGACATCCTAGAGACATGAAAGTGAAATGACAGACCTGTATATGTTAAAAAAAATCAAAATAATAGCCTAATTTTACAAGCAATTTCCCACAATTCAAATTCAACGAAGTAGAGCTGCAAATCAGTTCACACAAAAGTCATGTCATCACTATGGCATATTCACCTTGTTAGGAGAAGCTGGAGTCATGTATTATCTTCACAATATTTTTAAAATTCATTATTACATATAGACTATTTGTAAAAGGTACATATATAATAATACAACTAAACACAATGGTTAATGTTATAAAACCAAGAAGAAATCATAGACAATAGTGCACAGGATGAAGACATTACTGATAAAGGAATTGCTATGGGAGTAAAATGTTTTAAGGAAAAAAGAGCACGTAACAGGGACAAAAAAAAAGACTTTTTCTGAAGACACAAAGACCTGAGAAAGAGAGGACTGAAACAAGTACAGAGCATATTGAGAGAAATACAGAAAATAAAATGAGTGGGAAATTACACAAAACATGCACAGTAAGGAATAACTACTGAGAGGCAAAATGATGTACCATATTTGACTAAACATTCAGGGATGTGCTAATGAGACACAAGGACATCTCAGAAGAAATGCCTGAAGGTTCAAGATCTGAGAAAAACGTGCAAGAAGCCAGCACAGATACACATACTTGGAAATTGCCATCAGAGAAGTTATGATTGAACCCATCAGAGATAAAGGTGTTATAAAGAAGAGGAGGCATCAGAAGAAAGAAACATGAATTATGCCAAAAGAAATATAAAAAGGAGGCAAGGGACCTATGAGCAAAGCAGGAGATATCCAATAGCTGTGGGAATCACAGATGTTGAAAACATTTTAACCAAAACAGTCAAACTGTAATTGTCATCAAAGAATGCACAAAAATAAATAACATCTAAAGAGGAGTTCAGGGCAGGTAATCTGTAAGACTTCAATAATTTGCAATACTGAATTCTAAAACACAGTAAAGTAAGCACAGCAGTATTTACTTACGCCCATTTATTTTCATGGTAGCTTTTACCTGAAAAATGACTGCACATTTTGGCCCATCTCGGCATAATATTTCTTTAGATTTAAGAATCTTTTCTCTGCCAAAATCTAATTACTTTTTGGCTGACATTTGAACAGTATTAATAACTCTTGGGCTACTATTCTATTCTCAAGTCAGGCAATACCGTGACATATGACCCTGAATAAACCACTTTGATTCGAATCACCTGTTTCCCTTCTCACCATTTTGTTTCTTCTGACAACAGGGATACAAAGAGGTTTTTCAACTGAAGATCTGGTAAATAATAGTATCTACATTAAATAGCAAGCTAAAAAAATATTTTCCTTGTTATCAGAAATAAACATACCAGTAAGAATAAAGAATACAATTTTGAGACATCTACTGAGATGTAGGAGACGTGGATTATTTAGATATTTGTTAGCTGGACTTGCTATTACTTCAAGCTTTTTATCTGTAAAAGCTTAGTTAACAATATCAAACACACATGAGCTAGGTGTGTTTTTCTGCTTTTCATATATGTGTCTAGATATGCTTATGTGTGTATCTTGTTTTGAAGTATTTCCAGAAAAATCACCAGACTTTAGTGATACCAAACATAATGGTCTCAAGATTTTGCCTCTTTCTTAAATAGAAATTCGTCAAAGGAAAAAAATGCACTGTAATGTAAGTACATGATGTGCAAAGGCACAAAATAGCCATTATTTTCTCAGAGAAAACAAGTTTAGACAACGCTACATTTCATGCTTTGAATTGTTAAACTCTACAAACTCTGAGAGTATCTGATCCTGTTAGCACCTGCCTTTCTACTAGCAAAAAGCCACTGAACTGCAACAGCAAAAACAATACTGCTTTTTATCAGGTGAGTTGAAGCAGACACTGACCACGCTGAGCAAAAAATGAGGTTGAATGAACTGGAAGCATCCTCTTCTACTTGGACTTCCCTGAATTGCATAGCCAGGTAAAACAGCATGTTAGCTCAGGTTTGAAACACTTGTGCTACCATGTACAAGTAAACTCCCACTTAACTCAATCCACTAATAACATCTTCCCTCTCTCATTCAACCATATAAATTATATAGCCCACCTGAAGAAGGGAAAATAGAAAAAGAAGAATTTCATCAGCTGAGATCAAATTGTGTTCAATGTAAGATAACTTGCACTCTCTAGCTTTTATTAAAACATAAAGCAAGCAATCTAATGGGTTACCAAAGACATATTAGAAGACAGTGCTGTGCTGAACAGCTATGCTTAAAAGCAACTCTATCAAAACTAAGAAAGGAAGAACCCAGCATTAGGGATAGGGTGCAAATTTTTAAAGACCATCAAACATCACTTTCAAAGTTCCAACTATTAGAAAGCTTGTAGTTATATTTACAAAGAAACAGCCCCTAAATTCCATTATAACACTGATTCAAATAAAACTTGGGGGGGGGGGGGGGGGGCCCACAGGGCAGAAGGTATTTAGACTGGGAGTTTTAAGACCTGAATCTCCTATACGAGTGTTTGTTCCAGTTCTGACCCAAAGGAGAATGAATCTAGATGACCCAAAATTCTTCTTCCGTCTCTATGTTTCTCTGACTGGAGGTGCAGAAGCTCCATCTGGCTGATTTATTCAAGTGCAGGTGCCCCAAACAAAGTCTGAGCATCAGAACCAGATGCCTATTTCTAAGGAATAACCCAACCTGATCATTTGATGTCACTTCTCCAGCTCTCAGCTTCGCAATTCCATCTTGCCACTCAAGCTTACCCCAGATTCCTACTCTCTTTGCACCAAATTTGCTATTTTTAAACTGCACTTCTAATCCACAGCCTTCCTGTCTCAGGTCCAGCATTCGCAGGACCTTCTTCCATCTCAGTCACTTTTCTATATTTTATTTTAGGCCCTAATCTAGGGAAGCACCTTAAACCATGGGCAAGCGTGCTTTCTCAAATACAGACAGACATTAACACATGCTGTACTAAGTCAAGGTCTGGGGCTGTGCTTCCTATTAGAAGCTAGGGTGTTTTTTTTTTTTTTCAGTTGCAATAAATATCTTTCTAGTTATCCTGTTTGGCATCTTGTAAAATTACAGACACCTAGAAATAAGAAAAATACAGGAGGGAACAATATTTCAGGTTCCTTTTAATTTACTGAATTAGAATATTTAAAACTGGTAATAAAGCACAGCTGTAAGAAAACAATCAAGACTGTGTTGAGGTTTTTGTGTTTGGGGCTTTTTATTTTAAGAGATTGTTGGCAAGAGCAAGAGTGTATATAATTTTCCTATATGGTCTTCCTAGTCTTTTCAATATACAGCTCTCTTCTGTATTACAATATAGCCCTAAATAGCTAATAATTCCCCCTCTCCTTCTATTCCCATCTTTGAAAAAGTCTCAAACCCAGTTATTTTAAGGTAACTCTGGTCACAACAGGATACAGAAGGACTAAGATAAACAGCTTTTATCCCCTGCAATGAAAGGAAGCAATTAAGAAGCCAGAAGCATCATTCTTGGTCTTACAAAACTGCAGCACAAAAGAGGAATGCTTAGTAGCAAAAGAATGAAGATGTAAGTTTTCAAAGATGACTGGAGGATTTAGTCCTATTTTGATTGTATTGAAACTGTGTATCCAAATCCCTTAATCAGCTGTGAAATCTTCAGCTAGGAAGTTCAGAATCTATGATACTAGAGGAATTATATAGAAAATTCTGGGTTCCATGTGCAGTGTAATACAAGAGATACTACACTCAGTGGATCTAACAAGAAATGCCATTAAGATTGTACTTTGAATGTTTTCAAGTAAAGTAACCAAATTAAACATTTTTAACAGGCCAATTACCTTAGAATCCAGTTGCAAATGTTATGTAAAACAGAATAATTATCTCCAGCTGAAAAGCTGCCATATTGACAGCCTATGAGTTTGGCTCCTAGCGCTGTATGTAAAGAATCAGAGACTTAGAAAATTTTTGCAGGTTGCTCCATTTCTTCATCAAAAAAGGAGCAAATGAACAATAAAATATATAAAAGATGAGAAGAAAGTGATAAAGAAGAAGAAAGAAAGAAAGGAGATGAAAATACAGTAAACAGAACCCTGGAAAACTTTTTCAGTCATGAAAGGTGTGATTAGTACTACCTGGCTGTATATGAAGCACTCTTTTCTGAGGTTTCTATAGCTATCTGTTACAAGGCCAAAGGCAGACCTTCCAGCTCTTTCTGGGTGCTTAGAAGAGGAGAAGAAATAGTTTCTATTAATAACTAATATATGCTAAATTTAAAACATGTATTCAGACCAAACATACCGCTTGCAAAATGAGGTAGTCAAACTGAATGTTAAGAAATCTATTCTTTCAGAAATTATGCTTCAAGAATAATCAGATCAAGGCTCCAGATGAGTCCCTTACTCTTTGCACTATTCCCTTTTGAGAGAATTTGGAACAAAAAAATAAAGTGCCAATATACAGTTTATCTTCCCAATAAAGCATTAACTTGCTAGGAATAAGAATTGCCAAGCTTATGTATTACAGCACCACCTGGTGTGTCTTACCATGGATACAAACTCTAAGTGGACAAAACCTTACCGGGTCATCTAATTTACCCATCAACAAGTGCAGAATTCATCACCATAACATACATTTGGTGCGTTTTATTTTCTTTTTCATTTTGAATTATTTGTTTTGGAAGACATAGTCCATATCTAATCTGCATCAAATATTGTGCAGAAATCTGAAGTGGCTTATAAAATTCCAGTTACAAGACTGAGAGTTGAGTTTTAATTAATAAATACGTTGTTGGTAAACCCCATGACCTCCCACATCATGTTGACTGTCAAGCAAGCAAGAAAACATGCCACTGTCTTCTTAGAACTTTAACTTTATTAAGTGTTTCAAGCAGAAAAATAGGAAAACCCAATATGAAAACATAAGGTGGATTAGCAAAGATCAAGATACAAAGCAGCATCACCCCTCAGATTCTACGAGAGCAGGTCTTTCTATCAGGTGATAAAGGGGCACTCTGCTGAGATTACACAGATACAGCTCACAGCTGCATTGTGCTTAGCTGTTTACATGTTTAGCTGCTTGGCAAATTATAAATCAGAAATTAATTCTTTCATTATTCTATCAATATTAGGATAAACAGCCTTAGTAAAGCATGTTTGGAACACTATAAAACATCTACGTGTCTGGGTCACAGGCACCCTATGCACTGCTTTATAAAGCGGTCTATTTCCTCCCTACTTTGTTACAAAATAAAAGTTCTTTTATGACACATAGAATCCAAAAAGCAAAGGGCCTTGTTTATCTCTTGTGCTGTCAAAAATGAAGAATAACTGTATGAAAGCCAGTAGAATGTGAACTGGTATAGATTAGCAGAAAATCTGACCCAAAAGCCCCTACTCCGTTAGCCAGACCTTTCTCTTGTCAGAGACAAGAAAGGAGTTGGTGTGCTCAGCTACACCGATTCTCTTTAACACAGAGATATTAGAGTGTTTCTGTTTACTTTTTTGTCCCAGGCTGCGGGTAGGAAGGTGCATCTCTGGCTAGGTACAGAACATGCCAGCGTCTGTCTAGTCACACAGAAGTGCTGAAACTTAGAACATAACATGGAAATCTTATTTAATCCTGCCAAATTCTGGTGGCTAAATATTCTGTGAAACTGATTTTTGTGTACACGATAACCCACTGTCCTCCATTCTGCAAAGAGAAGAGCATTCTTGACAACAAATCACAATACAACTTTCATGAATAAGCTGGCATATCTCACTATAAATGTGTACTAAAGAAAAGGTGAAACTAACGCTGAAGGATGGATGCAGCTGCTTTCTAAAACACTCAATCGTAATATTATCTACACTATTGCTATGTCATTGTCACAAGTTTGGATAACGGCCAAGCAACTTGCAGGCAGGCCTTTCTTTACAATCAAAAGCTTGCTAAGTTTCTAATTACCTCTCAAATTCTGCCAGACACTTTTGGCAATTTTTAAATAGTCTTTTTGTAATTGCAAAGCCCTTACAAAAAGGAATCCGGTAAGCCAAATCACATCCATAAGTTCTGAGTCTATATGCAAAAAGTTTGTGCACACACAACACCCATTATCCCGTAAGATAACGCCCTAAAAATGGACTATTAACACTGTCACTCAAGCTGAAACAGCCTAAAGGAACCAGTAAATCTCCTTTATTAAATTTTTAATTTCGAAGTTGTGTTATCCAAACGATGCCACCTGCCAAGTTCTTCTGAAATACAGAAGGGTATGTTTCAGAGGAAAAAAAAAGCATGAATGTTAGTCACAAATACATACAATGCTCAAGTGGTAATTGAAAATTCATTTTGCTGTTTGTTTCTCCTCTTCATTTCGCATTTTATGTCTATATAAGTCATTAAAGTTTCCCTTAGGACCAGTCTATGCTTATTTTTTCAGCTTCTTTTCTTTGAGGTTGAAAATATGCATCACCAAAATATCATCAACTGTCAGCAATTAAATCAGGTAAAACAATATCAGGCAATTTTGAAAATCATTTTCAAAGAAACTACTCTCTGCAAGAAAATTAAGTGAGCAAAGTATCTGTAACCCCTTGTCAGCACCCTGAAAAACTAATTAGGTCTATGCTTTTGATAAAGTAAGCTGACAAGAACCTTTCACCTCTTCAGTAAGATCAAATTTGCCTTGGAAATTTCGAATTTCTCTTTTGGTGTGTCACATGTGATTCATCCGAATACAAAGCAAAAAAGAAAAAAAAAAAAAAAAGGAAAGATCAAGTGCTTTTGGACTTGTACTAATGAATAATGTATACCACTATTCCAACCATAGTATAAATTTTCTAAATCTAAACATTAATGCCTAATTTTAACAAACACACCTTCAATGTTACCATAAAAATAACTTGAAGATGCTTTTTTACTAAAAACATTACAAGCTGCCAGAAAGGTGGTTTAAATTATGACCTCCATTCTACTTAACTATCATCGGAATCTAAACATTTACCTAATAACACCAATTATGTGTGAAAATCGGGTTAGCGAAATCTCACAGTCCTTGGGAACTGCTAAATCTATAAGGTGTCCAGCTTGCTGTGATATAACATTTTGCCTATTTATTTAAACTGGTCTATATGAAACATCTTGGCAACTCTTAGCACACAGGGATCTTGGAAAAACGCCTTCCAGATTACTGACCCACTGTTTTTGATGTTAGAAAGGAGAAACAAACCATTTAGTCTATTATTAGAATTACATTCTTCATTTGTGAGCAGTTCTGCTTCAGGAAGGCTGAAATCTTTAAACAAAAAGACTCAACTGGGACTGGTCATGTGTCCAAGAATCTGAACATCCGCAGTCACCAAAAATGAAGAGAGAAGGTGCCTATTTTCTCAGCTACTCTTAAATTGGATTTCAGTGTGTTTTCCTTTCCCATTTCCTAGGAACCAAGTTGAAAATTAAAAAAAAAAAAAAAAAAAAAAAAAAAACAACAAACCAAAAAACAAAAAACTAAAAAAAAAAAAAGACAAAATATCCAGCAGTGATCCTCTTTCACACATTGGGCAAGATCTTTCTAAACATCCAGTTTCTAAATGTTAACTACTATTTTTCCAAAGAGCAACTGGTGTGGTTTCTTTTAAATGGTCCGCTTGATAGGGGATCATTTCTTCAGTGCTCTCCCAGTGTTCAAATCAGAAATGCAATATTGTTGTCCTCTGGAGGAGACAAAGCTCTGTGGAGACCCGATAGCGTCCTTCCAGTATTTAAAGGGGGCTACAGGAAAGGTGGGGAGGGACTCTTTGTCAGGGAGAGTAGTGATAGGCAGAGGGGTAACGGTTTTAAACTGAAAGAGGGTAGATTTGGGTTAGATATAAGGAAGAAATTCTTCACTATTGAGGGTGGTGAGGCGCTGGCCCAGGGTGCCCAGAGCAGCTGTGGCTGCCCCCTCCCTGGAAGGGTTCCAGGCCAGGTTGGACGGGGCTGGGAGCCCCCTGGGCTGGGGGAAGGGGGCCCTGCCCGGGGCAGGGGGGGTGGAACTGGATGGTCTTTAAGATCCATTCCAACCCAAACCATTCTGTGATTCTATGATAATCATCTGTATATTAATCCACTCTGGATTTGAAGATAAAATATTATGTCGCTAAGTAATCTTTTTTGAAGCTGGATTGCACTCATAGTTAAAACATTCATTGGCTTTTTACTGTGAAATTATCATAGACTTGCTTGTGATTTCCATTTCCTGCTGGATGAAAATGTCAGTTTTTCAAAGACTTCAGGACAGTTATACTGGTTTATATCCAGTAAGAATCTCATATCCCAGGGTACAGTTCTGCATCATTACTGCTTAAGACATGATGAGATATAAAACTACAAGGTTTTCAACAACTTATCTAATAAATTATTTCAAATTGCTGATAAGCACATAGTCATTGAGGCATTCAGTTCTGTAACGAGAAAAAAGATGATGGGCTATTTTGGCAGGGATGGCTGTTCCTGTGTCCCTGAGCCACAAACACAAGCTTATCTCCATAAATGTTTGTAAAAAGCAGGTTCTATTCCTGACAGGGGGTTTTAGTGGCTAATGTAATATATCTACAAATTATAGACACATAAAGTATTATATTTAGTGCTGTAAAATCCTATTACCCCAGGATATGTTAGTTGCAGACGCATATTTAGACATCATTGTACAAACATAAAGCGATTACCAAATGCAGCAAGTTAATTCACTTCTTATTTAGGCAAAATAACAGTTACCCAGGTCTTATATACATGAAGCAGGATCGTTTATCTGCGGTTTTCTTCATTGTTTCACAAGAGAGATTGCTAGGCTTATGTGCCCACACCAGTACTATTATAGCACAAAGTGATCATGAGGAAGACTGACACTATTCCTTGGTATTCTAACCAGAGGTAAACACCTGCTGCACCCTGTTTAGTGAAAGCACCATCCCACTCCACGTCTTTTCAGAACACCCCCAAAATCCTCCCTCAGCTGGACAACTGTAATTTGCAGCTTAGATATGAAGGCTAACCACAGTTAAATGGCTGCAGTGACTTAGGCTGGAAAGAGTCCTTTGCTTGTGGCCTGAGATGAGGGGCTGATGCTTACACCGCATGATCCCTGTGGGGCTGCTGGTGAGGTGGGGACCCCCAGCTGCACCACTCACCTGTCAGAACTGCGAAACAGTCTAGACTGCTGTGAAACTGTACTGTGGAAAATGAAGAAAACGGGTGAATCCAGAGAGCTCCTGTGTGTACTCAGAGTCATCTCAGGCTGGTGTGACGATAGCGCATTTTAAAAGATCTTAATTTTAATAAAAGGTCAAATTCTGCCATCAAGCACATACACATGAATAATTTCAATAAGAAAAATGAAGCCATAGGCTAGATCATACAACATAAGCAAAATTCTCCATATCAAAAACATTTTAAAAGAGAGGATTTCAATGTCGAGAGAAAAAAATATATCTGAATTAGCATTTACTCATTACTAATAAGCATATAAATCAAAAAGGTGCACATACAACAGGTGACTGTTGTATTTACACATTTCAGCTCTTTTCCTTATCTGAAAGTAACAGTACTGAAGTTGCATGCATGAATGGTATCAGACCCAGGAGGAGTACAGGAGTAATGCAAATTGGGAATGAAAGGAAGGATAAAATTTAGAGATAATGGGGAAATGGTCAAATTCAGCAACTCGGAACTAGTATCTACATTAGAGGGGAAAATAGAGAGTGAAGAAAAGACTGAGTGGGAAAAAAAGAAGAACCAGAGATTTGCTAAGGAGCATGCAGTTCCAAACAGACCTTTCCAAACACATTCGGTGGCGTGTGTACACACACACACACATTCCTTATTGTTACCTAATAAGAATGTTACCAAAAAAAAAAAAAAAGTGTTTGGCTACAAGCCATGAGATGAAGTTATAAGCTGTCTCTCTCCTGAGATCTCACCAAAGCCAATAGCCAGAACAAAAGGAAATTTTCCAATGCATTTGGAGAAGAGACAGCTTAGGAGCAGCTTGGTTTTGGTGACAGTCAGAGGACAACTCAAAAAGAAAGATGTGAGAGTCACTGCCACAAAAATGGCAGTGAAAAAGTGAAGAGAAAAAAGAATTCCAATGGCAGACACCTGAGGGATCCCAAAGGAAGACAGCAGTGACACATGACTTTCAAAAAAAAACCTGGCATTAACAGTGCTTCAAAATGAACAAAAAAAAAAAAAAAAAAAACACCTAAACCCCATTTTATTTACATGTTGTGAGAAGATCCTTTAAATGAGTGCATTTAAAAGAGCAATAGGTGCAGAGATCCTTCTCTTCACTCCTCATGCACTGACACCCTTTACAATTTCTTCAGATGGATGTACAGGAATTCTCTTTAATCACTTCCTGAGTGCGCCGTGAGAACTAGGCACTACTGTGACGAGACCACTCTGAGGAGTACTTGTGGGCTTGAGAGAGAAATACGTAAGCTTGAATAGCTACTAGAATGCCTAAACAAAATACTCATGGATTTAAACAAAAGTTATGCTTTTTAGTAAGAGTTGAACATACCTACAGCATTGAAGCCAAGGTAATTCTAGAGAATAAAAATACTTTTAAGTGCAAAGAAAACATGTATCAAGTAGACCAGCATTACTCCTTATCACTATTGGAGTACTGGCATTCTACTAACAATAAAAATCAAGTTGTTTCCTTGCACAAAATGCTTATGCACCTCAGTTATTACATATGACCAAATAAGTGAGAGCCACAGTGTGGCGAACAGTGGTAAAGCCAGTAATGCCACAACAAAATACCTCTGTAATGTTCCTTAGTTACAAACTGAGTTTCATCTGAAAGCCCCAACAATGCCATACCTTTGTCCTAAAATGAAAATCCACACTAAACCTTGTCTGACTGTCGCCAAACAGAGCTCTGATTCAATATGAAATAGACCAAATTTCCTAAACAATGAACTCCAAGTTCTTTCTAATGAGCACAAGAGAAACAACTGTACAAGACAAACACCATTTAATGCTGAAGGCACTGTATATAATCGTAACCCTTAGCCATGTGGAGAGCAGAAAGAAGAGTTCTGTCTCAGCTTTAATTCTTTGGTTCCAGTGGCTTTCGTATGATGGATGCCAAGGAAAGTTTGATTCATGCAACTGAGCAGATTTTTAAAATTCTGCTTAGATGGAGAAATCCTTAAGCGCTGTGAGGGAAGAGCCAACACATTACACTTAATCTGGTCAGTAAAAGAAAGGAAACTAAGTGGTCCTGAGATATAGTATAGTGATTTTAGCATTTTCTAAAGCGGCCTCTGAAATGCATTGTCATTCCCCAGAAGACAAATATGTTATAATCAGTGTACCAACCTACAACAAAATGAAGAGTTGCATTTGACTGACTCTGTTACAACTGATACAGCATTTTGAGCTGAATCGACAGAAGGAACTAATAATCTAATGGTAGTTTTCAGTGATAAAATGTTGAGTATAAACAGCTGTGTATAACTTTTATGCTTGCATTTCTTTCTTACGCCATTTCAACAAAGCACTTAAATTTGCACATACCAGTAGCCTAAATAATGTCTAGAAGCTTTTTTGAATTGGGCCCTAAGGCAGTCCCGATGAGTAGAGAAGGCCCATATCTAGCATCAAAAGACACAGTAGGCTACTTCCCAGTCCAACATAATTCTTATATTCATTTTCAAAATAGCAACATTGGCCTCAACTAAATCACACACCTACCTGCTCACATCTACAAACTTTTTGCTGTTTAATATTCAGAGCTTCCTCAAATTGTCATGGAGGTATTTCAACTAGAAAATTTTAATACCCGTGTCATCAGAAAGAAATTATCTGCAAGACTACTAATTCTTTTTTCAATGTGGCACAGAAAGTAATTAGTCGGTATTATTTATGCCCTTAAAAATTGATAATTTCTTCAAGACAAGAACAACCTTTCAAAACTCTAGCTACTACAGAAGACTAAATAGTGCTTGCAAACTGCATTCACTAAGTAGAAGAAAAAAAGAGAAGAAAATATCATAGCAACGAGGGACAGAGAAACAGCTCTGTTTTACTACCTACCTGGTCACTTGATGTGATCTGTGATAAACACTACTGCACTGTTGTGTTTATCACAGCTGTTGAAAGAATATTTAACCTTAAAAAATACATCCCCAGTAAGGAACAGTTCATATTTGTATTGCCCAGGATTAAGGTAGGAATCAGAGACTCATGACCATTGCTCAGATTTCAAATTACAGTAGTTATCAGATCTACACTCAGTATCTACTCTCCTTCTAAAAAGCTAAAGTCATTCTATTTTTTTCATGGCTCTGGATTTACATCTCAGAGCAGGAAGTGTCCCCCAGTCCTTGGTTTACCTGGGGCAGGGGGAGGGGGTATTTTCTCGCTAGAAGAAGAATCACTTATAGGCTCAGATTTTTTTTTTGTAAGTCCCTGAATCGGCAAAGCACTTTTGTGGACACACTATGGGCATTTCAGTATTGCACAGTGCAGAGCTGGGCAGGCCCGGGAAGCAGATTCACCTTCTCAGATGGTGCTGCACCAAGGCTATAACTCTACAGGCAACTAAAAAAACCCCAAGTCTCAGGTGGTGACAAAGCTGGAGTAAGAAGTTCCTGTCTTGTATCTGCCCTGCCACACAATTTTTTCCCACTTTTGTCCTCCCCATCACCTAAGCTGTGCGTGTACATCTATTCTGAGGTGCCTTCAAATAAAGCCAGTTCTTCACCTAGAGCTCTACCTGAGCTGCTTTACAGCACAACAGTAACAATAAATGGGAGTAATGAATCAGAAAGAAAACGTCAAAGGTTAGGTCTTCTTAAGTCAGTTTTATCACCATAGCCAGCATCTCACAGAAGGAGCTTAAAGATTTCACATACTTCCAGACTATTGCTACCCAGCTGCACAGCACCAGAAGTAGCAGCCTAGCACTGCTACTCTTGCCTAAGGCCGGATTCTGACAGATTGCCTGTACTGGCATAGGGGAAGCTGTACACATCCTTTCACTCACCCACACAGACACAAATACTGCAAAAAATGAAAGTAGGGTCTGCTGCAGATCCCCCTATCTTCCTTTATGAGGTTAACTGGAATTTCTTCTCTCATTTAATTGTGTCATATGTGTGAGGCATAACTGTGTAACAGATATGTGACATCCATGCCTGTGTATGCAATAAATGCATATTTCAGTAATTGTGTGTATGAGCATCTTGCACTCCATTTTCTTATGCTATCAGCACTTCTCATGTATATATGACCAGAAAGCGCTATACGAACGGAATCACAACACCCCCTTTATCAGGTGAAAAATATTATGTTGGGAACAAAATTTCAGCTAGATGCTTTAATACTGTAAGATAGCACATTTAGTAATCTGTAGTAGTATCAAACAGCAGGCATTATCTTGCTTACAGTACAGTAGGCATGCTGTTTCAAGAGACATTTGGAAAACCTTTTGGTGGTTCACAATTACAATGCTTTTTAGATCAAAATGTACTTTGCAATTTCTTCTCTTTTAAGCATGTGTTCACAGATGACTCGATTTTCTGACAAATACTTATTTAATGCTTTTGCTAATAGAAAAAACAGTGAGAAAAATGGGAAAATACTGATGGGAGATCCATAATAAGTGTAAGGTACATACTCTTTTAATTCTTTGCTTTGCTTTCTGCTAGCTCCAAATGTTTGATTTGCTGACTGCCCATTTCGTATCATGGATTGGGTAGGTGTAATTTCCATTTTTAATACACTAAGAATTTAAGAGATGTATTTAAAAGGGCTACAGATCCACTAAAATAACGTCTTGGCAAAAAACTGCTTCTGGTTTTGCCAAGCGGAATGTTTTGAAGACACTTCAAAAAGAAGTCAGGGTAAAACGTTAGTAGTTCCTCCTGTATTTGAACGTACAGCACATGAAATTATTTCATTTTGTTTAAAATATAAGAAAAAGACTTTGTAAGCTTTCATTTTTGGCCAAAGAATAGCTCTAGGCTAAGAGCTTATGGCCTAAATGAAGAAATTCAGTTACTTAAACTAACAGCTGTAAAGATGCTTAGGTGGTATGACACTAAACGTCAGCCTGCTAATCTGTTAGGTACCAGCCCTAGAAACAGAGGTAGTGAAGCAGTGGTATGCCAAAAGGGATCAGTAAAATAATCACCCCTCTTTCCTGAGTTTTATAGTCTGTCTCTGTTCTGGATGCAGATGTTGAAAAACAGCTGGCTGAGGTAGCACCTAGGATACGTGCAAATAATTCCCTTTATACCTATCCCATCCAACTCGCCAGCTGAATCAAGAGGCTACAGAGTAAGGCGCCCCTTTCTTAATCAAAGATTAATCTGTCACTTCCAGGAGAGACAAGAAGTGGTAAACTATGCAAAGCAGAAATTAATAAACTCCTTTTACTTGTGCTTACCCTGGGGCACACTAGTGCCACTTCCTTGGCTGCACAATCATCCAGTTTCAGCCAGAAGGGTGGACCATGCTCTCAGCCAGACTGCTCGACAGTCTTGTCATTAGGGCACGCTCCCAGGAAATGCGGCTCGGAACCCACTCAGGCTGTGATGGAAGCAATGGGACTCAGTCCGAATTCCCCAAGCAAGCCTCTCGGCTCCTAGACTGCTACACAAAACGCAAGCACTGTTGGCTCTCCTTCAGCCACAGCTTTGAGAGAAAATGTCCATAGTTTCCCTATTTTGGGCTAAGCTCAGTGAAACGATACTCTCCAAGCACACGGTTACACCGCTTCTGCTGGGGAAATTCGGGTTTGCAAATAGTGTTGGCACCTGGAAACGGAACATGGGCAATACCCGTGGTGCACACCAGAACTCTGATGTAAATTTCAGTGCCTCTTTCTTTCAATCCGTGTTGTGGATCACAAGATCATAGCAAAACTTGGTCTGGAAGGGACCTCATGGGGTCTTCAGTCCAACCTCCTGCTCAAAGCAGGCGTGAGCTGTGAAATCAGACCAGATTGCTCAGTGCTTATACAGTCACATCTTGAGAAATCTCCGAGGATGGACACCACATGAGTTCTCTGGGCAACCTGGTCCAGCACCTGGCTTCCCTCATGGTGAAAACCCTTTGCCTTACATCCTGTCTGAACCCTTCTGGTTTCAACTTCTGCATAGCCTGAGTCCTTTATGTGCTTAAATTTGTTTCTGAGCTCAGTTCTCTGTCTATAAAATGGGCCCAGTAATCATTCTCTGGCTCTAGGGAGAAGAGAGGTTGTAAGAATAAATTACTTAATAGATCTAACAGTAAGGAGTAATATTAAGTGAGGGGCTTACATATGAGAACGCTGTAGGTCACCTATGTAGAAAAGGTACTTTAACACAGCATATATTTCACTGAGCTCTCAGTCTGGAGCAATGTCTGCTGATCAGTTCTGCAGATGCTACATGATCTGTAGAGGGACTTGGAGGGGAATAGTTGGAATGAGATCAATAGATCATGCAAGAAGAAACCTCCAGCTTTGGTTGTAAACTCAGAACACAAGAAATAGTGACACGATGTTCACTCCTTAAGATTCAAAGCACTGCTCTGTGTTGATCTTGAGCTTAGTCTAATGTATGCATGGAACAGGTATTAATTATAAAATAGATTTTGTTTCTTTTTATACAAGCAATCTTTCTTTCCAATAGTATAATTTCACAATTTTTGAAAAGGCATCCCTCTACCACAGTAATACCAGTTCAAAAATAAGAAATTTTCTCTGAGGTCTTTGTTTAAAAACACTCAAAATTTCTACCTTCAGCAGAGCCTGTAAACAATGTGCTTAAATGCTCTCCTGAATTCGGGACATAATCAAATTATGTATTGCATGAGATCAAGCTGGCAGTTGATTTAAAAATTTTTCCTTAAAACATCTACAGATGTAGAATTATATAATTAAGCTATTTTAGATCATTTAATGAGGTTGCAAAAATGTACTAATACTAATTTGCCACGTGTAAGCTTGTGCTGTTGGACTTATGGTTGCTAAGGCAGCCTGTCTTAGTAGAGAAGGACAGGAAACAACACCTTTGTGAAAAAAATACAACCTTCTAAACATTTTACTTAAGAGCAATTTTGCTTTAATATCTAAAGTAAACAAAACCAGAGTAGGATAAGGTATACTATACAGGTTTCATTAGAATTCATTTGGGATGGCCTCTATTACTCACTAGCATATTCAAACACTGGAAACACTAACAAAATGTTCACATGACAAAACACAAGTGTGTATTCTGCTCCTGCTTCAGTGACTTGCCACACATGCACAGTCAGTGATCGTGGGCATGTAACACACATCACAGGATCTCTCAACTGGGCATTTTAGCCCTTGGGTTTTTAGATAATTATGCCAGAGTAACATGACTTGCCCTTGCAATCTTGTTTCTCAGAGTTCAAAATTCAGAGTGCTTCCCTGAAGAAAACTGTATTTAACAAGTGCTCTAGGGCATATGATTTACATACAAGTGTCTTAAATCATAAACTAATGTTGACCACTGAGTGCCTGAAAAGGACAGGCTTGGTTGCTGTTCCAAAGGTAACAGGACATAATGGAAATGCTCTGCTATAGCAGAGGAACATGGCTGTGGAGCACTGTTCTTGAATGTATCTACTCAGATGCTGTATGTTTCCATTTATTTTTATGAATTTGGCTGGTCAGCCAAATTTCCGTTTCCTGTGCTACACCAACCCCACCTGACTGGTAGGAAGTGGACTTGCTTTTCACAAAAAGGGGAGAACACAGAACATGGTAGAACTATAAAGAAAGGGGACAAAATATTTCAGCTTTGATGTTTCAGCAAACATGCATACTTACCTACAGAAAAAAAAATACAATCTTTGTTTTCTGGTCAAATACAGTCAATCAGAACATACTTACTACATGTTGGTATTCATACGTGGCACTGGGAGGTTATGGACATTCCCCAAAAAAGGGATAAGTGAACACGAGGGGGAGCTGTAAGTGCAGCAGGAGAGAGGCACAACCACCTCAGTCTCTGGTGATGGCCCAATTTCCTCACGATCTCCATGAAATATGCTCACTTCAACTCCTCTAGTTAAAAAGAGATCCGCACTACAATAAGTACCCCGAGTTTACTACAGTTTGTGTTCTTTGGATGGAAGAAGCATCACTATACATGACCAAAAAGTATGAAATCTAATTACTACTTCAGCTACTCAGCTGTAATGTACTTTGCAAGTGAGACATGCAGAAAGCCTGCCATGTTTTAGTGGCACTCCACACAGGAGACAGTGATAATATAACAGTGAGGATACAAAGACTGGCAATTATTTAAATACAGAATTTAAAAATATATTGCATGAACAAGATATACAGTGCTGCTACTGATAGATCGTGTGTCCATGCTCAGTAGATGAAATAAAGAAATCTATTAAAAAAGCCCTCAGAGCTACACTGTAGAAGATAACAACCAGTAAGATGATGTACAACATTAGTGTCTAAGGAACAGGCTCGGCTTCTGTAGACTTGGGCTTCTGAAGAATTGCATCTTCTAGTGCAGCCTAGCGGGTGGGAAAATTAGATTTGCAGGACTGTATATTAATTAGCCCACTTAGGGGGTAAATTGCCAGTCCTGGAAGAGCAAGAAAAGGACAAGAGTCCTAAAATACTCCCAGTGGCCTATCTGAGAGCCAGACTCTGGGAGAAAGAATCAGCTGGCATTTTGAAATCACATTTTCCATATGCAGGTTGTGACAGTAAGCACAATATCCTAATTTTTACTTTCTAAACTCTATTCCTTTACTACATGTAAACAATAAGAAATGAATAATGGAAAAGTCTAAGTTACACTGTACATCTCGTTACTTGTTTGTCCTGGGTTCTATGGGACAGAGCAGTAACCCCTGCAGCAACACAAACGAGACAACTAAATGTCCTTCAAAGTGACACATACACAAGTTCTTCCAAAATCATATTGGTAATAGAAGGGTCTCTTAATGAAAGCAATTCACAAAAGCCCAAGACAAAGTAAACCAAAATGAAGTCATAGGCAAAATGTAAATAACTACAATGCAATAGCAAATTAAGAAATAAGTTAGTCATGATTCTGCCATCTTAACTGGGCCTTTACCAAAACATATTTAGAATTGTGTCTCTGGAGACTGAATTTGTCTCACAACACTGACTATGAGGGATGCTTGTTTTAGAACAGAAAAGTAAGATACACCAAATTCATCCAACCCTGAGCGTGCAATTTATTTGGGATGCCTGTCTCCACTGAGGATAAACATGGTCTACATGACTAGAATTCTGAATTTTAACTGGCCAGTGTCACATGGAAGTTACTCTCATCGTAAACAACCAACATGATGTGCATTATAGGGAACTAAACTTTCAATGGGAAGTGTTCACTACTGTCTACAGAGCCAAATATTCAACAGTTTAAAAAAAAAAAACAACACTGTCATCACTATTTTTGAATGGGTGAATATTATTTTAAATTTGCAGATACAATAGCTGTAGCATAAGATTTGATATGTTGTTTGAAAGGTCTGTAATTTTGTCATTAAATATTTTCAGGGAGGAGTTATTTCAAATGCAATGTTCAATTTGAGAAACAATTTAAGTGTATCTTGTCTATGCATAACTGTGTAGTGTCAAGTATTCTGTGGTTATAACTGTCTGTTTGTAGTATTCTGCAGCTTGCATTACTGTAGCATAGCATCTCAGTCTAATGCATGCAGCTTCATTGTACTTTTGCGAGACAAAAAAGTATTTTTAGTCAAACTCCATAAATGGCACCTGCAACACAGAAGGTTAGAACAGAACCACCCAATTTAGGGCTAAAACAGGACTAATACAGAACACGAATGAGTACGTCTAAAGAAATAATTCAGAAAGTCTGCACTAGCAGTTACCTGTCCCTGGAGAAAGCAGGAATTCAGCACCTCCCTGTTTATTTTGCAGGTTCCCCAGACAATTTCACCTGCGCAGAGCTACTTTCAGCTGGGAAAAGAGGCAACTAGCTTATACCTGAGCAACACTGCTCTCCAGTAACAAGGTAAAACAGCATTAAAATCTGCCAAAGCCCCTAGAGAGGCTAGATCAACTAGGTATGCTCCAAGTACTCCTTTCACATCTCAGTAAGACTGAATTCAGTACAAACCACAGTTACAATGGCCGTTTTAATTTAAAAAAAAAAAAAGTTAAATCTAAGTCCTTCAGTTTCCAGTCTAGCACTCTCACATCTCCCAGGTTGCTAATTCAAGAAAGTACAACCTCTCCCTAAAACAAAAGATATGGATTATAACTCTCTCAACTACAAACCTGTAACAGTATAACAGTTCTGCATCTTTGCATATTTACTAGGAAGTCAGTCCAAAATGAGAAAGTGTTGCTAGCAAGGCAAAACAGCTCTACAGTTCACAACCTGCTCCATGAGAACTGCTAACTTCTGTACATGAGTCTTCTCCTATAGTCAGACCTTTGCTCTCAGCTGCTTCTCTACCCCCCCACGTCAACAGCTCCTTGTGTTTAGTGTGAAAGATTCTGTTCTGAGGGCAATTCATCCGATCCTACCTGAGGTACATGTCAAAAACCCATTCTGTATTCAGAAGTCCTCACAACTTCACTGGGAGTGCTGCAGGTATGATTTGGGGTTAGAGACCTACAGCACTCCAGAGGAAATGCAGTTCTAAAACATGGCAGAAAGTTTTCTTTAACTTTTCCCCTATTGTTGAAGTGATAAGATGTCCAGGTACCTAAGGATGGGCTTAGTGAAACTGCCACAGATATCTAACTCCAACTAAGATGCAGAGAACTGAGGAACTTTACTCCAAAGATTTCACGGAGAATCTGTCTATATCTAAGTATTGAGGCCCTTAAAATCCTACTCTATACCACATTTCTTTCTCCTGTTCTAGGGAATTTTCCTTACTGACTTTAGTGAGAATGGAATCAATTATTTTTTAGTAACATATCCAGTTATTTCACTGTCAGAGAAACAATTTCTATGGACAGGGGTACAACTCACACTAGAATAATACTTTGCTTTATTAAGCTGCCAGTATCAGTTGCATAGCTTTGGATGTACAGAAATGGGTAAAGAAATTAATTTTTAAGGGGGACACGGTACTTTTGGACCACATGCAACACTTGCTAATGTCATCTGGAGCTTTTCCACAGGCCAAGGACAACAAGCAGCCTCAAGCATGGAGATTTACAGTTTCTGCTCTACCACTCAAAGTCATCTACCATGATTCAAAGCACTTCTATGCAAAAGATAGCACCAGAAGATTGCCTGGAAGTAATTCATTTTCATCATCTCCCTCTCTGAGAGGGAAGTACTTCAAGCAACGGCTACTTTGCTTACCACCAGACAAATCAGTTTCACTGCAATCTTTTTCAGATGTACAACCCATGAATTTTAAGTTGGTTGTAAAAGTCCACAGAAACCCAGTTTAACTTCTTCTATCTGTACTGATTTAAACACTCTTCTTGAACAGCAACAATAACTGTTTTGCAATGTCCTTCCCCTTAGCTCCCCCTCCTTTCTCCTACTTATCTATATGCTCTCTAATTATTTTGATGACACAGGGATATTTTAGTACTTTAACAATAAAATTGAGCATGTCAGTGGTTTTGCTATGTAATTAATGTAGGAAATAAACACCTGACAGCAAACTCTGTGATCCTGTATGATTTAATATCACAAAAGAGTTTCACTGTTTAAAGTTACATGAATAAACCTCATAGACCTGCTGTGAAAGAAAAATAGTTTCACAATAAATTAAGAGAAAACTTTAAATTTTTTGTCTTTTATAAGGTGCAGTAGTAACACGAATTAAAAATAGTGTCTCCGAGAATGCCAAAATAAAGGATATTTCTCTCAGTGGAATTAAGATTTTACTACTTTGCCTTTGATCTGAATTACACAGTATTCTTTAAATCCAAGAGCACAGAATTCCAGACCTTGGTAAATAACTTGGAGCTTGCTAGCACAAATCTGCCAACTAACAAATCAGTAGTCATCTCTCCAAAGGCTGCATTTTTAAAGGTCATTATACGGTCATCTCACACACTAGTTTTAAAGATCATGTAAATATAATAGACGAAGACACATAAAATCTCCATTCCCCATTTCAAGTAGCAGTGCTTCTTAGGAGTGTATCATCCTTGATGTAAATCAGAGAACCTACATGCAGGTAATAATAGCAAAATCCTATCTTCCACGAGATGAAGCAGTCCAATGCTGCACTTGCTGTGCATGGAGAAGTCCTACTGATGTAAACAGTGGCTTAGGAAGGGCCAGTGGGGCCACAATACTCAAATGTTCCTTTGAAAAAAAAACAAGATAAACTCAAAAACCAAACTCAAACCCCTTGATTCCTACATAAGTCTAAGTCCCCATTTCACCTTAACACAGGCTAAAACATGAATGATCCTTCCTGATGGATGATCAAGGCACTGGAAATGTCTCAGTTCGAGAAAGATCAACAACTTTAAAATTAAACATGTAGTCAACTTGAAGTTGTGTATAAATTCTGTACTAAATCAGAATGTTTGCTTAAGTGAGCCAAGTGAAATAATGAATTAGATCCACTGTGAGTATACTGTAAAATCTGTCTTTCAAACTGAAATCAATGTACTGTAGTATGGGGTATTATAACAAACTTCCAGTTCTAGACAGCTTTGTCCTGAGGCAAAAGTGGTCCCCTCCAGGGACTGCTGTTTCTGTGCTAGTACCTCAACTGCAAAACTCCATTCCATAGTCTCTGTTTCCAAAAAGTGGACAAAAAAAGTGTCAATTAAATGAAAAAGTAATCCAAACACCAGAGGTAAATAAATTCAAACCTCTAAATCTAGCCATACATTTAAACTAACTTTGAGAGATAAGACTATTTCTGTAATACTGAATTGCAAGCATGTTTGTGTGGGTCATTTCACTTTAGCAGAGATATCATTCCTGTCCTCAACACTATGTAGGAGGTTTACACTAATCAGCTTTTTCAGAAGTTAAATTCTAGCATCGCATCAATAGCTGTTACACAACATCAAGAAATACAAACTGTGCTGATTTGTGAAAGCCAACATGGCCCTATTTTCAAGCATCTGAATCAACAAATATTTTCCCCCATAAAATAATTTTACATCATAAAGTTAAATGTTTTAATTAAGAACAAATAATTACAATGATGCACCATGGTCTAAAAAGCCAGAGCTATTTTACAGCTAGCATTAACTTTTCGTAAGCTGGGAGAAGGGGAGAGGGGAGGGGGGGGAGGAGGGGACAGACAAAATAAACCGAAAAAAAATAAAAAAAAAAAATATTTGAGATATTTTTATCATCAATTAATAACTCACAACAGTATGATTTTTGTCATAACTTTAACTGTGTGTTTCTATCTTCGTATATCGCAGAGTGAACATTTTCCCAGAAGTGAGAAAAAGCATACTCATTTCCTGAGTTTGTTTCAAGTAAAATTAAATTATCTGAATTATATTCTCATAAAACATACAGGTCAATAGCCAGTAAAGACAAATTTCTATTCTTGTTTTTTGGTATTTTACAGTGGTAAAGCTGCCTGACACTCATAGCAGCATCTGAAGGAACACCCATGGAATTTAAGCCTTTTAAATTCTTCTAAAATCTTTCAGGTAATAATTTTTCTCTAAAGCAAAAAGAAAAAAGGAGGGAGGAGGAGGGAGCAAGAGAGAAAATAAAAAAGTCAAACGCATGTCCAGTCAAAGCACACATGTATTCACATATCAAACTCCAGTAAGAATTAAAGCATAGTGTAACTCTGGTTAATCTCATAATTGCAAGAGGCTTTTATCCATGGCCGTTAAATAATACAATTCAAATTGCCTCTCCAAGTGTATAAAGTCACTGTGCAACTAAAATAGTAAGTCACTGAAGGGTATGCTACACCATTTACATAAAGAACAGAAAGGTCATTTTTGGTAATTACCCTTGTAAAAGAATTACTGTTGTTTCCTTAACACACAAATATATTTACTAGCAGAATATAAATGTATTCATTGCGAACATGATGGCTGTAAAACTTTGAATTTTTACTTCTGTAAATGCCTAATCTGATACACTATTTTAAAACAAGCAATCCATTTGTTTTTCACATATTAAAGATAAATTTTATAGGCAGAAAAGAAGGAAAGGTATTTTTTCAGTGGAAAAAAAATAAATAAGCAGAGCAATGAACTGAATAATCTGTGGATAAGAAACAGGTGTCTCACTGACAAGCTACACTGCATTTACACTCATTCTAAACCAGAATTTATACTGTGGCACCTAAGTAGGTGCAGATCTACCATTGGGAAAGCCAGGATCATCTTCATCCTCTACAGAGAACAAGGCTTCCTATTAGAAAGATGCTTTTCATGTTCAGAGCCCAATCTGAGTAATATTTGTTGAAGGGATAAAGGGATCTATCTAGGTTTCCCACTGGACTTCAATTAATTTTTTGTTCCCTGTGGAGGGAATGAAAAAGGGAAAGGGAAAGGGAAAGGGAAAGGGAAAGGGAAAGGGAAAGGGAAAGGGAAAGGGAAAGGGAAAGGGAAAGGGAAAGGGAAAGGGAAAGGGAAAGGGAAAGGGAAAGGGAAAGGGAAAGGGAAAGGGAAAGGGAAAGGGAAAGGGAAAGGGAAAGGGAAAGGGAAAGGGAAAGGGAAAGGGAAAGGGAAAGGGAAAGGGAAAGGGAAAGGGGGGAGGAGAGGGAAGAGAAAAGGAAAGGGAAAAAAGGAAAAAAGGAAAAAAGGAAAAAAGGAAAAAAGGAAAAAAGGAAAAAAAAGGAAAAAAGGAAAAAAGGAAAAAAGGAAAAAAGGAAAAAAGGAAAAAAAGGAAAAAAAGGAAAAAAGGAAAAAGGAAAAAAGGAAAAAAGGAAAAAAGGAAAAAAAGGAAAAAAGGAAAAAGGAAAAAAGGAAAAAAGGAAAAAAGGAAAAAAGGAAAAAAGGAAAAAAGGAAAAAGGAAAAAAGGAAAAAGGAAAAAAGGAAAAAAGGAAAAAAGGAAAAAAAGGAAAAAAGGAAAAAAGGAAAAAAAGGAAAAAAGGAAAAAAGGAAAAAAGGAAAAAAGGAAAAAAGGAAAAAAGGAAAAAAGGAAAAAAGGAAAAAAGGAAAAAAGGAAAAAAGGAAAAAAGGAAAAAAGGAAAAAAGGAAAAAAGGAAAAAAAGGAAAAAAGGAAAAAAGGAAAAAAGGAAAAAAAGGAAAAAAGGAAAAAGGAAAAAAGGAAAAAAGGAAAAAAGGAAAAAAGGAAAAAAGGAAAAAAGGAAAAAAGGAAAAAAGGAAAAAAGGAAAAAAGGAAAAAAGGAAAAAAGGAAAAAAAGGAAAAAAGGAAAAAGGAAAAAGGAAAAAAAAAGAAAATAGTACTTTTTGTGAAGAAATACAGGGGAAAATCACAAAAGGCAGTCACTGCTGCAGTCACAGCTAGAATTGAGGATTTCCTGGTCCTCATGCCATGCTAAAACACTGGATCTGGGTCTCTTGCAGTAAAGATCGGTGATATAAGGTTATTATGCAGCCCTGTGCATTTCGTGTCAAGGCACAGAACTACTGAACACAAACTTCAGCTACTACATTAAAATAGTCATTAAAGCAAAAGATAAACTTATCTGTAATTTACAAAAAGAGAAGCAAGATTTTGTCATAGAAACTCCAGACTAGATGAACAAAAAACTCTCTCCACTTAGTACGGTAACTGAACTTATTTTTCTATACAAAACAGATGATAATCTGTTTTTTATAATATTGATCAAAATGTCAGTTTGGGGTCATGTAAGGTATCACCCCCTGCCACAGCCTGGGCACAGAAAGATGTCACAGGGCTAAGTGCCTTAGCACAGACAGGCACAGAGCCAACGTTGTCCAACACAGCCATTTTCCACCCTACACTTTCAACACAGGAGGTCCTCATCTCCTGCAAGTTATCAGATGTGCTGCCCCTCACCGCTGAAAAGCCTTGGGAGATGGGCAGAATTGACCCCCAGACCACAGCTGGGCCACTGCCAAAAAGTATCTGGCAGGGGGGCAATGTCTCCTCCTCAGAGCTGCTCAGCAGTGCTCACCTGTAAGAGTCCAGTCTGGAGTCAGCCACATGGTAGGATCAAAATATTTGGAATCAGCTACTGGATGGAAAGGAAGAATTTTAGTTGTGAAGATGATAATTTTATTCATTAAGAAGCCTATAGTACACACATCCCTCTTCCCAACCCATCTGCAATCTCCTTGCACTAGAAAAGTAATGCTAGTAGCATTTGTCTAGCATTCAACCCTGCAGGGGCTGGAATGGGGGAGAAAACATAGAATTTTGAAAGTGTCAACAAAACCGAAAGATTCTGCAAATTATTTCATGCATTCCACCGAACCTGACCAATTTCAAAAGCCACTGAGCTAATAGAAACAAAGTACTTTTTAGGGTGCTGAAGTGCTTGTAGGATGAGGGCAACTGTCCTTTTTTCAATGTAACGTCTCTCTTATACCCACTGATTGGTCTTGTACCTACATCTGTGAGTACAAACTGGTGAAACAGATACAAAGTAAAGAGAATTTCACAAGTAGTTGTTTAGCATGGACTTAATTGTTCCTTAGTCAGTCAGTATTTTCTTTTTTATTTAAAACAAATTTGAGTCCAGAGTGCAGAATAGGTATCATGATTGTTCCATAAACAGTTATAAATACCCCTTTCAGCACAAGCAATTTGTGCTAGTTTTCCTACCTCCAAGACTACATGAAGAGTAATATTATTTCTACTGTCAAAACCCCATAACACACTAGACAATCAAACTGAATTGAGCGGCACCAGACTCTGTGCTATACAGAAAATAACACTGAATCAAGTTGACTAACTTCCCTTTACCAATCCGTTGTCTTACCCAGAAAGCAGCCCAGCTCCAACCTTTAATTATCTAAGTAGTACTTACTAAACTTAGTTGCCCTGAATATCCACAGATTAAAGCAGTTCTGGAGATGATCCCAGATAGTCTTTCCAAGTAAGAACTCTCCCATCAGGTGCTGTTACTAATCAATCCTGGACAACCGAATAACTATAGTAAACCTATGCAGAATTAAAAAACATGTTTAACATTAAATCTGAAGTACTTGTTCCTCACTCAAAAGTCAGTTACGGCCAAGATAAAGATACTCCCCAGCCCCCAATCAAATAAAAAAAAAATCCCAAATATAAAAAAAAAAAAAAAACAACTTTGTGTCAGGCACAAGCATGCATTTGCTCACACATGAGAAAATACTACTGAACTCTTTCTTTCCTTTTTGAGCCTGCAAGCGAGAAGAGATGTTCGTTTTTATCCCTGGTATGGTAAATCAGTGCTGGTATTTTATACAGTCCCTCTCACACAGCAGTCCCAAAAAATACATTTCCCAGTGGTAGAACCATCACCACAGCAGAGACCTGCAACCGTTCCAAGGTTCTTCCATCAGTCCTTCTCCCTCTAAGTGGAGGAGAAGGAGAAATGGTAATTGTTCTGTAATGTAGCATTCAGCTACCTGCTATATCTGGCTGGGAAGTGGTAACCACTTTACTTCCTAGAGGCAAGCTGGATACTTCATTTGACAACTTTTATGTATTACTATAAATCAAAAACATTCACCATACTGAAGCAGTTTTGGGCATATCCTTGCCCCATTTATAGTAGTAATTAGTCTTGGTGTCCCATGTTAGGCTTTGTAAAAACATACAGTGGGGGAAAACACATTTCTATTGTGAAGAGTTATATTTCTCATTTAAAAAAAAAAAAAAAAAGACACAGTAAGAGAGTCAAGTCATTATGAGCTGATCAGGAAGGAGAGCAGAGAGGTGAAGGTAGTAGCAGCAACAGCTCCAGGCTCAGTGAACATAGTATGGCTAGAATTTAGGGGTGTGGGGAATGCAGCCTAGCTACTGACCCTCTCTGCAGATTTTGGGCAAGTCACTTTGCCTTTTTCAGACATCTTTCCTTTTCCATTTCCATTAGGCTCTCTTAGGCTGCCATTGCATCTCACAACAAGGACAGACGAGCTCTATAGGGACCCTTCTCTTCCTCCTCCACCCTCAGCTAGCAAAGCCTCTGCGCATGGCTGAAACAGAACTAATTAATATGTCAGCTTTGACTTCTTCCCTCTCTAACCAATCCTGGCTGGCCAATCTCCTGAGAGTCCCATGATACTCGTGGCTCGTAAAGTGAGATTCAAAAAAGGAAGGAATTGTCATATTCCAGATAGTTTCCTTCACATACTAATCTGCAAGGGAACACGTAAAAATAACAAGGCAAATGGACACTGGAAACTCATCTCCAAGTTTCAGTGCAGGTAAAGGAAGCTGACAAAGGCTAGCAGCAAGAGGGAAGGGGAAGGTTTGTGAAAGTCTTAGGAAGGTAAGAAAAAGGCTTACAATTTTAGGCAACAGTAGCCAAAGATGCCGTGGAGGGATTTAAAGAAACGTGACATATCAGACAAAGAATGCAACCTTTACGAAGGCATGAAAAGTACCTGAAGCAAGAAGATTCTCACCAAAGAACTAAACCAGAAACAGCATCATGCCATCCAGCATCAAATCTGCAGGGCAGAACCTCAGCTGCTGTAAACTGTCATGGCTGTAACATCATAGTGGAGTTAAGGCAGTGTACATCAGCACAGACATAGTCCCAGAAGCCCCAAAGAACAAATACCTCTCTCTTCAAGAGTCTATGTTGTGGGCTAGGAACTCACAAAATTCAAAGCACATGGTGATTCACAGTAAATGAAAAAACAAAGAAAAAAAAAATCTATTTTTCCCATTTCAGTCTCTTTGAGCTTCTAACCATAAGTTTCATCCATTGTATCTTTACCGTTCCCAAAGTTTAAATGTTTCCCACCATCTGTGAATATTTACATCTTGCTATTCAAAGGTTTAAATACCTCTGTGAAATAGATCCAGTCACATTACCCTCAACCCACTGAACAAGTGAGTGCATCATATGCAGGGGAAAAATAATTCATCAGATTTCAGCAATCTCTGAGAACGGTCCAGCAAACAAGCTTGTACAGAAACTGAGCAGGCAGAGTCTAAATTATCTTCTTGCTCACAGGAAGGGACATTCGTCACTGCTCCCCACTAAGGGTAGAGAATGTCACTCTCTCGAGATCATTAATGCAGCGCCTGTCATTAACATTAAACCATTAATTTAATGTTGCAAAAAAGGAAACAATTGAATGAGTACATATACATGTGGCCTGTGTTCTACCTGCAGTGTCTGCTCTGCTGTACTTCAACTGATCAGTAGAGTCTCAGCAGGAAGGAACCTGACTCAGTTTCTAAGGCTATTACATTTTCTACTATAATGTCTTCAATGTCTGTCAACTTTAAAAAATAAAGAAAACCATCACTCTTCATTGCCTGAAGGTCTTGCCTTCCAGTAGAACAGAAGTGATGCCAGTTTAATTGTCAGCAGGTTCATGGAATATTTTCAGCCTGTTAGGTGGATAACCACATCTATTCTGTAAAAAGTCACTGGTGCTAATGAATACAGAAATCGATATGTATAATAAAATTTTGTAACTTCTGAGAAAATAATTATGAGGTTTCTTATCAGAAATATTAGCAGAACAAAGTTTAAAATTAATTTACTGTAATGAAATTGCACACTGTGGCTAAATGTATTTTAAATCTGTTATTCTGACCCTCAAAACAAACACTGAGATTCAGAGAGTTGAGCCCCATGAGGGTCTGGTTTTGGTGAAGCCTTTTAAATTGCTTTATATCTAGACGGTGTCATTAGTACAACCTCTTAAAATGTTCTTCATTGATACCTAATACATGCTAACAAAAAAACAAACTAAAAAATAAAGCAAAAATTTTATATCAATTGTTAATGCTTCCAGTTTTATGTGCCAAACACAAGGCTAAAAGGTAGCTCTTTTGTAACCTAAGCCATTTTCAGAGACTTCCTTTGTTTTTCATTCTAGATTCCTTGCCCAACCAAAAACAAATCTCTCACTTTGAGATTTTTTTCATACCTCTTATTATATACATATACAAAAAAATCAATTTTGATTTTTCATACTTCTTATCAGTCCAGTACCTCATAAAGACTCTGTCCTAGACTGACCCCAAGAGTAGGGAATAATGCTCACAGACTGATTTACAATGTCTTTTCAACTCACTTCCTACAACAGTAAGTGAGGTGTTGTAACAACTGTGCATGATGTAAAGCAAGACAGCAGCATTTTCTGTCTCAACTGCAGTACACTGTGACATGTCACAGACAGTAAGATAAAAAGCGAGGAGTGAAAATTAAATTGCTATGAATAAGGATGGGTAAATTTAAACCCGGCTTTTATACCAACAGCACAATTTTGTGAGTGGAAAACAGAGCAGATTTCCACACAGAAAGGTCTACCTGCATGGTCATACTAGTGAAGATCAAATCTAAATATACACACGTTATCCTACACTAAGGATAAGACAGTCAGCAATACCATGGAGACCTGCATGCTCAAGTCTCATTAACTTTGATTTTGAAATCCTCAATTCAGGATTTCAACTATGTCCTGAGTTAAATGTAATTCATTTGGTTTCCATACCAGATCACGGGAAACTCAAGTTGGATGGAACCTCAGGAGGTCATATTAGTCCAAACTTCTGTTCACACATCATCTCTGCAGGAGCCCAGACCAGGACTGAGGCATCTGCATTTGATTCTTTGTTCTACCACATATTTCCTCTTTGACCTAAAGTCACTAATTTACACAGCTGGTGTCTGCCTGAGTTTTCTGCAGCCACAGAAAAAGAGATGCTGTACTATTGCTACGTTTACATTTGAGAAATGCTTAGGTAACATGGTTTGAAATAAGGCAATCAGACATGTAAAAGAGCTGGGCTAATACGGGAAACTTTAGATCTTAGTCTAGCACTCCAGAGCGTTCAACCTGGGTGTTTTGTTCCATTCAAAGAAAGTAAGGGCCTGTGTCCATAGATGATCAGTTTGGTTCTGAAGTTGCTACATTTTAGAAAATCTGATTTTTGTTTCAAGCCTGCTTCTTGGTTTCAGAGCAAAGACCTATTTTGTAGAAGTCCTTATCCACAGTGTGCTTCAACTAGACCAAACCCAACTGTAAATATATCTGAGTCATATGAAATAAAGATTATATCAAGTAACATTTTTATTAGGTTTAAGAATATACAGCAATATATTAAATAGCATTTATTTTCGTTTCATTTGCCCTTGTTTACTACACCTCTAAATGGTGTTTTAGTCAGACAGTTATTTACTGTGTGTTAAACTACTTCCTGCAACCTTGGCACCTAGACCTGGGGAAATGGATAAATTACCCTGGAGTTCGTTTTCTGTTCTCAACTCTCCAGGGGATGCCGCTGGCAGGTTGAGCTGAAGCACAGAGAGATGTTTGTCTCATTTCTTTCTACTATTTTGGATGCCAGTATTAGTACACTGCTAGAAAATTAACAGCTCAGAGAGAAGGTTGGTTATTTTTTAAATTCTGGATTCAAAACAAAGCACATTTCCTAAACTGGTTCACAAAAAAATAAACTGAACGCTTTTCCCAATTAACTTTAATGACATCTACCTGTCAATCCTTTTAATACCCACATCAATAAGCCAGGCAAAGGGTGTCAGAAGTTCAAACTAAATCTAGGTGTGAATTCTCATTAGGAGACCTTGGGAGCCACACAAGAAAAACTTGACATTAAATGTTTGTCATTTGCCTTCAACAAGTCCACTAAAAGTGGTTTTAAATTTTCACATGTCTATCTCCCCCTGGAAACAGAAACCATCCAAGTGAGATGACAATCAATAAAGTTTACTGCTCAGCACCTGCAGGGACAAGAGTGAGTCCAGAGACACTGAGGGGGGCAGGGTGCAGGCAGGGATCAACCCAAAACCAACAAAGCCTCACACAAGCATGTGACTAGTGGCTAGGGAAGTACACTACATGCTAGCTGGTTAGTAAGTCTCTCCACTACATAAATACAAGCATCTGTGCATATATACACACACACATTCATTGGACACGGTGTCTACATGTTATGCGAATACCATATGCATAAAGCAACTAAAAATTTTTTTATTACCAGTTTAGACTGTTCATGAAACAAAGAGTTACAGTGAAATTATTATTACCACCTCCTTAAAAGTGAGGGTCGAAGGCATTTATCCCTGCTACAAAATGGAATTTTGATCTAAGGAAGATCATGAGAACACAGTTTAAAAGAAATACATATTATCACATTGTTTAAAGGCAATTTACATCAGTACAAAATGACATGCTCCACCACCACCTAAAGTATGTTTAGATCCCCATTTGTTACACTGAGTTTACGATCTTGTGTGTTAAGGTGTCTGTAAGGATTAAGAAAAAGAGGATACATCACAACCTAGCATACTGAGAACGATGTATTTAACTAAGCATTGTGTTTGTTAAATAAAACTGATGCTTCCTATAGTGTCTTTACTACAAATGTACAAGAAATAGCTTTTTCTATCCTTCTGGAAAATTACTTTGAAGTGTCAGGCCTGTGTTCTCTAATCAGTGAAAACACCATCATCGATTTTTGTAGAAAAAGTAACAGGCTCTTGTACCCTCTACGGTATGTTAACAAAACTGTCTAAGACTGTAGTTTCTTTACAATGCATCACATCCTACATGAGTCCCCAAGGTTATAACTAAGAGTGTAAAATATACACAGACTTAATGACTTTTGATCCTGACTCAGAACTCAGTTATACACATGCTGCTGGGAAATGTGCTTTATTTCACTGTAGAGGACTGATTCTTTCTCTCTCACTGCAAGAGCAAAAAGCATTGCTACAATGTGCCTTTTAATTCGAAAGTAAAAAGGCAGAATGGCTCAGAAGGAAATGCTAACCCCTGCCTTTCCCCCAATGCACCATTCATCTTTACCCGCTGGTAACAATGGGAGGAGCACATTTGAACCAAATCCCCAGCTATTTAAAATCAATGTAGCTCATGAACTGTCCACGACTGACAAACCACTGGACAGAAAACCCTGCCGATTCTTTCAGTTCCAAGGCAGTTCACTGCCCACTGAGCTTACAGAAATATATTCTGATACATTTCTAATTCACAAGAAGTAGTTTAAATATTCTCTGTACTGTATACACAGATTACTTGAAAATATTTGCAACAGAAAGGAGTCCAGATCAGCTGCTTTAACAGCCTAGCAGAACCCAGAGAAGTCACAAGAAACATCGCACCACCCAGTCCCCTCAGCTTGTAATTGCTCTGGAAACGTTACTCAGAGTTCTGGAGGACATGGAGACATGGGAACATTTTGAAACAAGAGGCAAGCCATTGGATCAGAGAAGCTATAAATCAGACTTGCTGGGCAGATGGCACTGCAAGCTAGGGAACTGATGGCAGATGGAAGTGAGAGCTAGGATAAGGCAAAAAAATTGGTTTTGCAAACTAATGAGATTTGTTAAGATGCTAGAGACAACTACTCTCCCTTTCTGATAGCTCTGCTTTAACTGAGGGTCAGATCAACCCCTCCTCCCACAGAAATTTACCCAGGAAAAGTTTTCAGAGCCATAAAGAAAAGGCGGCTTGGTTTCCCTCAGAGAGATACATACCGCAGCCAGCCAGAGAGTTACTCAATACAAAATAAGCATAAAATTCATAATTCAAAAATCCCAGGTTCTCATGAAATTTTTGAAGTCCAGAGCCTTCTACACACAATCTGTAAGCCCTGCAGCCTGGCTCCAGGACAGTATAAAGACTTGTACCTTATCATGGCAGAGGAGCTTACAACAAAGGGGAAGATTCAAGACAGGAAAGATCTTTAATGGAAAAATGTTACACAACATGTTAACTTTGGTGAGGATTTGGTCTTAGTCCAGACTAGAACTGAGGTTGGCTTTATGCTCACAAATGCTCCACCTCCTTCCTGCAGCTGACTTACAGTTCCTTTGATGCTGTTATGGGATAGGTAGCATCTATAACTTCTTATGACTGCAGAATAGTTAGTATCAGAAAAAATGTGTAGCACTTCTTAAGATATTCATGAATATCAGTCCCTCTAACCTCCAAATGTTAGAAAAACTTTTCTCCTCTAGTTTTCACTAGAGGACACACATATATATTTTTTCCTTTCCTTTGTCAGAGCCTCGGGGTTCTTTTTTAAAGCAGCATTGCCAAGACTTCAAGGTTTTTTCTGTTCTGATACAATGGCCCCAGAAGCATTAATAATGTTTCCAGAAGAACACAATACAAAAAGATCTTCCTCAGTAAATTACACAATCTCAGACAGTGTATGCTATGTGGGCTTCTAGCAGGCAGCAGCTTCCACAAGCTTCTAACGTTACCTCCAGAAGCTTATGGAGGTTTTTCTCCCAAGATATATTACCAAGGGTGAGCCTTTCTTACTACTGTCATGAACTGCAAAGATCTCATGGTCTTATAAACTTCTATAGCTGCAGTTTCTGACATTCGGGAATTTTTTTTTTATTTGCATGAAAGTAAGAAAAGGGGGTGAAGTGGTAAATAAATTAACTTCGTTGAAAGCCTTTGGGAAAAGAGAAGTAAAGCTGCAGACTTGTGTGGGAAGCTAATAAAGAGGGAGCACAGCAGTAGCGCTGCAATGACACAAAGGATTAACAGGCTCTCAGCAAGAACTTTCATTTCCCAAGATATTATAAAGTTCTTGTATCCTAAACACACATAGAAAAACATCCACATAATATAAGAAAACTGTGATATACCATACCCATATACATACCCATGCATTTGTAGGGCTCCTAGTGCTTAAGGCAAATACAGAAATTACGTAGGTAGAAAAAAGTACTTCTCATAAAGGACCCTACAGAGAGCACTCTATTCATACAACACGTGCATATTAACTATCTGTTCTTAAGATTTAGAAGGAAAAAAAAAAAAAAAACAACACAAAAAAAGACAAAAACAACAACCCAAAAATAAAGTCGACACATTTAATGTGTTTGACAGCACATTCCTGAGATTTTCATTACACTGGGATAAGTGCATGACTGAAAGCTTGCGTATTTCAACCAAAAATCCACACTCTCACCAATTTGCTATGCAATCTTGATCAAGTCTCTTGATCTTTCCCGGGACTACTTTCTCCAGAGGTAGTCATGGGGTTACACAAGCTCATGGAAATGAGCAATGCTACTTACTTCTTTTTGATAGGTTTTAGGTCATTGTACCTTCTTCTCATTACAGGGCAAATGTCAATCTCTGGCTACCAAACACGAATGGAGGAGGGAAAAACAAATACACACACACACAAGCAAAAAACCTCAACCAAATCTACAGAAGTTGTTACTGAGCAACAACAATTATGGGTTCTTATAGACCCATTCCCATCCAACAAACATCAATTTCAGACGTTTTCAGCTTCCTTCACTTGCAGCTATCTTACATCTAGCCACTCTTGCAGCATCTAAATCCCTCCTTCAGCTGCAGAAGATACAAAGATAAGCTGTACGTAACTGTAGAATAACAGGAAGTGACTAAAAAAAAAAAGCTAGAATTGCAATCCTGTGACACATTTGATCTGTAAATCTGTGTTCTAACAGAAGAAACACCTTTAAAAAAAAAAAAAAAAGAAGGATAATTCCAGCACTGTGGCTAGAAATCATTAATTTAATGCTTAAAACCTCAGCATCCTAAGGGATATTTGGGTCTCTCTTGTGTCTAGCTCTTGCGGTTACAGAGAAAAGTGCACCTCAACAACCTGAATTTCAGAAAGCATATCAAAATGACCCAACTGTATTTATTTATTCCAATTGTTCTTAAGCTACTCTTACAATTTTAGAGGAATGGAGGAAGCTGAGCCATTTGTTCTAAATATCTGGAAAAATGAGCACTGCTCCTGGTATTCCAATTTGCACATAAGCATACATTTTCCCTTGGCAGCTGTATCATATCATTGTAAAAAAGTTCTCATTCATACTAAATGGAAATCCCCATCAAGAACTTTGATGGGCATCTTTCTGATTCAGCTTCTGCAATTTTGTGGCCTTTGTTAGCTTGGCTCCAAATGTGCAGTCAAGTATGTGTTCAGACATGATCACATTGATGCACCCACATATGTGGAGAAAAATGGAAGAGGATTGGGAAAATATAGTATTTTCTGACTGTTCGTCAAGAATAATTACATGTTTCCAGAAGGTCAGTTTTGTCTTCTTTCTTGTCTGTAAACAATTCTGACAGACAAATCAACATCATCATAAAGGTACGAATGCAGACAACAGCAAACTAACCCATGAAGTTCTTAGCAGAAGCACAGGGGAACTCTTGGACATCAAGAGGATACAGTTAAAGCTTTTGGACTACATACTTTGCGCAATGTTCTTCCACTCCTCTCTCAGAAGTGATCCTCAATCTGTACAACAGTGGCCTCAGCATTACAACAAACATGTAACCAAGGGGGGTGTGGGGGGAGTACTGCTCCAAACTCTTCCAGTGCCTGGGGCTGACAGTATCCCAGAAGTCAGGCTGTCACTGTTTGCAAGAACGCACAGACTCTGCTGTGATCAAAGAGATGATCAGAGAGTCATATTTAAAAAAAAAAAAAATTAAAAAAAAATAAATAAAATCTGAACTTTAAATTAATCTGGCTAGTGCCATTGGCAAAATGTCTCATCTCCCACACACTGTAAACCACCGAGAGGCAAGGAGAGAGAGAAAGGAAATACACACTGGAAAGACAGATGGGAAGATGAAAGCATTGTGGACTAACACTGATATTAAAATGCGTCATCTATCCCTGCTCTCAATCAATTATTATTGCCTGGCCAGGCTAGGTATCCTGAAGTAAAATGGATTCCAGGGTTTCCATACTACTTACCTCATCATCCTCCTCCACACAATATAAAATCCTACTCTGAATACATAGTTTATCATTAAACTATCAAAACATGATTAAATGTATAATGGTAATGAACACAAATTACTGTGCTCAGGTGGTATCTCAAACACTGCATGCTTAGCTACCCATAGTTTCAAGAAGGGTACACCTTTCATTACCAGTGTGATACTCAGAGCATCAACTAGATAGGAATAATCACCAAAAGGAACCAAATTAGAGAAATCAAATTGTCAGCACGAGTCTCAAAATGACCCCAAAACATTCTTATAGCTGAACTTCTACCTCTGATAGATAAAGTCACGGCATTATATGGCACAATAAACCTTATTTCTACACTGAACAGTCCTGCTTTTTTTTTTAAGTTTGACACTTTTATGTTTACCCTAACATATCACTGCAGCTTGGTCATGACAGCACTACGCAATACATCTTGAGAGCTTTTAAGACATGGAAAAATTTTCCCATCTTACCTGGTTCTGTACAGTTCTTTTCTTCATGTGTCCCATTAGGTGATGCCATCAACCTTCTATTCCTCCATATTTCTGACAAAATGCTTCTGTCTACAACAGCTGATTCTTGTCCTATATTAAATAGAAAGAGGTTATGCCTACTGTCATTAATTTTTTCTTGCACCATCTCAACTGGACTATACGCCCCCATCAGCAAAGAGCACGGACACGCATCAGTATGTGAACGTGGCAAAATCAAGGTGTGACTGGGGCACATGCCAACGTATGTACAGTAGGTGCTCCTAGCTACAAAGGGTGAAACTAGCTGTGAAGGTGCAGAGTCAGAGCTGATCTCATGTTCTGGCTATCAGAATACCCGGCTGCGACCCACAACGGGAAAATATTCTGCAGCAAGCAAATGCTGAAGCCTGCACCTGTGAAACTCAACACTTAGCACTTGGTTCCTGTAGATAAAACCAGCCCAGCTATGCTGACATGAGCAACAATCACACTTCCATTTAGTCATCTGCACTTGCACATATTACATTACTGATTTCTCAAAAAACAAAAACGCATATGGACGTGTTCCTGTTACATTTTGGTTTATTCTGAGTCTAGGGGCTGATCTTTTCAGTGTTGAGTATACTCAATAATATCAATCCCTAAATAACTTGTCCAACAAAACGGAAAATAACTGTACTGTGGATCCCCACAAGTCTTAAGAAAAACAAGTTTCTTTAGAAGTCACTGCAGCTTTTGCCCAAACTCATGTTCCAGAAGCATTCTCGGTGGAACTTGCCGAACAGAGTACAGATGGAGCACTTGTGATAATGCAGGATATGCAATTATAATAATCAAAGGAAGAACAGAACCTCTTAATTAAATCACTTCTGTCTCAACCTTATCCATTTCAAATGCACATATTAGAATAACAAAAATTCTTCCACAGTTGATCTTAGTGTTTATATTCAGTCATAATGTAATGCCTGTGCTTTGTTACAGTGACTCTTGCAAAAAAAAAAAAAAAATCTAGCTTGGAAGTTAGTTTGGCTAGACTATTTGCTAAAGTATTCTGATGCCACAATTATAAGAAACATAGAGAACACATGGTCAGTGTTTATGGATACAATATACCGTAAATTAGTTAGCTGAAAAAAAACTACCTCATGGAGCATACCATCAAAAATTAGGTTATGAGGGATTTATCTGATAACCCAGGAGATTAAGAACTTTCATTAGTCATGACGTTTTTCATGTAAACCTAAAAAAGTTCAGGAAAACTGTTATCTGCAACAAAAAAAACCCCAACACCTCAAACTGTGTACCCCAATTACTTGCTTTCACAAACCAGTAAGTTTATTAAAATAGGTACTGGTGCAAGAAAAAAAAAAAAAAAAAAAAAGGCATAAGTATGACAAACAGTTCTAAATAAAGCAAGCAACAGCATATTCTAAAACCACAATTTAAAAAAAAAATTGAAAGTTCTAAGATGAGCAATATGCTAATATGGTCTAAGACATTGAATTCTTATATGGATGGCTTGTTGCCATCCTAGATATATCTCAAACAACCCAGGCAATAATTTGAGCACAACAGCATTAGAAAGTATGACAAGTTCCACCAGATTTTTCTTCCCTAAAGCACACATTGTAACTTCAGCTTTGATTTAAGCATACAACCCTTCCTAATTTTGCTGAAATCTGATTGTTTTATATTAAACGCGGACGTAGGACCAGGGCTGAGTTTGATTTTGTTCTTAATTCCTCAAGCACTGCTGGCAGTCCTACGCCGAGTCCCATGTGCTGTCCCAGCAACCTTAGACTTCGTATCTGAGGGATGCAAAGAATATTGCAGGAAGAGGGCCTGAAGCTGCACACTTGCAGCCCAAACTGTGCCAGCAGGCGGGAAAAAAAAACAAAAAACAAAAAAACAAAAAACAAACAAACAAACAAACAAAACAAAAAAAAAAAAAAAAACAACACGTATGGGGATTATGTAGTTAATTATAAATGCATCGGTTTACCAACACAGAGGATGCAACAGACTCTCTCTGTAAAACATGAGATTAGCACTGTTCCTTGCCTAGAACACAGAATTTTCTGTCAAATCCACACTGTAATTTAGGAGGTGCGTGAGAGGGAAAGGATGGAGAAAAGGAGCAGCTTTAGCTGACGGAGGTTTACAACCGAAGGATAAAAACGAAAGGTGGCCCGAAGTTGCGGCGGGCACCACGACGGGCTGGAGAGGACGGAGCCCTGGCGCAGCGGCCGGGGGGGGGAAACCGCTCCCGGGCCGTTCCCGGTCCCGCGGCTGCCCCGGGGGTCCCCTTCCATCCCCGGCCCGGAGCCGGGAAGCCCTCGGTCACCGGGCGCCAGCCCCGGGGGTTTCTCCTGAGGAACCCGCGCCGCTCCCCCGCCTCGGCGCTTCCACCCAGAAACGGGAACGGCTTTGACCGCGCCGACCCCCGGGGGGGCGGGCAGCCCCCGGGGCCCCCCCCCAAGCCTGCCGGGGCCCGCCGGTCCCGCCGCCGCAGCCACTCACCCAGCCTGGAGAGCAGGCTGGACATGCACCAGGCGAAGAAGAGGATGGCGCAGATGAAGCCCAGCTGCGGCAGCAGCATCTCCCGCCTCTTGCGAACTTTCCTCAGCATCAGCAGCATGGTCTTCGGCGGGGCGAGCGGCGTCTCGTCCGGCTCCATCGGAGCAGGGGCGGGCGCCCGAGGGGACGGCCGGCAGGTCGCTCGGGCCAGCGGGGGATCACTCCCGGCGGCTTCCCGCAGACCGCTCCATGCCGGGCGGGCTGCAGCGCGGAGAGAAGCCGCTGCCCAGCGCCTCGGGTCGGCGGCGGCGGAGCGGGGAGGGAGGCGGAGGCGGGCGGGGGGAAGGCGGCGGCGGCGGCAGGCCGGAGAGGCGGGAGGGCGGCTCTCAGGGGCCGGGCCGGGCCCCGCGCCCCACACGCCCCATGGCCGGCGGCGGAGGAGGCGCCGCGGCAGCGCCCCGCGCTCCCGCCCCGCAGCTCGCCGCGGGCTGCGAGTCAGCGCCGGGGGACGGCGGCATCCATGAGGGCTCCAAGTTTGAAGTTTACCCCTTTCCCCCCCTCCCGCCGGCGGCAGGCGGGCTCCCAGCGCCGTGCCGAGCGGCGGGAGCTCCCCCCGACCTACCGACCGACCGCCCCCCTTCTCCCCGCCTCTCTCCCGCAACTTTCTGGGTGCTCCTCCGGCACCCATGGCAACGCGCAGGTACCCGCCCCCCACCTCTTTGCGGTGGAGGGGTGGGGTGCGGAATTAACCGGCTAAATCGATCTTTTTTTTTTTTTTTCCCCTAAACGGCGCGGGAATCGCCCGCTCTCGGTGTGGCGTGAGGCGGGGAGCGGGCCGGGGGTCGGCGGGACGCCGCCGGAGGTGCGGGGGCCGCTGGCGAGGGGGAGGACAGGGCTCGGCGAGAGCTGCCTGAGGTGCGGGGCTGAGGGGAGGGGGTGCGGGGCTGAGGGGGTGCGGGGCTGAGGGGGTGCGGGGCTGAGGGGAGGGGGTGCGGGGCTGAGGGGGTGCGGGGCTGAGGGGGTGCGGGGCTGAGGGGAGGGGGTGCGGGGCTGAGGGGGTGCGTGGGGCCGGGTGTTGATGGCACCTGGGTTCTTCCACCGGTCTGCAGGAGAGGCGTTTCGGCATGGACTTCCACGGGGGGGAAATGGCACTTGCTCCGATCCCCACGGTAACTAGTTTGCACCGCAACCAGCGCGTGGTGTTCAGGATGACAAAGTGAATGACCCGTTTTGTGAAACAGCGGTTTAGTTCCAGACTGCCACAAAGCAGATTTTATATATATATATTTAACTAAAATTTGGTATTTACGGTAATTAAGTGGTTACTGTTAGCCAAGGAGAACAGTTTTGGGAACTTCCTACAACAGCACAGGCACCGGTTCTGTATTCCTTCCAGGTATCCAGAAATGCTGTGCGTGTCAGGAAGCGCACGTAGACAAACCAGAATTAGTTCATCCGATCTTCTTTTCAGTACAGCATTTGGTTTACCGTGGAAGGTGTTTCAGGTGATTCCCTCTGGACGTCTGTCTTTGTACGTCAAAACATACAACGTGTTCATATCTGGCATTGTTTCTAATGGGGTCATGATTGTAATACAAATATCCTAGCCTGCTAAAGGAAATCTTCGCAAATAAAATATCACTAATCCTCTGTGTTTCCCCATCTTTGTGCAAACGTGGGCCTTTTCTTATGCTTATGAATTATATCTGCTCTACTAAGGTGGCAGCAGCAGCATTCAGGGCGCTCTGGTACACACCGCATGTGAAATTGCTCTAGATTCATGCTGAAGGCTGCCTACTTGTCTCAAGTGCAAAAGGGATTACTCAAGCTGGAGAACCAAAGAAAAGCAGTTATGTTAGCCTTCTTGCTTGCCTGCATGCACACAGCTACAAAAATTTGTGTGCCTTAACTGTTCAAGCTCCAGGGGCACCGAGGCACTGATGGGCCTTTCACCTTCTGATTTACATTAAAGCAGGAAAACAACTGCCTGATAGAAGAATAGCACTAAGACATGCCCCAGCCGCTTCTCTTTCATTCCCTTTACAGCTGCTGAGAGAGGAAATGTAACTCTGAAAGCTTTTGCCTACTACAAAAAAAGGTAATAGAGAAGATTACAAGTCAGCTCGTGTCCCTTTATTTCTCTCCATGGCCATGTAGGGAATCTCGTGGGTGAACCCAGAAAGATAAAAGCCATCCCTGACTGAAAGAACTATCAGGCTAATTAGATGCAGAGGCGTGGGAAGCTGGGTAAAGGCAACTGAAGCCCTTTAGACCAGGACCATTATTTATAGCCAACTGGTTTTTTTGTTGAAGATCTTCAAGCTCCAGTGAAGTTGTTGGTTGGCCATGTCAGTAGAGATGCCACTGCATACTCCGTCAGCTGTCATAACGCCTGAGAGCTAATTCTTCCTGTGGCTTTTTATCACCTCATTTGTGGGACTGAAGCCTCCCCTTCCACTCAAACTGGTAATGCAAATATCAGTCTGCCATCCTCTTGTTCTGTGTTTAATAAGAGCTTCAGTGCTGGCCAGACTGTAGTTTTCTGTATGAAGATTTTATCTAGCAATAGAAGAATGGTGACACTGGAAGAGATTGCAGAGATTTATCATTTTTTCACTATTCCACTTGCCATAAGTTTATAATCTTTTTCACTGATAAGGCAGACCAGGGCCATGGCTTCGGAGAGGCTGTCCTGATGACTGGGTCTCTCCCCACAGCTGATGGAAGTTGCTTGTAATTTTTATATCTACCAGGTTTATTCTCTTACTTGTTCTTTACACTGAAGACATTTTCAAAGCCATGTCACTCCTGATCTGAGGAGTTACTGATGTTAAGACATGCAATGACAAGTTTGCCTGGAATCGAGGTAAATTTGGGTCTGGAGATGAGTCTGTGATTCACAAATACTCCTAATTTGTGTCTATAGGTAGTTTACACAAAGACCATGGAATTGAAGCATTGTTAGAGGTCCTGAGTTTCACATGTGAGGGATTTTCATTAATTCTGTCAGGTTCTATGAACATCACATGGATCAAACCAAAACACATGGTTAGTTACAGGAATGCAAGTATAATATTGCCTTTTTTGACATAGCGTTTTTCCTTTTTCTGGCTGTTAAGAAGTTGTCTGTTTTAGAGGTAACAGTTAGTAACGATAGGAACCCGTGGGCCATTCCTGTGAGGAACTGAAAGTGAGAAACAAAAACCAAAAAAGTGAAGAGATCTTTTGTGAAGAAATCTGCTACCCACGAAAGCAGTTCTCAGAGAGATTGTGTGTGTCTCTCCCTCTCCGTGTACACAAATGAGGCAGATCAAAGCTCAGACAGCACTAATCTCCTAATCATACAAGCTTCTGATTAGCATTTTTAATCAGTCTGGTGATCACAGGGCAGCCTCAAAATTGTTCTTGAATACTAAACTTTCAGAGCAAAGTGCCAGATCACTTTTATTGTGGTTTCCTGTGAAAATGTGTCAGGTAACTATTTGCGTAGGATGTCTCAAAGGGAAGTGGTGCGCTGCAGAATTCAGCTCCAGTTACCTCAACCCCATCAGCGGGCAGGACCCACACCTGGAGGGTCTGTTTGTGTACATTCAAGCCATTCACACAAAGGTCATTACTGGAATGATGTCCCAATGCTTTCTTCTGCTTTCAGACATCCATGCTGCGTATGATACAGTGGTGGTAAAATGTCAGAGGCAAAAAAAAAAGCAAATGTGTTCTGCATAAGGAGGCATTAGAGAAATTTGATTTTTTAAATCTCAAATTATTGCTGTCTCTTACTGGACCCAGAACAACCGTATATAAATTCAACGGGGTCTTTCCATTAATAATCTAAAAAAAATAAAATAAAAAAAAGATAAAAAATAGGACACACATGGTTTTCTGAGTGATGCACCTCTACATTGAGTGGTTTGGTGATACTCCAGATGTTCTCTGCTTTCATTATAATCAAAACAAAATGTTTTCCAGACTAGATCTAGTGATTCTCCTGAAAGAATTACATTTTGGAAATTAGAGGTATTTGACAATTATCATCAAAGAAAGTGTAGAGGAAGAAAATATTAAATAGCACTTGTCTTAAACTGAGCCAGACGCAAGAAACAATCTTTCTTTCTTATTTCTGTGCTTATCATTGTGATCCTTTAACTTTCGTGTATGTCCCATGCTAATAACGTCCCACTGGAAGCACCGACTAATGCTAGCTTCAGCTAGCACCACCAAATTTGCTTGTTTTTCATCTCAAGCACAATTAGTATCTTGAACTGAGTAACAGTCAAAAGGCTTTGAATTAGGGAAGTGTCTCACAGGAGATCCATGAAAGCAGCTAATCTGAGAAGAAAATATCAGTGCTGTTGAGAGTCAAAGGAGAAGTATCATGTTTGGATTATTCCTCTGTGGCCCCCCTTAAAAGGAGCAGGAAAAGCAGCAGCAGCACAGCAGAGTAACTGGCAACTGAGACCCTGTTAGCTGGCCACGAAGGCTGTTCCAGCACAGGAGAGGTGAGTGCATGAGCTGAGAAACCCAGAGGATTAGGAGGTGATCGTTTGTGCCATGTACCCAACCAGCCCTAGGAGCCTGTTCAAGTCCGGCTTTTCCAACTGATATAACCAGCATCTCAGTCCACACGGTCAAGAGGTAATACCAAAGAAAAGCCAACAACGTTCCCTCAAAAAGGACCAGAAAATCTCCCCTAAGCTATAAAAACTCAACTGAGAAGAAAGGCATTGGCGAAGGAGGAGTGTGGGATCCTGCTTTTGTTCGTTGGACAAGGTGGTTTATATGAGGGAGCCACGGAGAAAAAAAAAACCTTAGCTTGGTGCTGTCCATAGTCACCCGCCTGTTAAGAAGAGGGCAATCCTCTGCTTATTTAGGACCTGGTCTGTGGAAAAGGAGCACACACAAATATGACTTGACAATACAAACTTGCAGAAAGCAAATATTAGCACATCAATATTTAAATGTTGAACCGTAACTCAGGACACCGTACATCCTTAGGTATATAGCCAGGTGGCTCTATAAGCATTGGTGAAAGGTGCTTGCTGAACCATACTTGAAATTTAGAAAGCAGATCCATCATTGGCATCAGCACTGAGGGTTCCACCAGCATTTCTGTGATGGGTAAACCCTGAACAGGAACCACTGCATTTACAGAGAAACTCCAGCTGTAGGACCCATCAAAGGGCTCATCCTTGTGCTAATGTCCTCAAGGTCTTTTTACTCATTCTAGATGTTTATCTCCCATCCATTTTCCAGTTCTAGTGGACAGTTGCCAGCCGTATTATCATATTGTATTTTTACATACTTCAAAGGCAGAAGTTTTCCTTAATACAGAGTTATTTTTGTAGTTTAAGTCAGACCTTTGTTTTGCTTCCAGGGCTATAAAAAACTCAACCCTGAACTGGAATTTAAACGCTATGAAGAAGTCAGTCTCACACCGTCATATGGAGCTGCATCTTCCTTTAACTTACCCAACTCCTCCCTTGTCATTTATATCTTGCAGTCTTTCTACTGATCATTTATCTTTAATAATCTTGGGTAATGTTACTTTCTATTTCTGATGAGCATCTCTCCTTAAAACCTACACTAGCTAGCAGCTACATGCAGTCCCCTGGTCCCTACTTGGGAGTTTAACAATAGTCACTTAACAATAGTAGGATTCTCCCACAGCATGCAGGAATGCTACAAGCAAGGATTCCTCGTATCCTACATGCCACAAACAACCTCACATAAGCCCAGGAAGGAGGTCAGGCTGCTACATATAACCTTCTTGCTATGCAATAAGAATAAATGGTACCAACCAGATCTAGGCTCTTGATGTGATCTGCTTTAAGCTACAAGAAATAAGATCAGTTGAATTCTGATGTCCCACGCGTGCTGTTAGCACATTTTTATTTAGGTGCATTGGCTCTATTAATTTTTCTAAGCCCACCAAAATGTCTTCCTGCAGGACAGAATGAGAGACATGCATATCAATAGATTCCAATGTGTTTTTCTTCTGCCCGTAAGGTTTCAGTCAATATCTACCTAAAAAAGAGTTTGTTAGAAAAACCTCAATATTTGTCTCCTTAAATCAGCATTGTCTAAGCCCTCCAGATTCATTACAGCATCTATGTTTAACGCCCACTAGATTTTTCAGGGATATAGGCATCTGCTTAAATGCTTGCCAGCTTTGAAGAACTGATGCACATGCATAAAGTCATGCTGAAATGGAGGTTAAATTACAGGCACTCTTGTTACACAGCATATCCTCCCCTACACACATACCATTTCTGTCTTTCTCAGTTTCTCAAGCCTGCTACCTCCAATGAATCCCAGCCTCAACTGATTTTACTGCAAATTGATTTTTCTACATTTTGCCCGTGATTTTCTATTCCTCTCTGTCCTCACAATCTTTCCTGCCTACTTCTCTGCTTCCCCTGTTCTTTCCCTCTGTTTGCTCCACATGACTTTGTTCCCCACTTCTTGATCTTCTAGGCCCAGTGTAAACTTTTCATTTGTTCCACTTTCTGTAAACAGAATTCCTTCCTCCTCTTCAGATCTCCCCTTAAATCTACGCATGGGTTTGAGCTTAGTATTGACTCTAAACCCTATTCCCAGAGGCTTGAGGAAATTTGACTGTGCTTACCCATAACTGTGAGAAATGAGGTTAGCTGACATGATGCTAAATGTGAGGGATTCTGGCTGGTCAAAGCTCTGCAGGTTAACTGCAGCACTCTCTTCCATCACTATACAGCACCTTTGTTTGCTCTCCATAATCTCATTCCTCTCCCAGATAAAGAAACTAAATTTAGTTCTGTAAAATGCTCTCCATTTGTTTTCTTTCTGGAAAGTTTTTGTATGTCTGTGAAATAAGTGAAATTCAGAACAGTTACTGAGGAGACATCTTCACACACCTCAATCAACTACACTTTTGTTCAGCTTTCATACCTACTGAGATCTGTTTCCAAAACCCTTTGCTAGTCCCTCAGAATGAGAAGGATCATTAACTAAGCAAAAATTGATTCATTACAGTGAGAAAAACTTTCAACAGCTACGTGTTGTTAGCCCAAGCCGCAGACTGCTGTGATTTTATGAATGCACAGGAGGAAGCCGTGGAGAATTCTCACACAGAAAAAGCCCCAGATGATGTCAGGGCTTGAAAGCCTGGAGGCCGAAGAGGTTCAGTGAACGTCCTATTGTGGCAGCTGAGAGAGAGATTCAACAGGGCAGCTCCCTTCCCTCATTAGATTAGTCCATCAAAATCATTAAGAAAAGAAGAACAAGCATTCATCCTCAGTGACTGGAAAAAACAAACTGCAGGCTCCAAATGCTATATAAGCAAGTGCAGGAATGTATGTCCTGGCAACTGATGTCCTTGAAACAACAATATTGAAAAGGTGAGAGCTGTCTTTATTCAGGGACTTGTAGAACATATGCTTGAAGGAACCCGGAGAGGTCATTCTGTTCATTCCCTTCTTCTGAGGCATTATCAACTCTCCCTAATGTTAAGTGGGCTTGCTCTGAAACTTAATACCCATCTTGATACTGCGATTACTGTTTGACTGCCTATCAAAGCTTTTAAAATAAGATGATGGTGAATAAGAAAATTTACACCTCCTACTTTGGCTGGCATCTTTTTTTAACACCGTTAGTGAGCAGAGCTCAGAGAGTTCTGGGAATTTTCTCCCTCATCTGACCACAGATTTTCATAAAAGAAAATTTATTCTATTGAATACCTATCATGTTAAAGCTAAGAGGAATCGTAGCTGTCAATCACAGAAGGTGAAGAATATTCTTACCATTTATTTCTGTAAAGCTAGTGGAAATCATGTTCCTTTATAGACAGTAGGCAGAAAACAACCTTGCCCTGGGAAGATAAATGCAGTGTATAAAATCATGTAAAAGGATAGTCTACAGGGAATGGCAATCAGAGAAATCAAGTGAGTAGGAACAGTGCTCAATTGAGTGTTTTGTATGAGGAATTCAGGTCATTTATTTCATTGCTGTTTCATGTTGTCTCCTGTGGAAGGGATAAGAAAGAAGGGTTAATTTTCTCCCCATTATGATCAGACAAGAGAGGGGAGAACAGAGAAGGCTGCTTCAGAGTCCAGGTTCAGAACAGCAAGGGGAAATGTGTTTCTCTAAGGAGGCATTTAAGAGAAGGAAGGGAGGGCTTTGGTACACAAGAACAGGGAGATGGTTTGAAGCAAGTGAGCTAGGAACAGCCATCCGTGGGAGCAGACAACGTGAATCGGAAGGGCAAGTGAAACGAACTGAAATGGGGAAATGAGCACCACTACATCTGCTTTGAAGGCCAAGTCTTGTACTGTGAATTTGAACGGGGTCGGTGTAGCAGGAGAAGGAGACGTCACTGTAGCTGCAGTACATTAAGAAGAACGTCCTCCCTAAAAGCCCCCTTTAAGTTTACAAAAACTGCCACATCTGCAGCACAGCCTCCCCCAAACCCAGATAGCTGATGTTCGTTACTGTTAATGAAAAGTCATGGTCAAAGCAAACAGCGTACTTTCAAGCAGTGGCAGGAACACTTATTACTCTTATTTCCATGTTAACTTCCTAACAGACTTCACAGTACATCGCTAAGACAACTAGTAGTTATTGTCGATTTTAACAAGAAGTGTTTATCACTGGCAAATAATAAATACAGCACTCTTGCAAATTAATTACTTTGCTATTCCTAACTCCCTGTAGAGGTTAGCAGCAGGCTATTTCAGCTAGCCTCGGTCATAAATGTGCTCAGCTGCCCCTCAGGTTCTGCACAGCTCCTCTGAGCTTGTAGTAGGAGAACAGAACAGGTAGCGCTACCCCATAGCCCAGTTTAATAGCAGCCATTGTGGGTGTCACTTACCTGTCATGCCTGACTCACCCCACCATCTTTTTGTTGTTTTCATTTAAATATTTAAACACTGAAATATTCCAGCCACTTTGCATTTCACCTCCTCAGAAAGAAGCAATGTTTCAGAGGTGTTACCATGGAAACGATGGAGTGAGGAGGCAGCTAAACATGAAAGAAAGTCATCCAACAGTAAACCCAGAGACATGCTTTGGGGTAACTTGAAATTAAAAAATGTAGAATTAATTGGGCTGCTGCTGAGCATGTGTTTGTACTTACTGCTTTCTTGTAAGTGACAAGAGGCCACCTTTTTGCTTGCGAAGGAAAAATAAAATTTCCCTGTGCAGAATTTTCAGTACCTAAGGTCCTTTTTGACACAAGAGATAATACCAGTCTTTTGAGATGACCACTGGAGTTAGTTATCAGCAAGGTCAGGCAACTGAAATGGTATCAAGGGTCAGCAACACCAGCTGCCACAAACAAATCAATCCTTACTGATAGCAGTGGGCTGTGAGCATTGGAGAGTTGTGATCCAAGATATTTGCAAAGTTTAATCAGACTACGGGAAAAAGAAGATTAGCATTAGTGGAAGTAAAAATGCAGCTAGATATGGCAAGCCCCCTCCAATTATACAAATGACTACACAGAGCCATTCTGCTCAGAAGTGGGTATTAAATTATCCTTGTGCATAAATATAAAAGCATACCTTTGTCAATCTGTCACCATATATCCTAAAATACCATAATTACCTCTCTCAAGCATGCGAAGGAACAAATCTTGGCTATTGCCTGTGCTCACATCATAAAACGATTTCCCACAACTTTACACAGCCTTAGTTTTACTGAACTGTATGTTGCCTGTAGTGAAGGTAAGAAAGGAAAATGCAATGTTTCATCTATGCGTTAGACAGGCAAGCTCAAAAACAGCCCGGTAATGAAGATTATATTCACTTCACACACAGGCAAATTGATAGCAGAAACACTTAATACATTTAAATATGCCACACAAAATGTTCTGTTCAGAACAGATTCAGAAACAGAACATTAGAGACTTAAGCTTTAGTTGCTCTTCATAACCCTTTAGATCATGCTTAAAACCATCGTACTTTCACTTGTGGGCAAAGGAAGAGTCCTGGGAGATGTCTAAAACTTCTCCCTAGGGCTGGAACTTCTTTTGAGGATTAAAAGAAGAATCATTCCTACCATCACTGGCCACTATAAAAATCCTATCATTGTAGACTGGCAGAGTAGGATACCTCTCTAGCAAACCAACAGCTCTGGTTTGACTTGTATGCCGAGCACCTGGCTGGCGGTGCCCAGGGTGGCCTACAGCACCCACTCCCCAGTGGTCCTCTTCAGGGAGGGTGCCCAGCACCTGCTCAAAGGGTCACCCCTGGGACCAACTGAGATTTTACCAACTTTCGCTTTATCGAGGGTCTTTCTCCTTGGAACAACAGTCTTCTTCTTCACATAGATCCACAAGGAAATGGAAGCATTACTGGTGGAGCTCCTTGTTCAGAGACTTGGCAGTCTACTCTGCGCAAGTAAACAGCTGCCACTGCACGTTAGGAGCCCCGTGAGGAGGAAGAGGGCAGACCAGATCCTATGAGCCTAAAACACTGATTTAACCACGCACTGTTGAGAGTGTCTTACTCCTGGAGTGTTGGGCAGGTGGTCAGATGGTAAGTGAGATATCCACATAACCCACACCTTAACTAAACTGTGAGGGAACATGAGGGGACTGGTCTACTGAGGCTTGGGACACTGGTGGGACCTTGCTACCAGCAAACCTCGAGGACCAGATCCTATCCATACCCAGATGTCTTGGGAGCAGGTGGAAGCGAACAGCCAGGCCAGTTCACAACAGGTTGGCAGAGCATCAGGGCATCAGACAGGTTGTAATGGCCATCATAAAATATATTCACTTGACAGCTTTTGATAAAAGAAAATTTATACAATTCTCTACTCAAAATGAATAAATAAATCAAATCTCTTTGAACTACTATAACAATACAGCTAAATAAATGTTTGTCTGGGGAAAACTGATCTTCTGTCCATTTCACCATCTTGCAAAAAAAGTACTGAGTTGCATTTAGCCTTGTGACTGATAGTCTCACAGAATTAGTTATGCTGATGGCATTGACTGTGCAAAGGAAAAGAAGAGATGGGCTGTGTTTTATGCAATTTGTTTTTCTCACTGTTGGAAATCTATCTTACTTTTCCTGCCCAAATTATCAAGATGGTTGATAAGCTGGAAATAAATCAGATCACTGAGGTGAATGTTACATAGCAAGATATTCTGTAGCTGAACTGTATTTCCTATCTTAGCCTTCCAAACTCTAACAAATTAATTAAAAAAAAAAAAAAAAGAAGGCAAGTATTCTGGAAGACTTAACTAGCCTTACAATTTGACTTTCAGTTTTTAAATTAACTGTTATTAATGAATTTTTAATTATATGCAAAGCAAAACCACAAAATCTCCAGAGGCTTAGCTGTGACTTCTCCATAAAAACCGAGCAAAAGGGCACAGCTTTGTTTTTGTTGTTTATGTCCCCCCCTAGAACAGACCAGAAGCTTCCAGAGCCAGGCTGCCTCCCTCTTTCCTTCCGCTCGGTGCCTGGGACAGCCGCCGCGCACGTTAGCTGCCGTGCCAGACCCCCCGTGCGCGAGGTGGGAACGCAGCAGCCCCCAGCCTCGGGGATTTGCACTGCTGCCTGGTTTGTGGAAGCTAATAAGCGTGTACCCTGCTACTCTTTCTTGAGTGTTTACAACAAGCACCCTTCCTGAACAAAGACCCAATACGTCTGTTGTCTGAAAAATCTTTTTACCCTTCTGCTTTTCTCAGTGTTTCTGTCTGAGTTGCTGCTCATTGATTCCGATGGACCCTGGACCAACTCCGAAGAGAAGAAAAATCTTGCAGCTCATTGTCAAGTCTGAACAAGCCAGTCATCCAGAAAAAACACACTCAAAGTCACTCACAGAATAATAATCCTGCCCAGGGTCTGATAGTTTTTTTTCCATGTTTCAAGAGGCAGACAAACCAATTAATTTGAGCAGAGCTACATGAAACCCAGACTGGGTTTTGCTGTCACTGGCCCAGTGCCCCTGGCTCAGAGCTTTGGGGGGGGGGGAGGCGGGAATTACACTGAGTTACTCGTGACCCACAGACACGGAGCATTGACACTCTCACCAGTGATTTTCAAATGCTAACTTACAACAGGTAAGTACCCTAGCTGCTGTTTTTCTTACTTACAGGCTGTTGATACAACCATAACAAGACAATGATTACCACAGAATCCAGAACACTGACGATCTTTTCTTTGCCTGGATAAAGTATCTGGCTAGTATGAATGCTCATGATTTCTCTGGTGAACTCAAAAGTACTAAGGCATCATCGCACTTTTAAAAATCTAATGCTATTAAGCAAGTAAAACATCCTACAGTCTCAGACTTTTGCTACGAAGCGGGCGTAGAGAGGAGGGAGATAAAACGTTTTAGTTCTAGCTCAATTGTACTTTTCAACTTCCCAGTCATATCTGTTTTGCTACCTGAGGAATTTTAAGGAAGTGAAATCAAATGTCTATCTGATTTTAGGTGATGTGCAATATTTATTCTGAAGGCTCATGCAGCTTCTTTCACTCTTGAATTATTTACAACATGCACACACTGTCATGTCTCAATAGATCACCCTATAACTCCATCAAGTAAAATGAAAGTAATTTGCACATTGCAAATATATATGTGTGTATGTAGAAGCTTAGTGAGAATCAGTATTAATAATCATCAATCCATGCAAAGGACTGAAGTGTGTAATTTATTAAAAATAGGGAGAGGCTTTGCAGGTGGAAACAAATACACAATGCAGCTAGTCCAGCATGTGTCTTGAGCACCAATTAGTACTGGAGGTTGCAAAAGAAGGTTGAGGAAATTGAGTCTCATCAAGAAGTCTCATTTTTAATGCCAGGTAGCTGGAGATTAGTTGAAATCATGACACGTGGAGGAGTTTGATTCTTCAGTAGTCCTTTTGGTTTGTTTATGAAAACAAAGATATGAAGAAAGCATTTAAGTTTTCTAACATCTTATTTCCCTTTGCTGGGCTAGGCTGGCTGGCCTAAAAGAAAAAAGAAAAACAAAGAACAGCCTCAAGGCAGATGCATTAGCCTCTGCATCAGTATCAGTTTCTCTGCTTCTCCAAAAGTGATTTCACAGTAGGAATTCCAGTAGGAATTAAAATACTTTCCTACAGAAGACACATAGAGAACAAGAGCTGTGTGCTGCAGAATACAGATGGGACTCAAGAGTCACTAAAAAGGCTGATATTTTTCCTTGGTCCATACTGTCACATATATGCAAACATATAGGTATAAAAAGCTCTCATTAGCCAGAAAAACTTTGAAGCTTTGAATGGCTCCCAGCCCTATATTACAAAATTTTTGAAGAACATAAAAACTGAGGATTCATTTGTCAGTTCAGCAACTGTTCCAGCGCTCAGCATTTGAAAGTTATTTGTATTGTTCAATGCACCAATTGTTGTGAACAGGACCCTGAACAAGGTTATGACTAAAATGGGGCACAGAATCTGAATCAGCACCTAGAGAAATCGATGGGATTTTATTTTTTTTCTTAATATGAATCAGATCATTTCCTTACACCATAGCAAGCCATAGAAAAGAGTTGACTCTGCATAAAAGAATAAGACTAATAAATTAATTCTGCCCAGTCATCATTATCCAACTATTCCTTATAGTCATTCCTGGAAGGATAGCTGCTTTGTATCAATTTGGAAACTGCTCTCTGCGGACAAGCTGAGAGAGATGAAAGGAAATACTCAGCAAACCTCAGTTGATGTTAATAACTGTGATGGATCCAGGCTTCTGAAATCACCACCTCATTAGATAAACTTGTACACAAGGCATAAAAAGTCAGAGATAATATACCTCACCAAGTCTTCCCAGTGCTCTGTTTGAGCATTTTTGTGGCTTGTATAACAAGACTATTTCAGAGAACTGGGAATTAAGGAAAACTCTTCTGTAGAGCCCTGGCAACATATTTCTGGGTAATGACCCAGTATTAAAATTTGCTTTTTTTATTTGGAGAAACCCCAGGAAAACCAACAGAGTGTGTGTGGAGAGTAACTGCAGAGTTTCATTTCCTTCGTATATCTGAGGAATTCCCTAAACAGAATTTTTCTGTATCTGCAGAAAAAGATACTGCATGTTTATACGATAGATTTCCCTAAGCACCTCTGCAATGCTTGTTTCATATTTTAGCTAAGAAAGCGAAAGTTTAATAAAGGTAACATTTCAGAAATAAAGAAATAGAAATCACATTGAGATAAGCTTAGCTACAAATAAAGGGACCAAAACAGCTGCTACAGAGCTTACACAGTTGGAATAGAAAGTTGTATAATCCTGGCAAAGTTAAATGGGAAAAGGTGCTTAAACCAAACAGTGATATCGCTGCAGCTGCTATTGAGAATGACTTACAAAACAGATTGAATTTTTTAATGCAAAAAAAAGAATAACAAAGAACAAACTAGGACACTTACAATGTGAGTCTCTGTGTGAGAAGGAGCCTTAAAGTAAATGTAACAATTCCCCTGAAAACTGGACCTCATTTATAGGATACACCACTAATTAAGCCATCAACTACAATGCATGAGGGGAACATGACTTTCCAAGCTGCATATTTATAAACAGTAAGGGAGAAGGAAGTCTCTTTTGCGTGCACATCAGTTTCTGTTACATTTTTCCATTCCAGCAGGAATTAATAAAAGAACAGAAAGAGAAAGATACATTAAATAAAGCCTAGAATATCATCAGCATGCACCAATGTGCTCAGCAGTGCAGAAAACACTTGACAATTCTCTAATTACTGGGGCACACCTAGCAAGTTAACTTTTTGTACTCACATGCTGACTACCAGGCAGTAGGTGATATGTGTTTGTCTACGTAGGTCCGTGGAAATATGGGTTGTGTGATTACAAAGTGAGAATAGCGTACCATCTGTCTAATACTATCCATGCGGCATGCACATCACTATTTTAAGCCTCAAACTCCTTGGTACCAAGGAGGCAGAAGACAAGTGTTGCCATTACATTGTAGTTATATTTGTGATGTGTGTACATTTTGCCTGGGAGTGAAAATCCAAGACTAGTAGCCAAAAATATTCAGTTATCACAGTACTGGTGCTTTGGACTTTTCGCTACACCAGATGATACTTTGTTATCCCAGGAAGAGCTAAATTGTTACCTAAAATGGGCATATTTGCAAAATACAAAATGCAGAATTCTTGTCTGTCTCTATGAATATCGAATTAAAGAAGGGATGTCAGTGAAAAGAACAGCCCAGTGGCTAAATGTCACATGCATAAGAAGCCATGTAAATACCCAGATCGCATGCCACCACCAAACATTACACTGGGTTGCTAAGAGTATCCAGTGCCCAAAGCTAGAAAAGGAACTTCTCCACACACTGCAGTCAAGAATGGCAGTTACTAGAATGTAAATAGCAAAACTAAACATGAAGTTGATGTCTATGAAAGGAGTTATATATGAAAGGAATTAATAAATTCATATAGCAACCATTCCATGAATGTGTCTCATGAGGTATATTCTGTATCCATATATATGTGCATCCGCTATAAAAAAAGTGAAGTTAGCTAAGCCCTGTCTTCCCTTAGCAACAGAGAATATTTTCCTCCCAGTTTAGAACAGTAGCTCCTTCATGATTTATTACCACATAGTTTTCCAAAGACGTTACTTGTGGCAAGAGTGCATGTCCCCAGGAACTGCAGGAAATCCCTGGCACTTGGTCCTGCCTCTGCAGTTCTGGTTTGAGTGGTCCCTCCATCAGCTGTTGTTTGGCCTACGTCCTTTCTAAGTCCTTTCGAAGACCTGGTGCTCAAATCTCAAGACAGTCACCATCTTCCCCCATCATGTTTTTGCCTCGTGTTTGTAGTGACTATATGTATTCATGGCTTCATGAAATGTAAGTGTATCCCTTTTCCCCCAAACAGTAAGATCCTTACCTGACCCCACAGTTCTGAGTGCTTTAGTTTACTGATCAGCAAGTGTCTCAAATCTTTGCAAGCTGGAGCAGTGCTGGTGCTGTAGGCCCAGCTACAGTACCAGCTGCCATTTTGCTGAGTTATTTTTACTGAGAACTATTCAACACGTTCCTCTATCTGTGAACAGCTTATTGACAATTTTCTTTGTTTTTAGAGCACTCTTTAAAAATCTTAGCAATTTTACCTACCTGTTCAGTTTTGCCCATTCTTGAGACAACATCATTGCTTTGGAAATGTGGGGTATCTTTGCTACTTAATCTTTTGCAATTAAAAATGCCTTAATATTTTGCCAGATATCTTTACCCTAGCTCGTTAGATCTCTGCTATATTTTCTCATCTTGCTTCAGCAAAGAACTTTTCTCATTTTCCAGGTACCAATGTACCAACGTACCAATGTACCTGGAAAATTGATAGCTCATTTTCCAAGTATCAGTGTTTGAGTGATTCGGAGGTAGACTTGAAAGAATCACCTGGGTATGTAGATTCAGTTGGGTTTGCACAGATATTATATTTATCTTGCTGTTTCATTGATGTTTCACAAGAAAGTGGTGTCTGCAGTGTTTGCATAGTTTATTTTCTGTTGCTGTCTTTCCATACTAGAAGGCTGCTCTAGATAAGACAACAGTTGTCTATCTGTCCCACCCATCATTCCTTTTATTGTAATGTAGATCAGAGTTGCAGTTCCAATAGCATTCACCAAAAACAATTGGGGTTCCTCGTGGCAACACTGAAGTGCTTTGAATTGCTCCTTGTCCTTAGATTTCTGAGTCTAAGTCCTAACATGAAAATATACTATTGTGGGATACCCTCCTTTGTGTCCAGGCTAGTTTTATGCTGTTGGCAATACAGAATCTGATGTCTACAGCTCTCTACTGAGTTCATATAAGTTTTCTGAGCACTCTTAATAGATGGCTTTTACTTGACTTTGATGTGAAAGCTACCCATCCTCTCTGTGGTCCAAAATCTATCTCCACTCTGTTATCTCCATTACATGACTCATTTTTGCTGTGTGACAATTCCAGTTTCTCCTCTTGATCTTAAGGAAACTGTTTACCATCTTTTGATGTTGGGCTACTTTTGCTTGTGTATCACTGCCTGACCTCTGCAGTTAAGATCAGTCAGATGTTTGAAAATTATTTACCTTCCATCATATCATAGATGTATCAAATCTCACGTTTGGATTTTCTGCTTTTTGCCTTGGTATGGTGCTTTTTTATTTTTCATTTTAGTTATTTGTAAACTCCGCCACAATTACTGCACATGACCCAATATGCAGGATATATTCCACTACCATTTTCCACTCTCCATCATATCTTCATGTTTTCCTTTCTATTCAATTGTTTGCTCCGCCTTTTGCATTTACACAAATATTGGTATGTTTTCCTTGCTTTTCATGAGCAAACTAATTACCTCAGTGTCTTCACCACTTACTGTCTGCATTTGCAGATTAATGTATTCATGTGTACATATCTACGGCTCTTAGTAAAGCTAATGTGAGCTCCCTGAACAGTCTTAGTCATCTTGTCCCTATCATTTCTGACTCATTCACCTTTTTAGAAGTGACAATCCAGGAGCTGACTATTTTGTGATATGCTGGTCTATTGTTTCTCCAGATCTTCTCTCATAAACAAACCTTTTATTTATGACATCTTTTGAAAGATTAAATGTTTTTTAATGCGTCACTAGGATTTTACACAGTTTGTCTTGGATCAATGCTCCTGCAAACACACGTAGCAGTTTTTACCAATTGCAGCTGATGGTGTAGCTGAGCTTACTCTGGTTTGCATTGTACCTAAATACTGGTGCTACTAAAGTGATCTTCCCTTAAGTCCAGCCCTGCAGGGGTAGAAAAGCTACGGTGTTGCTATAATCAGGTTTCTTTGATTATTTTTTTTGCTTCTTTTCCTTTGTGCTATATAGTATTAATTCAGACAGATATCCCAGGCCATGCAACAGTCTGGTCCTTTATCCAACTACTTTGTCCTCTCATCTAACGCTTCCTGAAAGTAGAATTCCCTGACCTCTGAGGTATAATCATTCAACAGCTTCCATATGGAATAGTGGCTATTGAAAACCAGAGGTCAGCTCTACACCTCCTGCATGACCTTTGACGAGTCAATCGTCTTGTCTGCACCGAGATTACTAAATATTTAATTGTGATATTTATGCCAAAAATGACTGTTCCACAGTGATACAGATGCACAGGGACCGTTATGAAGTCAAGAAAGCTTGCATCAGAGGAGTCACCAGTATCTTACCCCTCAAGCCGAATCAGATCCATTACAGGACAGAAAAAAAAAAATCTTTCTATTGTTTCCCTTCTTCCTCCTCAAGGCTACACAGAGATCAAGCCAGTTTTTCTCTCTACGATGTTGAAGATATTTTCAAAATAAGCTTTTAATAAACCTTCAACCAGACTTGGATGCAGTTCATGTGTGTGTATATATCTATAAGAATGGTCCATACAGGTGGGACGGTGTGGGCACATTGTGTGCCTTTACCTGGCTGAAGATGATAACAGAAGCATTGCAGCCCTTCCCTTCCTCTTCAGTAAAAACACTGTTTCCTTTAACTGTAACAACTGTGAATTAATTACATGAAAATAACCTCTCTGTGAAGAAAGTACAGGCTCCTGTCTTAGCAAGATCAATGAAGAATGAGCAGCAGAAGTGACACCATAAAGGTTTGATCCAGAATGCAGGCCCACACATGAACCACCCTCCAAAACAGAATAAGTCGGATGCTCATAAGGTCACTTATAGCCTCAAGTAGCAGACAGTTTTTGTGGAATGAGCCAGTTTTCTCTATTGTAAGCTTAGTTTTATGTGAAAGAGCTTGACTGGCCACATTCAAGGCATTTTTCCTAGCTAGTATGCATTTTCAGGGTTTAACTCTGAGTAACACACAGACAACCGGAGTAAAACCGTGCACCAATTTGTCTTTGCAAATCATTTCAAGTACCAGAAGGGATAAATAATGTACAAGAACTTCCCAAGCAGCCAAATGAACAAGGAGGTCCCTTTCCCCTGGCAGCTTTACATGTCTTTAAGCTAACTTAAATATAATGATAAAACTCAGAGTTTAGGGATTTTCATGGGATTTGTAGAAATCTCAGAAGAATCACAGCCTGATGGGATGAGGAACAGCTCATACCCAGCCAGCCAGATAATCATGTCCCACGTGGAAAGTAATTTCATCAACCAGCCAAGTAGAACTCAGCAGAAATTATGATTTTTTTTCTTGGAATGAAAAGCAATTCTGTTTTATATAGCATTTTCTTAAATGTGCAAGAGAGGACAAAAAGAACTGAAAATATAGTAGCTTTTGGTGACATCCAGCTTGTATGTCACATTTCTTCTAAACTGAGTAGCAGAAATGATCCCTTCTGAGGATGATGTTAACACTGTTAACCAGACCTACATTCTTCTATCCTGTTACTCTTAGTTTGCCTGAATTCAAACAGGATTTATGCTCTAATGCACACTCCCATCCAGTCTGATTTAGCAGATAGAAGTTAAGGTACCTCCAAGTCTCATGTCCAAGGATTTGCTGGCACTTACCCATTAGAGAGATAAAGCTACCACCCAAATGAAAGTTCAAGTTAGCAACACCGTACAGAAGTACCTTGCACAGGTGAAGGGCACATGACACTTGTTTGCTCAGTGACACAGTGACATTAATGTTGCTTAAAATGCTGGTGTTAAATGTGGGCATTTTGCTCAGGGATCACATGAGTCATGATGCAGTTAAATTGGGCTGAGAAGAGTCAAGGAGTTTTTAGACAGAAGAAAAAGTCTCAGGTGGCAGGTCAACAGGACTCTGCCAGAACTGCAGAATGATGAGACGTTGAACTATACAGACGCCCACCAAGAAGCCAGATGGGTGTGTCAGGGAGATACTGCACATGGACCATAGGGCAACTATTAAAATAAGAGCCACAAAATAAAGAGCATGCCACCTTTTCTGAGAGATTTATATTCATGTGGTTCTTGTAATGGTAATTTGCTACCGACAATAGCTTTTTCGTATGTTCCAGACAGTTGTTTCCCTGAGACCATCAGCAGTAAAGAATCTTTGTCCTTCATTAACTTCTCATACAAGCATTAATTAGCCCACAGATTCTAGTAATAATAGGCCTAGGAAACTGATGTCTGAATGTACCAATAACCTCTGCAGTGAGCTGTGCCATCCATCAGCAAATCCAGGAAAGTAAACTGGTTTAAAAGTTTCTACCAAGATCCCTTTTCCTCCTTCGCAAGACAGTTGGAAAAGGGATTGAGGAAGCCTGTTTTCATTTTCCAGCCTCATCTTTTCCTTCAGTAGCTTTTAATCACTATGAAGCTTAGTTATTATTGTCTTTGAAGTCAGACTTGAGCTATTTAGTTATTTCGAAACAGCATCAAGCACAAAAGGTGCACTGTCCCCTCCTGTCTGTTTCTGTTACTGCTGTTACTCTATGGCAATACTGTGCTGGAGCCTGTGGTGTTGGGAACTATTAAACACTGACCATCAAAGCTGCACGTCATTAGGAGCTAGAACAAGACATCTGGTGAGATACACCCAGGGAGCAGAATACAGGGACCAAGGAAGCAGCACTAGTTAGTATGACAAGCACTGATCCGAGCAGATGAGCAGTCCCAACTCCTAGACTGACTACTGATGGCCCTGGTCCTTGGAGGATGCTCTGTGTGCCTGGATCACTGCATCTACAAGGTGGCCACTGAGGTTGCTGGAGCCCTGTGCAGATGCCGTGGTCTTCCCACAGGAAGCACCTTCCAAGACTGGGTCCTCTAAATTCACAAAAATGCAGAAAATCTCCCCAGTCTCCCCATGACCTTTGAATGGCACTTTGTTTGTCATGTTGCTGAAGGAGGTGTTTCCTTGGACTGGGGTGGGGAGAGTGCTAAGTGTGTTTATTTTCTGTGACCACACGCTTGGGTAGGTGTCATAGCCCACAGTGCCAGTTTTCCAGCAGTCCCCCAGGCTTCAAGCCATCCCTCCTGTAGCCAGAAAACCTGCCAGCATGCAGGTTCTAGAAAGAGGAGTCCAGCAATGTTCAGTAAACTAATCCTCCCCACCCACGGTTATCATTTATATTATAGTGGCTGTTAGATGCCATAAGCTTGGAAGAGCACCACCTTATGCTCCAAGCTGTGGATTTATGTGTGATCCTTTATGCTAGCTCTCCTATTTCTAAAACTCTCATCAGATCACAAGTTAAAAATACTTGAAGTATCACAGCCTGTCTAATCATCTATATGAGAAGTGAGTTCTCTGTTAGCACCACGCAACAATAAAATCTGCAGTGTCCTTATTTCAATGTGCTTCTTGGTTCTCTGTAATACAGACACTAATGAACTGTAACCTGGGAAACCACTGAAGGTCTGTTGGCTTAATGCATGAGAGAAGTTGGGCTGGATTAAGGTGTCCTTCATAAAGGAAACCGATGAGATCTTCATTCCCCACAGCCTCATGGTCTTCAGACTGATCCTTTAGACTAGCAAAGTTTCTTGAAATTCATGGAGCTAGGTTTTTGGTTTGGTTGTTGGTTTGGTTTTTTGTTTTTTTTTTTTCCTACCTGCAATGAAACAACAATGGGTGTTTGGAAGTGGAAGGATCTCTAGTTACCAAAATAACTTGTGAAAAGTGGGAAGAATGTATTTGCAAGATTGGGGTAAATAATATTTTGCTCTTTGAGAACAGGATCACGAAGAGATTTCTAAGCACTGTATATGTATCAGTTAAACCTCATACTATCCAATTAACACTACCCTTCTCTTATACAGGTAGCTGAATGACAGGGAGTGTAGAGGAGGGTAGGACACTCACTCAAACTCACACCATGATCTGGACTTGGACTAAAACCAGAAGTCCCCAACCTCTCCTCCTGGCCCTCTGTCCATAAAAATGATGCTCTCCTTCTGTAGCACTTCAGTAAAACTTCTCCACAAACACTTCTGCCCACTCAACCCTCTCTCACCTTCGTCCTACTCAACACAGCTGTTTTCTGTGTGCAAACTTGCCAGGAAGCAGCTCTGTTTTGGACAGACTCTGCATCTGATCCCTCTCTTCTTCCACTGTCTCATTCTAGAAGTTAGATGGAGAAGAAAAGAAAGGGATAACAGGTACTGCTGGTGGCAGGAAAGTGCAAGGGCTTCACTGTGACAACTCCCACAAAACATCTGCTGCCTACTGTGGCTGGCCGAGCTCATGCCCTTGGGACAGCACCTCCTCTCTGCATGGAAAAAGGCTTCACCAGATGCCTGTTCCTGCTAAAACACACCCAGCAGAACTTGGTGTGTCAGGAAAGAGAGGGTGATGGAGGAAAAAAAATGACAGCGCTATGCTCACTGGGTTGTCTAACAACCTGGTTCAAAGCACAGCTCAAGGAGTAGCTCTGAACCAGCCTCCTCCTCACCTGCAACCTGCCAGCTCCTGCTGACCACACTTCACTTCATAACTTTGCTTCAGTGACTTCTGGTTCTCCTCTCACTAGTTGCTCATCCTTTGCACCCTCTGCATCAACAGTCACTTGACCACCCTTCTCAGAACTGCATCCCTGATTGCCTACTCTCCAGCAATACTTATTCCCTGGTAATCTCACCAGTTACTAGCCAACATGCTGTCTGTGTGTAGATATTTGACAGATCTATTGCTCTATTCCATCTGGGCCTGTCTTTCACTTGCATGCAAATCTGTCTCTCTAGTACTTCCTTATACATATGTGATCTCTAACACAAAGTCAACAGGGCTACAGTCTATCCCACCATGTCTCCTTCCTCTTCACTAGCTCAGTTGGGATAACACTGTCATCCTCTCCACCCTGCCACTCTGTGTCTCATCTTCTCATATGTCCCCATATCCAGGCAACATCTCAGACTGGTAAGTCGTTTTTACCAGCCTCCCTGCTATCTACTTGTCTTATTCAAAATCATTCTAGAAGATAATTTTCCTGTGCTGCTGCCTGGATCCTTCACTTTCTTCTTCTCTTGCATTGCACGTGTGTCTTTCTCATCTTTCCACTTCCAGCTCCTCAACTCTCCACCCTATCCTAGCTCTTGTCTTGTAGTCATTCTCATAGGGATCAAAACATGCTTCTAATCACACTATGTGTCAGGACACACTGATTTGGAGCCCTAACACGCATCATCTCTCTTTATCTTGTCCCTCACACAAAATAGGTGCTCTATAAATTTCCACAGAGATGTTTATGTGCACCCTCTAATACTTCTTAAATTCTCTTTTTCCATGATGTCACCAAAATGCTACCAGCTAGCTAGACTGCTGGTAGCTGGAGCCTCCTGCCTCTGATACTAAGCATTATGTCTCCACTGGATCCCTTGTATTGCCAATTAGCTGTCTGCATCCTGCTGGATCGTATCTTATTCTTAGATGGCAAGCTGGGGGTTAGAGAGAGAAATTGCCTTTTTGGCCTGTGTTTGCAGTGTATCTACCACACTGGGAACTAAGTCCGTCATTCCTGAGTCTTTGGCATTATGGTGATATGTAAGAGGGGAAATTTCAGCGACAGAATTGTCATAGGGAGAGCAAGTGGCAGCACTGACAACAGACCAGTGGCATCCTGCCTTCCCTTCTTGCTGTTCATCCCTCACTATTCATTTCGGTACCTCTGTGATTC